>NC_091820.1:75717500-76342500 GCF_041296235.1 Equus asinus
TACCAAGGTTTTAATGACCCAGAAACACACATTGATTCATTTTCTATTTTTCAATTATTTGTACAACCTTAAGTGTTATAGCTGTAAGAAATAAAATTATCATTACTTCTCAGGAAAGTTGGAATTCACACTTCAAGAAAAATGTTTTTATAGCATACAACAATATACTAATATAAATTGAAATTTTATTTTTTCCTTTATTGCTTATCATTTTATTGGCATAAATGTGAAAGATGGCAGAATGATTTCCCAGGAGAAAATTCGTAGTCTCCTGGAATTATGTTCTTATGCTTTGTTCATTTGTTCAGTATTTGCTATAGAAAACACTATATATACATCACATTTTTATGCAAGTATAGACTCTGGAGCTAGACCGAGGCTGAATTCTTGCTCCTTGACACTTTCTAGCTGCGTGACCTGAGACAAATCAGCTAATTGTTCTGTGCTTCAGGTTCCTCCTCTTTTTAAAGGGAGTTATTAATAATACAATTTACCATAAAAGATAGTTAACCCAAAAACCAGGAAGGTAGATTGTAAACCCCTCAAGTTTAGAGCTTATGACATATGTATCTTTATATTCCTGGTACCTAAGAGAGTGCCTACCCAATATAATAAGCAAATAATAAATATTTCGAATGAAAATAAATGTTCCATTGCTTGCTGGAAGTTGATTATAAGTCTCTTGCAAGTTCTGGAACCCAGTGTGACACTGTGTTGCACCAAGTCTACTGGATCACATTTCAATGCAAGAAATATTTGTTCAAAGAACTGCATAACACGGTGTCCCCTTTTTGTCTATTTGCGTCAACTCCATTAGATGATATTCTTTTCTTAATCAATAAACGTGCAAAAGTTTATTCCCACAAATTTCGATGGCATGAAAATTAGCATTCCACAATTCAATAGGATCAAATCATAGCTTAAAGGTTGGATGCATGGAAGGATAAACAGATCGATGGAAGGATAGATGACCAGATACACAGTATAGAATATAGTTTGAAAACATTATTACCCATTCAATTCCAAACACTAAACCAGTAAGCTATTTTTTCCATTTCTTCCTCTTTCTTTTACCAGCATATGATAAATCTCTTTGTCTCAATGTCTCTTTCTTTTCTACATCCCAAATATTGGTTTATAATTGTCATTGCCCCTCTTCACTACTGAAAATCTGATAAGTAAAATTGTTGTTAAAACTTTAATGTTAAAAGGCTTCAGTGCTTCAAAAGAGAAAATGTTTCTTTATAGTTGTGTTATGATAAATGATCCAGAAATTATTTTATACACGGCAGACTGTAAATTCCAAGCAGGCAGAAATGCACCTATATGCTAATTAAGTGTTTCTTGTTTATGATTAGAAACAAAATATCTTCCATTGTTGAGACACATTGTGTATGTGTAGATGACATTCTTATTTTTACTGTACTAATAACAATACAGTGAAAATATGCAAATCTGTATTTCTTTCTCTGACTGTACAAGAAAATGTGAAGATGTTCAGGATTTCATCCTTAAGATTGTACAATATTGGTTTCAATAAATCCCCAAAGCCTCACAAGGCTGTTAGCGTAAGAATTTCCAAAGCTGAAGTATATTAAAAGCTGGCAAAGAGTTAGAGAGAGCTTGGGTAAATAACTCTAAGCATTCAGCTGAATAACCAAAATAGCATATTTGACAGTGCTGATGACTGCACAGCTGGGAATATGGTAACAACCAATGAATTATACATTTTAAATGGCAAACTTTATGGCCTTTTAAAAGTATCTTAATAAATCTGTTAGGATACACACGCAAAGAGTTTAAAAAGTGTAAACTCTATCCTGAACACTTTCAATTCAACTATCATACAGTATATTCTGTCTTAGTCCATCTAGATCCAGTGAAAGCCATCAACTACACACTGAGGAGTAAGAAAGAGGTAAAATCCTGTTTCCATTCTTCTTTCCAATTTGCTGCTCACGTTAGTCTTATCCCCTTAAGCCACACCGAGCAGTTGGAATGAATGTCTCATTCTCCATTTCTCCTGCCTTAGTAAACCTGCTTGTTTGGCTAGTATGAATTTATTCATGTTTTGGAATTTAGATTTAATATGATTAAAAAACTATAGTAGGCACAATATTTTTCGAAACTTGATTATTCAGGAAAAAATGAAGATAATCCTTATAAGGGTGCATTTATTAATTTATCTTTATACGTAAGTGAGTTTTATTGGTGTGAGTGATACTAGTCATTGAAATGATTTATTTTAGAAAAGGTGTATAAACTTGTGCTGATTTTCAAGTCTGCATTGATTGATTAGCTCTTTTTAATATGTTATAAAGCACAGAGGAATAAAATTCATGAAGATATCATTAAATGTTGAGGAAAAAACTGTGAAAAAACAGTATCGTGTATATAGCCCTGTTATAATTCATCCTCTTTCTCTGTCTCTGGTACTAAGGCTACTCACATAGAGTAGAAACTAAACTCGCAGACACACACATTGCACAAAATTCCAATCCATCTGATAGACATAGATTTGCCTATATTTTACTTAATTCATTTTTTCCTTTCAAACCATAGCAAACATTTTCTGTTAACATGATCAATTTGCAGATATATTCTGTCTATTTGTAATGTACTTGAACTTCATTTTATTTGAAATTTTGATTTTCTAAAAATTTTTTCACTTTTCCAGGAATTCCAAGATTTCTTTTCTCTCTTCAGGCTCCCTGGCATACACACTGTCAAAACATTATGAAGTAAGAAAATTTATTTACTGTGGACTTTTTGTTTGAATTAAAGTCAGAAAAACAAGTTAAAAAAATAACTTGTCATTGCATTTTTACTGCTGGAATTGGATGCAGAAATGTTTTTCCACTGTGAAAAGAAGATTTCTGAATATTTAGTTTATTAATATGTGTTCATTGAATGGCAAATGCATTTTCATTTAAGAAGTCCTTATTTCATGTGTGCTAATATGAATTACAATGCCAGCCATATATTTACATATTTGAGTTATAATCTGAATTTAGGAAGTTATTAGAAAAAACTTTATTACATTTCAGGTGTCTCTCAAATCTCCTGAGTGTGTTTTATTGCATTAGCAGAAGACAATTTATATTTTATTAGCATATTAATACATGCTTTAAGTGCATCCTGAGGCACAGGGCCACAAACCACGTTAATTCAACATGATAATAAACCCCAGGTGTCAACCTATTATTTTTAAAAATAGCTATAAAATTGACTTGATATCAAATTTGTAAGATTTTGTATTCTTCATAATGGAACTTCATAATTAGTGACCTATACCTCTGTAATTATTAAAAATATCATAACCTAGATGAAGAGGAATGTTCTGAAAATCATCAAACCCTAAGAGATTTAGTTAACTAGCATTTTATGGCTGTTGTTTTTCAGATAAGAGGCAGAAGGGGGAACTAACATTGAATTGAGGATCGAATATCTTTTAAGTATCATGCTAAGTGTTTTCATCTGCACTTTACTACGTCATTTAATTTTCAGAATGGTTGCTTGAAGTTGGTATGGTTATCCCCATTTTCCAAATGAGGAAATGAAAACTCAGAAATGATAAGAAACTTGGCCAAGGTCACAGAACTCATACTTAGTAGAACCCATGCTCATGTACTCCTGATTCCACTTCACAGACAACCATTTAATTGAAAATGTCTTACCTTTCAATGCTCAACATTGCTATGAGAATAATTTGAAGTGTCTCAAGAGCTTATATAAATGCCTCATTAGTTCCTGAATTATTTACATGTTGTAATTTCAGCTTAGGTTTATCTCTTTATGTCTATTTTGGACCTAGAAGTAAAGCAGTGTAATTTAACAAGGAAAGGGCAAAAATCAGTATTCTTGTCATCTCCTGATTGTATAATCGTTTTTAAGCCACTTTCTCTACTGAGGTAGCCCATGGGGATGACACATGCCCAACTCACAGAGTTTTGTGGGAATCCAATGAGATATTTCATATGAAAACTTTTACTCAATCATTCAAAGCCTCATCAGTAAGAAATTTCTACAATATTCCAAGCTTAACGTGGTCATTGTTCCTTCTCGAGAAGTTCAAGGGGGAGGTACGTGGGATTAAAAAGTAAGCTCAGTGTGATTTTTGATTTAGCCTTTGAAACTGAAAACAAAACAACGTCTACAAAGGAATACAGTTGCTCAAGAGAAATTGTCAAGGTGTACAAAGTATACCTCAGAGAAAGAGAGTTTGCCTTTCAATGAATATGAAACACCCAATGTGTGGGTATCAAGAACACTTATCTGGTATCCCAAAAACCTTGAATTTCCCTTCCTAGAAAGGTAAAGTACAATTTTTAAAGTCATCGTCACTTTAACTTTTCCTAGAGGAAAGTGGCTATGAAGAGCAAATAGAGCTACAGGGATATGTTGGCATGAGATGTCCCGATAAATGTGCCAGAATAAAATTTGAGCCAGGTTCCTTTATTTTGCTTTGATTTATACTGCCACTTCATACATATTAGTTTACACATTGCAGGACTTTTCATTACTATGTTTCTGTTAGAAAAAGACCAATTTAAGAACCATCCATTAAAAACCAATTTAGAATTTTATTTTTAAACAGAAAGTTAACATTGAATCACTTCCAGACACTCTAGAAAGTGACCGATAAGAGAATACTGGAATGGAAGAGACTATGAATCTTCTGTTGAAGCCTATGTGGGTTATCTGAAATGTTAGCAAATGTCATTATGTTATTTTTGCTGAACGTATTTCTATCATTTGTGTTTTGGGGTTTACCTAAGAACCATGTTAGTAGCTATTGAAATTGATGTTCTTGTATTTAGATTGCATGTTCAAAATTTGCATTCCTATTCTAAAAATTAAACTGCTTGAGGTTCTCTGATTTTTACTTATAAGGAATTAACACATACACAGGAATTGGATACTCATCATTTATATAGAAAAGGATTTGGTTTTTTATGTTTAGAGCAATAGGATAATTTATTTTGCTTTCATACGTGTTTATATTTATGACCTTATACTTCATCCTGGGCAAAGATATCTAGTTATGGCTTTAGGTATAAATTACACTCAAATGCAATAAAGTAGGTTTTCCAAAGAACAAAGTGGACACTGAAGTGATAAGGGAAGCATGATGTTCTACTATGTAAAAACGATTTCATTTAAGAAATTAGTGAACATTAAAGGGAAATGTGAATATCTGTTTGGGGGATTTTATGGGACATATTGGCATCCTAATTATGGAGATGATTTAGGAATCCTCTGTTTTGAATCAGTGGAGGTTCAATCCCTGTTCTTTATAATGAGGCTTCTTTTTGTCCCAACTAGGTGGGAGCTATAGTTGATAGTCTATGTGGCCACTAAGTGGCACAGAATCCTCTCGTAGAAGTTTTCTACATAATATGATTAAAGATACAATATACACATCAAAAACACTATGGTAAATCTGACTGCCTTTAGCATTGGCCAACTGATATTGAAGCTAGTTTTTGATTTGACAGTTGGAAATTGTATCCTAATAGTTATTGCAAGATATCTTTCAATTTATACCAAGCTTCCATTTTAATATTGAAGTGGGACTAAAAGCTCCAAACACATGAATAAAATAAATAAAATAAAAAACACTAATTCTTAGCTTGTTTATCAAAATATCAACATAGTGCAATCTTTGCAAAAGGATTTTTCAATTCTGGGTTTACATTCTGTTTGCCATGTGTTCAACTTGAACTTACATAGCATAGCTCATTTTTGTAAAGTTGTACCATTCACATATATTAAGAACATGATTTATTGTTTATCTTTCTGGATAAGCAAACCAAATGTGTATACTGACACTTTAGAAAATAGACATTTTGTTCATTATATTGTGCATTTAATTCTGAGGCCAGCTATTTTGTCATTACAGTTAAAATTATTTATTTTAATCATGATGATAGTAGATGATTTCACAGCCACATACAATAAAATTGCAAAATCTACTTAATCCGCTTTAATTCTTTCCATATTTATGCTCCTCTTCTCACTTCAAAGTTGTCTTGGATACTCAAGTCTTGGGACATAACTTCCCAGTGATCTCTCTCCACTTCTCTCAGGGCTGCATTGTAACTAGAGCCTCGTGGCTAACAGAGGTAGTCACACGCCTGGGTGTTTTTAAATTAGGTAAGATACAGACCTTTCTCTTTTTATCAGTGAACACTCATACCTAAAAGAAAAAGGGCTGGTGGTGAGAGATGACATGTGTCTATAACTATTTCTGGGATATATTTTGTAAACCTACCTAAATGAGCCATTAGAGGTTACAAATGTGATGAGTAAAATCAATTATATATACATAAACACATATGTGTATGCATCTAATCTTTGAATAGTGTGCCTAATTAGTCTATAAGCATAAACAGATCACAGTGCTTACACAGAGACCACAACCAACTGTCATGTGCTTGTACGACGTCCCTTTACAAAACATTTTGGACCAAGTAAGAGATATTACACTTAGTCATTAATATTGGTATTATATTTCATATTTTAATGTACTAAAACACGTGTGTTCATGCTTAGGAATTCTGACCAGAATTCAGATTTACAGTAAAAAGAAAGCACAATCTAATAAATATTCAGATTCAAAATATTGATCTTTGTTTCAATGTTGTATTTTTCCTGTGAATTATAATCTCCAGAAATTATGATGGATAATTGAATTTGATATTACAGCTCAAGGTGCACATATTTCCCTCTAGTCTGAATGATTCCATCATCGTTAACAGTGGCAGGCTCTTGGAGGAGTAAGAAAAATATATGCACCTAAGTGTTTCTTGAATTAGGTTTTGGATCTAAGTTAAACTGAAGCTTGTAATATGGTGTTGCTATAGAGCTATTAAAAGCTATGAAAATGCTGATTCTGTGTATCTAACAAACATTTGGCTGTATGACATGAGTGCATTAGTTTGGTACTTAAAAGAAAAATGGCTGAGTTAAAGTTCCAAATAATATATAAACAGTAGAAATTTGATACATACTTCTCGGCAATAAATACTATGTGCCAGAAAAATTAAGCATAATGATACTTTATGTTTATACAGGACCTTCCCACATATTACATTATTTGATCCTCAAAACGCTTGTGAATTAGTTAAAGCAGGGATTATTAATCTCCATTTAAAACTGAGAAAACTGAAATTAAAGAAGGTACTCTACTTTTCTAGGATGCTAATTTAAGTCCAGTGATATTTTTAGTATAACACATTGCTTCTGAGTATTCAGAATCTCATTTTCACCTAATTGAGAGCAAGGAACAATTGTAAAATTAGAGTATTTCTAACCTCTAGGTTTTTATCCAAATAACATAGAAACACCAATTCTAAAAGATATATGCACCCCTATGCTCATCGCAGCATTATTCACTATAGCCAAGACTTGGAAACAACCCAAATGCCCATCAACGGAGGAATGGATAAAGAAGATGTGATATATATATATATATATATACAATGCAATACTATTCAGCCATCAAAAAAGATGAAATCTTGCCATTTGAGACAACATAGATGGACCTTGAGGGTATTATGCTAAGTGAAGTAAGTCAGATGGAGAAAGACAAATACCATATGATTTCACTCATATGTGGAAGATAAACAAACAAACAAACACATAGATACAGAGAACAGATTGGTGGTTACCAGAGGGGAAGGGTGTTTGGGGGAGGGCGAAAGTGGTAAAGCGGCACATTTGTACGGTGATGGATGGTAACTAAACTCTTAGTGGGGAACGCAATGTAGTCTATATAGAAGGCAAAATATAAGAATGTACACCAAAAGTTTATACGATATTATGAATCAGTGTTACCTCAATAAAAAACAAAACAAAAAAAGTATAATGGCTTTACTCCTATATATCCTTATGTGTGTAGATATGAAGGCTCGATAGTGAGAATGAGGCTAGTATACATCAAATAAATTTTAAACCAAATGAATTCCAGCCACTAAACCTTCTATGTCAATTCCTTATATATTTTCAACATTTAAAAATTATGTAAATGTCACATTTGGAAAAAAACATATATCTGTATCATACCTGCATGGAAGAAAGTATGACATTGACTTTTGTGATGGTGAACAAAGTCAGACTTTTGATCCTAGAATTACAACCCTGTAATTTAGACCTGTTCTATATGATAATTTTATGATAACTCTGCAAGCCTGGGGACAGCTGCTACTTAACCCTTCTGCTTACCTATTTCACAAGTATTTAATGTTGATTTACTCATCATTTGAAAAACATTGTGTATATTCCAGCCACAGCTAAATGCATCTGCTCCACTTGCATATGAAATGTGGTATGTGCAACTAATTGAATATCTAAGCACTTTTCTTTGATCCAATTAGATTTTTCTGTTTTATTCATAGGTACAGATTGTTGCAAGCCCTAAAATTGTATCCATGAGAAAAAGTTTGCCTCTAAAACCTGGATTAGTTAATTACTTGGCACTTTGAGACAATTTCACCCATATCCTGATTAACTCTCAATTTACAAATACTGAAAAAATGATTTAATACAAAAATTATGTCTTTATTCTGTTCTATGTGTCATAAAATAAAATAAAAATAATTCCATATGGAGTGAGATAGTTTCTCTAGGTTTCAAATGACCAAGTAACTGTATGGTCATTTTAAGTATAAACCTTTCGAAGGGACTATCACCATACACTCTATTTTTTAGACCTTTTATAAGATTTAGGGGCTGGCCGGTGGCACAGTGGTTAAGTGTGCACATTCCGCTTCGGCCCGGGGTTCGCCGGTTCGGATCCTGGGTGCGGACACGGCACCGCTTGGCACACCATGCTGTGGTAGGCGTCCCACATATAAAGTAGAGGAAGATGCGCATGGATGTTAGCTCAGGGCCAGTCTTCCTCAGCAAAAAGAGGAGGATTGGAGGCAGTTAGCTCAGGGCTAATCTTCCTCAAAAATAAATAAATAAATAAAATAAAAGATTTAACTTTATTTCAATATAATTTACATACTATAAAATGCATCGATTTTGATTATACAGTTGGATGTGTTCTGACAAATGTGCACATTCGCGTAATCACCAATACAATCAAATTATACAATATTTTCCATCAAACCCAATAGTTCCCTCATGCCTTTTTGTAGTCACTCTTCCCTTATCCCTATCCCAGGCAACTACTGATCTGCTTTCTGTCACTTTAGGTTACTTTGGTCTGTTCTAGAATTTCATATAAATGAAATCACACAGTAATTATAGATTTGTGATTGCATGATAATTAAGGAAATTATTAGTTCTAAATTGGATTCTGCAGTAATGTTTATAAAGGAAAATTACTCATGAGGTTTAGAGATAATGTGATACCCTAATAGCTGAGGATGCTTGACATTTTGAATTTCATGTTTTAGTCAGTGTATGGAATTCTAGGACCACTACTCTGTAAAAAAGACAGAGGATTTCATGTAGAGTACAAACGTATCCAAATTTCCAAACTGAGTGACCCTTCAGTGCCCTTCTTTGTGTTGAAAGCGCTGTAGCATTAACACATCCCCTGTAAATAGCCCAGTAGCACTTCAAGGTACAAAGAAGGAAAGTTATTTTTAGGGGGCCAGCCGGGTGGTGCAGTGGTTAAGTTCGAACGTTCTACTTCGGCGGCCCAGGATTCACCGGTTCAGATTCTGGGTGCAGACCTGCACACTGCTTATCAAGCCATGCTATGGCAGGCATCCCACATATAAAATAGAGGAAGATAGGAACAGATGTTAGCTCAGGGCCAATCTTCCTCAGCAAAAAGAGGAGGATTGATGGCAGATGTTAGCTCGGGGCTAATTTTCCTCAAAAAAATATATTTTTATAGTTCTTATGTCTGTTGTTACACTTAAGTATCAAAATTGAAAAATCATGAGTACGAATATACTATGTATTCAAAGAAAAATGTTGATATGCTATGAATTTTCAAGAACTATACTACACATTAGTCTAACGTTTGATATAAGCATAATAATTATTAAATGCAGATGCTGTCATGGAAAATGTGTGGGAGAATTACTGAATAGCAAATTTCTCAAAAGGGTTAAATTTGACCTGAAGAAGAAAGACTAAATATTAGACATTCTTGAGGTCTTTGGAATAGATTGTGTCTTTTTCTTTCAGTAAATGCATTAAGGATATTATGACTGATAATAGATATGTTATGTATATTTGTTCTTATAAAATAAAGATAGTCTCTCTTTAAAAGCACCTATGTTTTTCCTGTATTTAATGAAAGTATTAGAATGTATTGTCAATTGTTAAAGTCAAAATATGAAACACTTATATCATCTTTTGTGGTTAGAAGCACATTATTATTTTAAGTAAAAAGGCAATTATTCAACCTGGCTAATTCAACTTTGCCTTCCTAGGACAAATAGCTTTAAGTTCTTAATTGCAACTTATTGAGGAACTCGTTTAATAGTTCTCAATCTGGGCTGCACATTAGAATCACCTGGGTAGGTTTTAGAACATACTAGTGCCCAGGCCCCACAGCCAGATATTTTGATTTATGGCTCAATTTATTGGAATTTCCTGGGTGCATTAAAAGATACTGATGGTCCCTCAGTCATTCTAATATGTAGCCACAGTTGAGAATCACTGATCTTGTCACTAGAACAAGCCCCGATGGTCTTTCTTTTGTCACTCTGGTAGGTTTAGAACAAAACTCAGGGAAAGTAATTCATATCCCCCATTCCTTAAATCTCTATTGCTATACAACTATAGGAAGAGTAGTAGACAACGTCAGAAGACTTGGATCCACTTAAGCTTTGACAATTAGTTTCTTCAATTTTTTTAATATCATAAAGAAGAAATAATCTTGATGTGAATGAAAATGTAAAATATATCCTAAAATGCTGCTGAGATGGTCTTAATTATCAGGTGATATTTTAGACTAAATTAGAAAATATTTGGGAGAAAGGAACAACCTAAGATGGATCATGGTGTTTGGAAATAGCAGGTATGCACTGATGCCTCTCAAGGACCATGGTTCCGGCTCTGGCTCCATCATTTGTCTTATCCATGAACCATTCACTTAGTCTCTCTGGACTTCGTGTGTTTTAAGAGTTAGAGTCATAATCCATTCTGCCTCCTTCAGGAGTTTGTTCTTGACATTAAATTAAATTATGTATGAGGAAATGTATCTGCATATCTATGTTAATATTATTACTATCAAACAATGCTTGAGCATTCTAAAAACTATTGTTCCCTATCTCTTCTTACTCAGAGGTACCTATCTGAATATTCGCTTAAAAAAAGCAAACTTCTTAATTGTCTTAAAATTGCTGCTGAGAAACTCAATTCCATAATGGATACATTTAATTTAGAATATACCTGCTCAGAAAAAGTATAATCAGTAAAAAATAATATAACTTTCTGCTCTTAGAAAAGTACATTGGAGTCAATTTCATCTAATATCATCCCTGTGATTATCTGTATCAGTCATTCTCCCATAGGAGAAAAATTGTTTTCCTAACGCTAATTAGTACAATTACTACTACAAAGCTGCCACTGCTGTGAATCAAACTTGTTTTCTTTTCTAAGCATTACAAAGTAATGCTTACTTTAGCTACCATGTATCTGTTCAGTCATTGAATCACTAAAGGCACATTAAAATTATAGATGTTGGGCTGGCCCCATGGCCAGTAGTTAAGTTCGAGCGCTCCTGGGGTTTCACGGGTTTGGATCCTGGGTGCAGACATGGCACCGCTCATCAGACCATATTGAGGCGGCATCCCAGGTGCCACAACTACAAGGAACCGCAACTAAAATATACAACTAGGTACTTGGGGGATTTGGGGAGAAAAAGCAAAAAAAAAAAAAAAAAAAAGATTGGCAACGGTTGTTAGCTCAGGCGCCAATCTTTAAAAAAAAATTGTAGATGTTTAAATATCCATACTTCTTTAAAATCAATTTCTTATGCATATTGTTTTAAAAAATAAGTTTACAGTGTAAGAAGACTAACTGACATCTACGGATGCTAGTGTGACATGAAGAATTGTCTTACATACCATCAGACATGCTTAAGGACAACCATTTATAAAATTTGCAAAGTCCAATTTATTATAAATTTTCAGGTCTCAAATGTACGTTGACTTTTCAAAATATTGCCATTGATACAAGACATCAGAAATTTTTCAGAAATAAAATTTAAGTCATGCAGGAGTGGTAACATATGATCAGATAGACTCTGCCCACTGAGGTCCACAAAGGTGACAAGGTTCTTCTTAAAGAAAAGTGTGTAATGTGCTTCTTTTGCTTTGAACCAATGCTGAAAATGAAGCAGACATTTATCATTACGTATCTAATGCCATGAGTGGAAACTGGAAAGCCAACTGATAAAAGGAGTGATAATAAAATAGGCCATCTTACCATGTTTCATCCATCTTACCTACTTTTTATTGTCTAAGAATCTGCAGAGCAATTAGAGGAACCTGGAGGTGATGGAAGGGAATAGACTCATTTATGGGAACAAATGCAGAACTAATTGTGAGATCAGCGGGTATCTGATGGTTGTTCTCAGGGGGGGTCAGGTTTTTAGGTGCCCTAGGAGCTGAGGTGAGGTAGGTAGCCTCATTAATGATGGCACAGTTAATCAAGATCTTTCAAGAAAGGTAGGAGTGATTTGTTTTGTATAGAAGAACAGTTTGAATGACTAGAGTACTTGGAGGCTGTATCCGTTTTGGAATTGTGGCAGATGAGTGAATGTAGACCAACCTAGCTTGGGCAAAAGTAGGCTATAAACATGTATGAGACAATGTTAAGGTGATGTTTCCAAGTGCTTTGTGTATGTATAATACACTACAATTTGATGCTCACTGGGTTCATTTGAGTCATTTACATATGCTCCTTGCAACCTGCTTTATTTTTGTTAGATATATTTCTCAAAGCATGATCTAGAATAATCCGAATAAAAATTATCTGGGGAGCATGTTAAAAGTAGAATTTTGGTTCAGATTTTGTTGGATCCACAAGAAACATCCATCTCTGATTGCTTTGGGCCATGGTGCTACTTTGTATTAATCTCTTTCTCTTGTTAGCAATTGATTGTAACGCTTCTCCTCTAATGAAAGATAGTTTTAAAGCAAACGATGACATTAGATTTTGGAAAAGAACAGAAATGATGGCAACGATTCTGCATTCCAATAAAATAAAGTTAAAATGAGGCCATATTAAAAGACCTAATTTAATTTCAGATAGAAAGTAAAGCTTGTGGTAGTAAAGTTTGCCATTTCCAGGAAACGTGAAGAGATTTATTTATGCCTGAAACTTAAGAGGAAAACAAACATCCATGTTTCCTATTGTACTCATTGATCTAGTTTTTTTAAACTGGAAATGTATTAAACTTGAAATGTATCTTTCTTGGTGTGTTTCAGTCCTCACTCTCCACTACCTGTAGATCTTTATGTTATTTGAACAAAATTGTTTTATTTATTCACCTATTGACCACCCAATTTAGTTTATTGGAAAACATATCTCTTTGTGTGAAACTGCAGTTATAGAGACATAAATCAGGGAGGCAAACTGCAATAGATCACTCATTCCATTTCTAAATAGTCGATAGTTTTCCGTATAATGCACCTTTGAGAAATTTTGCTGCCCAATATTTAATTTCACAAGTAATAAATCATCTATTAATTTAGAAGGGTGTTAATTCCAGCTAAAATCATTATTTCATTTTCTATATTTAGAAAAATTACGTTTTCCCCCTTCTTTCTTGGTTTTCTTTCCTAATATCATTGCATCGCTCTTAATTCTATTTACTCTGGGGTTAAAAGCAATTGTGTGCATGTGAACTCACAGCCACAGATCGTACCCATGTTAGCAGCCTTTTACAATCCTGTCTCTGTATCTGTCCACTCAAAATACCTAGATCTTATGGGTAAAAATCAGTTTAAGTAGTAGAGCAAAACGAACTTGCACAATATATGCATGGGGATACTTCATTCTTGGTAGTAATTACGAGGAGGGGTTATGTTCTCATTCATGCCATGCTGGACTCCAGATTCAAAGATCCTTACAATACTTTTTCTAGTTTTTACCTAGGTCTCATAGAGGCCTAAGTCAGAATTATATAATAACTAGGCATTTTATTTCCTTAGTTCAGTGGGTCTGAACTTTTAGTGTTCAGAAAAATCACCTGAGAATCTTGATGACATGTAGATTTCAAGTCTCCACACCCAGATCCAGTAATTTGGTAGATCGGAGGTAATGTTCAGGAAACTGCATTGTAAACGGGTACCTCAGCACTTTGCAGATGACTCTTGGACTCAGCTCTGAGAAGCACTGATTTAGGTTATGCCTATCCTGAGCAAATACTTTGCATGAGATTTCTATTCAGTGCCACAGTGTGAATAAACTGTGTTGAAACAGAGCAACAGGATAAGCTTTCAGAAAGTGACTCAGACTAGATATTACTTTAAAGATTTTTTTTATTCTTTGAGCAAACTTTACTCTTTTCAAGGGTATTTTAGTTTTTTGGATTTAAATAAAGTTTCTGTTTCAAGGTTATTCTGCCTCTTCAAAAAAATTTCATCCAGACCCATGAAATTGACTAGTTAAAACTGAACAAGCTTCAACCAAATTTTTTTATCTGATTTAATCCTCACAACATTCAGTGAGAATAACTATCGCTTTCTAATTTTACAAATGTGTAAATGGAATTTCAGTATGATCAATTTCCCCGAGACATGCATTTAGTAAAAATAAACCCATGCTTCAGAAACATCCACTTTGGGCTGTGACTCTCTTTCCACTGTATTAGGCACTGGTGTACAAAGACATAATGGATAATATATTTATAATCAGAGGCTGTGGGAAGATGTGAGTGACTTCTTGTTAGTAAGCCATTCTTTTTTATAGAAATGAAGGAATACTAAGACTTCAGTGAAATTAATTCAGTTGAAAGACATCGTGGTACCATCCTTGTGACTGCAAATGTTTATCTGAATGGGCATAGGGGGTGTTAGAGAGACTTACCGACAAAAGATGAAGAGAAAGGAAGTCTGTGTAAGGAAATATGTTAGCCTCTAGCTCAAACATTGCTCCAATGACAGCAGGTTTACAGTCTCTAAAAAGGTCATGCATCATTTTACTTGAATTCTTTTTCTAACAGTTTACCTGTCTCTGAGAGAAAACCAATGAGAGGCCACAATTGTCATAATTGATCATATCTTTGTCGTGATCAAATGAAGATGAGCCAAATTTAGAAATCATTCCTAGTGCAATGTAGTTGAGAAGCCAATGTTTATCACCCAGAAAGAGATGCAAAGGACTCAGCTATAGTTTCTTAGGCAATGTTTCCAGTAAGGTCTGTGATCAATTAAGCGGTTCCTCTGTTGGATTTTACTGAGATCAGACTTTGACGCTCACAATGTGGAACAGACATATAAAAGGGTTGGAAAAGGATCAGTGTCATAAAAGCAGAATTACACCAAAAGGGAAAAATAACTGAGCCCCATAGCTTTTGTGAGACTGAGGATTCCCTCATCAAATATGTAAAAATCTTCAAATGCATTATTTCAGTAAAACCCAATTTGAGTCATTTATTTTTATCGGCTTTTTTGTTTCCTGCCAGCTAACACAATATTCTGAGCTGAATACATAAATACAATAAAATTGACATCTGCCCAGCTGGGTTTCTCAAAATTTCTTGATCCTCAGTTTTTATTTTCTGGCACTAAAAATACACAAAAACCTTTCTCTGTGCAAGAAAATGGTCGTCTAGATACTAAGTTAGAGCTAATGTATTAGAAGTATGTGCTGAAAATCATTTGGGAAAAATGGACTTATTTGATAAAGTTCTTTTCACTTGAAATATTAGCAATAATTTCGTAAAATTCCTCTGAGTTCTAGATCACTGATGTTCAATGAAATAGGCGCATCGTTTTTCATTCTTCTTGCTAGTGTACCTTTTTACACACATCTTTCATACAACAAAACTCTTTAGCACCTGCCATGGGCAAAGCATTGTGCTCGATGCAAGGAGTAATGGTGAGTAAGAAAAAAATGGTACCGGCCCTCATAAAGCTTATATACTATCCCAGACAGCTTTTCAGGAGTTTCCACAGCCATTAAGTGCTTTTTATTGATGGTAAGTATTATGACAACAAGAGTCTTTTTCTGACATATATAGTTAGTTACATATGGCTGGTATTATGGCCAGAAAGTAACTACTCTAGCATGCAGCTTTATTTGCTAAGTTCATACATATGTTAATTCATTACCAGTTCTTCCATATGTCTAAAATTAAATTCTAATTACTGTAATTTTAAACCATATTCTGAGACCTTTGAGGACAAAGAGGTGAGCCAGCACCACAATCATAGTAAACTTTGTAGAAATCCATGCATTTTTCCCATAGTCTTCACATGATTCTTGGACTATTGTAGTCAGTCAACGCATACCTGTTGCATGAATAGGAGGCAGCATAATGCAATTGAAGGAACACCTGAGAAGAAATAAGGAAATATTCATTCTGGCTTTAACTCTATTGTTGAATCACCATGTGATGCTTGCAAAATTGTTTCCACTTCGTGGACTTCAGTTTCCTTAACCGTAAAATCAGGGAAGTTGACTTCATGACATTTATTTCCTTCTAGCTCCACCAATATATAACTATATAATACTGGGAATATCGTTTTCAAAATGTTTAGAAGAAACTATTTCTCATTACTTGCATAGCAGTCCTTATCCCTGTTGGCTGCTTATAGTAAATGTTTCAAAAACAAAAAAGAAAGAAAGAAAGAAAGAAAAAGAAAGAAAAGGGAGGGAAGGAGAGAGAAGGAAAGGAATGGAAGGAGGGAACCAAGGAGATGTCAAGCAAAAACAAACTTATCACATAACTCCCACCTTAGTACATAGTACATAAATTCCTAAAAAGTAAGAAACGTACAGAGGTATTTCTGTGCTTGTTTCTTGAGGGAACTGAAACTAAACCTTAGAGCTAAATACTTCCAGTTTGGCAAGTTCAGGAATAGCTTTGTTTCTGTTAGGTCTTTGGACCTCCAAAACTTAATTGAACATTTTCACAATTTTTCATTATAGTAATAAAAAAGGTTAAATTTTTATTTATGATCATATTTAAACTGTCATATCTCGAGTGTCCCAGTAGGGAAAGCGAGTACCTTGCAAATAGTATTATTACTGTTCACATTAGCACTATGCTTGCACCTGGAAACAAAGTAGAGTAGTTTTTCCCTATAGACTCAATAGATTATTCAACTATTTTGGCTCTTTCCTGTACACTTTAAAAATGTGAATATTCTTATCCGATGCTTGAGCAAAAATATGTGTATTGCTACGCTTTCAACTTTATTTTAACTTTTGTAATAATTATAGTCAGTTATGAATAAATTTGTCCCCTTATTTATTGGAAGTTGAATTTCAGGGTCTTTTATTTTTCTTTTGAAATGAAGATGCTGGAAGATTTGGCATCTCTACAATATTTCAGTTTAAGCATTGCAAAGATCTGCTCACATTGCAAAACATTCATAAAACGTTTTATCTAATGCAATTAAATCCCAATAGTACAGAGAGCTTAAATCTTTCATTTCTCATCTTCAATTTTTCCTTGTGTGGATAGTATATACATTTTAGGCACCATTTGCTGGAATTTTTGAAATTCAGCATTAGGTATGTGTTTACAAATGTTGTTGATTTAGGTAAATTTTCTTGAGACCTGCTTGTAATATTTGTAGGGGGTACCAGCTTCAAGTTGTCTTTTAAGGCTGCTAATGAGTGATTCTTGGGATTTTTGGCAGAATGAGGACAGTTATAAAAAGGAACAGCAACACTGTGTATACAGCATGGTACCACTCTCCCGATTAACAGTACTTTACATTAAAACTTTTGCTCAGCTGAGCAGCTGACTATGCTAATTCTTCAGAGTTGTGTTAAGCCCTACTCGGTTTTTCCTAAGCCTACTTGCCAGGAATAGCAAGAAAAAATGAAATTTTTCAAGGTCAGGGAAAATGAGATTACATGGCTATTTCATTGATGTTGTCATTCAGTGTGTTCTTGCATGTTTAATTTCTGGAGATCTTGGTCTGATTGTAGCTCTTTCATGATCTCATACACTCACACACACAAATACACAAAACAAACATATATACCTATATATGTTTGTATATATATATATATCTATATATATACCTATATAGAACTATCATGGATATATCTCTCTCTCTATGTATCTCTCTATCTACCTATGTATCTACATATCTAATACTTTTTTATTGCCTAACTTACCCCGTGTGTCATGAGACCAAAGGAATCTGTCTCTCTCTCCAGAAGCTAGAACAGTGCTTGGCATACAGTAGGTGCTCAAAAAATAGGGTTGATCCTCATTATTTGCGGATTCTGTGTTTCTGAATGCGCTTACTCACTGAAACTTATTTGGGCCCCCTAAATCAATATTTGTCACAAGTTGTCACAGTCATTTGTGGATACGTGGAGAGTAGTGAAAAAATTGAGTTGCCTCGTGCGCACGTTTCTAGCTGAGATCCACCAGTCACTTGTTTCAGCTCTAAGAAATGACCAGAAGATGGGGACAGCAGGCAGCAGTACAGTGTAGTGCAAGAAGCTCTGACTCTGGGGCCAGTTGAATGGGGTTTAAGTCTTAACTATAATGCCTGTTAATAGACTGTCCTCAGGCAAGTCATTCAACATGTATGAACATCGTTTTCTCTTCTGTAAAATAACTGGAATCTATCAGGAAGAATTGTTTTTTTAGGCTTTAAGATTTTAATATATATATATATATATATGTATGTATATGTATATATTTCCCTTAGGAATATGGATTCATTATTGGCTAACTCAGTGTTCACAGCAACTTTATAGAACATAACTTCTGTGAATAACGATAATTGACTGTATTTGTTGAATGAAGGAATGAATCCCTGACGCAAAAGCTGTAATTCATATTATCTATTTTATGATCATTTTACATGAATGGATTCTAATTACTGCTTAAAGCTTTCCCAAAGAATGCTGTAGTAGGCAGAATACAACCCCCCTAAGGATGTCCACATTCTAATCTCTGGAACCTCTGAATATGTTAGGATACATGACAAAGGAGGAGTATGGTTGCAGTGTAGTTAAACTTGCTCTTCAACTGACCTTAAAATAAGGAGATTATTATGGATTATCCTGGTGTGACCGATGTAATCACAAGGGCCCTTAAAAGCAGAAGAAGAGGCAGAAGAGAGCGAATCAGAGAGATGGCACTGTGGCAAAGACTCGGCCCAACACTGCTGACTATGAAATTGCTAGGGGACCATGATTCAAGGAGTGTGGGTGGCCTCTAAAAGATGGAAAAGGCAAGGAAAGAGATAGTGCCCTGGAGTTTCCACAAAGGAATGCAGCCCTGCTGACACCTTGCTTTTATGCCCATGAGATCCATTTCATATTTCTGACCTTCAGAATTGTGAGATAATAAATTTGTGTTGTTTTAAGCCACTAAGTCTGTAGTAACCTTTTTTACAGGAGCAATAGGAAACAAGTACAGATGTCTTCAAGTTATAAGTTGATCTTTTTGCTATTGTTAATGTGATTTTTTGTCAAAATAATAAAATTTACCTGGTACTAAAATAGAGTTAAATGAGAATAACATTTTAGCTGAAAAAAATTTTCCCTTCAATATCGTTTGTTGTGATGAGAGAGAAAAGACTGGAAATGACAACGTAAGTTGGGAACTTCACCAGGAGCAACTGTTGCATACAGCAGATGATTTACCTTGATTTCAATAAAATGCACTCCTCTCATTTCAAGTCCCAGAGGGGGTTGGTCTCCTGTCAACACTTCACATGGGTCATATGTTTTTATAAAATTTCAAAAATAATCTTATTAAAATAGTAATAGTAAGACATGAAAGAATGCCTCTCAAATGATTTCAGGGCCCAGAAAATCTAGATGCACCCCTGCTTGAATATATTAACAGGAAATTTAGAGCAAGAGAGATTGACTCTAACTGAAAAAATGCGAGCATAATGAAACACCTGTGTCTCATGTACACCTGCGCATGTTTTCCTCTCAAAATACATTTTCTCTTGTGACGGATGCATATGACGATGATATATGAGGAGTGAGATAGAGATAGGGAACTGGTACCAAATACATAATTCATCTAGTGTTGATCAATTAAGCACTTACTATGTGGCTAATCATTGTGGGCTACAAGAGAGATCTATGACTCACTCCAATTTCACTAATAACTGACAGTCTAATTGGGAAGATAAAACGTACACAGTCACATCATCATTAGTATGATGTAATATATAATTAAGTGCTAATATGTAAGACACTGGAAATTAGAGAATAACATTATAAGGTACAGCTTTAGCTGAACCAATAAGACACACACACACACACATAGACACATACACACAGAAGTGGCTATTGGCTTCATAGAAGAGGTAAGATCTGGACTTAATCTCAAAGGATGACTATTATATGATGTCCTTTTAATTTGCAGCAGTGGCTCAAATAATGGCACAATAGATGAAAAACAAGTTGTCTTATGAATACTACAAAGAATAGCTTGATTAAAAGAAATAAAACTACCTGACGAGCTGAGTGCCTTGCATCATTTATTTCACTCTATCTTTGCAACAACCCTCTGGGGCAGGTACTATTTATTATCCTTGTTTCACTGATGGAGAAACTGAGACTTAGAATGGTTTAACAATTTCCTCAGGTCACAGATGTTCTATGTGACAAAGCCAGGACTAAAACCCAGGCTTGTCTGATACTACTCTGCTCTCATGTACTTGAGGAGTTGGGAAAAAGCAAGAAAATAAGATTGGGTATGTTACAAACACTTAATGAACACTTCGTTCAGTTTCTAGGTAAGCATACATCCATATGAGGCATATCTTTGCATATACACACACCAAAACTTTGAGACACTATTTCTTCCATAGATTAAACCAGCAATCTCCTGGAGGCGTCTATATTACTTTTACATAGCTACGCAAATTGCTGAAGTACATGTTAACATCTAAGATCATTTGTCTGAATGTCATGGAAGTGAAGTTAATGGTGCGACAGGCTTTGCTTTTGTTGTCACTAGGAATAATATGCGATATTTCAAAATATGTGATGATAGGATAGTTATGTTAAATTAAGTACTTTATAAGTCATACTAAAAAGATGATGAGTGTGCTTCGTGGTATTGCTTTTTTAAGAAATAAACACTGTCAATCAGTGATACAGCAAGTGGGCAGACGAATTGGAGTAATTTCACTGCATCTGAAAGCTAGTACATGACTAAAAACCTATAACAATATGAATTATTATTTAAGATTAAATGTGAAATACTTTAGGACAGTATACAAAATTTTCTCAAGTTTGGCAATAATTACAGAGATGTTAACAGGTAATGGCACGTAGTATTAATCTCAGGTTGAAAATAACTGGAGGAAGATTATATTTTGACAACTAGCAGGTTTTCTTGGCTTTCTAACAGTCGCTTCATTCATCTTAAACAAACTGAGTATTAACTTCACAAATATACCAATTTTAATAACACAAATATTGCAGAATTTAAAGAAGATGTAGTGAGGTTTTATAATGTATTTGAAATACATAACTGTGAACACATAAAGTTTGACATGTGACAAATTAGGTAAATAAGTAAAAGAATGAAGCATATTTATCTAGGAAATATATGGTTGGATGGAACTGTGTCAGGACTGGCAGGAGCCAACCAGAAATTTATGTAAAGCGTGCAATTCCTTAGGTTATCACGTATTATTTATTTTTAAATTTGACTAAGTGCTGACACTGTGTCTCATGGAAACCTTATTGTAATGGTATCTGGGCTCACCCTATTGGTTAAGACAAGTGTGTTCCAACCTTGGAAGCCATACAACTTAAGCTGTGTGTTCATTTAAGAACAGTACAGGATAAACTCAAGAAATAAATTGAAGCAAACATAAAATCGCAAGTTCAAGGAACTTTTGGCTTTGAAAATGAGTCTGCATAACACTTGTTTTAGACTTCAGAAAAAAAATAGCACTTTATTTTAAATATGAGGAGAATTTTCAAATACATAGTCAAGTAAGCTACAAACTAGGAAATGTACAAATTTTAAGTATACAGTTGCCTTACAGAGCAGTGGTTTTTATATCTGCATTAACGAAAGTCAAAAGAACTCTAAAAGTTTGTCTGACCATTATTTTGGATTGTGTTAGGTATTACATTCCTTTTAAACTCATAAGGCCTCCTCAACCCCAAATTAAATTTTGTTTTACTTGATAAATAATTTCAAAATCTGAATATGTGATAACTACTACTTTACAAAAGGCATCTGCAGAGGCAAGAAGCATTTGGTAAAAAGCTACCATTTAAATAGCTTACTTTATACAGTTCACTCTAACATTTCTGTTTTTGCCCCTTTGTAGTCAAAATAGTCTAGTTTTTTGGCGAATTTGGAACAGTACAGTTAATAGTGATTGAATTAACTTCTGAACATCTCGCTTCATTGAAATAGTCTAATATTAACAAGAGATCAAAGATTTTGATTTAAATAATTCATTTACATATAAAATTAAGAGATTTGATTATAGTAATAAGAAAACTCTGGAGTGTAGCTAGCATGCAGTAATTGCACCTCTAGAGGATCACAGGCACTCGGTTGGACTACCAGAGTTGGACTACTTCATGACTTAAGAGGGCTTTTAAAAGAGTGGTTATTACACAAGGCACATGGGTAGACATAGCTATATAGTTGCTTGAAGTCGTAGTTCTGATGATAAATGAGCTAAGCCTGCTTCCTTTACTATCTGAGTCAATTATTCACTTGGCCATATGTTTCTTTATTGACATAAGTATTATTTGTTACATGTAATTCTAATTGTTTGGAGTTAAAATTAACCTTTCACTGGGCCCCACAGACTCCATTTAAAACTCCCCCAAACCCCCAACCTGACAGTGCTAAAAATCTCTTCTTAACTTGGTTGCACGCACGCGCGCACACACACACACACACACACACACAAAAGCCACATGCCTTGACTGCCCATGTTTTTTTACCCTGAAATTCTGGCATTACTTAACAGTATGTTCTCAGCTAGGTTAAATCTTCTACAATCCCCACTCTCGTATTGTAGAAACAAAAGAAAAAAAATAGTCCAAAGAAATTCTACCATCTGGTGTATTGAGACTTTGAAACCTGAAGAAAGAATGTTAAGCTATGGTAAGAACATTTTTTTTCTTCCCAAATAATACCTATGCAAAAAATACCCCCCAAAACCCAAAAATATGACAGAGCTGGGACTTTATCAGCTTAATTCACTTACATCTATCAAAAATAAAATACCATTGCAGGGGATACTCTCTACCTGCGGTGGCCAGCACACAGTACCGAGTAGCCATGTGCACTTGAAATACAGCTAGTCTGAACTGAAATATGCTGTCAATGTAAAATATATACCAGACTTTGATCTCGTAGTATGTATAAAAGAATTTAAAATCTCATTGATAATCTCATATTAACTGATGCCGAAATGAGAATATTTTAGATATATTGGGTTAAATATATTAAATTAATTTCACCTTTTTCTTCTTTCTTTACTGTGGCTACTAGAAATTACATATGTAGCTTGTCTTTCATTTTTGTTGAACAGCTCTCTTCTGTACCAAAAGTAGGAAGGAAGACTTTTGTCTGAAGGTTGCTTGCTACTAACACATTTCACTTTCTTGTTTCTTATGTTGTGGTTGATTAAAAATGTAATACCAAAGGCATGTACTATTTGTGGATTTTAACATTAAATATTAATATGAATTACTATTATTAATCCCAGGCATATTAACATTAAATATGCTTTTAAGAATCCAAAAACATGAAAGTTAATTAGGGTCTTCACCTCTCTTTGCAATATCTTCAGAAAGGGATTGTTCTTTAGGCCACAGAAATGGTGATAACTGCCTAATTGAAAATGATGTTTATGAAAAGTTTGTTGATGATGAGGACCTATCTGAACCTCAAAATAATGAACTGTACAACATGGCTTATATAAACAAACAATGCTAAATGGAGAGTAGATATATGTTTCATAAAAATTATTTTTTTGTGATAGAGGACATATCCATTTTACCCCTTTGTATTTCATATTTTCCTGCACTCCAGAGTACAGACTTTTTAAAGTTATTTCTGAATTATGAGAAAGAAAACAACACACATTTCTTCATTTTAATATATTAAGTATATTTTGCGACAGATTTGCACTATTCATATCTCAAATCATGATAATTACTTCCAAATGTTTGCTGAACTTCTCCTTCATTATTTAATGTTGGAATTATGATTGAACCAGCTAAAAAAAGTATTCATTCTATCGCATATCTACTGTTGTTTTGCCCTCCAAGTATGTACTTGCACTGGCAAATAATAATAACGCTGGATGATTAAGAGGAGATATAGAATGCTGATTTTAATTAGTTAGTTTGAAAATTTCTTGCTTGCTTAATAAGAAATTTAACTCCATAAATAAGGTCTCAATCACTTGGGTTCTCTTAAAGACCCAGTAATTTTAAGTGTGAGATTTCCAGTTTGACTACATTTCATGGAAATTTGATGATATCTCAGCTATATTCAGTAGAATTAAATAAGGAAATGTATATCATCATAAAAACTACATTTAAAGTAAGAGATTAAAACAGGTTACATAATTCTGAGCAACACATTTTTTTCTTTTGAATATTGTTTTCAATTGTCTTAATAGTTGGAGCAATTTATTCTTTTTTGTCAATAGTTCTTTAAAATGGTAACAGTTATGTCACTGTTTTAGATTAAGTGTTAGATATTCTTACTTTAAGGAATTCTCCTTTTTTCAATACTTTGATCCCCTGTCCTGGGAAATCATTAGGAACTCGAATGCACATCTGCTCATTTAGTCCTTGAATTATCTGACAATTCTCAATTTAAATAAGTAGGAAATGGGCTATAAGGAGAGAAATTACTTTTGCTTATTACAGTTCCCCAAAATTATGCTTTAAAGCTCAAAGACGCTTTCGATTTATTAGCTAGTGTGTGATTGGAGGAGCCAACATACATCTGGGAAATATCCTATAGATTCAAATCAGAATGCCAAAGAGGAGAGACAGTAACTGACTGGATTTCCCTGGTGCAAAGTGTTTCTTTCTGTGAATTGAGTGGAAAATCTTCCAGTAACTTTTTATATTATTTTACCTCCCCAGTTCTATCAGAATTTGGATTTCTTGCCTTCCATCTCCTTAGAACTGTTTATTTTTTGGCATAGCCATCAGATTTGGAGATCTTTGTAGTGTCTCACAAAATACTACCATATTAAAAGGTAACGCATTCATATATTAGTCTCCTAATAATATTTCCACATCGTTATGCTCAGATACAAGAAGAGAAGGACTAACAAAACAAAATAAAACCTAAAACAGGTTGTTTTACTCGAGGGAAGAAGAATGCAGAAAGAAATAACCCTTGGGATGAGGAAGCATCTCATCTGAACATCAGAAGACAATTTCTTGTTACTAGGCAGTATGTAATAATTCTTTCAGATATTTACAGGTATGTCACAAGTAATGTTCATAAGAAGCATAAACACATGGGTTTTCTAACTTTCCATCTTGAATATGAAACATTTACAAGGCAATTATAAGTTATGATATAACTATACGCATAATATAGGTGATAATAATATGCTTTAGTACAAAGAGAATTATGGTATCCACTCATTAAACTGAAGAATATGTAGTCTTCCTAAATAATTAACAATTTAAATATATTAATTTGACTTCTCAACAGCCTAATCTGGCTAGATGTTAAATCATTTTTGCATCCTATGGTCATATACAATTATATGGCATTAGTGTCATTACATTTCTTAATGTTTCATTATCTCTTGAACTCAGCTCATGGAGGACACCTAAAATAAAATAAAAGCCCACATTCTACCTTCCTTTGTGGTAATGGGGCCATGCATATCCTAAGTAAGTTATTTTCTTAAGCCTTTTTCTGCTTGTTTAGAAAGAAATGTAGCATAAACATGTAGCGGCAAGTGATGTGAGGTTTGATTAAACGAACTGACAGACTCCTCAGAGCCTGATTCAGCATTTTAATGCTATTGCAGTAAGTCTTTTACAGTTGCTCCTGTTTGTCTTCAAGATCAGCATCTCCATTATAACGTTGGTGGAGTCATGTAGCTACTTCCTTTATTTTTTTCTACAATCTCTATTTTGAACCACATTTTTGAAAGAATGGACTCTGTTCATAAGGAGTTATGCTTGTAAGGCATTGCTAAGAGTCGTAGATGTTATAAGTGTCAAGATTTGCCATTGTGTGTATAAAGAGCTATAGAGAGAATTGAATACTTTCAGATACAGTTTAGATATATTACCATTTTTAATGAGGGCATGATAAGCTGATGGCAAAGCAATTTTTCAGAGTTCTGAATAATGGCAATATTTTTAATAACAAGGGCTGCGTGAGAGGAACTCCTTGCAAAAGTTTGTTCCAAATAGTCTTAGAGTTAATTAAGTTTCTAACTCCATCAGTAGTGTAGACAGCTTTTACAAACACCAAGAAAAGTTCCAGTTTTGATGTTGATATTCCAACTTTAGCTTCAAAGGTAATTGTTCTAGATTTTAAAATAAGAGGGTAAATGGGTACTGATATGAATATTAATGAAAATGAAAATTGAGGAAATAGTTACACGAATGAGTCAGACACAGGCAAGTGGATGCTAGGCCTTCAGGTTTCTCAAAAGTAAGCATTACTGAGAAATGGAGACGGACTTGAGATAGACTAGAGCACACTGAAGTAGGAAATACATAACAAGTTGTTTTTATTGCTAATGCGTTTGTATTAACAGGGCAATCTATGCCAATTGTGCTATCAATAATTACTGAGATACGGTTAAGGAATAGACAAAGCAACAAGAGATGATATTGCCAGACAAATGGAGGTCCGGTAATTGTCTGCAGTATCAAACTCTCATGTATAATGATTTTTGAAGGTTGAGGTTTATGAGAGCAGTTCATTATGTATTTCAAACAAAGCTCTATCTTGCTATTGTTCTTCCATCGACTGGAGTAGTAAGCGCTACAGCTGAAATTGTGCCCAAGGGAACCCATGTCTACCAGTTGGTTAACCTTGTGACATTCCACTAAAAAGCACCATATTCTTTTGAAATACATAATTCATGAACCTCTCTGATTGTTTAGCATTGATCAGCACTTGAATAAATTGAGTTGCTATCATATTAACATAAGTAGTAATGCTTTAGTGAGGTTTTTGCTTTTTCTTTCTTTTCTTTTCTGTAGTCGATCAAGTGGTTCGGGGATTTCTAGTTCTTAAAACAGGAAGTCAATTTAGAAGACTGCAGAGTTATGAATCCAGCTACAATGATAGGAGAAGGCTGTGAAGTACGTCCTTATAACTGTTTGCATATTCCATTTAAACTCCAAGATTAGGCTGCCAGTATAGATTTGTTCTCAGACTTCTTGTCTTCTCTGTTGTCAGATATGTCTATCTTTGCATTTTTCAGCTCTATACACAATTATTCTCAAATCTACATAGGTTGATGTGGTTATATAATTGCCCAATATGTCAGCAGACAAGGAAATGTAATTTATTTCCTCCACGACCTGACAAGGTAATGCACTGAAGACACCAGTCTTTCTCTAAGGAGTACAAATGAAGATAGTAGTGCTTTCCAAGGATGTAGAGAAATGTGACTACTGTTTGGCAAGGGGACAGGTTTTCATCTCCCCATGTTGAAGAGTGAGAAGAAGAATCCATTTGAGAATGTGCTTTGATGAATAGGTATCATTTCACTGCTTTTCTCTTACAGCATAATTTGCACATTCTAAACCAGGTAACCATTTTAGCCAGAGGAAAGAATTATTAAATATGAGATAATGTTACGCACAATATGAACTATAGAGGAAATATATTACTCCGTCATTGTGAACTGGACCATATTTGAATAGATAATTTAAGATATGGACACGGGAGTTCTGCAGTGACAGTAGGAATCCTTCCAGTGAAACTACCCTTATTCTTGGGACAGAGTTCCTGGTGAGAAGTGAATGGGCACAGATGTCTCATATGATTTCATGCCTAATTCACTATTCGTTCTAGCGACTCATCCATGTGCAATCAGCTCTTCTACTGTAAATTCTTCAGGAATATATCTGTGTGAAGAGCAGTAGCCTTGGAAAATCAGTTACAGATTTGCCATCAAGAATGGTAAGTGTCTAGTGAAGCAAAAAGGAGGCATAAAAGATTCTCGGATTCATCAGAGACACTAGCTCAGTTTTCTAGTGTATCAGCATTTATAGGACAAATGTATAGTGATATGCAAGAGATTAGTCCTCTAAAATTTTTTAAAAATCATTTTGGTCCAGTATATTAAAATGTCCACATTCCTCAATTAGTTAGTTATTACCTGGGATAGATAATTTAACACATATTTACTTAAACTCATGATTTCATTTCTGTCCTAAATCTACCTGCTTTCATTAAATGTAAATTATATATGAATTTTTTATTCACAAAGTTTTATTTCTTTCCATTTATTCACATTTTGCTGTTCAAAAATATTCAGCATATTTGTTTGGTTAACATCCTACACACATTGGCTTAAATAACTAAAAAAATGGACAGTAATATTTTATTAAACCTTTTCTTTGGAAAACACTTGAAATATATAGATAAAATAAATAGAAATAAGTTTAATCATTATAGAATCAATTTCTAATAGATATTTGAAATAAAAATTTGATTTTTGAGCCATCATCTCTTATTTAAAGATCATTTGATGTTCCATGATATGCATGTGTTACTCAGGTTAAATTACTTATATCTAACTTTGAGGATATCTGGCTACATTTGAGTACTAGCCCACTTTCTTATTTCTTCTTAAAGGAATATCCAAAAGACCAGGATGTGGAAATATCTCTTATTTCTCCCTCATTTTACACCCTAGGACAATTTGAGACTCCTGGTCTAACTTCCAACTGCTCTATCATCTCCATTACTAGGCCGTCTGCCAATTGGATGATCGTGCTTTCCAATTCTCTTAGCTCCTAGTAATTCAGCATTTAGAACAGTTTGATTTTGCCAACAGATTCACCAGGACAATATGCTGTGCTGTTGTGAATACTTCCTGGCTTTGGAAAGAAAAAGTTTAAGGCTTGGAGAGTGTTTTGAAATAAATGTCATAGTAATTTCTAAAATCTAGAGATTATAAATTTTGAAATGCCCCTTTGATTTGATTGCTTAAATGATACCCTGTTATTATCAATACTTAAATACACTAAAGATACTAGCTTCAAGTGAGGGGCCTTTTCATTGCAGTATACATGATAACGTTTTCAGTAGTTCGACTAATAAACATAGAGGAACAATTGCATTTTGTGGAGAATTGACTATAACGAAAATGTAAGGTCAAATCCTAAATCTGTTCTTTTTTGGGGGAAGGGGATATCTTTTATTACAAATAATTCAAGCACACAAAAAATTACAGAAAATAATGTGATAAACATCTGTATCCCCACCAGCATCAAATAGATGCTAACTTCTTGGCTGATTAGATTCCAGTATCTCAACCAAGGGAGACAGTTGATTGTTTGCACAGTGCACATCCTTGTACGTGTCTCCTTGGGCACCTGTACGAAATGGGCAGTTAGAGGGAAAGATGAGTGATGGGGAGTATTTGCAATACATATGTATATTTTCTTAATTCACACAAAGGAATACTTACAGAAATAAGAAATGAGCTAAATATGCTAAGCCTGTATATATAGACATAGGTAAATCTCAAAATCATAATGTTGAATGGAAAAATAGCAAATTAGAAAAGATGCATACAGTACGATACCTTACAGTAAAAAATTTAAATACACAAAGCAATAATATATATTGTCTGTGGTTGCATATCTAAATATGTTCTTAAAAGTCACTCAGTTGGTATCTTTCAATCCCTGCCCGCCCTGTGTCCCCCGGTGGCATTTTCATCACAGAAATATCTAGATTGTCATTAGCGTATTGATAAAAACTGATACATTTGCTCTCCCATTGTCCACTATTTTTCAAGCTTTTTCTGCATTTCATATCTTCTCTACGTCTCTGCCCGCTTTTTTCTTCTCTGGTTACTTTTATGAAAGATTGTACTATATGTCTTCAAAATTGAATTTCTAATACAAAATATATTTTATTCACCAATAACAATTTATTTATTTCAGAATATTCTAGGTTGGTGTTTAGAAGTTTATGCCTCTAAATAAGTTATGTCTTTTAATTTATTTTTTAAAAAATAAAAATACTTCATTCTGGCATTAGTGTGGCACATGCCAAGGGATGAAATTTGCAGCTCATCCTCACACTGTAATTTTTGTGGGGTTTCTCATCTGGAGGTAACCTTTTTCATGTAGTGATCTCTACAGTCCTAAACTAAGTCTAATTCAAACTTTAAAACATTGAGAAATCCTAATCAAGTGATTATCTGGCAGTTCCTCATTTCTAAGTTTGAAATTTAAATGGTTCATAATGTCAAAAGATGTGCTGTTTAAACTTTGTGCCCTACACATCGATGGTAGCGACTTTGTGCTTTTTAATAATTACATTTGTACACATTGCGAAGTTGCTTATAGATATTGACAAGTCAGAAATCTTTACATTGGGAAATCTTCCCTTTTCCTGGAAAATCTTTAAACGTTCTTCAAATGGCAATAGAATTGACTCAGAATTACTTTTTGCTATTCAATTTCCTGGACAAAGAGGATCATTGGGCACTTTTAGGCTGAATGTTATGCATTTTTTTTCAGAAAAATTAAAAGATGTCCCACATTTTTGGCCAATTCCTCAAAGCAATTTTATAATGAAAAAGATTATAAAATTGGAAATAATAGAATTAGTTACCAGCATGCATTATCACAGAGGGCATCAAGGACAAGGTATTTTCCTTTCATATATTTTAAAAGAACAATAAAGTAGAAGTGAAATGTTTAATATCTTCTATGATATAAGTCACTTGCTAGAAGATCAATCTTCATTCAAATTTAAAATAATCAAGAGAGCATCACCTCATTCATGGACTAAAGAAGTGGAGGTCCATTCTGAATGAATTCACCGTTATGAGCTAATATACAAGGCATTTTGAACACATGGAAATTACACACACTTGCTCTCACGGAGACTATGTGAGAGGACTGAATGAGCAGCTAAGCTTCCACATAGTTTAGAGGGCCCAGAGTGGTGTGTCCGTGTGTGCGTGTGGTTTGAATAGGTATCTGGCAGAAGTTGGAATTAACATGGGAACTGAACTTAATAGATCTGCCAAGCACAAGTCAATCACTACTAGACGGAGAGATGTCCGTCTTGTGATAACATTTTAACTAATAAGAGGTGTAAAATATTGATAACGTTTCTTCTATCTTTCTTTCTTTATTTTCTCCTTTCAGATTAGAAAGCAAAATTCAAAAAGTCCTCAGGGAAGACTCAAGGAAGTACATTTCAATGCACCATTCCCCCAACACCAACTAATTTTCTTTTTTCTTTCTACTTCCTCTCTAAGCCTTTACATTTCTAATGATGGTGTATGTTCATGCAAAAAATCATTATTTAGCAGAATTGACAGTTAATATACAAAGCTGAAGATTATGATTAGATAGGTAAAAATGAGTTAAGCAGAACTGCACAGAATTTCTAGACATGAATCTTTATCTAATTCTAATTTATGTATGTGCTCTCTCTTCCCTCTCTCTCTCTCTCATTCTCTCTACTATATTCAAATATATAATCCATATATATTTTATGTGATATATTTGTATATATTAGTATATAAATAAATATTATAGATACTCAATTAAATTAGCCATAAAGCACAGATGTTTAAGAAAAATATAAGGTAGCAGATGATGTCTCGTTGATCCTAAGGATTTGCTTTTTTCCTTCTTGCACCAGCATTTTCTGACCTACACTAATTAAAGTAGTGAAAAGCTACATTTTATGTTACGAGGTTATGTGATCAGAAGTTGAGCACAGGAACAAATTTAGGTGGATTTAGATTCAATTCCAATGATAAGACCTCAGTAATGTGTTTCTAAGGCAGCACACATAGAACCAATAAGATAAATGATTGAGATTTCATGTATCTTCATTTCTATTTGGTTTTCATTAAATATTATAAACTCTTTTTTAAATAAACATGTCGTTGGCTGTTTAAACCAAAAAGTTAAACTGAAAAAGCATGTTTGAATTTGCTCATCATATTTTTCTTCCCTTGGGCCACTAGCTAGAATCTCATCCCTGGTTAAAGCACAATTCTGCAAATGTTCTTAGGTTTGCCAGAAATGAACTGAGCTGACTGCGCTTGTCCAGGGAAGCTCCAAATGCCCTCTTTTATTTAATCATTGCAAATGCATGTGTACCTGTGTGTTCCTAAAAGCATAAGCTATGCCATATTTGCCACATCAAGCAAACTACTACTTTGTAATTCATATCTATTTTACAGAAACATCTTTAAAAATTGCTCTCCTACCTTAATCATTTTGTTTGCTCTTGGCTTTCTTTGTCATTTCTCTGTTAGAATTGTTCATTCACAACTTGGCTCAATAAGTGCTTTGTGCTGTTATTAATTCCATGTGTACAGCTGTTTAGAAACTTTTACTGAAAGTCTATATTTGTTTGGAAATGAATCCAATTAAGAAATATAAATGACATTTCTTTCCAGCTTGGCAGAAACTGTGAGAGAGAAATTATTGCCAAAAGTTTATTGCTGTGTCTTCTTTTCAGTATGCTCTCTTCAAACTTCATGGCAGTAAATGCCGAAGAAGCTCATGTATCAAACTTATAGCAAGCTGTGAGCCAGGTGTCTTCAATTGCAGGTCATATGCTGAGCTACGTTAATCATTTTAATCTTTTGAATAAAATTCCCCCAAATTGAGTAACCTTAACCTCAGTTAAACTGTCATTGCTAAGAAGTGCTTTATTCTCCCACTCCTGAATTCTGTTACATCTTCTGCCTGGAATAACTATAGGGAAAGCAAAAGGCACAGTTTGGGGCCCTTAAAAGATAGGCAATAAGTGTTTTGAGTAAATTTAGACTGTTAGCACCTTGAGAGCAGGGACCAGAGCTATATTTTTATATAAAAGTCAAGCATTTAGTCCATTGCTATGTATCCTGCTGTCACTCAGTGAAGACCTGTTTATATTTACATGCTAAAAAGTTGTCCAGGGATTTGTACTACCTTTGATAGTCATCAAAACCAATTGCAATATACACTATGGTATGACGTTTAGGTGAAAAGAAGTGGTCTTCTCCAAAATTTCTCTGGAAATCAACTCCAAGTTACAAGTAGCTAAGGATAAATGAAGGCTGAACTCAATAGATTAATTCAAATTCTGGTTAAAGCAAATATGTTTTAAAAAAATTTCCACCACATTAACAGGACAATGATTTACGGCATTTAGTAGAATGTATAATTTGTATGTTTTCCCTTTTTTTTAAAGTGTTTAATTTATTTGGGGGAGTTTGAATAGGTAATGTATTTGACTGGCTCAAAAATAAAAACCACGCAACAAGGGACACATCTAAAAGTCTTGCTTCCAACACCAATCGCTGTCTATCCCACTTATCCTTGCTTCTACAGGTAATCTCTTTTACTAATTTCTCATGTACACTTTGACAGTTTCTTTTGTAGATACAAGCAAGTATTCATAGGATGTATCCTAGTTGTTATAAATAGTCACCTATAGATGGACACTAGGACTTATCTACAATTTTAAAATGGTAAACAGTGCTGTAATGAGTAACGTTGCACAGATATCGTTCATACCTATTCCCAGAACTGTGATTATTGGGTCAAATGAACATTAGAATGAATTTATCTAGCTCTAGAAAAATGTTACTATTGTTTTTGGAATTACATCAAATTTAATATTAACTTGGGGAGAATCATCAGCTTTATGATGCTGAGCCTTTCTATCCAAGATTACAGCATGTCCTTTCCTTGTTCCAGTTTACGTTTGTGTCCCAAAGTATTTTAAAGATTTTTTTTATGACCATCGCACAATTCCAGTTATGTTTATTCCTAGGTATTTTACCTTTTTCAATGTTGTTATTGTAAATGTGCTCACAGTCTTAGAAAAGTAATTTCTGCAAATGTAAAAAACATGAGGACGTTGAGCAAAATTGGTAGTACACAGTATATTTTTATCAAATATATGCTAATCTGAATACTTTACTTGCATAAATATTTAATGAATAACTATTTCTCTTACTGAGTTTATGGTACCATAGTAAAAGACTGGGCATTCCTTAAATACCTGCTAATTAATATATTATCATAAGAACTATGAAATTGGAGAAAATAAAAAGAGGCTTTTTATCACTTATTAATTTATTGCTTTAAAAATTTCGAATACTGAATTAACTCTATAGTTAACAAGATATCACTTACATTTTCTAAGCTGTTTGCTGGGATTTAGCTGCGTGACACCCTTTGATGTTAATGGGATCCATTGCTTAAATCTCCATGAGCAACTCGAAAATTTAACGTCTGTGAGATAGTAATGTCACAGCTCCTGTATTTTTTTTTACAATTTTCTTTATTCACTTTATATATATATATATAATAGTAATATTAAGCACTTTTCATCTTTAAAGCACTGTTAACTCATGAAATCTAGCACCTTCATAAGGAAAATAAATAATTTTACCTTCATTTTAGCAAAAGGACGGTAAAATACCGAGGCCAATAATCCACAATGAAAAGGTGGCTGTTTGAACTGAACTGCCGTTGGATGTGGGCATGGACTGAGTCAGAAGTAAAAATTTGAAGCAGAAAATTAGTGTAAGAACCTTGCAGTGTGGAGCAATGCTTTTGGTCTCAGCTACCTAGTCCTCAACCCAGCCTGGCTATCCTTGTATCTGCTGTGCTTCTAAATTTCTTTGATTTCTTTACGAGCTCTTGCTGTTGAATAAGTCCAACCCTCTCCAGTTATTTGAGTGAGTACTGCAAAATTTAAAAGCACATTTTTCTTTTTGAGGAAGATTAGCCCTGAGCTAACTGCTGCCAATCCTCCTCTTTTCACTGAGGAAGACTGGCCCTGAGCTAACATCCGTGCCCATCTTCCTCTACTTTATATGTGGGACGCCTACCACAGCATGGCGTGCCAAGCGGTGCCATGCCCGCACCTGGGATCCAAACCAGCAAACTCCGGGCCGCCAAAGTGGAATGTGCGCACTTAACCGCGGCGCCACTGGGCTGGCCCCTAAGAGCACTTTTAGAAAGAATGTTGTTTTACACTATAAACCACAATTTTGACTTTATTTTATTTGTCATAACAAATCTTTTTCTGCAAAAAAATTGGAAGCATGGGTAATCTTAATAGCATAACATTTTTAGGAGAAGGCAAAGGATGGTAGCCAAACTAAAGGCAGAGCTCAATTAAGGTATAGAATAATTGAAGTATAATATTTAGATAGCTAGTGTTTCGTATTACCAGATTTAAAAAGTATAACTTCCTTGAGCTAGTAACCATTACACTGTGCATAGAAAATCACTAGTCTAATTTATTAGCGTTATTTGATAGTTCGAAAATGTCTGTGTGTGTAAGAAATATGAACTGATAAGGAAAAGATATAATTCTAATATTAGGAAGCAGAGTTCTTTGACAAGCCCAGTGAGTGATAAGTACTTAATAATGAAGGAGTCCTGGATGTCACTTACTTTGTAAGCATCGTGTAGTCCACAGTCTGTCTCTGAAAATACACCAGGTTCAAAACATAGATTTTCTCACAATGTCTGCATCAGTTTCAAAGGAAATATATGACATAATTTAGTTCACTAGTTTTCCTCTTTTTTTCCTTAAGATACAGCAATGGCAATAGACTGACAAGGGTATTCAGCCACGTTGGGCTTGTGATTCACTTAGGAGAGCTTAACATTGTGATATGAAAATAAGTAAAACAAATTTAGCATTTCCAAGTCTGACTGTCTTGGAAAGGCACTGTACTTTAAATCAACATGCATCAATTTTGAATATTAAGAAGGGAATTAAAACAAAGTTTTAGCAAAGGCCTAGGAAAATACAAAACACTGTCGTCCTAAGTTTATTTTCTGCTGCATTGAGTTTTACCTTCCATACTTCAATATGATAAAAACTTTCTCTCGCTCTATCAATATAGATTAATGTTTCGCCATTGTGGTGTGAATATAATGCAGAGTGTTCTGTTTCCCATTGTGACCTTTATCACAATACTGTTTCTTTTTTATAGCAGAGTCTGGGAGGAAATGCTTTTTGAATAGAATTTCAATAATGTATTTGTAAACATAACCTCCATCCTTTGAGCTACTGAGTGTTAACCTTGCTATAGAATATGTTATTCCTTTGGTTTAGAGTAAGCTATAAGAAGTAGGGGCACTGAATTAAAATGCAAAGGTAATTATGGTCAGAATTGTCTCAGATTAATCTAAAATGTGTATTTCTAAGCATTGAGTAATGCTATCTAAAATATTTTATTATCATTATGTTTCCTAATATTATGAATTTATTCTTTGAAGGTCCAGTTATTGAAGAAGACACTATATAATTCAGCTATTGGCCAATAGAGTTGCAATTCTTCTCAGAAGTTAATCTTTTCTAAAATTCACTTCATAATTGAAATATCTATTTTTAATAGATTGATGAGTCCCTAAATATAAATGAATCGTATGTTTTAAAGGGTTTTAATTTTAAACTTATACCTGAAAGGGTGTAAATAAAACAAATTAGAAGTTCTAGCTTATTGAAAATGAAGAGAATTTTTTGTGTAGCTTAAGTAATTTAGTTGGAATAAGAAATTTTAGGATCTTTCAAAGAAAGAGAATAATGAAATCTTAGATTAAGAATTCATGGTACAAATGCCAGTACAGACTAGATATCTAAAGAGTCCAAAAGAAAATTTTGAATTTCAGAAGACATTATATTTTTGACACCTCCAAATATCCCTGTCTGGCTCTGCTTTGTTCTCTTAGTGGGACCAGGGCACCCAGATAACCTTTCTCAAGGTAGTTAATCTACAAATCCAGTCAGCATCTGTGGTATTCTGGGACTTTGGTAGCTACACAAACAGGAAATGTTTTCACCTAGACAGAGCGTCTAAATCCTTAGGCTTCTTGGCAAAAGAAAGATTATTATGATTCTGATTTAGTTTAACCCGCATCAGTGATATTTTATTACTATCATTCTCTCTGTATGTTTGGAAGATATGAAATAAGCTCTATATTAGCCTTAACTGGATTTGAATCACTTAAGACTAAATTAAAAAAAAAAAACTCTCCCCACTTCAACTACTTAGAAAGTTACCGTATTTTTTTCCCAACACACTGAGTATTTAGAGTAACAATAATAAAAAACTTCTACCTAGAAATTTCATATCTTCTTTTAATGCTTCTAGCTATTGATAAGAAAGGAATTTTTTGTGAAAATGTAGTTGCCCCTCTATTAGAAACTCTGCTCTAAGGAGCTCTATCTGCTAGTCTCAAATACAAATGTAATGCCACTTGATGAAAGTAAATTTGCTCAAATTATAATCAATATCCCATATATTTATTTAATTTTAAGGTAGCATATAAGTAGGAAAATGCATAAGAAAGAAAATAAAACAGTCATCAGATATTTATCCAGTTTCCTTTAGTCATAGAATCACTGTGTTAAAGAATCCTAGAATACGTAGTCCAATGCCATTATTTTACAAAAGTGCAAATTGAAATCCTAAAAGATAAAATAGTTTTTCCAAATCATATTCTTAGTGACACAACTGGGGCTAAATCCATTTTGCAACCCCTGCTCTAATGCTCATTTCACTAAACTCACTGATTATCACTCAATCAAGCATTATGGGGAACGCAAAAAAAATATAAGCTATAATCATTACTTTTATGGAGCTTGCAATTTAGTAGGAGACATACATACAAGATGAAAAACGCCCACGATTAGGACAGGCAAGATGTGTGCTGTTCATCCAGAAGACAGATGCTTCAGGGTTGGGAGAGTCTTGACAAACAGGTATTATCTGGGAGTAAGGTGAGATTGTGGTAGGAAATATTACTTTATAGTTATTATATTGTCATATTGTTTTAAAAGAAATCGTTTTCCAAAAAATTTAGGAACGTTTGGTATTTTGTTTTTTCTTCCAATGCAAAATGAAAATGAATTACTTATCTTCGTGTGTGTGAATAATTTGAATAGGCATGTTCTTTTTTTTAGCTAAGGAGATTTATTATAATGTTTTCATATACAATTTTGGTATCATCATGTTCACTTACATTGTTTAAAAAATCAATACCACTCTCTTTTATTCCACCATGAGACTCGATTCAGGGATTTAATCCACTATTACTAAGCTTCTAATAATGAGTAAAGAAAATCTTGGCTATTAATTTGTTCAGCCATTTTTCTCCCATTTCTTTTTTATCAGGACATCTGAGTTCTAATAATTAATTATTTAAGTTCATCATTTGGGAATTCCTTAAGCAATTGGACGAGTTGCTTCAGAATAACTTATTTAACTTTAAAGAAGACAATGATTTATATTTTGCATTTTTAGAGCAAGGGATTAAAACTGGTGGTAGATTATTTTTATCTAAAACACTTATTTTGTTGCTCAGCTTTCCTGCGCAGGAAACTATAATGACACTCTTCAGCTTTAACAGACATATAAAAACTACTTGCACATCCTAAAGATTTGAGGGAGGTCAGTGAGTGTATGTGGGTTAGGTACAATGGAGGGGGTACTACTCCCTGTATCAACTACAGTAGCTATATTTTCTATATTGTGGATTTGGTTCTGCTAAGTTTCCATTAAAAAGGTGGAGAAATCTTTTTACAAAATTTAAACTTTTCAAATTTTGGAAAATCACTTGTCTAAGGGACAAAGATCAAAATTTGTTAAGGTTCTCCACGTCCTGATTATATTTTCTGCTTCTTTTTCCTCTATGCAAACACGTTGTCTCCATCCAAGCTTATTTCCTAAACATTGTCTAAACATATCTTGTGATTTTCATACTCTCTTCCTTTGCGTAGACTTGCAAGCTCCATCTTGGAAGCTCTCATTTAGTACCATCCATCCCCTACACTCCTATCAAAACGTCATCTGTCCTCTCAAAATTTGATTTAAATTAAACTTATCCCATGAAGTCTCCTAAATCATAATAACTGGAAGTGACCTCTCTGCTCATTGAACTCCAGTATCATTTATCACTCATTCTTATCACTACTTCATAGTTATCTATGCAGACTACATTAAAATTACCTTACTTAGACAATTAATATGTATTGAATGAAGGAAAAATAAGTGAGTTGTTCATGGATAACAAGTTTTGCAAGAGTAATAAAGTTTTATTTTATTGTTCTTCAAGTTTCAAGCTGTAAGAAAACAATGAAAACTGTGTTTAACAAGAAGGACAGATTTCTATGAAGTCTCTATCACGTAATGTTATAACTCTAGGAGTCTGTAAAGGTGTGATAGTCTCAGATTCAGAGAGTTTCTGTGAGTGATAGTCGCCTGTAATTTAAAATCTAAAATTTATTACTCTGCAGCAGTACATTTTGTAAGAATTGTAGATGTGTGTTTTAATTAGCTCTTCAACACTTTACTTTTTAAGACTTAGAATGGCATACTTGAAATATATTTTTTATTTCTCTTGGGAATTTGCTTAAAACTGGGATTAGCTAATTGAGACACAGGTCTTGTATTCATAGATCATCTTGGGGGTATGTTTCCCTTATAGCCTGTAACATTTTACTTAATTGAAAAATAGTTTGTAATTTTAGAATTGACTCATGATGGCATCTAGATTAAATTATGGAACTGAAGAGAGAATCAAGATATAGCCTTTTCAATCATTTTTTTGGATTATCTGATTGACCTATTCCAACTTTAATAGCAATGGAAGCCAAAACCAATATTAATACATTAGCATTAATGCAGTTGTAGACAGATGCAGAAAGCTACAGGAAAGGTAAATTCTTATAAAATCATTCTGGCTGTTTTCTTCTTTCAGCAAATGTACTTTAATATTAGGAATCCTGGGTAGGAATTAACTCTGTGGCTTTGGGACATTCTCTTCCCCTATGTGAACCTGAACTTGTTTCATCTATAAAATGAGGGTTTAGAACTTGTTGATTTCTAAGGTTTTCTCTAGTTTGATCCTTTTATGTCTTTAGACTTGTGAAAGGTAGGAAAAATCCTCAAAAAGTAATATATTTACACAAATATTCTCCAGAACCAACGCAAAAGGATCTCTTTAGACTAGTGGAAGTTGTTTTTTCAAAATTCAATATCTTATTCTTTCATGTAATGCATGGGAAAGGTGATTAAGTTTTTGTTAAATAAAGAAAATAAAAGTAATTTTAAATCTAAGGGTTGATTTTTCTGGCAGTAGAAATTCTTCCATGCATTAAATAGAGGAAGAAAAAATGCCTCAGAAGTGCATTTTAAGAGAGCTATATTCAATTTCACAGGAAAGATTCAACATCTCTAGTAACCCCTGGGTCCCTTCAACGTAGTGCTCTAATTTATACATCAAAGTGAGAACAAGCATGCTGAAACATAAGGCCTGAAGAAACAACTCAATGTTTCTATCAAAATGTAGTTCAGCAGTTACACAGTCCATGAAATGCTCATTAACAAGCTGAGGCAATATGCGCTGAGTATACAGGTTCACCTTTGCATATTAATGAGCAATGTGTAATAACATTTATGGCTCTTGCTGTTCCACACGCAGGGAACATTGAGATTAGAGCTGGGCTATATAAATGTCAAATGGATTTATGATCATGCATACTGCTGTTTTAAAACAGTAGTCTCTTAACAGCCACAAATGTCCCATTTATATGCAGGTACTTGGCACCTACCTTATTTCTTGAACCACGGATTACTTTTGCTGTAGATTTCCAACCTACAACATAGATCTACCACCAACAGTTTTATGAAGCCATATGCCCTTCAGAAACAATGCAATTTTGGTTTTCTTGCCATAATAATGTACATTATCCTAATGTTTCATAAAAATCTTTCATTTAAAGGGGGCAAACCAAGATATCAGAAAAAATTCCAGCTAACATGTAACTAAACGAGACTCTAAGTGCTGGAATTAAAATATGGGTTTCTGCTTTACCAACAGCGTGAGATCTCTTCAATATAGGAACTCCAAGCTTACAAGAAGGGAAAAGGGTGAAATACACACATTTAGTCATTCATCTCTAAGCATCCTTAATGACTTTAAAACCAGAAAACAACAAATATCGACATCTTAGCTGCTGTCTCCTCCGTTTCTAGGAGGTCTTGCCTGACCAGGCCACACTCAGAGCCCTCCTCCGCATGTGCTTTAGCATATGAATTAAACATAGAGCTTTAAAAACTAGTAGTTCTAGAAACATTTTCTTTCAAATTTGTCACATTTCAAAATTTTTGTATGCAAACAAGGCTTGCATATTTTTTGGTTTGGTTGTAATGCAGTATTGAGAAAAATCTGGTAAAGTATTTAAAACCTCAAAGTGACATGGTAAAACCAGACCTTATCAGAAATAAATTATCTATGTGGCATAACTTTTTGGAGTACAATTTGGTAGTAGATATATAGCCTTAACCAAAAGTACTTTATCAGAATAGATAGGAAATGAAAACAATGGAAATGGAATTGTGGAAGCCCAAAGCAATTCAATAACTTCCCAAAACAAAGTTAACTCATTAGGTAGAGTCCATTGTTTTCCATTATTATTTCCATTATTTCATTATTCCTGTTATTTCCAAATAAACTTCTTTACAGAATATATACATTTAAGCCAGGTTGAACAGCTAGCTATCACATTGCTTAGCAAATTGTATATGCTGTGAAATTCACGTCAAATACTTAAGATACATTTATGTATTTTCTATTTCTATTTTATACGTTTCTTTGTTTATCTGTGAAGGAAAACACTTGTTTAATTTTTTTGCAAAATCAATCTAGAGGCTCTTACACAATAGTATTTTTGTTTCCTTGTACTTTTTGAGAGAAGAAATAGCTTTGTGGTCTAGATTGTCATGTGCGTTAACAGGATATATCACAACTGCTTCAAAACACACTGTCAGAAGAGAGCAAGATAAATAGGGGCAGGAAGGGCATGCTACGATACTTTTCAAATACTACGAAGTTATCCCTATACCATCCACTGTATGTACTACAAAGTAAAGATAATGAATTGTAGAATGGCGACATTTCTAACTCTTCTAAGATGTTTGAACAAACAAAAACCTAAGTATGGTTAAAATAAAGATTAAGAATAGAATTTCATTTTTGATGAAGCAATTTTAGATTCTAATGGCCAAATTCATATTTTACACTTTTTGATCTTAAGCCTTATATTTTTACAGTGATATTCTAGTGAAGGGGATGACTTTAAGACTCACGAATGAAGGCAGGCTATCGGTAGCTGGAAATTGACGTTTTGTTGCAGAAAATGACTTGTCTTTCACAAAGTGACAATTATAGCATGACTATGATAGATGAAAACAAAATTTACTTGAACATTATTTTGTCCTTTCAGGCATAAATGTTTTTGTTGAACAAAATTAATAACCTAGGATTCTCCATAAACATTATCTGTAGTATGTATACACTGGATTATGAAACCTTTTAATTATGCAGTCTTTATTTTTAAAAAAAGGATTTCAGCATTCTAGTACACATTAATGTATTGTTTTTTGTTCTAATCAATTGTTCAATTTTCTGACCATACTTCATTGTCTTCATAGTATGAGCATGCAGCATTGGCCAATAAGCAAGTTTCTCTAATATTTTATGCTAATTAATTTTTATGTGTTATGCATTCTTTATTAATATTTGTTTCCAGACATGTGTTCTAAATTTTTTTAATTAACCCTGACACTCCATTAAGTAATTTAGGTTTTTGTAAACATACTATGCCAAGTCACTAGGCTGCCCGTGCTATCAATGCACATTTTTCCTAATCTGTGTATAATCTGTACACAATACTTCTCTTATCTCTTGGAGCTCTTTAGGAATAATTGAACAGTGGGGGAAAAATATAATTGCTTTATTCAAAGAAGGATAACATCGACTTCTTTCCATTCTTAAGTGGTTTTACCTTTTCACTCATATTTGTCTTAAGTTTAGAAATTAAAGAAAGCTGAACATAACCTTTTGAGATGTTACATGATTAGGAGGAAATTTTTTTTCTCAGTTTAGTTTGTACAGATATACTTACAATTTTCTATAAAGAGCTAAACACAGGAGCATATGCCTTTATAATCTACCACATTTCCCACCACAAGAAAACAATTTTAAAAGTTTTAAAAATAACAATACCAAATTGGTATACAAATGAATAATTCGAAATGGAAGTAGAGGGCAATCTATGACATCAATCTGCAAAGGGCAAATGAATATAAAAGAAGCATTCACCTCTTGAAAAACAAAATCTAATTAGAATTTTAACCGCAACATTATTCCTATGCCTGAAATAAGCATAATGGGGCCATTTTGGAAACAAGGTTTAGAACTATTGGACTATGAACTGGTTGATGTTTTCTCAGTCTGCTTGTAACTAGTTTCAAAATGGTTTCTGTGATAAGTCTCTAGTTCATAATCCTCTGTGTTTCTTTTGTGTTTAACGTGCCTATTGTATTTATGAACATAGCTAGAAATTCTTCTACAAAGAAAAGAAATAAAAGGAATCAACAAATGTCACATTAAATGGTGGTATAGTGAGAATGAAGGCCAAGCGATACTCTTGAGTACTTAATGTTTACATTTAAGAAAATTATAATCTCAAAGTATCGCCCTTCATTCGCCCTATGCTTTAACCAGTTGGGCGACCTGTGGTTCCTGCAACGTGAACAACTTTGTCCTGCATCCCCATTTTGGAGAATGTTTATTCTCATCTGAAATCCTTTCCTTTGCTCCTCAATCCTCAACCCTGCATGTTGACCTATGTAATTTTTTCTTTAATGCGAAATCAACTTTCTCTACCAAGTATTCTCCTTTGATTTTCCCCAGCTAGATGAATAATCCTTCCCTTTTCTTATCTGCCACAGCGTGTTGTTTCTGTTACTCAGTTTATCATAATCCAGTGATTTTTATGTATGTTATCAGACTGTAAGCTTTTCGTGAGCAGAAACCGTGCAAGGTATCATTGTCATATCTACTCAACCTGTAAATGTTGTAGTTCCTCAGATCTCAGTGCTAGGCCACCATCTACTTTTTTCCTCTATGATCTCTCTCTTGGTGTTATCATTTACTAGGGCATTAAATACCATCTGTATGCTGATGACTCTCCCTGATCACTGAACATGTCTATCTAACTGCCTACTTTGTATCTATACTGGCATAAGTCACAGGTATCTTAAATTTTAACTGTTTTTCTGCTGCACCAACCATCATTCCTTCTTCATCATCTCTATCTCAGTAAATGGTACTAACGTCAGCTCAGTTTGTCTATTTCCCCTACCCAGTCTCCATTCAGTCCCTCACCAAACCCTGTTGATTCTGCCTCAAAACTGTGTCTTACTCATCAACTTCTTACCATCTGCTCTGCTTCCACATTAAATCAGGCCATTGCCCATCTACCACACACGGTTGTTCCAGTCTCCTACCATTCTCACATCTCTTCAATTACATCTTTTTCAGAATAGCTAGAGTGACATTGAAAAATATAAATCAGATTATGATGACTTTCCAATGGATTTAGAATAAATGCCAAATCTTTACCCTGACCTACAATATCCTACATGATTAGACTCTTGTCTGTGTCATTAACCTCATTTCATTCCACTTTCCTTCTTGCTCAAGATATATTTCAGATACACTGGCCTCCCTTTTTAAAAAAGAAGACGAGCTTATTTTATGACACAAGGCAAGCTTGTCCTGCCTTGGGGTCTCTGCCTTGCTTTGCTTTTTGCCTAGGACGCTGCTGCACCCTCCATCTTTCTCGTACTTTAAGTTTCAGCATCCAGAGATGCTTTCCATAGCATTACTGTTCATTAAGTAGATCTCCTCTTAATATCCATTCTTTTTTCTCCTCCATTGTATGTGCCACACAATGTAATTAAGATATACTTCAGGGGTTACAAAATCAGGTACTATAGGGGCCAAGCAGATAAAATAAATGGGTAAAATGAGCCTGCTATAAAACTCTATGAGGTATGATGGGGACTCTAGCTAACTGGAGATGACATTCTGGATCAAAAATGGGCAATACCTATTTGATATCAGGCCATTTTGAAGTAAGGCTACAATGTTGGAAATAATCTAAGCTTTTCAAGAAAAACTGGGAGTCTAAATACTTATGTAAATGTTCCATACTTTTTAGTGTTGTAAAACAATATTTTGAAACACTGTGTAAACCAAACAAAACAGGTCTGCTGACCATATCTGGCCCTAGGCCTCCAGCTTGTGACCTCTGATTCATTTACCCGTTTGTTTTTCTGTTAGTCACCTGTCTTACCTGCTAGATTGTGCACTCCACGTGAGTCAGGGAACATGTCTGTCTTGTTCTCAGTTGTATCTCCAGTGCCTAACAACTGTCTGGCACATAGTATGAACTCAGTAAATATTTACTGCAATGAATGGATGGATATATTTAAATTTTATGCACATGCTGTTTAATTACGCTTTCTGATTGAATGAATAAAAAATGAAATTTAATATTGAATCATTTGAAAAGAATGATGCTGTAGAGGTAACAACATTTAATTTCATGACCCATTATGGATAGTTCCAATCATATATAAAAATATATTACCATGATAATGCTTATAAATGTGATATCTTCAACACAAGCAATATTGTGCCCTTTCAGTCAACGCAGTGGTGTTAGTAAGATTACCATGATACATGTATCAAAGAAAGTTATTCATATACGTTTTATGTGTTTTACATTTCTATCAAAATCTTAAAAGTTGACATTACTACAGGCATACTGTTCTGTATTTGAACACAAAGGGAAATTCTGTTTGTCCTATTACACAAGGTATAACTATAAGTAATGGGACTGGTTTTGATGACAGTTATTGAATTCTGTCTCGTCGCGTTATAGGCACAGCAGATAGCAGTAGGAAACAGTGGTTATTGCAAGCATCTTAAATGGAGTTTTTTTGAAATGAACAAAACTGTTATTAACCTAATGATAAATGCTTGTTCTTTATAAAGGATGTTGCAATAAACTACTATTTACAGGATATCGGCTCATGTTTTTGGTAAAGTAAGCTTGATTATACTCTGACCTTTCTGAGTTAGTTCAAGAAGGCACCAAATTAATTCTTAACAATTAAAGAGGAATGGTATATATGTCAATCGTAACTCAATAAAGTGATTTAATAAAAATAGATTCACCTCATAACTAAAAAAAACAAAAGAACGGCTGTTTTCTAAGCACACCTGCATTTTTCTTCCCCCATTTTTAAAAAAAAACTACACATTTCATCAAATACATCATGATAGTCACAGACTTTTTAATTAAACATTGAAAATATAAATATGTCCTCTTTTGATTTGGGATAGAATTTTCATGAGAATGAAGATTCATGTGTGTGTGTTAGGTTAGTTTTTAAGGGAGGAAAATGTTTAAAGCATGGGAAAATGTAATTTTAAAAAGAATATCTTAAAATTGATGCTTTAGGAGGAATATACTTTGCTTTTGTTTGGAATATGTTAAAAAAAACTGTTTCACTGCTAATGATATCAGTATATCAAGCAAAGGCAGCTGAATTTTGTTGCCAAGGAGCAAGACTTTGATTAAATACATCATTTGATTCTGTTCTACTCCAAGATAAGGCTTTTTCATTTTAAGCTTTCTTAATGGGCATATCTGATACAGAAATGTTCATAAGTTTTGAAAACTGATTCCATGAAATAAATGAAAACTTTTTCAGCATGGTGTCATAAGATGAGATATATGGGGCTAATTAATTACCACTTCCAGAAGCATATATGTTTTGTCCGATGTATTCATTGCCAAACCCCTAGGTATATTTATTATTAAAATGTATAGTTATTAAATTAGATGTTATAAATATTAATAAGTATCTAAAATATCCCATGTAATTTATTAGAGTTCTCCTTTTCCTTTAATACAGAAGTTGAGGCTGAGTGACTTACTTAAATTGCAAGAACTTTGAATCTCCCTGTCCCAGGACTCATTTGTTTAGTCCCTCCACTGGTGAATTAGATTGATTACTTTTACTGTATTTGGTTTTAATTACCCTGTAATTTTATTTTGAGAATTGAAACATTAGTCCTAAATCCTTTTTGAATTAAGATATGGTTTAAATAAATAATTTAAATGTTACATCAGGAGCAGCCACAAAATTACCCTTCCCTCTTTCTTTTTCACTTTTAGTTGCATCCTCAATCCAAATGCAAAGTGTTGTCAATGCAGAGCTACTAGTTTACGTGACGTTACTGTGATTATTGAATCAGATTAGACGCAGGTAAAGTGAGCATTTGGTTATCAGAAAAGAGGAAATAGTCCAGAGAATAATTTGGTCTCAGTAAAGGACATTTTGATTAGAATTTGGCTCATTCTCTATATGGTATATGAAGATTTGCAAGCAGCCACTTAAAATCTCTGGTCTTCATCCCCTGCACCAATGGATCTACCAAGTAAGGTGTACCAATTAATTATAATGAATGTGGAAGCAATTTGAGAAGCTACTAAATGCTATTCTAATGTAAAATATTATTCTGGTGGGAGCATGAGCTAAGTAGTATTTATAGAAAGAGAAAAGAAAGAATTGATCTGACATCTCTGAATTTATTCTCCTGAGGTTTCAGTCAGTCAGTAACATAGTTGGTGAGGAAATAATGTTCTAGGAATTGCACGTGTCTTGGACAGGGAAGGAAGACACAAACGACTAAAAATAGGATCTTTACCTGAAATTTCTCAGTATTAGTTTTTTAAGATGATTCCTTGTTCATCAGAAAATATTGCTGCAAAAATTAAATAAATAATTGAACAGAAGGCAGATTACATGTCAAAATTCGTTTTACATTTTCTAATACAATGCTATTAATAGAAGATATTTTTGCAGGTGATATAATCAGTTTTAGAAGAGCATAATTTTCCAAATATAAATATCTAAGAGGGCAAACATAGACAGTACATTATGGCTATTATAGCTATCATTGTTGGAATTGACGTTGCCATAAATATTGAGAAAAATAAGTAAATTAATGAAAATAATGAATCCTTCTCATTTTTATCCAGTTCTTATGCTGAAATGAATACTATAAATAGTACGTATTTCTAATTAATCCCTTAACAGCCTTCTTTAAGATAGTTTTGTACCGTCAGAGTGTAACCATTTTATGAGTAATATAACTCCTATATATCTATACATATTTTCACATTTAAGACCTGGTTTTCCTAATATTATATGCATCTCTCTATAAGAATATATGCAATATACACATATATATTAGGCAAATCAGAACGAAAGTTTGAAGGTTGGTACTCTATTCATAAATGTTGCATATATCGGCAAGATTGTTCCTTTGTATTGTTATTGCAAACCATTGCACATATTTACTCTTGTGTTCCTATTTCTTAAAAAAATTCCTCAAATAATAATCTAGCTTGAACCACATTTTAATATCTTCCTACTGGATCAGTAGACAAACTGTCAGTTTATATCCTTTAAGAAACTTTTATTATTGACTCAGTTTTAATATTGTTCAAGAAAAAATAAGAATTTAAATTTTCCTTGGGACACTTAGCTTTTATACCTGTATTACATTAATTATGATGAATACATCCAGTGCTTTGTGATCAGAATATGTATTTTTATGTTAATGAAACCTAAATTACATCACTACTGTTTGACCTAGTCAACATTCTTTCTGTGGTGCAGTAGCTACAATGACCTAGAAAAACTATGTTAACTCATTTAGTGCACAGATGCCCTACTACTACCTTTAGAGTACAACTATCTCTGGAAACATATAGAAACACACATATATGTGCTTATTTGGACTGTATGTTGGAATGCATTCTCCTACTCTGAAGTGAATAAACAGACTTCCTACAGAAAAAAATAGTTCAGTTCATTAAGACTAGAACAATATCTACTTGGTTTACCCCTAAATCTCTAGGAACAAGCAGGATATCTGATACATAATAGGTATTCCTTAAGATTTGTTGGACAAATGAATGATTGCATTATTTCCATGGAGAGTTGGGAAAATAAATTGTATCTTCAAAAGTATCCTATGTTGTACACATCAACCTGGGGGTAGTTTTGGGGCTGGAGAAATTGATGTAATTTTCAGATTTTTAGAGCTACAGTAATTATAATATAGTGTTCAAGTATCAAGTTAGAATATTACCTATGCTTTTATGAACTTCCTGGGGAAATTTCAGTTATGAGTACATTACCACTTAACAGAATGCTCCCATAATATTGAAAACAATGCACATCTGAATCTAAATATATACTTGAACTGATCTTACTGAATCATTGTCTGGACAAGATGATTTTCTAATGTCTTATATCACACCATTTGAAAAATGAATAGTTTTATTCTATTATGTTAAGCTGTGATTAATATTTATCGAGTTTAAAAATATGTACAGTGTTCACTTTATCTTTCAAATTCCTAAGGTCAGGTTAAATTTTTTATGGATTCAAATGTTAAATCAAGAGACAGAAAAAACAAATAAAGGTTAAGGAGGATTTACTGACATGAGACATAGCAAGAGTTATAAACTTCCTCTTCAATCTGGTGAGAAAATATCCTACTGTGACATAGACAAATTTTTTTTCTTTAATTTCCAACTTCATTCACAGTTTGCTCTAAAGAATTGATAGAAAAAACAAACTCCTTTTAGACTAAGAATTCACATCTTTTTCATTAATAATTTAAAAATCTGATGTTTCTTAACATTTAAAAATGTCATCAAGTAAGTGCATGTTTAGAAGCGAAACAACACAAATTCAATATTGGTGACTGATTTTTTTGTGGGTTTCTTAAAAGGAAAAACACTTTATTTTAATTTAATGCAACATAATTCCTCAATTAATGACGTTGTACATTGATTTTTATGTGAAGAGACTATAATGACATCAAGTAGATTTTCTACTTTTAAAATCATGGTAATTAGCTTACAAAGATGTCTAATGCCAGTATGCTGACTAGTTCTCACTTTCCCTGCAAATTGTGAAAGATTATTTATATTTTGCTCCTATCAAGTCTGAGAGTCTTGTTCCCATCAATCTTAATAAAATTCAGGTACTATTAGAAACTTATTTCGAAACTTTTCATGAATACCAGTTATTATAGGAAGCCGTGAAGTTTTTTGCTGTTTCTTTTGATAAATATGTCTTTATTATAAACCACATCTTTGGATACAAAGACAGTCCGAGCGGTCTGTGCATATAGATGGACAGACTGTTTCAGAGGGGAACAGAATATACATTCTGGAAATGGATAATACTTTCTTCATAATAGAACTGATTGTTGTGATAATATGTCTCAGAAACAAAGCCCCCCCCCCCAAAGAAAGGAAAGGAAACAAATGTTTTCTCAAAGGGACAGTTCTAGATATTCCAAAGTAATAAATATCTGGAGATAAAAATAAGATACCTGAGGCATTCTCATCGTATTAACAGATGGTAGCCTGCTTGGATTTTGGTTCCCCATTTTACTATGAACTAAATAAATGGCATATTTTATAGTGTAATTTTGTTATTGGTCTTCTCTGAGCACAGAGTTTATCATCCTGTATCTGTCCCTCTCTTCAATATAGTTTAACTAAAATGGAGATTAGCATCATTCATTGTCTCATCACATCCAATTTGTCACAATGAGAACTTAATTAAGTTCATTATTTCCATTCAATAAATATCCTATCTAAGAATGAATAATTTCTTCCAATATAATAACAGTGCTCTTTACTGTATGGGCCATGATGCTTTTGTGCAGTAAAAGGTCCTGTGTAAAAGGCTTAATTATTTTTATGAAAGGAGGACACTACATGTCATTAGTATTATGTTTTATTATTTCAATAAGAGTGGTAGAATATGTCCCTCAAGTTCTTATGCAAGAGTAGGGTTTATGTTTTAATATAAATATTATTTTGAACACTGCCCAAGGAAATTGTCATATGTCTCTTGGAAAGAATAGTATACTAATAAAAACCAGATTGTACTTACCCCATGGCTCAGACTTTAGTTCCATGATTATCAGGTACATACGTCTGTGTGTGTTTGTGTGTGTGTATATGTGTGGAATACATGAAATCAATTGGACACTTGGCCTTTTGAATACAGTAATTAGAATGAAAATTATAATCTTACTGAAGAAAATCTAAGCTGTTAATCTTTGGTAATGAGAAAAGAATAATAGAACTGAGAACCCATAATGTAATTTGAATGTGACATATGCAAAAAATGTCATTAGTTCTAAACAAAAATATTTGGGAGCGAGTGATTACTCGTTCACTTGTAATTATTCAGTCAATAGTTGTTTTCATTTACACATTATGAGTACATGACAAGGAAGTCTTCTTATATGTTCAAATTAAGATACCAGAATGCTAATTAGTCCCACATTAGCTCTTAAGCTCTATTCATCAAGAAAGCAAAGAAACAAAAGTCAAATATCCTGTTGTGGATGTTGCAGGTGACATCCAAGCAAAGATTTGAAAGAATAAACCATGTGACTAGCTGGGGCAAGCCGAGTCCATGCCAAAGGAACAAAATTGCAAAGGCACCAGATGTGTGCCTAACGTAGACAGCAAGAAGATCAGTAGCTCTGGAGCTGACCCAGTAAGGAGAAGAGGAGTAGGAGATAAGGGCAGAGAGAAAGCAAGAGTCAGCAAACTATGCCTGTATTTGGACAGCCCAAGAGCTAAGAATGGTTGTCACATTTTTTAGTGGTTAGAAAACATCCCAAGAAAAATAATTACTTCACATGCGATAATCTTAATAAATTCAAATTTCAGTTCCATGAATAAAGTTTTATTGGCACACAGTCACGCGCATTATTTTATGCACTGCCTGTGGCTGCTTTCCTCCCACAAGGGCAGAATTGCACAGTTGCAAGATGCACCTTAGCCCCCGGCAAAGCCTGAAATATTCACTATCTGTCACTTCACAGAAACTGTTTGCTGACCAACCCCTGTTGTAGAGCCTTGCAGGCCATTTTAAAGACTTCACCTTTTAATCAGAGTGGGGTGAAAAACCCTTGGATGTTTTTTGACCAGAGGAATGATGACAGTTTATTTCCTTTTTAAAACAGGATCCCTTTGTTTGCTACCTGCTATTTTAATAACTTGGGGGGGAGGTGAGTAGCTTTCTATTTTCATTTTTCCTGGTAATCTATCTTCAAACCAGGAAAATGAATCTTCTAATAAGTCTTCCTTTTCCTCTACTGGTTGGTTTTCTTATACCACAAGCAAATACTACATGGACACCTACATAGACACATGTGTACCAATATTGGTATACGTGTGGGTATAGGAAGTGTAATTATAAAATAATGAGTTGATTTTTGTTAAACTGTAGAATAACAGAAATCTATTCTTTTTTTTGTCCTTCTAAAAAGTCACCTTGGAGAGAATACAATTCAAGTTGAGGAATGTCTGCAGCAGCAAAGATCAACTTCAAATGACTTTAATGGTTGCAAATTATGTTGTCCTTAGTTCCAGTAGGCAATAAAGCGTAGAGGCATCTAGAAAGCTGTTTCCATATATGCTTGGGTATATGAAGTCCTTTTATGGTAACAGATTTATTGAGACGTAAATCACATGCTATACAATTTATCCATTTAGTGTATAATTCAATGGTTATTATTATATTCATGGAGTTGTATAGCCATCATCAAAATCAATTTTAGAATATGTTCTTCATCCCAAAAAGAAACACAATACCTGTTAGCAGTCAACCCTCCATTCCCCTACCCAGCTGCAGGCCACCACTAATGAACTTTCTTTCTCTATGGATTTGCCTATTCTGAACATTTCACATAAGCAGAATCACACAATATGTGATCTTTTGTTTCTGGCTTCTTTTACTTAGCATAATGTTTTGTGAAGGCTTTTTAGTGGCGCGTCATGTTATAAAAATAGGCTTGCCCTCAGTTTCACTGTAGCATCAGAATCTATTTCTATTTCCATAAATTGTTGCCGCATAGGCACTTAGGGGGAAATATCCTTTAATATGTGCATTGAAAATAGAGTATCAAATGTGGGACAAAATATACTCTCTGAATATAGAAATCACCTACAGTGTCAAAGCACATTGTCACTGTTAGTTCTTCGACTAGTCTTGGTGTAAAGTGTCCAATGTACAGAACCCTGAAATTAAATGAGCACTCAGTATAATTATAATATGTAACGGGCAGTCATTTATAGTATTATACTCAGATCCAAATACTTAGTTTAATACTAATCCATCTAATTAGCTTCTTTCTGCATAGTGTATTGAGCAGCATTTATATACAAAAATAATTATGCTGAGATTCCCATTTCCTAACGTGCAAAACAGAAGTCCTAGGGCGAGGCCTATCATCAACATTACTTTCTTTACCAGCAACTTTCCTAGGCTTCTTACGCATGCGCAACACATTTGAATTTTATTGAACAGAAGAGAATGTTCAATGTGGATGTAAATGTTTTGGCTAATTGTTGATGGCAGTAGCAGGGCGCATGTCCTTGAAAATGTATTTACATAGAGATTATTTTTGCCTCTTCTCTTTAATTGGCAGGGTAGATATAGCAAATAAACGGTTTAATTTTTCACAAAAATTCAGCTCGCTTTTTTTTTCCTTTTGCAAATATGTGATATTAAGACCATCTACAGATAATCTTTGGTACCTTTTGAAGAACAAGTCAATTTTACTTAAGAAAATGTTTTAATTGGAATGACAGTAGCTGCAGGCACGTACCTTACTCAGATAAAACCTGTAGTTGTTCTCTGTGAACTATTTATCCATGAGACGAGAATAGTAAATCTTTATCAGAAAGATGGAGAGCCATTTCAAAAACTTATTGATAATTTGTTAATAGTTAATAATTAAACGCAATGTACAAATTAACGTTTATATGGCATGATTCAGCAGGGAGTGTGATATATACCTTCATTATGAAAATGCCATTATAGTGTCTATGATCCATCAATACAAAGGGGACAATTTATCCATATTATTCCCAGTTATTCATATTTAATTTACTGAATTTATAAAATTACTTTCAATAAAGGATTAAAACTACCTGCTACCCTTGCTCCTCTATTCCTTTCATATTTTCTATGACCTCAGAGAGAAAAAGTGAAGGGAAGGAATAATCAGGATTAATAAATATTGAAAAGAGAATAACTGTTAAAGATGTCAGCACACACTCTTTTCAACATTTTTAAATATGTTTTCAAAAATAGAATTTTGAAGCACCCAGTATAAATATATATGTGTATATGAAAATAACTATATGTGTGTGTGCATGCATGTGTGTATGTATATACGTGGATATATTTATCATACATATGCATATAATAAACAGGAAGAGGCATTTATAAGTTCAATGATTATCCCAAAAGATGTTTCATCAGTGTTAATTTTTAGTTCAACAACTGAGTAGATTTTTAATTTAATCTCTGTTCAAACACATATTTGAATATTTTCTTTTTACAATTTTTTTCCTATGCTGCGTTGTATAGTTATAGTTACCTTTAAGTGAGATTATTTGTAAGAGACTTTACTAGCTGTAGATTTTATTTCGGAGGGACACACTAAAAGAGACATGTTTTTCAAAGCTCTTGTGTAATTTACTCAAGAACAATAAATGAAAAAAAACAGTATGTAAAACTAAAAATTATGACTGTACTTTTAGATCATTTTTTCCTAATCTTTAAATGAAGGCCCTTTCATACTTTTTTTTTTCTTGTGTTAAAAACACCCTCTCACGAAAATCAAAAATCTTGAGAAATAAAAAAATTTAAATGTAAATTTACAGAACAAATGGACTGTTTTTCCAAATTATTTTCTCTGTGGATTTATACTCCCTTCAACCCCCCTATGAACGCGGTTTATAAAAACAGTCAGTTCTGTGCTGTAAAGTCTGGTTGCCCAAAAAAGTTTATTTAGTGTTAGAATATACGTAGCTTGTGATTCATCTCCTCTCTTAACATTCAATCCTAAGAGGTACCCGAGAAGATTTACATGAAATGAAGATATGCTAGTAAATATGTGTTTTGCTTTTATAGTTACAGAGAAAAAGGTTTATGAGTACATAAATAAAGCTATAGGAATGGTCTACATAGGTAATGTACATTTTTATTTATTATTACTCTATCATTAATTTTACCTGGGGATGGGGTTATCATCATTCTGTTTCGTTTGTCTCTGTATACATTGCCACCCTCTACAGAATTCTTACAGTTAGTATTGAAAGAAGGAGAGAAAGGTAAAGAGTAGAAAACTGCAGTGACTTGACTTAACTTGGTCCATTTTTCTTTGCATTCTTTTTCCACAAGTGAATTAAATTAATAGAAATTTGATATGAATGGCATGCAGGATTTTATTGGTAATTGATAATGTTGAATGTTACATAGATTTTTTTTATCCAAGCTCCCGTTTTTCATTGTTTGTGCCATTTACCAAAGTGTTAACATTGTAAATTAGTATGCCATATTAATATGGGACCACAGCTTGACTGAGTGCCGGATCAGCAAGTGTAAAGTGAACATGATAAATTACTTAGTCTATTTAAAAACATAAAAGCAGAACAAGGGAAGACTGCTAAAAGATGATCACATCTTAATTTAAGCCAGGCAAAGACAAAGCTTTAATTTTAAAAAGTGAAGTTACAGACCACATTAAAGATAAAGCTTTTCCTTCCCCATTTTAAGTTTTATATTGTTTATAAGACGCTTGTTGGAACAAAAAGATCATTTAAACCCAATGTTAGTTTTCAAATACCATTTTTTTCTCATCACGATTGTATTATCACTTTTTTTCTTTTTTCTCCCCAAAGCCCCGCGATACGTAGTTGTGTATTTTTAGTCATGAGTCCTTCTAGCTGTGGCATGTGGGATGCCTCCTCAGCATGGCCTCATGAGCCATGCCATGTCCGTGCCCAGGATTCGAACCAGCGGACCACACGAACTTAACCACTTGGCCGTGGGGCCGGCCCCACACTTAATATTTATAATATATCCGTGTGGCTTAAACAATTTAGCAATGTTTATTTTTAATAATTTTGATTGCAGTATTTCTATAGTGCATTCATTATATATATAGTAGTCTGGAATGCCAAGTTAGAGCAGAGAGAGATATTCCAAGGGAAACTAACAAAGCTAATTTCAAGTAATAGCTCTATATTTAAGAATATGTTTCTATTTTCTTGTAATTTGAATATTCCATCTGTCCTAATGTGGTATGCAAGTTTTAAGATGTGACTTTTCACTCTGTAAAGTTCTGCATCATTATTAAATATTGTTCTGTACATGGCCTTGTTTGACTGAATCTTATTGGACAAGGCAGATGTATTTAATTTATAAAATTTTACCTTAAATACAAGTTGTATAAGTTCAGCTGAGTAAATTTTAGAGATTGTCTCAAATTCACCAGGTAATTATAAAACATCTCTGTCTTACTATGGCCTGTGTAGAATGTCTTTCCGATAACCAAGTGGCTCAGTCCTTTGCAGGTCAAATGCAGACATAGAGGTTGAATAAGTCTATTCTAATGACTGAAATAACCAAAGCACAATTTGGCAGCCTAAGTATTTCATAGCTTCAGCACTTGACTAAAGCACTTGGGCATAAGCTACTTATGAATTATACACCCGCACACACACACAAAATACATCTTCAAAGTGCTTAAACCATTTTACAAATACAGATAATTTGTATTTTTTTGCAGTGAATTACTGTATTATCTGTCATCCTTATTTACTCTCCTTTAATTTTTAAATTTTGACAGCGTTATGCAGGATGGTTCTAATTTTTATTTCAAAATTTCATGCTAAATTTTCACACATATTTATATATACACACACATATATGTACACACACAGATACGTATTTAAAATTGTATGCAACTTGTTTTTTCCTCCCTACTTTTCCTAATTCCTCGGTTTTTTTCCTTTCTTCCTCTTTCACATGTCCCAAGAGTTTGATACAATATGACATATCAATGTTATAAATATTTCAAATATTAGGTATTATATATTTTATGGTTTAGTTTAAGATCATTAGTGATTATTTCGTAAGATGTATAGAAATTATGTTGATTCATGTTTGTCTCTGCTTTCTTCACATGAGCAGAGTCATTTATATAAATTTAAAACACTCATCCAAAAAAACGCTTTCCTATATATGAGATTTTTAAAAAATTATTATTCTGATCATAGAAGAAAATTCAGTTATCATCACTACAGAAACTTTTAAATCAAGAAACAGGATTGCTATGTGAGGTCACATTAATCTCAAGATGTAAATTGCCTACTGACAATGAAAACAAATGAGTGCCAGGAATATTCCCATTCAATGTGCCAGTCTCTGTTCTGGCTCCAGTGTTTTAACAGCGATACCAAAGGATTCACACAGCAAACTCCAGAGAGGTTATTTCAATTGCCAAAAGTTTTCTATAGTGGGAAAGGAAAACCAATTTCCTAGAATTTTCATTCTCTCCCAGAAGCCAATAGGATTTGGATTTACTTCAGAAAATGTTTTTCTCTAGAACATAATTCTGAGCATCATTTTGATGTGATAACACAAAAGTCATATGTCAGGGCTCTGGTTTTTGTGGTCCCGGTCACTGAAGTTCACCAAAGGTGTGGTTACTTCAGTGAGGCATGGATAACATAGAGCAAGTAAAAATACTCAAATAAATTCAATTAATCAAAGGGAAGGAAAGAAAGAAAAGAAGACAGAATATGCACTTAAAAGCTTATTCCAAGAATGGCTGTGCTCTATTAGTTTACACATAAATAAATATTTGGTGGTGTTTTAAAATACCATTACAAGTTCAGTTATCTTTGGCTGCTATTCTCTTTTGGTTATTTGGCCGTGTTGAACTTTGTCATTTTCAGACAGCATCACCCAACACTTACCTTCCAGGTTTGCTCTCCTCCTAGTCTACAATCCTGTGTAGCCAACCATCCTCATATCTTTACTGCTAGACTTTCACAAGATTGCATTCTTTAGCTCTGAATTTTTCTTTATTCTTCATTAAATCAGTGGAAAAGGATGAAACAAAGACAGTCACATGTGTTAGAAATTTAAGCAGGTTTTTTGTGTGACTTTGGCCAATTGATTTACACTTCTAACCTTCAAATTGGATCTTGAAAATTTCTTGCTGCATATACAAAATCTAAGTGACGTGGTGTCATTGGATTATATATAAAGATCTTTGGGGAACTACAAATAGTGCTACCATCTTACCCAACATTTACTCTTCTAAGCAGTATTGCTCCATCTATATCCATTGCCTTATCTATGAAAACCATTGCAGATTCACCACAGTGTCAGTTTGGGCAACAAGCTTGGCTTTCAGATGAACATAAGCTGCAGACAGTGAGATGACTGTGCAAAGTAAATAGCTGCTTGTATTTAACTCAAATACATATACAAGTCTCCAATTTTATATTCATTAAATATAAACAAAGGGAATCAGAAAAATGTGAGGACAGCCCTTGAACAGAATTAGAACTTTCTGAGAAGAGTTGCTGTAGTCACTTGATGCATATATATCAACCCAAATATCTACAGCTGTAATTTGCTTTTGTTTATTATTTATTTTGATTTTTATGGTAAACAGGAAAGTCTAGAACAGAATTTAGGCTTTTGGAAATCATTAGCAAAGACTCTTCTATAAAATAAGTTGTCTTTGCTTTATAGACTGTGCATATAGTAAATAGCTATTTTTTTTAAAAAGGTATAATGGTGGATAGATTTTAAAAAGTATGCATTTTAATTTGAATTGGCAGATTGAAACTTCTTTTCAATACTATCAGTTGTAACAGTACTAAACCCCTTAGTGTCTGTCAGTGCCTGACCCAGGCAGGTACTCGAAATTTGTAAATAAATAGATGACTGAAATGGTCTTATTCACTGAAACTATTATTATAAAAAAACATTAATTTCCTCGGGAAATTGAGACTTGAAAGTCAGATTTAATTTTGTATAGCTCCAGAATTCTCCCTCTCCACTGGATTTTTGACCACACTTCATGATTACTTAATGTTTTTTTCAGCAGTTTTATAATTTCTTGAAAGATGGTTCAGTTCCACATGCTTAGAAATTATTTTTCAAATAAAAATGTCAAGCTGTTTCAAAGTTTTTGTTTTTTTAAAAATGTATAATATATCCATTTAGAGAACTTAGAAGCATTAAATTGTTGTATTGCCTCTGGTCTAGCGCCTTGCAAAAGTGCTTTGCACATAACAGACAACCCCTGAATACTTTTTTTTTATCATCAAAATCATAAGACCTAGGAAACATTCTATAGAACTGCCATGAGTAATATTTTTTCATAAACATCACATTTAGAAGGTGTTTTAGTATACTTCTCTTTTTTTCCTCCCTATGATGAAGAATAGGCCAATAAAAAATGAACCATTATTTTGGAATTTAATTTTGACAACTGAGAATCTCTCAAGACATTCCAGTCAGGTACAGCAATCTTCCATTTCACCCTAGGAGTCTATTAAACTTGAAACTCTGCTGCTCTGTACAACTGCTTGCTTTTTGGGTGTGGAGGGGCAATGTACAGCTTTTATATACGTGCAACTTGTGCCATAGCTAAGAGTCAAAATGACTCACAAAAAGGAACAAAAGAGAATGCTGATTTCTTCCCATTAATTTAGGGCTTTATTTTCTCAAAATGCATGTTTCCTTTTTCTGCAAAACAACGTGAAGCATTTTGGGGTGGACTTCTGGGGTATCCAGGAGCAAGTCCATGTTGCAGAATCCCCCTGGTAATTCTTAGTTGGATGCCTAAGTATACTCTTAAAATTTTATAAGACCTATTCTTGTACCTATAAATGTCACATAGAATTTGAGGTGTGGATAATTTGGAGGTTAAAATATAACTTTAGTAATATATAGTCAGACACTGTTGCTAATAGATGTAAGAATGTAAGATATCAGAGTACATTTTGATTTCCTTTCAATGAGAAAGAGATAGCTATCCTTAGAGGCTTTATTATCATCATTATTATTATTAGTTTAATTTGAGAAGGAAGAAACCAGAGCTTGGAATGATAAATTTTTGAAACCATTAGCAGAAACAAAATCGAAAATGGACCTATTGAACAACTTTAGATATAAAGGAATTATTTATCTTTTTAAATAAAAATACAATCTGACAAATTTAATTCTGTTTGATCACAATCTCTAATTACAACATATTCTGGGTGATTTTGTATTATGTCTTCAGATTTTTTTGAAACCACTTCAAATTTCATCCCAAGGGCATTCTTGTCAGATTCCACTCTGAGGTATATTTGAAAGGAAGACTTGGCCAATGATTAGACTGTGGGCCAGCAAAGCTTGACAGGTCAGTGACAAATAATTGAAGGGTGGGAAAAGAAAAAGGAGGAACTTTTCTTGTAAATCCTCCTATTGATTAATCAATTAGCAAGATGGTCTCATGTCTTTCTAATACCCAGCAGAGAACTTAATCGCAGTTTAACTTCTTCCAGCAATAGATCAGTGATTAATTTGCTACGCACCTATCTATTGGGGGAAATTGCCAAGATTGCCAAAGGCACGTGGACAATTTGGAGCAGAACACTGGAGAAGTTTCAGACCTGTGATGAAAAACAACGACTCTCATTTTCTACTCTTGTTTTCAGGCAGAATAAATGAAAATTTTAATTTCTGCAGTACTCAAAGAATCAGATTTTAGATAAATGCAAGCAAGTACAAGTTTTTATAAATTAATCGTAGAATAGTATAGCTGTGAAATTCTTTCTATTAAATTCTAGATTCTTTGTTTTTCTTGTAGCATCTTGCACTATGACTTGTACATAGTAAGTGTTCTAACATATTTCAGGTTCTTTAGGGCAGAAATGGTTCTTCAAACCTTTGAAATCTGGGCAGTGCTGAAGCTACTAGCCGCATGTGGCTGTTGAACTTTTGAAATGATGATGGTCTAAATTGACATGTGCTGTGAGTGCAAAATACCTACCAGATGTTAAAGCCTCAGTACAAAGAATGTAAAATATCGCAATAATTTTGATATTGATAACATATTGAAATATTTTGTATATACAGTCGTGCGTCACTTAGCGACAAATACGTTCTGAGAAATGCGTTGTTAGGTGATTTCGTCATTGTGAGAACATCCTAGTGCACTTAGACGGCCTAGATGGCGTAGACTACTACACGCCTAGGCTATATGGTACGAGTCTTAAGCAGATGTGGTCCGTTGTTGACTGAAACGTCGTTATGCTGCACATGGTTCTACCGGGTTAAATAAAATATATTATCAATGTATCGGATTAAATAAAATATATTATCGAAATGGATTTCACCTGTTTTTTTTACGTTTTATAATGTGGCTACTAGAAAATTTGAAATTACATATACGGCTTGTATCTGAGGTTTATGTTATATTTCTATTGGACGGTGCTAGTCTAAAGGCAGAAACAAAGTGACTTTTCTAAGGTGATAAAGTTCCTAATGAAGGGAAGGCTAATAGGACAATGTTGGATATCTGGAAAGCTCTTTTTGTACTTTGTAAATTAGAGATATGGTGGCCATAGGCAATGCCCAAGAAGACATGAAGAGACAAAAATGGGCAAGCATAAATGAAGGCAGGTAGTGGTTGGCTGCTTAGGAAACTGTGACAATCCTTATTGACAGAACTAAACATTTATCCCTAAAAGTCTTCTTAGGTAAGAGAGAATTTTAGAAATGCAAATCTAAGAATTTCAATTTACCTTAAAATTTATTCCTTAAAATTATTATTGGATCTAAACAGCTTCTACAACAGAGCCACCTAAGTGCCCAAATTATAATGAAATTTACAATATTATAAAATGGGAATTTGACATTTCAAACTGTACCTTTAGCCTATTTTTACATTATTCTATGTTGAATAAGCAAAGTTTTATGTTCTTATGTTCTCTTTAACTTCAGAAGACAGCAGCTTGCTTGGCAGCTTTACTTATTTAATTATCTTGAAAATAGGCCAAACAGGTTTTTCATTAGCACAGAAGAGAATAAGGCATGTCGTTATTTGTGTTAAAAATATTTAGATAATTTCTCACAATTTGCTTTAAAAATGGTATGTCTTCCTCTAGCATAAACTCTCTCAAGATTTTCTTTTTTCTCCTATTACGTAGTTACACTCCTCATTTACTGAATTTCTTTCCAATATTCAGGAATAGCATCTATGATAGAATACATTAGAACCCCCTACTTAGCACATCTAGTGTAGGCACACCTAGATTTACATAAAATATGCATTAGAGAATTATTCTTTTATTTCAAATACAGGCTCTTCAGCCACTTAAAACCATTTTTTTCTGTATAAGATCATCTGAACGCATAATTTCAAGAGCTCGCCTTGGATAAATGGATGTGCCTATGTGTATATTTAAATATTTTTTGGAGTAAAAAATCTGCATCCTAGAAAACTATGGTATGTCTGGCTATGTGTTGTTGCATGCTGTCTTTGTTTAGAGAATTTACTCTCAAGAATTTGAGGAATGCTTTGCAAGTGTGATAGCTTGACCTGGATGTCAGAGATCACTACACGACACTAATGAAGGCGAAACTTGGCATAGCAACTGAACCAGATCTACAGTGCTCATGTCCATTCTCTGTTTAGATATAGCAAATATCTATACTAAATATACAAATTTATGTACAATTTATCTACATAAATTGACAAAATTTGATTGACTTATTGTGTCCATATCAGAGAAAGAGTAGCACAATATGAGTTATGCCCATACTTTTCATAAATTTCGGATAATCCATTTGTGCCAACGATATAGGTTGGAATGAGACACCATGCAGATCGCTTTTTTTAAAAAAAAGCATAATCACCAACAAAATCCTAGGAATCTTTGATAAAATGTGTTCATTGAATTATAATTGAAGTACCAGGAACTGTACATGTTTAAAATTTAAAATATATAGTTTGTTTAGATTTGACATATGTAAAATATTGCCAGTCAAGATAATTAGCATATGCATCATAATCAAAAGTTTCCACATAACCCCTTGTAATACCTTCCTCCTTCCCTCAACTTGACCTGAGCAACCACTGATCTGCTTTCTGTCACTATATTTTAGTTTGCATTTTTAGGAAGTTTATATGAATAGAGTCATACAAACATATGGGTTTTTTTGGTGAGGAAGGTTGGCTCAGAGCTAACATCTGTTGCCAGTCTTCCTCTTTTTACTTGAGGAAGATTGTCACTCAGCTAATATCTGTGCCAATCTTGCTCTATTTTTTGTATGTGGGACACCACCTCAGCGTGGCTTTGAACCTGTGAACCCCAGGTGGCCAAAGTAGAGCATGTGAACTTAACCACTATGCCACCAGGCCAGCCCCAAATATATGGTTTTTCATGCTTAGCTTCTTTCAGTTCCTGTGATATTTTCAAGGTTTACCCATGTTATAGCATGTACTTCATTCCTTTCTATCGCTGAAAAATATTCCATCGCATGGATAAGCCACATTTCATTTATCCATTCATCCGTTGATGCGCATTTTTGCTCTTCAACTTTTTGTCTAAATAGATCCGTAAACACAGTATACATTTCGCTTATTTAGGTCTTAATTTCTCTTGACAATATTTTGTAGCTTTTAATGTAGAAAATCTTAAACAATTTTGTAAGATTTATTCCTAAAGAATTTTACTTTGTTTGTCATTGCCGTAAATGTTTTCTTATTTTATATTCCAATTATTTTTTGTTACTATGTGAGAATATAATTGATTTACATATATTAATCTCGTCTCTTGCAGCCTCATTACATTTATTTATTAATTCTTAAAGTCTTTTTGTAAGTTCCTTGAGATGTTTAATGCACCTGTCATTTGCAGATGGGGGAAGTTTTACTTCTTTCTCTCTCTGATGTTTATTCTTCTATTTTGTTTGGTGCTTTATTCTAATTTCTATAACTTCCGAATCATGTTGGATAACAGTGACGATAGCAGGCACGCTTGCCTGTCCACAGTTTCAGAGGGAAGGCATTCAGTCTTTCAACTTTAAGTATGATCTTAGCTGTAAAGTTTTTCTTGTTGCCGTTTTGCAGCTTAAGAAACATGTCTACCATTCCCAGCTTGCTTAGAGTTTCATTTTTAATATGAATGGGTGTTGAACTTTGTTAAATGGTTGTTCTGCATTTACAGAATGTTTTTTCCTTTATTTTGCTAATATGGTGTATTATATTTACTTTTTAGTATAATTTGTTTTGAAACTGAAGCTACCTGTCTATAATCTAGCTTAATTTTAGTGGTCTTTCTCAGAGATAACAAGTGAACATCAAAATTTCACTTTAGTATTTATTAGGAGTTAATATTTATTATTGCTATTTTTATTTTATTTCATGATGTTTGTTGACATCACTAGAGAAAAAATGTTTTTCATCTTTCCAAGCAAATCTGAGAGTTCATTTCTATATTAATATGTATTTTATTAATCCATTAAATTTCTATAGCACTATTGCTCTGAAATTTTGAGACAATTTACATATGGCTACAACTTACTATGTGCTTTTAACATTATAGCTCTAAAATTTTAGGAGAGAAATGTTATAAGAGTAGAAGGTAAGAAATTACAACGGCATTATAAGAAGTAAGGAAAGCATATAGTTGATGAAGACAGAATATATTTGTGTAGATATGCTCTAAAACCTCACCTATGTTTGTCTGGCAACTCTGTCTTTTGACTCCAGCATTACAGTTTTCGGATGGGCGTCATGCCATATTAACAGATGTGTTGATTGTGTAGATCTGCCAATGAAGCAGAATGTACTTAAAACAGGGAAGAATGTGTGCTGCTGATTAAGAGAACTTCACTGTAGTATGGAAGTGTCTTTATAAACATCAATGTGTACATTTTTGTATTTGAATAGTTCCTTCCAATACTGAAGTCAGAAAACAAAATCATATCATGCCAGAAACTAAGATATCACCTATTTTTTGGTTTGTTTTCAATATTAACCAGATACTCTAGTAAAAACACTTTAATTTTATGTACTTTTCAATTGCAGTTAAAAGTAGGAGAATTTTTCCAAAATTTTATATGCTAGAGCAGATTGATATTTGCTTGTTTAGATTCAATTATACTTCAGGAACACTTCATGACCACTTGGAACACTAACATGTTTTGAATGGAAAGTCATAAAGGCAATGTGCTTTAGAATTGCACTTTAAACTTTTATTTCAAGAGTCTTTGCTTATTTAAAATAGATGAATATTTTTGTACATTCATGTAGATACACATCCACAAAGTACTGATAATCGGATAATCTTATGAAGCCCTCTGGAGAATGGCAAAGCTTTCTTCAAGTTTCATTAACAAAAGTCTAAAAAATGTAAAGATCTACTGCATCTCTTTTGATATTAAGAGTAATTTTACTACTGCGAATAAAATACAATTAAGTTCTTTTGAGACTATAGCTCCCCCCAGAGGATGTACTGGGGGGTACGTTAAAAACTATATCACAAAGTCTAACCTTTGACATGCAGGAGGATGCATCTGTATACTTCCTTTACGTGGAATCTTAACTTTTATTTTTCATGAACAAAATCCAATTGGAAAAAAATGTCATTCTTATCACAGACTGTGATGTCATCTTACGTGTCATATATACAGAGAAGATAATACATTATAAAACAACCTCATTAGACTTTTAATGAATATTGAAAATAAAAATTAATTGTTTTTCAGTGATTTGTTGTGGTTTATTTTTATCAAATTGACAACTTAGATAACGTAAGAGCAGATTTAAGTACAATTAGGGCTATATTGAAATCCCAGACACTTCTTTGGCAGACAGTTATCCTATCTAGAGAATGGGAGTATTTCTTAGCTGTGTATATGTTTATTTTTGTTTCAAATTGTGTATTGTTTTCATTACTTAAAATATTTCCCCCGTTTGCTACAACTGGAGGTCCAGAAGGGACAGACACATATTGGGATGGTGAGCATGGCAGAGACTACAAGAATTCTATCATTAAATAAATCTAGGGTTTTTGTAAGGACTATATAGTTTTAAACCAACACTAATTTTACAAGAATCAACAGACATAGCAGAAGTAATGATAAGAACAAAGTGCAATTTATTGTCTATAAAGCTGTTTTATTACAGATTTCTTTATTCTTTTTGATGAAAACAATAACAAAGGAGTATAAAAGCATCATAGCAACTAACAACAACAAAGGTGGTTATACTGTGAGAAAAACACCAAAAATTAATGGCTGTGAAGATTTTCTAAAAGTGGGACATAAATGAGCAGTGTAACTATAAATGAAGCATCAAATTATGGAGGTTGAGAAAACTATGTAAGAGCTGTGCCATAAATTTATTATTCAACTTTGATGAATGAAATCTGCTGTGACCAGCTGTGTATTTTTATTTGATTGATGGATTGATTGATTGATTGATGAGGAGGATTGGCCCTGGGCTAATACCTGTTGCCAAACTTCCTCTTTTTGCTTGAGGAAGATTGTTCCTGAGCTAACATCTGCGCCAATCTTCCTCCATTTTTTTGTATGTGGGATGCTGCCACAGCATGGCTTGATGAGCAGTGCATAGGTCCACACCCTGGATCCAAAACGGGGAACTCCAGACCGCTGAAGCAGAGCGCATGAAATTAACCATTATGCCACAGGACTGACCCCTAGCCGTTTATTTTTAAATGGAAAGCCATTAACCTATCTATTGATTGGGACGTAGGAAACTTGACCACAAGTTTTCTCAAGTTTTATTTCCTTAGTGACCAACTCTATTATATAGTGGTAATAAAACAGTTTAAGTGATTTAAGATATTTCAGGATAAAATATTTAAGGCATTCCCATATGAAATCTCTTCTATGCCGTGAAGAACAATTCCATTTGATACATGACAAATAAAAGTTAAATTCCAAGTAGTTAGCCTTTGTCTTAATCTACTGTGTTTAGTTTTCCTGGGACAGTGTGCTTTCTGCCTGCTAGTGTAATATATTAACATTGCCTTTCACTCTCAAGAACATCCTGGTTGAATGATTGATCGTATGTTCTCTTTTTCTGTTACTTTCTTGTAAGAAAATGCTGCAAGGGAGGACCAATAGTCCACCATGTCAAGAAGGTTTAACTCTAGGTTAAATTGAGGTGAAATAAGTCTAAAACTGATCCAAATTAGCATTTTATAATTGAACCTGGCCTTTCAGCAATGTTCTTTATATCCGCAAAGGTCAACACCACCTTTCCAGTTACTCGAGGCAAAAATCTTGAAGTCACCCTCTTTTTTCCATACCCACATTCACTTCATGAAAAACCCCATTGGATCTTTTTTTTTGAAATATACCTAGAAACTTCTCACATTTTATCATCTTTATCACTACCACTCTGGCCCAAGCCTCCGTTGACTGTCACACGGATTACTTCATAGCCTCCTAACTGGTTTCTCAGCTTCCACACCTGGCCCTCCATGTCAATTGTTAACACAGCAGCCAGAATGACTCTGCTAAAATACAATTAAGGTCATGTCATTCCTATGTTGAGAACACTCTTATGGTCTCTCAGCCCACACAAACTAAGGAACAAAATGCTTAAAATAGCCTTCAAGGTGATGTAGGGCCTACACAATCTTCATCCTTTCCAGTTACCTCGCTGGCTTCATGTCCTACTCCTCCCTTCCTTGCTCACATAGCTCCAGCCACGCTAGCCTCCTTGTTTCTTGAAGCAGCTAGGTGTGATTCTGCCTTAGGGCCTTTGCACTGACTGATCCTATTGCTCAGAACTCTATTCATATGATATTTCTATAATGAAGTTTCTCGCCTCTTCAAATCTTTGCTTAAAGTTACCCGTTCAAAGATGCCTTCCCTGATCATCTTATTTAAAATTGCAACCCCTCACAATCCACAGCACTCTCCATAATCTTCCTGATTTTTGTCATAGCATTATCACAATCTAACATACTAGGTGCTCTGCTAATTTTTAATTTATGTGTTTCATCCTCTCCCCGATAAGATCACTATGAAAGCAGACATTACTGTATTGCCTGCACCTAGTACAGTGCATGGCCTATAATAGGTGCTCAATAAATATTTCTGGAACAGAAGAATGTAACTTACTCTGTTCTCATATGTCTAGCATATTAGAGTTGTTTTTCCGTTTCTGTAGTGGTTAACTCACACAGTTTAATTTGACTTATTTACCATTTATATGCTCTTTATGTTTTGTATATATATAGACTTGACTATTTTAAAACCACATACAAAGAATAAGTTCATACTCAATAAATGTACTAACAAGGCTTTTGCATAAGAAGTTAAAAGGCAGCACCGGTGCTTAAATTTAACTTCTTGGATGGATTTAAAATGACATCAATAAGAGATATCTGAATGCACTTTAACTTAAATAAGACAGGTGCTTTATTTAGGTAATGCATCACCACTTCCAAAAATCTATCTCGGGAATACAAAATTAAATAGTTGCAGTATGCACAGGTCTAATTATTTAGAAGACCATTAGGGCACATTTTCCAAACTCAAAACTCAGCAAGGGTCATGTACCCAATGTCCTTTAGCTTTGGAAACCATACAATAAGGCATCTTTCTGGTGTGTAGAGTTGTGGCTTTTATGAATGTCTGAGTTAAAACAGTTTCCCATTACTGAGATAAAGGCCTCATCCTCCCTCACCTTAAACTTATCAAATGGTTTGTCTTCCACTATTCCTCTGCTGATTATGGTAGAGACGGATTTAATTGCACTGTCAACAACTTACAAATAGTCTACGTTTCTTTCCCTATTGAGGAGTAATATCATATGCCATTAATTATTAGGCGAGAGTGAAAGCAGAGGATGTAGAACTGTTTAATGGCAAAAGCTGGAATCATTGGTCTATTAACCAAATAAAAATGACAGAGTTTAAAAGAAAGTAGTTACAATACATGGTCAATTGCTGTAATAAAACTAGTTTAAAGCAGATCAGGGTACCATTTAAAATGAAGCAGTTTGCTGCAATATGCTTATTTCTGTTAAAAAATGATATTTACATCAAAAAGGAATAAATAATTATTGATGGACTCAAAAATTCACCTATTTTTTGCTATTGATTTCATAACCAGCATCTATTCAGGAGCTCAATTAGAACTTAAACATATTTTACTCTCACTAGGTTTGGATTTTCATCATACGAATTTTCTTTTAGAATTTTTATTGTGTTCATTTTTATAATATAAATAAATATTTGAATATTGTCAATAATAGTACTTGTTCCTTATAACATGGAAAAGAATGACATATATTGAAAGCCACTTCATCAACTCCTTTCTGTTCTGGGTTAGAGAATATCAATAATACTTTTACTAGTTTATAATTTTTAACTCCTAACAGTTGCACATCATAGAAAATATATTTTCTAGACAGTGGACTCTGTTCACTTTATTCATCTTTATGATCATTTACTTGGATTTGAAGGCTGACTGAATAGCAGTGCACTCTCATCTTTTCTCTAGAATAGGTAATTTTCCTATTTACCCAACTACACTTGCTTTATTTGCCTTCATTGTTCTGCACTGAGTGCCTCCAAGATTTTGAGGACCGAAGCAAGAAACTCTATAAAAAGAATTTATGTCATGGATTTTGCCGCCTTTATCAAATTACCAATCTAAAAGCAAAATTCTTGCTCCTCTAATATAAATATTTAAAAGTACAGAAACTTTAGAAACGATTTAAGTTAAATAATGTACAGGAATATATGAAGTAATAGCGAGTGAATGAATGAAGTTTGGCAACCCTATTTAGTGGATCAATACACAGGTAGAATCTCCCAGTCTACTGTATGTGGGTGTAGAATGGTGAGTTTGCTAGGTTCTTACGTGAGCCATTGCAAAAGATTCAACACGTGTTTAATGGAGGGAAACATATTCCATAATGAAGAATCACATGTATGAATTCTTGGTTCGTACAGAACAAACTCAATACATTATCATTTTTAAATGTTTTCATAGTTTATTGGGTAACAGTTGTATAGTTTAGTGTTATAAAACTCCTTACAAAGAGTTTTCTTGCTCAGAAGGAAAAAAAAAGTGTCTGTATGTTCTACAGTATAGAGGAATTATCCAGAGCAAATACAAAGAGATTTGGTGGAGAACTCAATCTCAGGAGCAAAAAGATGGTAATTTAGGAGATTGGTTTTAATATTATAGGTCAAAATGATAAAAACGTTTTGTCACTTCACAGTTTTAATAAAATAAATTACTATCTAAACAGACTGTTCTTTCTAAATATAAATGAATCATCTTGACCCACAGAGAAAACGTTAGTAACTGAATTATATTGCCATCTTTACAATCCTCTGAAATTTAACCTACCGATAAGTATTGCTTTCCAAGGTTAACTCTACAATTTTAAGGGGAAAATGCTTTTTAATTAGAATTATTATGCAGTTTTCAAGTACTCTGCGATATTTCCACCTTGCAGAAAGTTAGAAATAGCGTCTATGACACTGACTTCAGGTTACTGAGATATACTAATACAGAACTTGGTGGGTTTTCTTAAATTGTTATTGTTGTTTTGTTCTGGCTTAATAAACAGAAGGACATCATTATTGAGTCAGGATGTTAGAACAGTACAGTTTAGCTTTTATAAAGAGGGCAAAGTGGAACATTGGCTAGGGAGGAATATGCCACTATTTAAAAGATTAATGTTATGAAAGCTCTAAGATAACTATTTTTTTCTTCATTTGTCTTACTAATTATAAGTAATTATATTGTGCTGTGTATTTTTTCATTATAAATGGTCTGAGATGTGCCAGGAATGAATGACGCACCTATGAAAATTCTTGAATGCAAGTTTTAGAGGGAGGGATGGACACATATAAAAAAGCAATGAAAATGTGAATAAGGTTGAAAACAAAGACAATTGCTTAAAATAAAAACTAATACATAACACCACAAAGAATTCTTGAGTTAAATAAAAAAGTAGCATTCTTAGTAGCTTTGATGCAAGAACTCCGTTCATAGTATGATGGATGAAAAATAACTTATATACATAATAGTATTTTAGGATTAAGAGTCATTGACGATAAAAATAATTATTTGAAAATACCATAAATAGATGTAACAAAGAGTTCCTGATATATATGAACACAAAGAGAGTCTTAGTACAGACTCAATGTAAAATCCTTGTAATTTAAAGATGCTCTGATAAGCAGCAATCTCTACGTATATTTTGAAAGATGAAAATGAGTTGAGATTACAATCTGGTTTCCTATTTGATTGATCTTGTTGACAATGAACATGGACCCCCTCAAATAAAGCAGCCTCTGCAATACCCTTAATATATTCTCAAGTCATCTTGCCTATGGGATTTTGATTTCTCTACAGGGCATTTGTCATTATAAAATCTATTTTTCTTGCTCTGTTACATATGTAATGCCCCACTTAAACAGAATTAGGCAGCACAAGAGAAAGAGATTCAGTTCAAGAGGCTATTGGCTTTGTTGTAAAGTGCCATGCATGTACCATAATTATATGCAACCCTACATTGCTTCTGACGTTCCATAATTATGACCAGTGATATATATTATTGATTTTAAAGCAATTTAGAACTGGTCCATGTTCAGACTTGAGTAGCTATGTGCACTGTAATTGCTTGGGTAATGTGTCTGTATTATATTTAAATGCTTAAGGATGGCTTTCCAGCTAATGAAAAATCATTGTTTGCACTTTCGCATTTCTAGTATTTCCTGTTATAAATGCATCTGCCATGGCAGGAAATAATTTCATGAAATTCCTAAAAGGATTATGTGACTATTACTATATACACAGGATTTGCAAGGGGAATTTGGCCAAAAAGGGGAAATTAATAAAGATATATGATTTGCATTACAAAAAGGTGTGAATGCTCAACAGCAGCCAAAGGGCATTTACCTTATTCTTTTAGAGTATTAATAGGATTTGTGAAAGACATTATTTCTGTTGTGTAAACTTATGAAAATCTATCTTCAAAAATGTATGGGTAAATACAATATATGGTAATATTAATATTTAAATATAAACTGAGTTTCCAATCATTTCTTTGTATACTGTCTACTTCTCTTATTAAAGTTCTAAAGCTAAACATTGTATTATTTTATTTCATTATACAATAAATAAATATATTTTCAATACTTTAAAAGAAAAAAGTTAGCGTTGGCATATAGTAATACCTATAAGATGAAGTTTCATAAAACACACACATTTTTATTATTAATGTAATTCTTGTATTAATCTTATTTTTATAAAACAAATAATCTTATTTTTGTAAAATGATGTTCTACTTATAGTTTAATTTTTTTCTGATAAGAAATGATTTGAGTAGAAACAGCTATGTCAATGCCTTTGAATATGAGAAAATAGGTTTTTTTTTTTTCTCTTTCCTTTTTCTCCCAAAGCCCCCTGGTACATAGTTGTGTATTTTTAGTTGTTCGTCCTTCTAGTTCTGTCAATGTGGGACGCCGCCTCAGCATGGCCTGATGAGCCGTGCCATGTTGGCGCCCAGGATCCGAACCGGCAAAACCCTGAGCCGTGGAAGCAGAGCACTTGAACTTAAGCAGTCCGCCACGGGGTGGCCCCAGAGGAAAATAGTTTCTAATATTGTAATTCTCTGTTTAAAATGTGGGTTCTCCACAGACTTCACAATTCTATACTTTGTGTAATATTTCACATGGGGCTCTTGCTAATAATTCCCACCTCAAATCATTGGCACTACGCATATATCAAAACAAATTGTCTAAGTAGACATTTTTAAATATTAGAACTTTTTTTTACAAATACAATTTTCTGTAACATTTGTGTTATAAGAAATTCATCTAACAAAAGAGGCAATTAGTTTGCTGAAGGACACCAGAAAATGTCACCAATGCCTGTAAATTGATGATTCTCTTCACTATGATATTGGCAACTCTCCTTATTATGAACATTAAAATGATCAATTTCCTTTTATTTAGACCTGCACCTGCATTTCTTTTTGCTGAAACAGCCTAATCTCAAATGTATACTGTAGTTTTACCTGCTAATTTTTGTTTCCTTTTCCTCACTCAATATGAAGTACTATATTAATCCTCAAAATGTGTATTAAAGGGATTCTCTAAAAGCTATAAAATTGAAAGTTATATTGATGGCAGGGAATCTTCTCTGAAGAACTTTTAAAACAGACTTTGAATGACACTACAGATGAACAATTTTAGTCTAAACCACAAAATAAGCAACCTAGGGGCTATCAAGCCACAGAATCATTAAAGGAAATATTTATTTGTGTCTCAATTGAAAATAGCAATATCATAATAAATTACTTTAGTAAAAAGTTTTTTTGTAAGTGTCAATTTTATAGGCAAATATGTGATGGTATTTAATTTCAAGGAATTGGGTGTTTCTTGGAAGAGTCAAAATAAAAATTCATGTTCCAGATTTTGCCTCTTATTCATGCTGTTTGTCTCTGTAACTAGGAATTTCTTATGTTACCATAGGGTGAAAACAAAAGCCAAGTCCTAGAAAATGATTAGAGATTGGTCCTTACTTGTCGATAGTAGATTATTTTGGCCATCTAGTTAAATTCCTGGAAAGATCTTGCTACCTGTTTCATTATTTTGTGCTTTCTTATCACAATTGCTGGTCATTCTATTTGGTTTCTGTCTTAACCAGGGGCAATTGGCAAAATTTGAAGTGTGTGATATCACCACAACCTACTTTATAAATGTATGTTTAAATGAAATTATTCATTGTGTAATAGAAAATGGGTGAATACACATCCCATGAGTTCTGATTGGGATTATTGAAGAAAGAAAACGAGTTAGGGCTTGCTAGAATGAGAACTAGTTCAGCCTGTGATGCCAGAGTTAACACTGTTGCCTTGTTTTGCCGACAAATGTAGAGTGCACCGTAATCCCCTAAACTGTATAAATGCCAAAATTTTGGCAGAAAATTAATAAGCTTGTGAATGTGCTCATTCTTTGTGGTTATGAGGACAAAGAACCAGTTTTCCATTTTTTACCCAAAAATTATTGAGTTGTACCATTGAAAGATTTTTTTAGATATCATCTCTTTGATAATCTCATTTAAAAGATGAGAAAAACTAGGTTCAAAGAGATGAAATGAATTTTCTAAGTTCACATACTTGGGCAAAGCTGAGCTCCAAGAAGCATCACAGATCTATTGAGTTCAGTATCCTTTCTGGCTATTATGAGGTCAGCTTTAGAGCTAGCTTCATGGCATGTCAATTTTCCTTCAAATTTTTAAAGCTTGGTAAGAGAGCCTTGCCTACAACATCTGTGTTTTATAAAATTATTATTAAATCTTATGGCATACCATTGAAGGATTCTTTTACTAATGAAAGACTAGAAAACGATATTCTTGATTCTTTTCTTCAGACTGAAGAGAGTATATACACAAATACTTTCTTAAGCCAAATGGAGGAGAAAAGATTTGTTAGCCTTCGTTTCTGGGATAGAAATTGTTTGTAAGGACAAAAACTAAGTATGTTTCAATCCACTTGGAGGGTTGTAAGGCAGCTAGAGTATCCAGTAGCAGAATGAGGGAAGCATCATTGTGCTCTCTCATCCTTACCTTAATCATGCCTCTGTCTCTCTTCTTTCTATTAAGGGAAGTCAGTTATATTCATTTCTAATGGAGGTCTTAACTTGGTTCAATGCCTTGGAGCATTGTGAAAATTACAGACTTCAACTAAGCTTTAGAACTCTTATGTGGGTAAGGAAAAGATAGTCCCCACGTTTTCAGAGCTAGCAAAAAAAAATAAAGCCTTTTCTCCAAATTTATAATACAAATTAAGAGTGGAGCTAAGAATGAATTTCAGAAGCATCCTTACTCTTCTGAATGTTTTCAACCACAATTCCACTTACAACAGATGAAGATCAAAACACAGAGTTTTAATTTCATACGAAAAGAGCTAATGATCTTCTTGGATTTGGTTTTTAATTCCAACGGCAAATGGTAACTACTACTATGTGAATTCCACACTCCAATATATGTCTGGACCAATAACTTTAGAAAGAGACTGCATCATCCATTCCTTATACTTAGCCTAGCCAATTTCTTGAATAAATGTCTGGATGCTTTCTTAGCATAACCCGTTCCCCTATTTTGTGTTATTGGCACACTGGAATATCTTACATTTATTTCTTCTTCAAGTTCCATAAACATTCATTCACTGCTCACTATAAGCTAAGAACTGTTCTACATATTAAGTTAATTGAATTCCTACCACTTAGCACTGTATCTGGTAGAAAAGAAGTACTCAAAAATTTTATGAACTGGTGATACAATGACTAACATGACACAGTTTCTGCCTTCAAGGACCTCAAAGTCTAGTGGGGGAGACAAGCATACTTACATATAAAAAATATTAATGGTAATAGCCACTTTTTATAGCATGGAGTATAAACAGAGGGCAGTATAAACCCAGAGGTAGTGTCAATTATCGTAGACTGGAGAAATTCATACAATGTACTTTCCAGTGTAATTATTCTATGGCTAACATCACATTACAAAGGATAAGATGTATTTTGCATGAAAATATGGGCATAGAAATAAAATAAAAATACTTCTATATATATTTCGTATTCCCTTCAATTTCTGAGAGTTTTGCTTATAATTGTCTCAAAATATTCAAGGCTACCATGCATAAACTATAACACTATCTTCTCCCACCTAATATTAAAGATAAATTTAGGGGAAAATATTAATTTTATGAATATTTTATCATTTATCTATGCTTTCCTAGCCAAACAACATTATATATTTTAAATATATGTATATGGATTATGCATCTACTGAAGTTTAGTTCTGTTGTTAAGGATTAGAAAATCTAAGATTACTAAAAGATAGTTCAAATAAAAGTGGAAACATGTAAGAAAATATAGTAATCCCTGTGATGGAATTAGTTGTCAAACTTTGTTCCAGTTGTGGGGAAATGAAAATTTTGAAACATGCAGAAAGAATTTATCAATGAATTTAAGAATTTAACAGTAGACATCAATATAACCAACACCTAGATTCTACCACTAACATTTTACTGTAAAACTTGATATTTTTGGTTACTTTTTATGGTCGAGAAACCCTTTCTCATACAAATACTCATTTCTAATACTAAGGACACGTATTAATATGCTGATTTTACAAATAAAGAAACTGAGGTTCAGAGTCACTTATTAGTTCAGTGCCAAGAAGTGTTCTTTACATTTACAGTGTATTTCCTGACCTGGCTGTACATGGCATTTCCCCAAAGGCTTTAAAAATGCTGATATCTTGGTCCTACCCTCAGAGATTTTGACAGAATTGGTCTGGGAGACTGTCTGGGTGTTGAGATTTCAAAGTGCACTCTAGGTGATTCTAATGTACACTCAATGTTGAGAACTCCAACATAGGTGTTCAAAAAATGGTCGTTGAATGAATGTTGAATAAGGTTTTTTAATTCTGTGTTTCTTTATAACAACTTTATCGAGATACAAATCACGTACTGTAAAATTCACTCATTTATACTGTACAATTCAATGTTTTCTAGTATATTCAAAAGTTTGCGACCATCATCACAATCAATTTTGGGAGATTTTTATCACTCTCAAAAAAACCCCAGTAACAATTATCAGTCAACCACCATTTCCCCCAAATCCCTGCTTGCCCAGCCAACCGCTAATCTACTTTCTGTCTCTATAGATGTACCTTTTCTGGACATTTTATATAAATGTAAGCAAATATAAGTGGTCTTTTGTGTCTAACTTCTTTCCTTTAGCATAGTGTTTTCAAGGTTCATCCACATTTTGCCATGTATCCAGGACTGCATTCTTTTATGGCTGAAAAATATCCCATTGCATGGATATACCACATTTTTTATCCATTCATCAATTGATGGACATTTGGATTTTTTCCACTTTATGACTATTACGAATAATGCTCTGTGAACATTCATTAGTGTACAAGTTTTTGTGTGGACATATGTTTTCAATTCTCTGGAAGTGGAGTTGGTAGATAATAAGGTAACTCTTTGTTTAATCTGTTGAGCAAAGCTATTTTCCAAAGCAGTTGCACCATTTTACCTTCCCATTAGCAATGTCTGAGGGTTCCAATTTCTTCATATCCTTGAAAACACGTTATCATTTGTCTTTTTGATGGTAGCCATCCTAGAGAGTATAAAGTGGTATCTCATTGTAGTTTTAATTTGAATTTCCCTGATGGCTAATGGCATCCAGCACCTTTTTGTGCACTTTTTGTCCATTTGTATATCATCTTTGGAAAAATTTCTATTCTTGTCTTTTTTTTTTTTTTACTAACATACGAGTTCTTTATATTTTCTGAACATTGGTCCATCATCAGATGCATGATTTGTAAATATTTAACCTGATTCTGTGAGTTGTCTTTTCACTTTATTGGTGATATAATTTGAAGGACAAAAGTTTTTCATTTTAATGAATTCCAATTTATTGATTTTTCTTTTGATACTTGTGCTTTTAGTGTTATATCTAAGGAGGCTTTGACTAATCCAAGGTCATGAAATTTCTTCTTATATTTTCTTCAAAAAGTTTATAGCTTTAGCTTTTAAATTTAGGCTTGTGATCTATTTTGACTTAATCTTTCTATACTGTGTGAGAAAGGAATCCAATGTCATTTTTTCTTATATATGGTTATCCAGTTTTTCTAGCAACATTGGTTGAGAAGACTGTTTTATCCCCATTGAGTTGTCTTAGTATCCTTGTCCAAAAGAAATTGACTACAAATGTGTGGGTTTATTTATGGACTCTTAATTATGTTTTATGGATTTATATGTCTATCTCTTATTTTCAGTACCGCATTCTCCTGATATCCTTCCTCTGTAGTAAGTTTTGAAATTGAGAAGTGTGAGTCCTCCAATGTTGTTCTTTTTTTGTCAAGATTGTTTTGGCTATTCTGGGTTCTGTGTATTTCCATATTAATTTTAGAATCAGCTTGATGAGTTCTTCAAAATAAGGCAGTTGGAATTATGATAGGGATTATGTTGGATCTGTACACCAGTTGTAATAAATTTGCCATCCTAACAATATTAAGTATTGTGATCCATGAACATGGGACATCCTTCCATTTATTTAGGACTCCTTTGATTTATTTCAACAATGTTTTGAATTTCCACTGTACAAGTTTTGCACTTCTTTTGCTAAATTTATTCCTAAGCATTTTATCCCTTAGATGCCATTATACATGGAATTATGTTCTTAATTTCATTTTCAAATTGTCATTGCTACTGTATAGAAATTCAGTTTGGGGGCCGGCCCATTGGCTGAGTGGTTAAGTTCATGTGCTCCACTTCGGCAGCCCAGGGTTTCACCAGTCCGGATCCTGGGCATGGACCTAGCACGACTTGTGAAACCATGCTGAGGCAGCATCCCACATAGCAGAGCCAGAAGGATCTACAACTAAAATATACAACTATGTACTGGTGGGCTTTGGGGAGAAGAAGAAGGAATAAAAAAGAAGATTGGAAGCAGATGTTAGCACAGGTAGCAATCTTTAATAAAAAAAAAGTCAGCTAGGATTTTTGATATACAACACCCTGCCATCTTCAAATAGATGTAGTCATACTTCTTCCTTTCCAATATGAATGCAGTTTATTTCTTTTTCTTTTTCTTGCCTAATTTTTCTGGCTAGAATCTCCAGTGCAATGTTGAATTGAAGTGTGAGAACAAATATCCCTGATTTTTAACAAGGAAGCATTTCATCTTTCACCTTTGAGTATGAGGCTAGTTGTGCTGTGGTTATTTCATAGTTTCCCTTTAACAGGTTGAGGAATTTTCCTTATAGTTCTTGTTTATAGTTTTTATCACCAAAGTGTGTTCGTTTCTTTGAGATTTTAGTTAACGGACTTTAGATTACTAGTGAACCTGTATGTCCCATTGCTCAAAATTCACTAGAAGCAAAACAAAACGAAAAACGTTATGAACAAAATGTCTAATCCATGCACATCTCAGCACATAGTCTCTACTGGCTGGGTGTAGAACACTGATCTGGGCAGTGGATGGGCTCCAAAGAAAATTAGTTCTTCAGAAAAAGCTTGAGATTCTTCTTAAAGGAATATAGGTTTCTTTCTATGTTTAAAATAAATGAGTCTTTACATGTTGGGAAACATTGTAGCCACTGGACCTTCTATGTTTATTGCAAAAGTATTTAAGGCAACTGTCCATATAACTATGGTCACCAACTTTTTTTCCAAGATTGTTTTCCATAGAATACCCAAATGATTGACACATTTGTGCTTGAATTATCCAGAAAATTGCCTCAGTACATTAAAATTTAAATTTTTCCAAGTTTATAATTTTTTTATCTCTACAAGGAATTATTCCATTGTCTTAATCTTCTATGACCATACAGCATATCTTAAATCATATTTCCTGTCTTTAGGTTGTAATTGAAGAACTATTGTACCGAAATAATCCCAGGAAATGCAGTAACCTTTCTTTCCAGGTGTCTTAAAACATTAAGCACTGCAGAGTATTGACTTTGAGATGAGTTGTTTTTAGATGACATATCCTAAGAATCTAGGACTTATTTCAGGTAGAACTGTACTGACCTCAGTGCTAAAGGCTTGCTCAACCATGAAATAACCCTTACTATGTGATTTTTTTAGAACAAAGAAAACAAAAATAGCCATTCAAGTTGGTTGTTTGAGGCAATCATTGCTTTAAATTTCTTCTTGTAACTTCTGAATTTGTTAGAAGTAGATGATGATATAATCTGCCAAGGCTCTTCTTTGAAAATAAATAGCCAGAATTGATCGATTCACACATTACTGATGGTGTCAATATACACCAGGGAAATAGAAACATAGGAAAATGAATATATAGAGACCTTACTTTCCTATTTAATTGGCGTAAATGAATTTTCCTGTAAACTCTGATTTTATTTTCTGTGACTTCCAAATATATTTGTAATTCTATCTTTAAAAATGTATTGAGAAACAGAAACCAGGAAACCAGTTGTTCATCTAAACAAGAGGCTTTGGTAAAATGAGAATGAAGATCAAAGCATATCTATTAGGGAAAGAGATAGATACAGTAGTCCACAGAATCTTGGAAGGGAATTGGGGCAAAGGAGAAGCTATTTTTATTTTTAGTGTCAAAGGTAATCCTAAAAACAAGAGACTACAAACAAGAGTGATTGAAAAGAATAATACAAGGGGATAATAAACTCATAAAACCAATCTTTAAATAGGCAAAGAGGGGTAAAAGAGCAAAAGATGAAAATGTTGCTGATTGGCTTGAAGGACAATGTGATGATTTTACTAGAGTCTTTCTTTAATTTGAGTTCACATATTGGAATGGAGGCTACCAAAGTGATGTTTGCACTGTTTGATAATGATACTGATCATGATGGTTATGGAGAAACAGGGAAGGGCTGGGTATTGACGGACCTTGATGAATTCAGTTTCTGCTGGGTTGTGGCTATCAATGGCAGATATATGTGAGAATCAGAAAATGTAGAGAATCAAATGCTGGATAAAGAGCAAAGACATAGCTGAAAAAGTAGACTTGAGACAATTGCATGCTGAAACTAAGAGAGTGATTTTAAAAGAAAGGAGATCTAATTGTCTAAGAATGACAGCTTTTGGTATATTCCCCAAATGTATGATAAAATGTATGCCTGCAAACCATTCATCTTTCACCTATATTTCTGAGGCATCTTGGATACAGATAGTTAAGTCCTTAAACTATCCAAAATAAACATTATTACTTGATGTTAAGACCTAGAGCCTTAACCATTTTTTGTTCTACAAAGTATGCAAAATTATGACTTCATAGCTCCTTACACTTCAGTAATGAAAAATGATAGTTTCCCAGCAGCTACTAAACATGGTTAACCACAACAGAATAATCCTAAGAAACTTAATTCTAACATAAAATCATCTAAAATATACAAGACTTTTAAAACGTCATTTAATCCTTTAGGGAGAAGACAGGTAGATATTGTACATCACTGTGGCTTCCTTGCAAAACTACCACAGCCTAGTGCAAAGTTCAATTTACAGGGGGAGAAGTCTAATTTTGCAAGAAAGCCATGAAGTATAAGCCATAGTTTTGGATGAGAAATTAAATGGCCCTAGTGGGTCTATAAGATTCGAATGTTAGCCACCTTTAGTTAAAAATTTCTAACTTTTTGAAGCAGGCATCAATAATACATAAAATTACTGCTAACTGAAGAAAATATTCTACCCCGGAAATGGATACACATATACACAAAAATGTACATGTACTCCCTATGTATTCACACACCTCTGTGATAACCTAAAATTCCCCAAATGAGAACCTTCCAATCTATAATTCCATGAAGGCAAATTATTCAAATGAATTTCCTCTTTTAGTAAAATATTGCCGTTTCTCTACTTAACAGTCAAAGTAACTGTCTTAAAACCACGGAAGAACTTAGTGGCAAAAATAAAACCAGAACCCAAACTCCTGATTTTTCACGTACTCCTTTGCACTATAACACATTGCCACACTATGAGCTTACTGGAATGAAGCAAAGTGAACTAGAGCAGCTGACATATGGTTCATCATTGAAATGTCACCTTGGTTTCCAAAAACTTAAGATGTACCTAGGAACTGACTTCTCAGATTGGGTCTGGACAAAAATGAGGAGATTTGGAGATACTTTTGACTTGATTCTTATTATTCACCATAATGGCTTTCATTAGAGCTTTAAAATCCTCACTGAAAATGCCACAGGAATTTAATGGATTAGTCAAATCACAGGGTTGTGGATATTTTCAGGCAATTTGCTGAGTTGCTTAAAAAGTAAAGCTTTCTTAATCTTCCAAGTTTAACTTTCTTCAATTCCTCCAACACCTGCCAATGCATACATTCATTCAACGTGAATATCGTAGGGAATATTGGTTCAAGGATGAGATCCAGATTCAACATGCAGAACATTTGTCAATTTTGAAAGTTAACCTTTATATCCTTGCTCATAAAACCATGCATAGTTTTGTAATTCAAGCTGTCTACTACTTTTACGTGGGAGTGGAAGAAGAGGAAAATCATATACGTGGAGATATTATAATATCCTTACCTGGGTTAACAGCTTCTACCATGTTCTTTTAATGTTCTCTAGGGCGTACACCACAGACCCTTATAATAGGTTTCCACGCTTTTCTGGGGGGAAGGCACAGCCCTCACTGTAACCAGCAGTTGTTTTAAGCTGTAAACTTCAAGTCAGTGATTCTTAATCAAAACTTTGGGACATGGTGCCCTGTGCTTACATTTTTGGGGGAAGTTCTTGTACAGGCCAAGAAACTAGCTGTTAGAGAGCAGAGGTTAAAAGCTCACCAAATAGAGAGTAGCACATTCTGACTTTATTACAAAAGCTTCTTTGGGGCTAGAATCCAGAATTGAGATGACGTATAACCTTCTTGCTCTGATGGTGGCCTATTTCCTAATAGGCAGTAAAATAACAAGAAGTCCATTGAATAATAGAGGCATGATTAAGTTTCATTTAGCCAAATAAACTTCTATCCTTCGGGGCTTGTCCATATACGTTTTGGAAACATATTTTGATGTGTTTAAAGTACAGGAAGATGCATAAACATTATAGTCATTTTGGAAGTTAAATTCCTGAATTTCAGTGCAACATTCAAACACACCCTAGAACGATTTAGTTGAACCAATTTTTGTGCATGGTTTTAGATGGTGTGTAAGGAGTGTGCGTTACCACAATCGCATGAAGAATTCTTATTTATGGACATATATATATATACAATTTAAAAAATGTTATATTTGGTAATACTGAATATGTGTTTTGTTTTGGTTTACTCTAGCATCTCTCACCAGACACCACCACCACCCACTTTTCACCCATGAATGTCCTTTCATGGACTCTTCACTTGCTTCAGAGAAAGATTATAAGCCATGGATAAATGAGTTGTGAAAGGAATTCTGTTTGATTTATTTTTACATGATTTTAAAGATCAAAATTCACAAGTACAGAACCAAAGACATTTTTACAGAAATAATTTGAAATGTATTTTGTGAACAGTAGGAATCCCAGGTGGAGTGAAAGCACTTATATTCTTGCTACAATCTGAAGGCCCCCAGTGACTGTCAAAAGAACAAAAATTGAAGAATAATGCCTAGATTTGGCAGCTTATTGTCTGCACTCAACAGTGAATATTATTCGGTAAACTAGGATGTCTGCAGATGTTCAATTTATGTTTGTTATTTGCATTCACTCTTTGCGGCTTCAGGTATTGTATAACCATAGAATCACATCTAGTTACATATTTCAAGAATTTAAAAATTAATTTATTTGGCATTCATATTCTTGTGATATTATTCTGTATTACTTAAAGCGGCGATCTAATGATATGTCTCCATATTTGAAAAATTTTGGAAGTGGCAAAATATTATGGTTAATTAATGCAATTTGGGAAACGTGTATTTGAAAATACATCATCTCTAAATTGGTTGTTCACCTTGCTTAAAATTCATCAGCTAATGGTACATCCTTTCAGTTCCCATGTCCTGGATTCCATGGGTTCTATGTTCTAAGGCTTATTCAATAATTCACATATGTTAAGCTTCATTTTGATTTACCAAAGGTGAGGGAGAATATTTCTTTTTATAGACAGATATTTCTCAAATTTGAAAAGTTTTCATCTAATAATTTAAATAATGGATTTTACCACTTACTACACGCCAAGCAAAATTCACTATCATTAAGAATAAAAGTTATAAAGAAAAGAATTTTTGTTCCAAATCTAAGTCAGAGACTATTTCAGGATTAAATTAAACATTTTATGAAAAGCGGACAGGACATTTTTCACTGCCATTATTCATACTACCTAAACACATGGATTCAGATGAAATGTTTTCAAACAATAGCTCTATTTTTTTCCATCAGTTTTTCCCCACATGTATGCTAATCCATAGGTTTATGTAGTTAATTCTTTGAGACCACTGGTTTGCTATAAGATCAGCTCTCATGTTACCCTACATGGGCAAAGAAGGTAGAAGAATGAAAGAACTTAACTAATCCAAGCCAAAAGATCACATTCCCTGAAATTTATAACTAACAGAAGCAAAAGCTGGATATTTCTATCTTAAAGTATTTGAATTACTTTAATTTTCCATTTTGCTTTGTACATGAAAACAAGACAACATGGACAATTGAAAGCAAGTGAATTTAATCATTATAGTATGTCATTTTTATGAAAGATATAAGGACATAAAGACATCAGGTTTAATTTTCCAAGAGGCAGAATACTTCAAGTAACCTTTTCAGAAGCATTTTTGCTTTCACTTCATTTTATTTTATATATCTATCTCTAATGATTAGACAAACATTTGAAAATTTTAACCCATCTGAATTTCAAAAATGATTATAAAAATCAAATTGCCACCGACCATAAGAACATGTGTATAAAAAAGACACGTGTTTAAACTGCTCAGTCGTATATTGAAATGCTATGGAGAAAGAAAGTTAGTGAAATAAAAATGTTCAGTTTCATTGAAAAAGCTTTAGTATAAAAAAAGTCACAGTTTCTTATCAGGAAATCACTTCATAGTTTGCGCCTAGTTTACTTAATGGAATTGGCAGTGTTAAAAATGAATTCCATGCTTCTATCATGGTATCCTTCTGAGCTTATTCAGAAAGCAATTAGAGATAATATGGTTGTAGAAATCTGAAAAACATTTGAAGAGCCTGACAGACATCTTATCCCTCCTCCAATCAGGAGTTTCCCCTACAAGGTCAATACTTATCTCTATGTTGCTATATCCAATGATCAGTTAGAAATCCCTGTCTTACTTGAGCTACCTGCAGCATTTAGATCTGTTGATCACTCTCTCCTTCTTGAATTGCTTTCTTCGGTTGCCTTCCTGGACCTCACTCTCTGTTGTTACTCTAACCCCAAAGCCATTCATTCTTAGTGTCCTTTGCTGAATCCTCCTTTATCTGCCCAGACTCTAAACATCGCAGTGGCCAGGACTCAGTCCTCAAACTGCTTCTCTTTTGTTGTCTAGTTTCATTTTCTTGGCGTGTTCTTACTATCTCATGGCTTCAATAACGTCTACATACTGGTGACTTCCAAATTTCTATCCCCAGCTCGTACTTCTCCTCTCAACTCCAGAGTCTCCACCTGGATGTTTAATTCGCATTTCTAACTTAATATGCCCAGAACTCGACTCCTGATTTATTTTCCCCAAATCTACTCTTCCTGAGGCTTTGCCATCTCAATTCCTCCTGCAAAAACTCTGGAATCACTCTTGACTCCTCTGTTTCTGTCACACCACATAGTCAATACTTCAACAACTCCTATGGGCTCTACCTTTAAATTACGTAGAATCCAGCCAGTTTTGACTTCCTTGCTGCTACCATTCTTATCCAAGCCACCATCGTCTCTCTCCCAGATTATTCAAATAGCTTCCTAATAGGTGTTCCTACATTTCCCATTGTCCTCCAATCTATTTACATGGCATCTAGAGAAATCCTTTAATAACTGAAGTCAGATCATGTTGCTTTCTGTTCAAAATTTTCAATTTCTTACCATCTCACACACAATAAATGTCAACGTACTCGTGATGTTCTGAAAGACCTTATATGATCTGATAGGCCTTTTGTCTCTTCTCATTTTTCATATGCTTTTATCCTCCTGGATCATTCTATTCGAGCCATAGTGGCCTCCTTGTTATTCATTAGACACATTGAGCCCACCAAATATGTTTTTGTTTCAGGACCTTTGTTCTTGCTCTTTTATTTGCCTGGGATTCCCTTTCCCCAGATGTCCATTTGACGTGCTTTTTTACCTCCTTTAGATCTCTGCTCAAAGTCAGTTCCTCCATGAGATCTTCTTTGATCACTCTATGCAAAATAGCCACCACACTCTCCAGGAATTTCTTTTTTTTTCTTGTTCTCTCCAAAGCTCCCGTGTACATAGTTATATATTCTAGTTGTGCATCCTTCTGGTTGTGGTATGTGGGATGTCACCTTAGCATGGCCTGATGAGTGATGCTAGGTCTGTGCACAGGATCTGAACCAGCAAAACACTGGGTTGCCAAAGCGGAGCACATGAACTTAACCACTTGGCCACGGGGCCGGCCCCTCTCCAGGAATTTCTATCCCTTTGGTTTGTATTAAATTTTGTCCTATGGCACTGATCACAATATAATAAGCTATATATTTTATTTATTTTATTGTCTTTCACACCTCATATAGAATAGAATCTCCCTGAGGGTAGAGATTTTGATGGCTTTATTCCCAGCTATATCCCCAGTATATGGAGCAGAGTATAGCACATAGTAGGTGCTCATTAAATATTTGTTGAATAAATGAGTGACTGAATGTTCATCTGAACTATCCCTGTTGTTTGTATCTGGCACCGTTCATTGGTGATTATTCTCACGACATTTTATATATTTTGAGCTTTGGTGGAGATGTAGATACTACAAAAGCCACTGAGTGTTTTGAGGCCCTGAAATGTCAGCACTAGCCAGTATTTTCAAGGCTGTGTTTAACCTACTTATTGACATATTTCATAATATCCATGGCTTGAAATTAACTAAACACTTAGTAAGTATGTTAGTTTACCATTGCTGTTGTAACATATATCACAAAACTAGTGGCTTAAGGAAAAATTTATTATTCTACAGTTCTGGAAGTCAGAAGTCCAAAATGGTTCTTATGAGGCTAAGTTAAAAGTGTTGACAGGGCTGCAATCCTGGAGGCTCTTAGGGTGAATCTGTTTTCTTGCCTTTTTCACCTTCTAAAGGCTGCCCACATTCCTTGGTTCATGGCTGCGTCGATTTGACTTCTGCTTACCTCTTTACATCCCTTTCTCTGACTCTCTTTCCTCCGTTTCCCTCATAAAGATCCTTGCACTTACATTGCACCCACCTGGATAATCCAGGATAATTTTTCCACTTTGAGATCCTTAATTTAATCACAGCTGCAGGTTAACATGTTGTCAAATTCAGTGTTTAGGTTGTGGACATTTTTGAGGGGTCATTATTCTGCGTACCACATAAGGTTGAATTTTTAATGGAATGAATTCAAAGTGGTGATAGGAAACACTGTTAAAATCTAAGCAAATAATCTAATCATTCCCAGGTAATATATAGATCTTAACATGAGAAAAACATTACATATAAAAGTAGAATTTGTTGTTGTTGTTTATAATCCTGCCAGTACTATTGAAAGAATTGATGCTTCAAACTAGTCTGCAAGTTTGAGTTTTCATCTTAGCAAAGAAGGAAAGGCAGACACTTCTGAAAATTTGATTTAAAATGTTACTGGGCCTTTATTAAATAGTTTTAAATATGGTTTATTTCTAGTATGAGATGAAGGTTCCAGTGACTTTTGTTTGCTTTAAATCCTGGCTAATCCTGAATATAAACGTGAGGGCATTTGTTCTTCTCTGTGTTACCATAGACTTGAAAACCCTCTGTATTGATTTTTATATTCAGTAAAAATAAGAAGCTAAAGGTGAGGTCTTGTATGAACTGCCTAGGGAGAGTGAAACTTATATGTGAGAACTAGTTACATAAAGTTCTTGAGATGCCCGGGAGGCCAAGCATCTAATTGAGACAATTCTCACTTCCTTCCAAGGATGAGTTTTATACTCATATTTACACATTGGAGAGAGTAGGAATTCGTATAATCTCTGTGGCAGGGATGGAAAAAGCTGTGATTAGATACCATGAATGGAGTGATTGGGAAAACGATAAGACAGGGCTGTGAGGGGCTATCCCAGTTTCTCCGACCTACCTCTTTTCTTTTCTAGGTTCTTCCCTCGTTGACCTGCCCCAGCCTCCACATTTCTCATTATCACAATTATCCCACTGGATTAACACATCAGGTCTCCGCAAGTGCAAATTGTGGGAGGAATTAGCATAATAAGGCATAAAGGCACACTTTATGATATAGTAATCAAATTAGCCTGTGATTCACTGTGGAAGGTCCTAAGAAAACAAGGTACTAAAATCTGATGTAATAATAGAGAAAGGAAATTTATGTTGGAGACCTGCTGAGGGAGAATAAGTCTAAATGGGATGCTATAATGAAGGGAATTCTGGGGCAGCCATGCAAGTAGTTTTTGTCACGATTAGAAGAAAACGGCACCACTGAAAGCAGGTAAAGAATATTGCGTAGAAGGAAGACATCTCCTATTATTTTTTCCCGTTATTTCATTCATTTTGTTTTTTGTATTTGACTATGAGAGAGAATGGATGAGATGATACTAAAAGGTATTCTGGAGAATCTTAAATGTCTTAAGAAAGTAGGTTAAACATCTTAACCATCTTTGCAGGTCTCTACTCTTTCAGACAACTTACTAAGACATCCATCGTTATTAAGTTTATACACAAAAGTGATCTCAAAGATGAATCCAAAGGCATGGATTTTATGACATTACAAGGAAGAAACTTGAGCAACAGAAAATCTTTCTTTGCAGTAATATGTGTCTTCAATGTAATCACTTATTTATGCGATTTTCACCATGATTATGTATACTTGCAATATAATTTAGCATAGTCAAATTTGGTTAGCATAAAGCCATAAATATAAACAATTTTAATCTAGCTGCGTGACTAAGATTCTAAAACCTGTGGGTGGTCTTAAAAGTAGTGTTTATATGTTAACTTATCTTAGCACTTGGCATAAATATACAATTTGTCCTAAAGTTCTATAGAAATGGTATTGGAGAACAAGGACATTTATAATTTAAATATAACAATAGAATTGCATTTATTATTTGTGCAAATATTATACAGATGCTAAGATAACAATGGTTAAATTTTTGTCAGCCTGTTAACGCCATGTACATCCACATTATGTAAAATTCACCACTTTGAATTCATTCCATTAAAAATTCAACCATATGTGATACGCAGAATAATGACCCCTCAAAAATGTCCACATCCTAAACACTGAACTTGAGAATATTTTAACCTGCAAATGTGATTAAATTAAGGACCTCAAAGTGGAAAGATTATCCCGGATTATCCAGGTGGGTGCAATGTAATTGCAAGGATGTTTATGAGGGAAAAAGGGAGGAAAGAGAGTCAGAGAAATAGATGTGAAGGGGGAAGCACATTATGTAAAATTATGTAAAACGTTATATATTGGCACTGTAGCAAATTCCTCTGTTGATGAGCATCTTGGTCTGGAAACCACCTTTTTTTTATATCAAGTATATTTTTAAAGTATATATTACTGAACATATTATTTTTGCTTTCTTTTTAGTATATCATTTGATAATCTCATTTAAAATTTTATGTGATGTTTTTATATGTCATGTTTTTAGTGTAATCATCTCCCCAAGCTAACATTTATTTTCATCTTTTATTCTTGGCACTTAATGTTTCGACTGTCTATAAAATGTTGAATATCTTGATGAAAATGGAGGAGTACACTAGTCAGCTTTTCAAATGTCTCTAGATCTTTGAAACAATGACATTGAATGGGAACAAATTAAACATCACATATTAATGATGATCTAATCTCAGCTATCTTCCTTTAGCCTACATCCTACAACTCTATCTGGCACATAGTAGGTTCTCAGTTAATGTTAATTGAGTAATTAAAAGAAAAGATCCTATTTCTCCTAACCCTACAGCCTTAACATCAGCTTGCTCATCTCTAGCAAGTATGTCACCAATACAGGCACTTCTTCGGGGAATGAGGTGACTATGATGTTTTTCTTTTCCTTTTCTTTACTTTTCTTTTCATCTCCACGTTTCTCTTCTCTTTTCTTTTCTTTTAACACAAATACTCGACTTCAGGGGTGCCACTCTCCTCTGAATTTCTTCACACAAGTCTTACCTCTTTTTCAAGTTCTCCTCCCTAGTTTTTCTAGTTATATTGATAGCCCCTATATCACATCCACATTTTCTTCTTTTATTTACTCAACACATATTTGTTAAGCTCCGATTGTGTGCCAGAAATTGGTCAAGGCACCAACATAAATAAACATATTTAATCCTTGTTGTCGTGGACTTGACATTCTGGTGGAGGGAGACTGAGAATTAACAAATACATGCATACATATATACTAAATTAATCTGGTGGATTTATATGTGTCCCCCATAAGATATCCCCAAGTTCTAATCCCCAGTACTTATAAATGTGACCTTATTTGGAAAAAGAGTCTTTGCAGATATAATCAGGTTAAGAATCTCAAGATGAGATCACTGTGGATTGGGGGGTGAGGTCTAAATCCAATGACAGCTATCTTTATAAGAAGAGAAGAAGACACAGAGACAAGTAAGAAGATCATGTGAAAGAAGCAGAGATTGGAGTTATGTAGCACCAAGCCAAGGAGTACCAAAGGTTACGGGTAGCCACCAGAAGCTAGGAGAGAGGAGGCATGGGACAGATTCTCCCTCAGAGCCTCCAGAGGGAACCAACTCTGCCGACACCTTGATTTTGGGTTTAAGGCCTCTAGAACTGTGAAAGAATAATCTTTTTCTGTTGTTTCAAGCAGCCAAGATTTTGGTAATTTGTTACAGCAGCCTTAGAAAACTAATACAAGTGGAGTTGCTCAGAAGTATTATTGAATAAAATAAAGAAGGAAGTTAGAGATTCTGAGGGTATGGTAAGAAATTGCAAATTTAAATATGTGAGCATATGGCATTTGGCCAAAGATCTGAAAGAAGTAGGGGATTATTGAGCCGTGTGGAAATCTAGAGGAAGACATTTTCACATGCAAAGAACAAGAAGTCAGAACATGGCTATGCATTCAAGGAGCAACAAGAAGACAGTGTGGGTGAGCCAGCATGAGTGAGGACAGACAGAAGGAAATAAGATCAGTAATGTAGCCTGAGGCTGCTTCATAGGGTGTTGTTATACACATAGGTAGGTGATGTTATGCACAATGAGAGGTAAGTTGTTAGAAGGTCATCCACAAAGAAGTGATGTGTCATAATTTAGGTGCTGTATTGGACTGTGATTTTCTTTCTTCGTGCAATCTATAGGAAGCTAGCATAGACTCTAATGCCCAAATGTTGAGTGCTAAACAAGGTGATTGCATTTGATTTGGACTAACACGAAATAGAGGATAGTATTTATTGAATACTAATGATATATGCCAGGTACTATTCTAATTGCTCTGCACACAGATCTGTTGAATTCTCACACCAATCCCATGAGAGAGAGGCCTTTCATCCTCTCTTTTATTTTTCAATAGCTTTTTTTTAATTTATTTTTTTATTGAGGTAACATTGGTTTATAACATCATATAAAATTTCAGCTGTATATCATTATATTTTGACTTCTGTATAGACTACATCATGTTCATATGGTAATTTTATTTTTAATTTTTTGAGGCATCTCCATACTGTTTTCAGTAGTAGCAGCACCAATTTACATTCCCACCAGCTTTGTACAGAGGTTCCCTTTTCTCCGCATCCTCTCCAACGCTTGTTATTCCTTGTCTTTTTAATAACAGCAATTCTGACAGGTGTGAGGTGATATCTCAGTGTGTTTTTGGTTTGCATTTACCTAATACTCAGTCATGTTGAACATCTTTTCATGTGCCTGATGGCCATCTGTATATCTTCTTTGGAAAAATGTTTATTCAGACCTTCTGTCCACTTTTTAACTGGGTTATTTGTTTTTGAGTTGTATGAGTTCTTTGTATATTTTGGATAATAAGTCTTTATTGGATATATGGTTTGCAAATATCTTCTCCCAGTTGGTAGGTTGTTTTTTCGTTTTATTGATGGTTTCTCTTGCCATGCAGAAGCTTTTTGTTTGATGTAGTCTCATTTGTTTATTTTTTCTTTTGTTTCCCTTGCCTGAGGAGACATATTCAAAAAGATACTGCTAAGACCACTGTCAAAGAGCATACTGCCTATATTTTCTTCTAGGGGTTTTATGGTTTCAGGTCTTACATTCAAATCTTTAATCCATTTTGAGTTAATTTTTCTGTATGGAGTATGATAATGGTCTGCTTTCATTCTTTTGCATGTGGCTTTCCAATTTTCCCAACACCATTAATTGAAGAGACTTCTCTATTTTATGGTCTTGAATTCTTTGTCAAAAATTAACTTTCCATAGATATGCGGGTTTATTTCTGGGCTCTCAATTCTGTTCCATTGATCTGTGTGTCTGTTTTTTCTACCAGTACCAGGCTATTTTAATTACTGCAGCTTTGTAGTGTACTTTGAAATCACGGAGTGAGATGCCTCTAACTTTGTTTTATTTTTCTCAGGATCGATTTGGCTATTCGGAGGTATTTTATTGTTCCATATAAGTTTTAGAATTCTTGGTTCTATTTCCATGAAAAATGTCATTGGGACATTGACAGGGATTGCATCCAATCTGTGGATTGCTTTAGGTGGTATGGACATTTTGACCATGTTAATTCTTCCAGTCTATGAGCATGGCATATCTTTCCATTTCCTTGTGCCTTCTTCTATTTCTCTCAATATTGTTTTATAGTTTTCAGTGTAAGGTTCTCTGACCTCCTTGGTTAAATTTATTCCTAAGTATTTTATTGTTTTTGTTGCCATTGTAAATGGGACTGAATTCTTGATGTTTCTTTCTGCTAGTTCATTGTTAGTGTACAGAAACACAACTGATTTTTCTATGTTGATTTTATACCCTGCAACTTCACTGTATTTTTTAATTATTTCTAACAGTTTTTTGGTAGATTTTTTAGGGTTTTATATATATATAACCATGTCATCCACAAATAGTGATAGTTTTACTTCTTTGTTTCCAATTTGGATCCCTTTTATTTCTTTTTCCTGCCTAATAGCTCTGCTTAGGACTTCCAATGCTTTGTTGAATAAGAGGGTGAAAGTGGGCATTCTTGTCTTGTTCCTCTTCTTAGAGGGATAACTTTCAGTTTTTCACCATTAAGTATGATATTAGCTGTGGGTTTGCTGTATGTGACTTATATTATGTTGAGGTACTTTCCTACTCTACTTATTTTATTCATAGTTTTTATCATAAATGGATGCTGAATCTTGTTGAATGCTTTCTCTGCCTCTATTGAGATGATCATGTGATCACTGCTCTTCATTTTGTTAATGTGATGTATCACTTTGATTGATTTCTGGGCATGGAACCATCATTGCATCCCTTGAATAAATCTCACTTGATAGTGTTGTATGATCCATTTAATGTATCTTTGTATTCGATTTACTGATATTTTGTTGAGGATTTTTACATCTATGTTCATCAGCAATATTTTCCTATAATTTACCTTTTTTTCATTGTCTTTGTCTGGTTTTGGTATCATGGTAATGTTGGCCTTGTAAAAAGAGTTAGGAAGAGTCCCTTCCTCTTCAATTTTTAGACAAGTTTGAGAAGGATAGATGCTAAATCTTCTTTGAATTTTTTGGTAGAATTCACCGGGAAGCCATCTGGTCCTCGACTTTTGCCTTTTGGTAGGTTTTTGATTACTGTTTCATTCTCCTTACTAGTGATTGGTCTATTCAGATTCTCTATTTCTTGATTCAGTTTTGGAAGCTTATATAATTCTAAGAATTTATTCATTTCTTCTAGGTTATCCAATTTATTGGCGTATAGCTTTTCATCATATTCTCTTACAATCCTTTGTATTTCTGTAGCATTTGTTGTAATTTCACCTCTTTTATTTCTGATTTTATTTATACGAGCCTTCTCTCATTTTTGTTAGTGAGCCTAGCTAAAGGTTTGTCAATTTTGTTTATCTTTTCAAAGAATCATCTCTGAGTTTCCTTGATCTTTTCTATCATCTTTTTGGTCTCTATTTCGTTTACTTCTGCTCTGATGTTTATTATTTTCCTCCTTCTACTGATTTTTGGCTTCGTTTGCTCCTGCTTTCCTAGTTCCTCTTGGTGTAATTTTAGATTATCTATGTGAAATTTTTTTTTTCTTGAGGTAGTTGTGTACTGCTGTAAACTGCCCTCTTAGTACTGCTTTTGCTGTATCCTGTAAATTTTGGTATGTTATACTTTCATTTTCACTTGTCTCCAGACATTTTTTGATTTCCTCTTTGGTTTTTCATTGATGCAGTAGTTGTTCAGTAGCATTTATTTAGTCTCCACACATTTGTGATTTTTCCAGATTTTTTCTTGTAGTTGATTTCTACTTTCATATTGTTGTGATTGAAAAAGATTCTTGATATTATAGCAATCTTCTTAAATTCATTGAGACTTATTTTGTGGCCCAATATGGAACGTATCTTGTAGAATATTCTGTGTGCCTTCAAAACAAATGTGTATTTTGCAGCTTCTGGATAGAGCATTCTGTATACATCTACAAAGTCCATCTGGCTTAATGTGTCATTTTAGGCCAATGTTTCCTTATTGATCTTCTGTCTGGATGATCTATCCATTGATGTAAGTGGAGTCTTAAAATCCCCTACTATTATTGTGTTACTGTCAATTTCTCCTTTTATGTCTGTTAATGTTTGTTTTATGTACTTAGGTGCTACTATGTTGGGTGCATAGACATTTACAAGTGTTATATCCTCTTGTTGGTTTGTTCCCTTTATCATTATGTAATGCCTTTCATTGTCTCTCTTTACGGTTTTTGCTTTAAAGTCCATTTTGTCTGATATGAGCTTTGCCATCCTAGCTTTCTTTTGATTTCCATTTGCATAAAGTATCTTTTTCCATCCTCTCACTTTCAGTCTGTGAGTATCTTTGGATCTGAAGTGGGTCTCTTATATGCAGCCTATATATGGAACTTGTTCATTTTTTTATCCATTCAGCCAACCTATGTCTTTTGATTGGAGCATTTAGGACATTTACATTTAAAACATTTATTAATAAATATGTACTTATTGACATTTTTTTACTTTTTTTCTGAATGTTTTTGCAGTTCTCTGTTCCTTTCTTCTCTTTTTTTCTTGTCTTGTGATTTGGTGAGTTTCTTTAGGGTTATGTTTAGGTTCTTTTCTCTTTATTTTTTGTGTATTTATTATAGGTTTTTGTTTTGTGATTACCATGAGGTTCATATATAATAACCTGTATATATAATCTATATTAGGTTGATGGTCTCTTAAGTTCAATGTCATACTAAAAGCCCTACATTTTTACTCCACCCATGTTTTATGCTTTTGACGTCATATTTTACCTCTTTTATTTTTGTGTATCGTTTACCCTCTTATTGCAGATATAGATGACTTTAGTACTTTTCTCTTTTGACCTTCAAACTAGCTATATAGGTGGTTGATTTACTACCTTCACTGTATATTTGCCTTTAACTGTGTAAATCCCTTTAATATTTTTTTGTAAGGCTGGTTTAGTGGTGATGCACTCCTTTAGTTTTTGCTTGTCTAGCAAACTCTTTTTCTCACCTTCCATTCTGAATGATAACCTTGCTGGGTAGAGTATTCTTGGTTGTAGGTTTTTTCCTTTCAACAATCTGAATATATCCTGCCACTCTCTTCTAGCCTGTGAGATTTCTGCTGAAAAGTCAACTGATAGCCCTAAGGGATTTCCCTTGTACATAACTTGTTGTTTTTCTCTTGTAGCTTTTAAGACTCTCTCGTTATCTTTAATTCTTGACATTTTAATTTAATGTGTCTTGGTGTAGGCCTCTTTGAGTTCATCATGTTTGGTACTCTCTGTGCTTCCTGTACCTGGATGTCTGTTTCCTTCCCCAGGTTAAGGAAGTTGTTAGCTATTATTTCTTCAAATATGTTCTCTGCCCCGTTGTCTCCTTCAGGGTCACCTATAATGCAAATGTTAGTATGCTTGATGTAGTCTCAGTAGTCCCTTAAAATGGCTCATTCTTTTTAATTCTTTTTTCTTTTTTCTGTTTGGCTTGAGTGATTTCCTCTACTCTGTTGTCAGGATAACCTATCTATTCTTCTCTGTCATCTACTCTGCTGTTGATTCCCTCTGGTGAATATTTTATTCCAATTATAGTATTCTTCAGCTCTGATTGGTTCTTTTTATATTTTCTAATTCTTTGCTGAAGTTCTCACTGTGTTCATCCATTCTCCCCAGTTCTGTAAGGATTCTTATGCACATTAGTTGGTACTCTTTATCAGGTAGATTGTTTATCTCTGTTTCATTTGGTTCTTTTTCTGAGGATTTGTCCTGTTCTCTCATTTGGAATGTATTTCTTTGTCTCCTTATTTTGCCTACTTCTCTATGCTTATTTCTATGTATTAGGTAGATCAGGTACATCTCCTGATCTTGGAATTGTGGTCTCATGTAGATGTTTTATGAGGTCCAGCAGTGTGCTCCCCTCTCACCACCTGTGCTAAATGTTCCAGGGGTGTCCCCTGTGTGGGCTGTGTGTGCCCTTCTGTTATTGCAGGGCCACTATTACTGCAGGCGTGCAAGTAGGCTAGGCTCATCCTCAGTGCAATTTGGTTTGCAGTCTGTTGGCACAGCTGTTGCTAGCTTGTTCTTGGGTAGGGCAGGCTTCAGACATATGCTGGCTATGTGGCCAAGCAGCGCACAAGTTCCTCAGGCACATTAGTGAGCAGGCCAACTCCCTTCAATGAGCTGGCTTTGTGGCCCAGAGACACACAACTGCCTGAGGTGTGCTGGTGGGCAGGACAATTTCCTGGAGCAGGCTGCCTACACTGCCTGGCTGTGCACAATTGCCTCTTGTGCTCTAGTGGGCAGGGCAGGTCCCTGCACAACAAGCTGGAAGGAGGATTCCAAATAGTACCTGCCAGTGTCTGTGTCAGCATGGCTGAACTGGGTCACAAAAATGGCTACCTCCAGTGTCTCAGTCCCTGGAGGGAGGGGCCGAAGCTACCTACTGCCTCTCTGGAATATGCTCTGAGCTTAGTAAGTGAGTCTCTATTACCAATGGACTATGCACCTTTATATATGGTGTTTTTGTGCTGCTTTCCTGTTTGAGTGAGTCTGTGTGTGAGCCCTTTAAAAGCAGGTTTCGTTTTCCCTGAAGTTCTATCGTTTTCCTGGGTGTATTCCTTATTGGTTTTCAAACTCAGGTATTTTGGGATCTTACCTCTCTTATGCTGGATCTAAGGGCTGGGGTGTCTAATGTGGAGCTTGAATATCCTGCTCCTCTGAGAAAAGCTCCATACCTTTGAGATTGCTCCTGACTGTGAAGTGCTGTGGCTAGGGTTGTTTTTCTTCCCTCAGTAGGATTGTATCTCTGCCTCTTCTACCCCTCTCTGTGCTGTCTCTTGCTGTGGAGGTTCTTTTCATCGAGTTTCCAGATCTCTCTCAGAGGAAATTGTTCCACAGGTACTTGTAGGTTTGTTGTGCCCCTGGAAGGAGGCATGCGCAGGATTTTCCTGTGCCGTCATCTTCCAAAAACTGAGCTCATTGTCTTTTTTAAGGATGAGGAAACTGAAATTCAAGCAAGTTAACTAACTTGTACAAGGTTTTAGAACAAGTTAGCTTGCACAAACGGCATTTGAATTCAGGTCGGCATGATTCTGAAGCCTCTGTTCATAAATTCTGTGTTATTTTTACCTATCTACTCAAACTACTTATAAAAAAGAACTTATTACAAATAAAAAGCCAAATTGATTAGATATTTAAAACTTAGAATACAATCTGTAGATCTTGAACTAGATTAGACATACTATTTAGTCATGTTAGGCTTAGGGTGAAGTAGACAGTTTAAGAAATAATAGCTTAAAAGGTTTGCTATTAGTGTAGTTTATTTCTGCAGTCACTATACCCAATCAACATTGCCAAGTAATTGCATTTTCTCTTGACTTCAAAAGGATTTCAACATTCCTGTCTTTTTCATAATCTCACTGTTGTTCTTATGTATGTATATAATGAATGTCTTTTTAAAAATAACATTTCAGTGTGTCTAGTAAATAAATAAATTAATATTTCCTCAATACATTTGATGGGAAAGTAATAATATAAGAATTATAAAACTCTTGATTTATGAAATGTTTGCTTTCTCAGAAGCATAGGTCATTCACCTTTACTTTTCCCCCCATTTTAATTAGTCCTTAAAGACCATTTACTATAAGATCTGCTGTGAGATAAACTGAAGAGATTTTAATCTAGTTTCTTAAATTTAGAAAATCTAACATAAAGAGATGTACTGTTGATGTTGGTATTTTGTTGATTTTGTTTTTAAAGATTGGTACCTGAGCTAACATCTGTTGTGAATCTTCTTTTTCTTTTTTCTCCTTTCTTCTTCTTCTCCCCAGTACATAGCTGTATATTCTAGTTGTAGGTCCTTCTGGCTGTGCTATGTAGGCTGTCACTTCAGCATGGCCTGATAAGTGGTCCCATGTCCACACCCAGGATTCGAACCAGCAAAACCCTGGGCTGCTGAAGCGGAGTGTGTGAACTTAACCACTTGGCCACGGGGCCGGCCATGCTTTTACTGTTTTTGATTACGTTATGATGTGCAAATCTTTCTTAATGCCTAAATGCAAAGATAACCAGAGATTATTTTTCTACTCTTTGTAAATTAACTCCAATTTTAGAATTCCATTTTCATCTTTTCTTGTTATTCCCTTTTTTTGGTGAAGTTAAATTTGCTTTAATTAAGCTGATACGGACTCTATTTTGTTTTTGTTCTTGACATTAGAATATTGCCCCTTTCCTCACCTATCCTCTTAAATTCAACAGGTAACTGCAGATGCGCAGCTATATAGGCCACATCTCTTTTTTGCCTACATTTTTTCCAGTCATATTTCAGAAAGCTAAGCTCTTTCTTTTCTTAATAATTATAGTTATTATTTTTCCAACTTTACTTATTTGGATTACTCTCTATTCTTCTGTTTACTCTTTGTTTCAGGTTCTTAGCTGATTGATGTAGATTGTAGATTAATTCAGGTCAAAATATTTTCTTATCATATCACTCGAGATTCCCAGAAGTATCTCTTGAGGAATTAGAAATGTCATTATTATATGAAGAGCTTTAATATAATCATAATGCATATTCTTCAGGTTCTTACCAAAAAAATAGATTTACCAATACCTTAGCCTAGCACTTTTTTTAACTATAGAAATCATCTTGACTCAGTTCATTACTGGCTTATTGATATCAACCTAGGAATTGCAGATATATATGTTTAGCAAACAATACTAATGAGTGTTTTTAAAATAGTTAATTAGTAAGAGTTTTTTGTGCTAAAAACGGATTTTATTGAATAGCTTAAATAGTGTACCTTCATGGATTGTTTTTAATTCTTTAGCATTGAATTTATACTTACTAAACCAAGTTCTCATAGTAGCAATGATGGCGCTTATTTGGCCATGTTTATGTTGCCAAATAACAATATAAATAGCATCTTTGAAACACTCAGCAGCCTCACAGGACAGTTTTCTTTTGGACAAGAAATCTAGTAAGACTTTGTTTCTACATGGTATGTGAATCTTGATTGGAGTTGAAACATAGATTTCGTAAATTTTTAACATTCCTTCACCAAATACTTAAGGTTGGGAAGAAGTGCCTTTTTGTGTCTTATGATATAAATCTTGAGGTAAATCATAATTTCCATAAGGAAATAGGACTGTTCCCTCTTTCTGTCCCACTCTTGAACTTAATGTCCTGATATTAGGAGGCAAAAGGTGCATAGTTCTTTAATTTGTGAATTGTAATTGATTTTTAGAAAAGAAAGCTGATTCATAATCGCTTGAGCCACCAGTTCTCTGACAAATCTTTTGCCACATATCTTGTGTTCACCTTGGAAAACATAGAAGATAAAACTATAAGTCCATAATTCCATTCTCTATTTACATAATTGGTGTCATCATTTTGATGTCTGAATGATAAGAAGTTAGAGTAGACACAGATGATACAATTATAATTCATTTATAGTTAAGGATAAACTTGTTTAACATTCAAAAATTATCAATCCAAATTTTAATATTTAACAAAGAGAGACTTTTTCATTTGACATAATCATTAGGGAGAGTTCCTGAAAGCAAAATTACAGACTGATGGTAGTGATAAAGACATTATTTTGTGTGTGTGTTCTAGAAAAAATTTAATTCATCTTAAACATAGATTGTGGGGGCCTATGGATAATATTAGTACTACAGATGTATAGCAGATCTTCCTTATGATGGCATCTAGTTTATATACATTAGAGTCCGTTTATAATTTTATTTTAATGGCAACAAGAATGATGCCAATAACCTAAACTATCCTCATTGTATGGTAGTCTTCATTGCAGGGAGTAGTTAAATCTTTGGGAGTTTAGCCTAATTTATACTGTATTTCTATGAATAATAAGGACATTATAATTTTTGATAAATTGCATTCACACTTAGTATTTTGAGCATAAATTTGGCCAGCTTATTGCTGTATTTTTCTTTCTAATTTCAAATATTACTTTTATCTTTCAAATTGCACATTACTATAACGTGTAATAAATTATTATATATTTCTCCATTAAAGAGATCTACGCATGGAAATGTTTTCAAGTGAAAGACACGCTTTTAAAAGTGTGCCATAAATACACGAATTATTTTTACTGTCACATCTCTTAGAAGAAATTAAAAATAATAAATTTTTATATAAAAACCACCCTGCGTTAAGATGCTGAATAATCAATTGATCTCACTCTTGAGCTCTTTCAATTCCTAGTGGAAAAAAGTGCTTTATAACAAAAGTTTCCCACAACCCCTACCCCTGCTCTAACAATGTATAAAATCTTTGAACATGTATAATTGTTATTTCTGAATTATAAGTTTAGAATAGTTTTTAATGCTTTCATTGTCACCTTTAAATAATTAGAAACCATTTAAGAGATCAGGCTGGATGCCACTTATATAGTTTATTCTTAGGAATTTATGGTCACAGCAATGACAAAAATTACTTTGAAAATGAGGACTAAGTGAAGTTTATAGTAGTGTGTGTGTGTACATGGACATATGTGTGTCTTTATTTGGGTCAAGTTCTTGAAAAGTAATAGGGAGCCATTAGTTTGAAATATAAGTGTCTACTTTGAGGAGTAATTTTCAGCCATTCTGAGAGAGGTGAAAGCAAGAAATAATCTAATGAATAAGCAAACATAAATTATTCTTTTAAGGTGTTAAACATAATTTACTGGTATTTTCTGATAAGGCTTGGTATTTAAAATATGAAAGTTCAAACGATCTGCTGTTAATTAATCTGATGACTGCGTAACTCTTCTACTGAATATTTGAGGCTCATTATTATGACACATAGCGTAATTGGCTTTCAGTAGGAATACTAAGATATGAAAATACATACTGAATTACGGTTCTGTGTAGTTACTGTTTTGCTCTTTTGTGTGCTTTTTTATTCTTAAATTTAACAAGCTTAAGTTATGTAAAAATGAGAAAATGTCTTCTTCCTCAAATAAAATTGACAAGCTAGGGTTAAATATAAATTACCTGAGAAATAAATATTATATTTTATTTTTCTCCAGTAATGTCTGTGACAGATACAATCTCTTCCAAGTGCCCTAGGGCAGGCCAGCTCATAGAGATATATGATCACTGGGTCTTGCTATCTAGATTTGGATGCTTGTCAGGATCAGAGCTCTTCACAGAAACATTAAGAAAAAGCTTTTGCAATGTGAACATTTCAGCATGTGCAGATAATCTGCGTGAAAAGCATTGTTCTTCTATGGCTGACCTCTTTGCACAGAGTGATAGCTTTATCCTTTTTCACATCATTATGTTTGCTGGGGGAAAATCCTGCTGTGCTCCATCATAATAACATGTAATCTTCTTGCTCAGTTTAGCTGAGATTTAAGGAGACTCTGTTCATAGAAGCCGTTCTTTAAAGCCTGATCTATAATTTTGCAGAATCACCCTAGCAGAAGAGCAAGAGGCTTTATAAGAGAGATACAACCATTAAAACTCTTAAACGAAGATTAGTTTCAAGTTTTACAATCCGGTACCAAACCATCTGGCAAATCTCATGGCAGGTTTTGTTAAACCTCTGAGCTTTTAAGTGTTAATTCATCCCCCTGCTATAACATTCCCCCTTCCTTAAACACACACTCGAACACTCATCTCGTTGATGATTAAGATAAAAGATCTAATTAAGTCCTCCAAGCTTGTTGATTTTTCCACCTGGTGATTTGTTACCTTTGAAGACAATTTCAAAATAGCTGTTTGCTTTTGGCAGAACCCTTGGAATCCTTATGGATAAATGAATATATTCCTCCCAAATTACTCCTCTCTTTTCACCACATTTGCCTTAGGTCTAACTACATCCAGAAGGAAGATCAGCATATTCTTGTGATGCCAAACCACTTCAGAGGGACTCAGACCGTCCTGGAAAATACTAGACAAACCTATGGAATAACCCAACACTATTTTTCTTGACCTCATCATTTTTGCTTTGATGATGGCACTTATCCTAGAAAAAGATATATGGTCTTAAAATAAATTTTAGTTTATATTAAACTGGTGTTAAATCATTTCCACACCATTCCATCTACCACTATAAAATTTGTGTTTTGCTTTTAGAAATCCATGTCTCGACATCAATTAGCAAGTAAAAACCAAAACGAACAAAGCAAAAAACATACAAACAATAAAGGACGATTAATCAGAGAATGAAAGGTGTTCTAGATTTTTAATGTCCTATCTGTGCCAGAATGCTAATAAACATAGGTTTGCATGTCCCTTTAATTCTGACAAATGTGCCCCCATTACCTTGTGAACAGGAAACATTAATAAATTGTCCATTTTCTGGCCTGGTCTCATCTCCAGAAAACATAGTATAAATTCAGTTTGTCAGTTTACATGGGAACACTTTACTCTGTATAACTTATTAGGAAAGCTTAAGTTTGTCATATTTCTTCAAGCATGCAATCTATACAGTAGTTTTAGGAAACAGAATATATTAAGGATACTTGAAAATTTTAAATGAATAGCAAATATCAAACTCCGTGCTTAAATTCATTCAATCCAACTCCTCTCCTTCTTGCCTCTATCCAAAAAAATTTCATTGATTTTAAAGCAAATTTAGATGCATTCTATAATATCTTAATTAGTCAATTCATTTTAAAACTTAAAATAGTCAATCTAGATTTGTGCATTTTTATTTATCTCTACGTATTCATAAATATGATTAATATTGATTCTCAAATTTTGAAGATTTCAAGAAGTCTCTAGTTCTATAAACCAACTTTTTCTTTGAATGCCAACTAAATTCACAAATAGTTTATTTTTGTTTGGCTATGAGAAATTTATCTATAACCAAAATACTTTTCTCCTAATTAGTGGTTATGTAATAATTGGAAAAAGTAAAGAATAATTAATGTCTGCCTTTCCTGTTTCCTCTTCCCTCAACCATCACATTACTGTGCTATTTATTGTAGCAGCTGGTGATTTTTATTTTTCAGATATACAAAAGCCTTTTGTTAGTAATTGGAATTTCTAGTTTCAAAAATGTTGAGGTGAAAGGAGAGCGAGAGGGAGACAGAGATAGAGGGAACCATGTGGTGGACGGCTCTAGATGGCTTCCACGTCATGTTATTGGGGAAGATACGTCCATAATAGTTCAAGTGAAGAGGATAATTATAAAGCGCCAGGCACTTTACTATAGTAACTCGGTGTAATACAATGATCCTGAGAGGCTCATTGTATTACACTCATTTCACAGATGATGAAACTGAGAGCCGTTTTTAACTTGACAGAGTTCATAAAACTAGTAAGATGTAGAGCTGGATGCAGATTGCAAAGTCCCTGCCTTTTCCACTGTTATACCATATTGCTGAGTAGATTTTAATCTCTTTTAAACATCTATCTTTTCCTCCTTAGATATTGTCTACCACCTCTGCTAATTGTGAGACAGAAAAGCATGGCAGGAGGACCTTAAGAAACATTAAGGAGAGTAGGAATTATCTAAGGGTTTGTCCTATTTCAGGAAATTTCTGGAGTGTATTCACTCCAATTGAAAAATGTGCCCTGTAATTTACTATACAAATTAAAAGTTGATATTCTGCCAAGGATTTTAACATGAAATCCTTCAATTAAATATATCATAGGCAAAAATAAGCATCAATTACATTTCATATTTGTAAATTTTGCCATAGTTTTGATGGATATTATTTCCATAATAAAGATCTTGATTTCTTAGAAGGAAGTAAACGAGAACGAGGAAAAGTTTTTATAAATGTAATCACTAGAAACATCACCCACATACTTATATGTCTTTAGGCATATATCATTGTGTTGGATATTGCAGAGGACTCCAAGAAATGTCTCATATGATGGTTGAGAAGACTTTTTTCCCCTAATCTGTCACTATGTCCACTATATGGCACTGAAGTAACAATAATCTATCAGTTAAACTCACTTATAGTCTTTGGCAAGTAAAATAAAGTGATGACTCTGCTAATTTAGAATGTCACATTTCTGCAAAATCTGAGATTCCTAGTGTGTGTATGATTACTGAGAAAACGGAAGCATACATACATTTTTAGTGGAAAACCTGCTACATTTGAGAAAGAAATGTAATTGCTAAATACAGTGAAGCTCCTCTGGACTCTCCTTTTGCTAGATTTGAAACAATAATGTAATGTTGAGACTGCAGTCAGAAATATCATGATCTTATTCTATGATTTTCTTACCATTAGGTTTGAATGGCAATAAAATTTCCAGGTGGGAGAATAAAGGATGCATCCCACACTTCTCCTTAAAGCTATCACAGAATCAGTCTAGGTTTATCTCACCCACTAGTTTTGGGATTAGTTAGGTTAAAGAATGCAGTTAATATAAGTCACTAAAGCTCAGAGTCTGTGTGACACTGTCAGGAAAACATTTGAGAAGCATAGTTAGAAGTACTCCCAGACTCAGAGGGTTCAATCAAATTACGTTACTTCACAAGCCTTTTTCAGCAAGGTAGTGATATTTTGGGAAGTGAATTTTATTCTTTTATGTAAGCTGTTACAGTTTCTTATTATTTTCCTGAAAAACTAAATCCTTTGTAAGCTGAAAATATTTTCCCATTTGTCACAAAATCTATATCACTGTATATATTTTGAGCTATAATTCACATTTCTGAGAATGGAAATTTGGCTGAAAATTTCCTTACTTCTTACCTCAGACAGAAAATTGGGGGAGATTTAATAGAGTTTTGGGCATTTACTCTGAATCAATGCTCCATATGAGCCAGCTCTTTCCCATATCCATAAATAAAATCATTCAAGCAGACTATGACCAATTCTTTAAGCCATGAAATTTCAGAATTCTGAAACGTGAAATTATATAAAAGAGCATCTTTCTTTCGTGTACATCTATTTTGTTAGACCAACCGGACGTCACTGGTGAAATAATGTATTAGTGCTTAAAGGATTATATACATTTTTAAACAACGTCAAATTCCCTTCCAATGTCTAAACTATGAACTAGTAATATCCGATTCGGGGATAAGAAGAAGATCCAGTGTTTATCCATCCTTCTCTTGGAAGTATTATTTTTTTCTTTTTACCAGTAAGGCCAGTGACACTTCTCTAAACTCTTTAAGATCAATGGTAAGACGCACTTCTCACTTTTCACTATTGAGCACTGTCTTAATATGAACTGCATTAAAATGAGGCTTAAATCTGTAAAGACTGTGATTATAGCACTTTGCTTTTTTCTTGACGGCTTGACATCTGATTCCGTAAAAGGGAAGATACAGTTTGGTTCAGTATGCGGTGCATGTAAGGAAACAGAAATGCAGATCTGCAGTTTATTTCTCAGGTGTCGCTGATGAACCACACTTCATTTTCTTAAAAAAGTCAAGCATAAATGTATTTGAAGACTAATATTTCTTAGAATTGCCATTTCTCTCACTTGCATTATAGTTAATCCTCAGCAGTTTTGTATATTACAGCCATTTCATTAGATGATTTCTTAGTTATTAGTCTTATAACTATAGGGTTTGGTGGACGAGGGGGTGTAATGGGAAAACGTTGTGGGGGATGGGAGTGTTATTTTACCCTTAAGTTGTAATTTTTTCTACAAAATTCAATAAACTTTTACTACTATTTGAATATTGAAACATATTATACAATAGAGATGTTTAGTTGCCAAATTTAAATGAACAAGATACATCCACATACTTTAAACGTTTAAGCACCTAAAATACCATCCCTGCTTAATTCAATAGACATTTAAATGCAGCTTTATGCATTTGACAGAGGGCAGCTCAGACAGATGTAAAGCTGCTCACAGTTGACAGAAAATTTTTAAATCAGATGCTTAAAACGTGCATGGGAAATGCAACTCTAATAAGGCTTGATATAAAAATAAAGTTAAATCTGAGAGCTGAAAACAAATCGACTTGGAAACTCTTGTAGCACACACTTTGCTCAAATACATTTGTTCCACCATTCAGCTGCATCCCCAGGGCGTTCCAGTTATGCTGAGCACATCCTGGGTTTCCCTGCCTTGGACCATATTGCTTTCTCTGCCAAAAAAACTTCTCTTCACTCTGTGCATCTAAAGTCTACCGGACTATTTATTTCATAGGCTTGCCCATTAATCACAATTGTTACTCTTTCTTTCCCTTTCCCCTAGATCAAGGGTCAGTAAACTTTTCCTGTAAAGGCCCAGAGTAGGAATTTATATAATAAAAGAGAAAACAAACTCCCACAAAATTTCAAGAGATGATATTCAAGTCATCAACTATAGCAATAATAAGTTCAATTTTTTTTTTAAAGATTTTATTTTTTCCTTTTTCTCCCCAAAGACCCCCGGTACATAGTTGTACATTCTTAGTTGTGGGTCCTTCCAGTTGTGGCATGTGGGACGCCGCCTCAGTGTGGCTCAACGAGTAGTACCATGTCTGCACCCAGGATTCGAACTGACGAAACACTGGGCCGCCTGCAGCGGAGCGAGGGAACCTAACCACTTGGCCACAGGGCCGGCCCCAATAAGTTCAATTTTTTATGCAATACAGACCTACTAATGAAATGAATGCACTGTGTATCTGATCTCTGAAAATGTCTTTTCACACAAATAAATACTTTCAAATACTGATATCAAGCCACAAGCATATAGTTTTATCTCAACATATCCATCTCTTTGAAGGCATGTAAGGAATTCTATTAGATTCTTTCCTTCATAATTTCCATTTAGCATGCCATTATACTGAAGATTAACCCTTTCTAATCGAAGGTCATGCCAAAGCTCCTCACTTGCATATTTGCTGCAATCCATTGCAAATTTGTGTGGAGGTGGAGATTATGCTTCTTGTTTTGACTTCTAAAGCTCAGGAATGTATAATGTAACTTGACATTACTTGTGATTCAAACACTTTTAGTTGTCATCAAGATGACTTTACTGCAGTATAAGTTTTGCATCTAAGCACTGTTTTACCTTGTTGAATTATTTTAGGTTGAGTTAAGAGACTTTATCGAATCTGCAGCAAAAACTAATTTCCAAAGTGATTCAGTGTCCAATAATAGTGGTCAAGAGTGCTTCTCATTGAGCAAAACTTCAATCTTGGCTCTGAGCTCAAAAAATCTCAATAAAACTTTGCCACTGCTAAGCCATCCAGCTGCTTGTATGGTAGGGCCAGTCAGGATAATCAGTTTCTATTTTTGACGGAAATGACAATAATTCATTAACAATAATGAATGAGGTTCACTGTTAACATTACCGGTTCAATAACACATGATAGACTCAAATATTTTCCACAAAGTAACTGCTGATACAATAAATAACCGTAGGCTTTTTGAAAATATTCTTGCCTGTTTCTCCTACACAGACTATTCATTCAGAGAGGCTAATTCTTCAGTCAGTTCAGACTTGGCATTGCTTCCTCAAGTAGATAATAACAACTAAGCATTGTTGGTAACATCTATTAACTCATGAAGAAGACAAGGAAAACCACTGGAAATTGTGTCCTTGTTTTCTTAAATTCTCTATTGATGTTGCTCTCAATGTTCTCAACTTTATGAGTAACTGTACTTGCTGAAAGACTAATAGTCTGAAATTTATTTTCTTTAGACACTTTTCTTATGGTTATTGCAAGCAAACACAATTTAATTGACTCACCACCAGTAAGCGGTTTTCTCTACTTGGCTAACAAATGAGACTTACTTCAGTCACAGTTTCATCTTTATTTCTTAATTATTTTTGTGAAGAAATTCTACTGTGAGGAGACATTCCATTTTAATTTTCTGACTGGTTTCCCTGTCAGTTGAATACTGTGACGAGTGCTTAGCCTGACCATATCAATGTGTACCGCATTCTTTTTGTCACAGCCATAGTGTCATTGTACAATAAACGTGATTTGCTAATTAATTTGACAACGAAATAATTCTTGCTTAACTGGGCCTTAAAAGTGTGATGGTCCAAATCTGATCGTCACTTCTTTTCTTGGTTTGACATTATGAGAATGTACTAGAAGTAAAAATAAATAAAATAAACTCTTACGGCAAAATGATAAGGGTGAGGCACTTGAAACTGTAGGGGAGGAAAAATAATTTTCCCTCTACTCTTCCATGTTCTTGGCTGAAACCCCCCTGTAATAAAAAAGACATTAACAAGAGAAGAACAAACAGACCTTTAGTAACATGTGTAACTCCTGTATACATGGGAGATACCTGGGAAAACTGAGTAATTCTCCGAAATGGCCCAAGCCATCACCTTAAATACAAGCATAACTCAGATACTGCGGCTTCAGTTCCAGGCCCTCACAATAAAGTGAATATCACGATAAAGAGAGTCACATGAAATTTTTGTGTCCCAGTGCGTATAAAAGTTATGTTCACAGTATCCTGTAGTGTATCAAGTGTGCAATAGCATTATGTCCAACAAACATTGTACACACCTTAATTAAAAAATACTTTGTGGATAAAAAATCCTAACCATCATCTGAGCCTGCAGTGAGTTGTAATGTTTTTGCTGGTGGAGGGTTTTGCCTCGATGTTGATGGCTGCTGACTGACCAAGGTGACGGTTGCTGAAGGTGGGATGGCTGTGTCAACTTCTTAAATTAAGAAAACGATGACGTTTGCCACATCGATTGACTCTTCCTTTCACAAACGATTTCTCTATAGGACGCAATGCTGTTTGATAGCATTTTACGCACGGTAGAATTTCTTTCAAAATTGGAGTCAGTTCTCTAAAACCCTGCTGCTGCTTTGTTAACTAAGTTCATGTAATATTCTAAATCCTTTGTTGTCATTTCAACAATTTTCACAGCATCTTCACCAGTAGATTCCATCTCCAGAAACCCTTTTCTTTTCTCATCCATAAGAAGCAACTCCTCATTCATTAAAGTTTTGTCACGAGATTGCAGCAATTCCGTCACGTCTTCAGGCTCCACTTCTTTTTTTTTTTTTTTTTAAGATTTTATTTTTTTCCTTTTTCTCCCCAAAGCCCCCCAGTACATAGTTGTATATTCTTCGTTGTGGGTCCTTCTAGTTGTGGCATGTGGGACGCTGCCTCAGTGTGGTTTGTTGAGCAGTGCCATGTCCGCGCCCAGGATTCGAACCAACGAAACACTGGGCCGCCTGCAGTGGAGCACGCGAACTTAACCACTTGGCCACAGGGCCAGCCCCAGGCTCCACTTCTAGTACTAGTTCTCTTGCTATGTCCACCACATCTACAGTTACTTCCTCCACTGAAGTCTTCAGTCTCTCAAAATCATTCATGAGAATTGGAATCAACTTCTTTCAAACTGCTGTTAATGTTGCTATTTTGACGTATTTCTGTGAATCATGAATGTTCTTAATGACATCTAGAATGGGGAATCCCTTTCAGAAGGTCTTCAACTTACTTTGCCCAGATCTATATAGAGGAATCACTATTTAGGGCACCTACAGCCTTATGAAATGCATTTGTTAAATAAGAAAGCTTGAAGTTGAAATTACTCCTTGATCCGTGGGCTGCAGAATGGATGTTGTGTAGCAGGCATGAAAACAACATCAATCTCATTGTACGTCTCCATCAGAGCTCTTGGGTGACGAGGTGCATTGTCAATGAGCAGTCATATTTGGAAAGGAATCTCTTTCTGAGCAGTAGCTATCAATAGTAGGCTTAAAATATTCAGTAAACCATCTTGTAAACAGATATACTGTCATTCAGGCTTTGTTGTTCATTTAGAGAGCACAAGCAGAGTAGATTTAGCATAATTCTTAAGGGACCTAGGATTTTCAGAATGGTCAATGAGTGTTGGTTTCAACTGAAAGTCACCAGCTGCATTAGCCCCTAACAAGAGAGTCAGCCTGCCCTTTGAAGCTTTGAAGCCAGGCATTGACTTCTCCTCTCTAGGTGTGAAAGTCCTAGATGGTATCTTCTTACAATATAAGGCTCTTTTGTCTACATTGCAAATCTGTTGTTTAGTGTAACCACCTTCATTAATTGTCTTAGCTAGATCTTCTGGATAACTTGCTGCAGCTTCTACATCAGCACTTGTTGCTTCAGCTTACACTTTTATGTTATGGAGATGGCTTCTTTCCTTAAATCTCATGAACCAACCTCTGCTAGACTCAAGCTTTTCTTCTGCAGCTTCCTCATCTCTCTCAGCCTTCATAGAATTGAAGAGGGTTAGGGCCTTGCTCTGGGTTAAGTTTTGGCTTAAGGGAATGTTGTGGCTGTTTTGATCTTCTATCCAGACCACTAAAACTTTCTCCATATCGGAAATAAGGCTGCTTAGCTTTCTTATCATTCATGTGTTCACTGGAGCAGCTTGTTTGTTTTCCTTCAAGAACATTTTCTTTGCATTCACAACTTGGCTAACTGGCACAAGAGACCTTGCTGTCTGCTTATTTTGTCTTTTGACATGCCTTCCTCACTGAGCTTAATCATTTCTATCTTTTGATTTAAAATGAGAGATGTGCAACTCTTTCTTTCACTTGAACGCTTAGAGGTCATTGTAAGGTTATTAATTGGCCTAATTTCAAAATTGTTGTGTCTCAGGGAATAGGGACGCCCTAGGAGCAGAAGAGATACTGAACTGCTGGTTGGTGGAACAGTCAGAACACACATTACATTTATTGATTAAGTTCGCCTTCTTATACGGGCACAGTTTGTGGTCCCCAAAACAATCACAGTAGCATCATCCAAGATCAATGATTACAGATCACCATAAGAAATATAATAATGAAAGTGTTTGGAATATTACAAGAATTGCCAAAATGTGACATGGAGACATGAAGTGAGGAAATGCTGTTGGAAAAATGGCACCAATAGTCTTGCTGCACCGAGGGTTACCAGAAACCTGCAATTTGAAAAAACGCAGTATCTGTGACGTGCAATAAAGTGAAGCACAGTAAAACAAGATATGCCTGTACCATTTCCAGCTAAAGACAAAAGAAAATGTTGGGGGTGGGAGAGCCAGTTATAGAAGGTTACCAGGAAGAACACAGTAAACAAGGGTAAGGCTGTTATGCAGATTTAGGTGTGTTGCCTTCTCCATCGATAAGAGTTTCTAGAGATTTAGTCATCCTCTTCTTATTGGTACAGAGAGGGAGCCATCCTTACAAATGGAGTTTTCCCTTATAAATGTCAATGTCTCTTACAAAAGGGTAACTTCTACTCAGTTTTCAGAGCTTTTCCTATGTTTGCTGTTTCTTAAAAATTATCAGCATAAAATAATCCTTATACAGGGAGACATATTTTTTGATGGGATGTTCTCCTCCCTTCCCAAACCCTGTCAAGTAATAGTGGCAACACTGCAAATTGTAGTAAATCAAACAGTAGTTCAAAGTCCTGAGAGTGTAATATAAGGTCTCTCTCACTACTACTCAGCTCTGCTATTAGAGCATGAAAGCTTCCAACAGTCACTGAGTTGGGTTTTCTCAGTTTCCTTGAAAAATCTTTCCTTTCCATAGATCAAATGATAACATTTTACCTATTCTTTTACCCCATACTAAAATCACATGTACAGAAAATGTGTGTAGTATACATTCAATATTTTTAAAACAGAGAACGTACCCTCTCTATGTCCTGAGGAAAGTTTAATTGATAAGGACGCCATCTTTTCAAGACCTTGGTAATTATTCTGGGCTGGGAGATTAGTATCTGTGTATTGGTTCACAAATTTCTTGGCATTTATAACGTCTATTAAATATCTTTGTATAACAGATAGCAAGTTTGTGATGTGGTGGCAGACACAGGATAGACTTTAATTTCAAACAAGGATGAATTTACAAATACAAGCTGTCGAAGCCACAGAGTTGTAAAAGCATTGGACTGAAATTCTCTCCAGCTCAAATTTAACCCACTTAAATATTTTAAATTGTCCTCCACAATTCCATTCATAAGCTTAATGGAACTCCTAAATTTAATACTGGAGTGTAAGTTCCATGAGAAAAGGAATTTATTTTCTGTTTTTTTATTCCCACTACCTAGAGCTGCACCTGCCACATTGTGAGCCCTCAATAACTATTATATCTAGAAGAGATATTTACCCAGGCATTACCTTATTTACCTGTGTTTGATGCATGTATGCAATGCACCATGTTTTTCACTTTTAACAAACCCCTAAAAAATACTTCTATTTTTTTTTCCCTTCTAAAGCCAGTGAAGGAGGTTGTACGTTCTCGCACCCCTATGAAAGAGGCAACAACTGTGGAGATCTGGACTCATCCCCAACCACAGGTATGAAGGGAAACACTTGATATTTCCTCTCTATTCCTTTTAACTGATTTTTATGAATGGGTAAGAAATATTCTTAAGTTGTGTTTCTCAATGTGTGTTCCATAAAGGATTTTAGGTGGTTTTATGCCAGACTCTAGTGTGAAAATGTGGCAGCAAATCCATATTTCTTCCTAGTGTGGTTTGATATTAATAGTGGAGTTGTTACCAAGCAAGGGCTTACCACCCAATGTGCATAACGAGCCAATTTATTAGAGTTTCAGTCTTTGGGAAAAGAGAAGCAGCTTTATTTGTGAGATCAATCTGCAAGGAGACAGGAGAGATGTGCTCTCCGATCTGTCTCCCTGATTCAAGATCTGGTGTGAAATTTAAGAGGTTAAGAGAATAGGCTGGCACGGGGAAGCTCCGGCAGGATGGGTTTGGATTGGTGGGCTTTAAGCATTTGTGGTAAGGTTCTATACATTTGTGGTAAGGTTTTAAACATTTATGGTAAAGTTTTAAACCTTTATAGTAAGATTTTAGACGTTTGTGCTAAGGTGGGGAATGGGTTTTAACACCAGATCTTCCTAGACAGCGGACCCCTCACCTCTGATGAGAATCCAACTTTCAAGTTCCAGTCACGTTCTGGTCCTTTGGTTCCATGGGGAGGAGAATCTTTGGTTCTGCTGTCGTTTCGGGTCAAGATTTCCTCTTCTGCACATGCTCTATCTATATGCCTTTGCAAATTTTCTGAAAAACAATTCTTAGTCACTCTGTTGATAAGAGGTGGGGTCAATTCAAATTTGTCCTGGTGGGCCTCTGGTTACAGAGTTAGTTTATTTGTTGGATCAGGTACAAGCACTCCTCAAAAAGTATCTTCTACGTGGTTGTCTATTCCACTGATGTTTAAGTCTAATTCCGAGATCATGGACTGAAAAAAATTGAGAATTGCTGTTTTATAATATGACTTAAATTTGAGGTTTAGCATAATATAGGGTATTTTGGTTTTATGCTAATTAGGTAAATTTTAGTAAAACCTCACTAATACAAATCAGTTCAAGGGGAAACTAGTTTGACTTAAATAAATTAAGTTATAGGGTATTTCTATTTATTTTACTTTTTTAAAAGATTGGCACCTGAGCTAACAACTGTTGTCAATCTTCTTTTTTTTTTCCTGCTTCCTCTCCCTCAATCCCCCCAATACATAGTTGCATATGTTTAGTTGTGGGTCCTTCTAGTTGTGGCATGTGGGACGCCACCTCAAAGTAGCCTGATGAGCAGTGCCATGTTCGCGGCCAGGATCCGAACCAGTGAAACCCGGGGCCGCAGAAGGCAGACCATGCAAACTTAACCACTCAGCCACGGGGCCGGCCCTCTGGGTATTTTTCAAGAATCCACTTTCACTCATTTTAATCAGAACAGCTCAAAATGTGACTAACAAATCCAATCAAATTTGTTTTCTTAGTACAGGCCTTAAGGGAACTTTAAAAATGGAGTGAGGAGACGGATGTCTAAACATTTGTATGTTATTTGTTATTCTGTGGCTGGTTGACTTACTCTTGTTAATAAAGTAAACGTCCTGAATCTGACCTCTTGGGTACCAAATTGATAACCATAAATTATCCTGTACCCAGTTATTTTCAAATGTCTTTTATTTGTTACAAAGCATATAAATTTAGAAAATGTAGATACATAAATACACATCTACAGTGTTAGAAAGACAACCCAAGTGGAATGAAAGGAAAATCACATTTGTTTATTATTTCATGTGTGCTTCTGAAATTCACAAGTCATATGTTCTGTAATAATAACTTCTACAATATTTTACAGAGTTAATTTATGCTCTTTGGGAAGAGTTACAGAATTAATACATGCAGGGAAGAAATGATTAATTAAAGAAAGGTACATTGCAACCCAGGAGCTGTCTAAATTGTTACAAGTTTTAAATTGCTAAATTCTCAACTAGTGAAGTTTTACCAAATTTCAGACTTTCAAGGCGTGCATGTCTGATTTGGTCTCAAGAAAATTGGTGAGGATGTGGGATACAAGGTGACATAATCTATATCTTATCCTTGATTAAGAAGCTATTGCAGAGTTCAGAATAGCAGTTTTGAGGAAAAGTACACAATTTTAAAACATATACTTTAAGGTCCAAAAATTTGAACTAACAGTTTGAGATAAAGTATGAGTGGCATAAATAATTAGAAGACAGATGGAATTAGACATTGTTATGTAATGCTCTCCCTCTATGAATAAGAAGATACTCTATCAGCAATATTTCTATCTAGCCAGTTACTTCTGACTGTGTTCTACTAAATGGAGTGCCATATAACTAATTCTACTAGTTTCTTGCCAATTACTGTTCTTTTGTTTATTTATGAACTTAAAATCTTGTTAGAGACAACAATTGTTTCTTACATAATGAACACTTTTTGCTCGAGGCTCTTTTATTAGGTAAGTCTTTTAAGTATCTGACAGTCTTGATTGTCCTTACTGCCTGAGACTTCAACTGAAATGTAAGATACGTTGTACAGTGGTGGATTGCACTATATAGTATTACTATGCGTATGGTACAGATAAGGACTTTTCAATCTTGTTTTTGAGAAACATTGTGCTTGCCTATGAACAGTTTAGAGAAAATAGTTGCTTTGTGAATATGCTTTTATGGTTCCTTATGAAATATCTCATATTTAGCAAGATATTCAGTAGTCATTTGTTGTATTTAAAAAGCAACAATCTGAAAATAGAAATTATGGAAACTAGAATGCAATCTGAAAATTACATTATTTCTATTCTTTCATTGAAATCTTTAAACTTTTTTATAATGTTCCCCTGAACCATTCAGATACCAATTAATTAAAATTCATGATATAGATAGTGACTTTAAAGGGTTTTTTTTAATTTAATTTAATTTTTATTGAGGTAATATTGGTTTATAACATTATATAAATTTTAGGTGTACATCATTATATTTCAACTTCTGTATAGACTACATTGCATTTACCACCAAAAGTCTAGTTGCCATCTGTCACGGTACACATGTGCCCCTTTACCCTTTTCACACTCCCCCACTTTCTTCCTGGTAACCGCCAATTTGTTCTCTACATCCATGTGTTCGTTTGTTTGTCTTTCACATTTGAGCGAAATCATATGGTATTTTTCTTTCTGCATCTGATTTGTTTCACTCAAATTCCATCCGTGTTGTCACAAATGGCAAGATTTCATCTTATTTTATGGCTGAGTAGTATTTCATTGTATATATATTCCACATGTTCTTTGTCTATTCATCCGCTGATGGGCACTTAGGTTGTTTTCAAGTCTTGGCTGTTGTGAATAATGCTGCAATAAACATAGGGGTGCATGTATCTTTTCAAATTAGTGTTTTCATGTTCATTGGATAAATACCCAGAAGTGGAATAACTGGATTATATGGTAGTTCTTTTTTAATTTCTTGAGGAAATTCCATACTGTTTTCTATAGTGGCTGCACAAATTTACATTCCCACCAGCATTGTACGTTGGTTCCCTTTTTTCCACATCCTTTCCAACACTAGTTATTTCTTGGCTTTTTTAATAATAGCTGTTAAAATGGGCATGAGGTGATGTCTCATCACGTTTTTGATTTGCATTTCCCTAATAACGGGTGATGTTGAACATCTTTCTACGTGCTTGTTGCCCAGCTGTACATCTTCTTTGGAAAATATCTGCTCATATCCTCTTCCCATTTTTTAATTGGTTTGATTGATTTTTTTGTTGTTGAGTTGTACAAGTTCTTTATATATTTTGGATGTTAACCCTTTATCAGATATATGCTTTGCAAATATATTCTCCCAATCAATAGGTTGTCTTTTCATTATATTAATGGTTTTCTTTGCTGTGTGGAAGCTTTTTAGTTTAACGTAGTACCTTTATTTTTTCTTTTGTTTCACTTGCCTGAGAAGACATATCCAAAAAGTTATTGCCAACCAATGTCAAAGAGAGTACTGCCTATGTTTTCCTCTAGGAGTTTTATGGTTTCAGGTCTTACATTCATGTCTTTCATTTGTTTTGAGTTAGTTTTTCTGTATGGTGTAAGATAATAGTCTACTTTCATTCTTTTGCATGTGGTTGTCCAGTTTTCCCAGCACCGTTTATTGAAGAGACTTTCCTTTCTCCACTCTATGTTCCTGATCCTTTGTCAAAAATTATCTGCCAGTAAACGTGTAGGTTTATTTCTGGGCTCTCAATTCTCTTCCATTTATCTGTGTGTCTGTTTTTCTGCCAGTACCATGTTATTTTGATTACCATACTTTGAAATCAGGGAGTGTGATACCTCCAGCTTTGTTTTTTTTCTCAGGATTCCTTCGGTTATTTGGGGTCTTTTGTTGCTCCATATAAATTGTAGGATTCTTTGTTCTATTTCCATGAAAAATGTCATTGGGATTTTGATAGAGATTGCACTGAATCTGTAGAATGCTTTAGGTAGTGTGGACATTTTAACAATATTAATTCTTCCGATCCATGAACACAGAATATCTTTCCATTTCTCTGTCTCCTTCAGTTTCTTTCAGTTTTCAGTGTACAGGTCTTTCAACTCCTTGGCTAAATTATAAATATTTTATTCTTTTTGTTGTTGTTATAAATAGGATTGTACTTGAATTCTCTTTCTACTCTTTTGTTGGTAGTGTATAGAAGTGCAAGTGATTCTTATATGGTGATTTTGTACCCTGCAATTTTACTGTATTCGTTTGTTATTTCTAATTTTTTGATGGATTTTTAAGGATTTTCTATATATGAAATCATGTCATCCACAAATAATGACCATTGTACTTCTTTCTTTCCAACTTAAATACTTTTTATTCTTTTTCTTTCCTAATTGCTCTGGCTAGGAATTCCAATACTATGATGAGTAAGAGTGGTAAGAGTGGACATCCTTGTGTTGTCCCTATTTTCAGAGGGATAGCTTTCAGTTTTTCATCATTGAGTATCATGTTAGCTGTCGATTTGTCTTATATGGCCTTTATTATGTTGAAGTACTTTCCTTCTATACTCATTTTTTGCAGGGTTTTATCATAAAAGGATGCTGAATCTTGTCAAATGCTCCCTCTGCATCTATTGAGATAATCACATGTTTTTCTTCTCCATTTTGTTAATATGGTGAATCACATTGATTGATGTGTGGATGTTGAGCCATTCTTGCACATCTGGAATAAATTTTGAGGGTTTATTTTCAAAAAACAGGCAAATGCTACAAAGGTGTCCCATAAAGCAGAATGGTTCTTAACTGTAAAAGCCAACTATTCAACTAATTAAAGTAACTTATGAACCATGAAATTATAGGTCAACTTATTCTTTGAGTGAAGAAAATCAAAATGGAAGTGTCCATTTTCTTATAAGTATTGTCCTTATAGGTCCATTTCCTTTAGTATTTTTGTTAGACTCTTTAGAAAATATTTATGTACACAACTGTAGTACACACCTTGAAGTTCCAAGTTAGATTTTTTAAATTAACGTGATTTTTAAGTAATGTTGGGAAATAAATCAAATCACCCAGTGCAGTTTTCAATGTGCAGGGCCAATGGGGTCATAAACATTTGTTGTAGCTAACATCCTAGCATTTGTACAGTACTTAGGGGCAACAGAGAGCTCCTCAAAAATGATCATTCACCAGCTCAACACATGCTGTATACATATGCCAGTTGGAGTGGATTTCTTATTTTTTGTAATGCAGCATTTTATAATGACTTGATCTTTACCCCTTGCATAATAAATCCCCCCCACCTTCCCTTCCCATGATTCTTAGTAATTACAATCCTCAGTGAGCTAGCAATTTTAAAACTAAATAATGTTCTATCAGAAAATGAAACAAAATAAAACTGATATATTTTTAGGGGGGTCTTTTCATGGTTTTCTTGTGACTTTCAATAGCAACTGCCTTGCTTATGAAAAAATGTTTCTGCTAAGATGACAGTCTGTTTATGAATATAGACATTAACTTGGCCAGCACTGTACTTCATTAAATACAGACATATTGTGATTGTTTTCATTGAGAAAGAGTAGCTCGGAACAGTAATATTGGTCAACTGCTGTAGAATACATCAGGGTGGGGAATGGACCTGTTACTTGACGTTAGTTCCCCAAATCTTGATGCCCAGAGCTAGTGACTCATATGTCTCCCACAAAGAACATAATTGACCTCTGGCACAGAAAAGAAATAAAACAATGCAAACACTGTAAAGGGATTCAAGAGAAATAATGAAAGCAGAACAAATTTTACTTTGGAATGATGGAGGCAGTCATATGTGGCAATGGACTTTTTTTCTTTTGTTTGGCAAAATTTAGATAAACCTACTATGTTCCAGGTATCCTTCTAAGCAATTAAAATATTAACTCATTTAATTCTCATTAAAAACCTATGACTAGTATTAAACCTATTATTATTAACCCTATTTTATAGCTGAGGAAGTTGGGGCACAGTGAGATGCTAGCAAGTACCAAAGATTGATGCAAGCTCCCCGGGTCTGGCTCCAAAGCTCCTCTTCTTAACAACTATATGATAATTTCTCACAAGGAATGAACAGCAAAAATGGAAGGTGGTCCCTTCAACAAGAAATATTTTAAAAGGAATCTCTTTCTGGTGCTAAACTAACAATTTTCTATTTAGTTAGAACACCTGTGCATATTTGCATATGATAAAGTAAGATGACCTCTTTATGATGCTCGAATGAAAATAAAAGAACAATGAGACATATGGACCATAAAGAATATGATGCATTGAAATAATGAGAAAAAAATGAAATTTTTAGAATTATTAAACCTACTATAATAATCCTTACTGACAATCTTTCTGGAGGATGAGAAAAGCTAATTAACAGGGATAGAATGAGAGAATTCCTACAGTTTTAAAGGATTACCTTGTAATCTCGGAATAGTGGCTAACAGGCTCACTAATTCAATATGTTAACAGTAAGTTCATTTAATGAAGGAATTGCTACAGTGATCTTATATTTTACTACAGCATGGTTAAGAAATCCACAGGGGTTTGGCTAATCAGTTTTCATAAAGTAAAATCAGTTCTTATAATTCTTTATATTCTAAATGGTCTACAGTTACTGACAGAGTAAGTCACACAAGTTTGAGGGGTTCTATTTGGGTTTTTTCTTTTGTTTTGTTTTGTTTTTGAGGAAGATTAGCCCTGAGCGAACTACTGCCAATCCTCCTCTTTTTGCTGAGGAAGGCTGGCCCTGAGCTAACACCCATGCCCCTCTTTCTCTAGCGAACCCTGGGCCGCCGAGAAGCGGAACGTGCGAACTTAACTGCTGCGCCACCAGGCCAACCTCTCTTTTTGTCTTTTAAGTAAAACGACTGCAAAGGAAAGTTTAGATGCTCAGGTTAATGGTCAATACTAGTGCGTTTGCTTCTCTTGCAAGGAAAAAAATACATAATTCAAGAAAACTGCCTTCAATTATGTATAATTGAATCGTCAAATGTTAGAATACACTTAGGCAGTGTTTTTTATTCATTCCAAAATGTGTCTACTTGGTGGAGCCACTTGCAATTTCTTCCTTAGCAGCAAAGAATCTTGAAAAAAATTCATTGGAGTCATGAAACCATACAATTGTTTCCAAGGGGCACACGCCATTAACTTCCTTTAGTTGCCAACCTCAGTTTCACACCAAATGATACTTTTGATAATGCTTTTAAGGTATACACTTATTTAAAAAAATTTTTTTTGGAACCACTCACTTCATAACTCATGTCTTCCTCAAAGCCCAAAGCACTTATCTTTTGGCTGCAGATTCAGGATGCATTTTATTTTTGTTGTTGTTACGATTTCTTTATATTCTAGGGAAAAGTGTATGTTCTATGGCAATGTAAGCTAGCTATTATCATGGAAGGATCTGAGATCAGAGTTTTTCCAAAGCTTAATCTGAGAACTTATGAAGGTTATTTTCATCTTCAAGAGTTATATTGTGGAAAGGCTTAAAATGCCAAGCCAAGTTTAGATGTAACTCTTTATACAATAGGAACCCTAATTAAAAAAAAAAAAATCAACATGCCCTGATGTGACATGATATATAAGTGTAGGGATTTATTTTTAGAAATATGGAACTTACTCAACATTGTTCTCTGACCAGGATCCTAAGATTTAACCATTGTCCTTCACCTTTAGTGGAGTGAGTAATTTACTTTTAATCATCAGTATCTTTATGTTTAAGTGACTACTAAAGGCATCATGCTACGTGCTCTACAGTAATTATTTGCCTTTCTTCAGTCTTTCTAGCAGTTTTGTTGAGATGTGGCTATTAATATCCTCTTTTCTTAGTGGAGTGAACAGGCTCAGAGAGGCTAAATAATGTACCTACAGTTGCACAGCTTGCAAGTGTTAGATAGGGGGATTCAAACATAAACCTTCTGATTCTAACGTCCATGATCTTTCCCCAGCCTTCCACTGCCGCCCATTCTTATTATATTCTTAGAGGATGTCTGTTCAATGAACATGCATCCTAAGTATGACCAGACATCCCACTGATTCCCATGGCATGTTAATGAATCTCAGCAGCATAGCGGATTTGTTCCATGTCCACAGATAAAAGGCTCGTAGGCACCCACAGCAGATGAATACACACTACAATAGATGGGGATCATTCTGCTGAAGCTCTTGGCTTACAAAATGTTGGCGACCAATTTTGAAAAGAAGTTGCTAACTACATTGTTAATATCTACTGTTTATTAAGCTCTAAAGTAGAAAATAGATACAGACTTTAAACGTCATTTGGTACCATAATAATTCAGATGAATAAAATATGGATTCTATGATTTCAAAATATAAGGAAGAAATCAAGTATAGGTATAATTTTATCATATGAATCATTTCTTTACACAGAGTTTGGACTATGACTCCTCAGCCTGTGCAGGAGTTCTCTAGCAATGCCTAGCACCCAAGCAAAACAAATGGTGTTTGCAATCACAGATGAAACCTTTTTGATGACACTGAAATAGATGTGGTAATAGCTCATCGCCTGGTTTACTATGTGGGCTCACAAGTAAATCATGTTGGGAGTTAAATGGAGGTCACATGAGAGAGGAATAACATCAGGAATAGGTGGGGCGATAGCTGGGGCACCATTCGGCATGAAGGCATGATCCTCAAAGGACAGTCGTCAGCAGAGTAAGTTGGAATGCCCAAGGGGGAATATGATAAATTTGGACTAACTTCCAGAAGCTACAGGTCCTGAACTGTGGGAGGGATTCTGTTGAAAAGGTATTTAAGCAGTGCTGATATTCATGCAAGGATATTACTGGGTTCTCTTTGTAGTAAGACTCCAGCCAATGGCTCTCTCGTGAACTATACGTGAAGCCTGGGGCCAGTGATAAAGTATTTGAAATTGTTTACGTCTGTAACATAGGGATATTTATATCATTCTCATAAAATTGCTCTGAAAACTAACACCATAAATTCTAAAACAAGCACATAGTAGATGTTCAATAAGCAGATTTTCAATACCTTTTTTTCTCCAATCCCGTCTAAGAATTGGAAGGTAAAACAAGAAGCAGGGAGAAATTGCAGGCATATGAGCTGAGCAAATGAAATTGGCATTAGCTAACACAGACATTCAGGTGTCCATGGTGTATCCTAGCATATTAAATTCTGCACTTAGGCGGTGAGATGACTGGGCATCTTAAAGTACTCCCAGATATAGTGCAGATGAGTTAGGGCCCAAGGTGGCGTTGGCCTTCACCTCCTGCAGTGCAGTGGACTGACAACCTCCAGAAGTACCTGTAAATGAAAACTAAATAAATGCCAGGGGCATCACACGTCCTGTCCTGGCCTCTGCATTGATTTTGGTAGGAGATATCCCAAAGGAAAACAATTCCAGGTGATTCAAGTTTATATATCACTTTCTCAGATAAGCATGAAATTATATGCTGAAACTACTTCATTTTGGCAAATCTAAAACTATTATCAGCAGATTAAAGTAAAGAAATTCTCTTGGAGGAAGTACTGCTGAGTTTGCTCAGATCCATAGAAGCAAGTGCATAAGGTCTCTAGATGCTTTGATACACCTGCTGATGCAATCCAGAGCTAAGTTAAAAATTAATACAAGTAAAAGTAAACCTTATCAAAATCTCACTATAGATCTAGTCTATGACCTAATGATTAGACCAATCGTTGATTTCCAGAATAATTGTAGTGCAAACCTTTATCCTCATTGTATATATATACATAATATATATATAATATATTATATTATGCATTATATATTATATATAATTATATATACAAACATATAATATTTAATATTATATATATATTTAACGGATATATAATGGCAGGGAGCTTCTTAGTGTGATGTGGAAATATTTCACCTCATGATTTTGGTAGATAACAATCTGAATGATGAATCTGTCATTCCAGGATTTGTTTGTTTAGAACACATTCTGTCTCATATGCCACAATGTGAAATTGCTCCATTTAATCTTAGTGCTCCAATGTCAGAGAAGCAACGCTCGAACAATTTAGCAGGTTACATACCTATGAGATTTTACAGATTTTCCTTTATTGTTTTATTTTGTTTAGTTTTCTGTTTTCTTTGACTTTGTAGTGGATAGCCCTCCCGATGCTATTTCCTGCTGATAATTCCTGTTAGTATACGTTATAGAGCATCCTGATCCCTCTGCAGTTGTCAGCCCTTCTTTACGTAGAGCTCTTTTTTTGTTGTCTAAATTTATTGAAAGAGGAGTGCGGCAACTGAAGACTTTCTACTCATATTGAAACTCTCACCAGGTTTCTGCAAAGATCTTTGCTCAGGTTTGAGTTATCTTAGAAAGAATTCACAAGAGTGAGTTTCCAAATATATTTCATCTGTGTATTCTTTACAGTAAGCTGCAAAAACACATCACCTGAACTACTGCTGTAAAACTTCATCTCCTCTCTCCTCTCCTAGATTTCTTCTATCAATCCATTCCCAAACAGCTACCTTATTTTTCATCCTAAATTCCAATACTGATTATGGATGGTCCTACCTTTAAAAATCTTCAGATGTCTCCCATTAATTATTGAAAGAAGTTTAGTTACATTTACATCTTTCCGTGTTTTGGTCCACACTTTCTTTCTGGTCTTTCTACACTTTTCTTTCTGGCTAATTGATTAATGCATACTTATGTTCCAATAAAACCAGAGTCTTCCTTCAACTTCCTTATTCTTCCCTGATTATGTATTTGTATATTTCTCCCTTTCCAAACAGTGTTCTTCCCTTATCGCCACCTGTGCTTAACCATTGGCATAGTACTCATCTTTTAAGGTACCATGTGAAATACTTTTCAATTCACCCAACTGGCTGTTAGCTCTCCATTCTCTGAGCTCCCATATCACTGTCTGTATCTCTCAAATATTTTATCACACACAGACTTACATTTCAACTATTTGCACCCATGTCATATTATCCCACTACAGTTTTAGTTGTTTGAGAGCAGGGATGGTTTTCAACTCATGACTCCACATCTAGTATAGCATCTTGCATTCACTGAGTGTTCTTCAGTGCCAGGCACATATTTCTCTCTTACATAAGCAGTGGTATTTGCCTACACTTGTCTTGTAAGGACAATAAGAGCTTGCACTTTGGAGTCAGATAGTTCTGGGTTTAAATATCAGCATTGCCACTGACTAGCTATATAATCTTCATCAAACTATTTAATAGTTCTGAGTTTTATTTTCACATCATTTGTCATGACAATAATGATGCAGCTCTTTCGTCAGGAATTGATGTGGATTATATACATAACTTATATAAAGTACTTAGTACAATATTTGGCACATAGCAAATATTCAGTAAATGTTAATCACATTATACATTAATATATGTTTAATTTCATATACAGTCATATGCTGCATAATGACATTTCAATCTATGATGGACCGCATATATGACAGTGTTCCCATAAGATTAGTACCGTATAGCCTAGGTGTGTATTAGGCTATACCATCCCGGTTTGTGCTAAGTACACTCTGTGCTGTTCACACAACAGTGAAATCACCTAACGATGCATTTCTCAAAACATATCCCCATCATTAAGCAATGCATGACTGTATATACTCTTTCACCTATTGAGCTCCAGGCCACTAATTAGTGTTTTATAATTTAATGCAGTTTTATTCATTTCTTTATCCATTCATTCTCAAAACAGGTGCGTGCTGCCCTGTCTTTAAACCTATGTCATTTCACAGAGCAGTTTCCATTTTTGTTTTAAAGTCTCTAAAGGGGAAGATGATTTTGCCTCTAAAATAACTAACTCATTAAACTCTGCCCTTCTTTGACAAGGAGTCAAGTGGTAGGACTTAACAGAACAAGAGCCCCAAGAAGCCAGACGGATTGTTTTACTTTCCATCTATCATCACTGCTGCTCTTCAAAATTCCTTTGGCATTCTTCGTATGAGAGGCTAAATCTGAAACATGATCAAATGAACTCTGCTGCTTGGAGCCCTCAGTAATTGACATCCTAATTAAAGCTACTTTTAAAAAAATCAACTCTAATTTGCTCAAAACTATCAAGTGATCTCTTAAAATGTTCTGTAAAAGAATTTTAGAGGTGGGTTATTTTTAAAGTATCTATTAATAAGTGAGTTACTTTTATGTTCTGTGTATTTACAAAAACGAGAACCTGCTTGCTAGGCATTAATACTGAAGGTGCGTAGAGAGGACATTTAGTGATCTGCCTTGCCTCTTTAACACACGTTATGCATACCATGAGGGTTAAATGTGAGGACCTCTTTGGCCATTCTCTTTTAATTTTTTCAGTTTTATTGAGATATAATTGACACATAGCATTACGGAAGTTTAAGATATCCTTTGTGTGTAGAAATGATTGATTACTGTGAGGAAGTATCTCAAGTATTCTGATGCAAAGAATAAAAACTACAACAGCCCTGCCTTCTACCCTTGAGCTTTCCTCCCCAGTTGACTAGAGGGCATCCTGAAGAAGTACCTAATCAAGGTATGTGGAGAGTTAAGGCAAGATAAATATTCAGTCACGCATCTGTGCTAACTCTTTGAGGCAGTGATGCTTATTTAGGCTTATGCCACTTGAAGATAACACTTGGGTCACTTAACCAGCGCAGCAAGTCTTCTCTTTGATGCCTTAAGGAGATGGTAGGAGAGAATGTTTATGGGAGAAAGGTGATAAAAAATATTGCAGACTTTTGTGATCCTTGGAGGTGTCTAACACGTATATTTCTACAAAAGGTAATTGAATGAAACACCGCAGCAAACCTTTAAAGTCATACCTAACCAGGGAACATGAGCCCTAGGCATCATTCGCCTTTGCTCTGTCTAAAGGGCTATGCTTTGGCAAGTTGGGTGTGCTTTGAGAATTCTGTAGGTGTCCTCCACCAACACAGCTGCCCTCCTCCCGCTCCTCCCTCCCATCACTTCTGAGTGTTAGGCCTTGTTGTTAATGTGTAGCATAAAAACATATTGGGCTTCTGTTGATATTTTTTCTATTACAACAACTTCTAAAAGCCCCATTGTTCGTTTGAAAGGGAATTTTACAAGGTATCAAATGCAAATTTTTTCTTTTAATATTCTAATAAAAATGTCCTTGAGAATTGGCTCTTCTGAGGCAATGTGATTTACACCTGTACAAAATGCATTTTGCACTAAATGAAGGTAAATAAATTGCTTGCAACATATGTCCCACTCTCTCTTCTTGCTCTAATATTTTCCAGAGTAAGCTGTTCGTACTATTTCTTCCTTGTTTTATTGTCACTTAACACAATATTTCAAAAAAAGCATTTATTGAGTGCTTAGTTTGTGCTAAGTCCTGAGGCAAACACTGGAAATACAGCCCTGAAAAAGAAAAAGAAATGTAGGCCCTATCTTCTAATAGCTCACAATCTAGTAATAAAAAGTGTGCCAACCACCAATTATAAAATAAAATATAAATAAATAAATGCTCATGTTTGAGTAGGTAACATACTATGATAATGTGAAAGAAGTGATTGCATTTCACTGGGAGTGGAAATCAGGAAAGATTTCTGGTTGGTAGTGGCATTGCTGCTGGAATTCAAAGATTAGAACAATGGGAGTGGGGTTAGGATCAATAACACATTTGTTAAAATTAAAAAAAAAAAGCACAGTGCTTTATATTCAGCAGACCCTCATTGAGCAGTAATAGTTATTATTTCCCAAGCTCCCACAGGTAGTAAGTGGCAGAGCTTGGAACTAGATCTACTGTTTTACATAATAGTGTCTTTCTACCACATTTTTCTCTCCCTAAAGATAGTATGCCCTGATTAACAGAGTTGTCTCAATATCAATAGAAAAATTTTAAGTTGAACTGGATCCGTTTTATAGTGAACTGGATTATCTTGAGAACTTCCATTTTGGGGAACAAGCACATAAGAGAAAACAGATTAAATTTCAAAAACCATTCTTGATTGTCGAGTATTGAAAGGTTACTTGAACCCAAAATTCAGAAGAGATCAAAATAACCTTTTGGGAATACTACACAGACACACACACACACCTTTTTTGTCCCTTACAATATTTTGATTCTGAGCTTTCATCATGGAAGCATATAAAGTTTCAGAGATAAAGAGGCCAAAACAGGTGAGCTCTCAAGTGGCTTGTGTTTTTAAAATTTAATCCTTAGAAGAAATTTTTGAAGTAGGCAAGGAAATGCCCCCAGTTAATCTATGCTGTAAATGTAATTTAAGGGCACATTTAGTTTTAATATAAACAGATAAATTATACATTCTGAATGTCAGCAAGTTTGCAAGTGACTGTATATGTTATTGTCCTCTCTGTCATACACACTGACCCACATATAGTGTCAACCTCCCTCCAAGGAGCGCACTTAGAACTCCTGCATTTGAATTTCACTCCTTGGCTTTTCCCCAGCTTTCTTTTGCGTTTTTTATTTCATTGACAAATGTAACACCTGATCCCCGCATTGACCCTACGAAATACGCTAGTTTTAATTCCTCTTTCTCGCCTTTTTTCCCCCCGGAATTACTTAGTGTATCAAGATCTATAAAGTTGATGCAAATTTCAATAAATTACAGGCATTTGTATTCACCCAAGTTTATTTTATGTTCAGAAACATATTCTCTAAGATAATATGACAATGCTCCTGTTTATGCCTAATAATCCTAATAATGTTGGGTTTCCTGGCATACATTATTTTGTTTCATAATTTTCAACAAACAAACCTGTGTCTTTTGTTCATTGAAATAAAATCCTCCTGTGATTGTATAGTCTGTTTTATATCCTCCAAAACATGGTTAAAAGGTTGTGCACTGCGTTTTTAAGAAGAAATACCATCTAAACTTAAACAGTATTACTGTGTTCCTTTAAAAAATCAAATTTATAATTCAAATTGTTGCATTTCTGAGTTTCTGAATTCCTTGGAGAGAGAAACTAATGTGTGAGTGTGTGGGAGTTTGAACAATTCAAACCATGAGAGTTTCACATTCATTTTCATACTTTCATAGATGCTATAGTGTAGTCACTACAGGCATATCTTGGAGATATTGCTAGTTCTGTTCCAGATCACCATAATCAAGTAAATATCACAATAAAGCAAGTGTCATGGACCGTTTGGTTTCCCAGTGCATATAAAAGTTATGTTTACACTATATTGTAGTCTATTGAATATGCAATAGCATTATGTCTACTAAAACAATGTACATACCTTAATTTAAAAAATACTTTATTGCTAAAAACTGCTATCCATTATCTGAGGCTTCAGTGAGTCATAAACTTTTTCCTGGTGGAGGGTCTTGCCTCCACGTTGATGGCAGCTGACTGATGAGGGGGGTGGTTGCTGAAGGTTGGGGTGGCTGTAGCAATTTCTTAAAATAAGGCAACTATGAAGTTCGCCACATCGATTGACTCTTCCTTTCACAGTTTCTCTGTAGCTTGTGACGCTGTTTAATGGCGTTTTACCCAGAGTAGAACTTCTTTCAAAATTGGAGTCAATGCTCTCAAGCCCCGCTGATGCTTTATCGACAAAGTTTATGTGATCCTCTAAATCCTTTGTTGTCATTTCAGTAATTTTCACAGCATCTTCACCAGGAGTAGATTCCATCTCAAGAAACCACTTTCTTTGCTCATCCATAAGAAGCAACTCCTCATCGGTTAGAGTTTTATCATGAGATTGCAGCAATTCAGTCACATCTTCAGGCTCCACTTCTGGTTCTAGTTCTCATGCTGTTTCCACCACATCTGCAGTTACTTCCTCCACTGAAGTCTTGAACCCCTCAAAGTCATCCATGAGGGATGGAATCAACTTCTTCCAAACTCCTGTTAATGTTGATATTTTGACTTCTTCCCATGAATCATGAATGTTCTTAATGGTATCCAGAATGGTGAATCCTTTCCAGAAGGTTTTCAATTGACTTTGCCCAGATGCATCAGAGGAACCATTATCTATTGCAGCTATAGCCTTATGAAATGTAATTCTTAAATAATAAAACTTGAAAGTCCAAATTACTCCTTGATCCATGGGCTGCAGAATTGATGTTGTGTTAGCAGGCATGAAAACAACATTAATCTTGTTGTACAGTTCCATCAGAGCTCCTGGGTGACCAGGTGCATTGTCAACGAGCATCATAACTGAAAAGGAATATCTTTTTCAGAGCAGTAGGTCTCAACAGTGGGCTTAAAATATTCAGTACACCATGTTGTAAACAGATATGCTGTCATCCAGGCTTTGTTGTTCCATTTATAGAGCACAGGCAGAGTAGATTTAACATAATTCTTAAGGGCCATAGGATTTTCAAAACAGTAAATGAGCATTGGCTTCAAGTGAAAGTCACCAGATGCATTAGCCCCTAACAAGAGAGTCAGCCTGTCCTTTGAAGCTTTGAAACCAGGCATTAATTTCTCCTCTAGCTATGAAAGTCCTAGGTGGCATCTTCCAATGTAAAGCTGTTTCATCTACATTGGAAATCTGTTGTTGAGTATAACCGCCTTCATTAATTATCTGAGCTAGATCTTCTGGATAGCTTGCTGCAGCTTCTGCATCAGCACCAGCTGCTTCACTTTGCAATTTTATGTTATGGAGACGGCTTCTTTCCTTAAACCTCATGAACCAACTTCTGCTAGCTTCACACTTTTCTTCTGCAGCTTCCTCACCTCTCTCAGCCTTCACAGGATTGAAGATTTAGGACCTTGCTCGGGGTTAGGCCTTGGCTTAAGGGAATGTTGTCGCTAGTTTGACCTTCTCTCAGACCACTAAACCTCCTCTACATCAGCAATAAGGTTGTTTTGCTTTCTTATCATTTGTGTGTTCACTGGAGTAGCACTTCTAATTTCCTTCAAGAACTCTTCCTTTGCATTCACAACTTGGCTAATTGTTTGGTGCAAGAGGCCTAGCTTTTGGCCTATCTCAGCTTTCAACAGGACTTCTTCACTAAGCTTAATCATTTCTAGCTTTTGATTTAAAATGAGAGACTTGGGACTCTTCATTTCACTTGAACACTTAGAGGCCACTGTAGGGTTGATAATTGGCCTAATTCCAATATGTTGTGTGTCAGGAATCAGGGATGCCCAAGGAGAGGGAGAGAGAAGAAGAACAGCTGGTTAATGGAGCAGTCAGAACACACAACATTTATAGATTAAGTTCACCGTCTTATATGGACATGGTTCATGGCACCCGAAAACAATTACGATAGTAACATCAAAGATCAATGACCACAGATCACCATAATAAATACAATAATAATGAAAAATTTTGAAACATTACGAGAATTACCAAAATGTGACAGAGACATGAAATGAGCAAATAGTGTTGGAAAAATGACGCCAATAGACTTGCTTGATGTAGGGATGCCACAAATGTTCAATTTGTAAAAAAGATATTATCTGTGAAGCACGCTAAAGCAAAGCATGATAAAACGAGGTATGCCTGCATTAAGATACAGTAACAGCCTGGAGAAAAATTCTGCTAATCAAATAATGTAGAAAATGAAACTAATATACCCATTTAACAAGGAACATGAAGCACATTGTTCTACCAAAAAATGAATGCACTTATTAGTGTATATACTTTAACTAAAAGACTGCTTTTCAAAGTTTAAAATGTAAATAAGCAGTTATAGGAAGACAATAAAAATTACACCATAATAAAATTAAATAGAATTGACTGAAAAAAACAAGAGAAATTATGTCACACCCACTACTGAAAGATTATCAATTTATTTACCTTCCCATTTTGGTATTCGCAGGGTTTAAGAGAATGTAGTCTTACCAATCTGCAGCCGAAATGTGATGACCTAGATTTTTTATTTTCTTGTATGTCCTACTTAGTTGAACATTGAAACTTGTGTTAAAAATTTTGACATATTGTTTTCTGTTACCCTGTAATACTCCAGCAATAAATGTACATTGATAATTGGATGATCTAGTGACCTCAAAGAAGTTAATGTGTTTCCCATGTTCTCTAACATATTTAGGGAATACTTTACATCGTGACAAGGCAGAGAAAATGAGTGCTTAAATTTGGGGGGTTAAGACAATATATGAGAAAATTAAATACTCATTAGTTATTTGATGTACTGTTACTCTCTAGTGGTACTAATCTTATAATAATATACGCACATATCATAGGCAGCAAACATGTTTTATCACGTCTGGTACTCCTTTTACATATTTTTAAATTCCTATATGACTCATGCCATAGAAGGGGTAAAAGAAGCTTGTTAATGGGGCTGGCCGCGTGGCCGAGTGGTTAAGTTCGCGGGCTCCGCTGCAGGCGGCCCAGTGTTTCATAGGTTGGAATCCTGGGCACAGACATGGCACTGCTCATCAAGCCATGCTGAGGCAGTGTCCCACATGCCACAGCTAGAAGGACCCACAGCGAAGAATATAAAACTGTGTACCGGGGGGGCTTTGGGGAGAAAAAGGAAAAAATAAAATCTTTGGGGGGGAAAAAAAAAAGCTTGTTAAGTGAATATGTATTAGATTTAAGGAAATTTACTGTAGAGATACTACAATTTGATCTGTGCAACGAGAGTTTAAATCTGCACTTAGTCTAAAAGTCTTGAGGTTGAACTGCTTTTCAAAGAAGATGCCATGAGACAAGTACCAACAAGGCACAGTAATAGACTAAATATTGACATTCAGAAGGCAACAGTAACTGAAGGAGTAATTTATGTTGTTTCAACGGGAAGGAGTAAGAATGGAGTTTTCTCTTAGTGGATCTCTCCAACCTTTATTTTTTATTGAGATCAAGCTATTTAACAGATAAAAAGAATAAACTTACACTTTACAGCTGGAGGCACAGAGCTTCAGGTGATAATATAAAAATAATAGAATTAGACATAGAATCTAAGAATTCTAACATGCATTCAAATCGTTTATATCCAGACCATGTTTGGAAACACCCGTAATTGACACACTTCTTCAGTCATTTGGCATCTTAAACAATGCCTAAGAAATCTGAGGACCTGCTTTTTTCTTTGGAGCTTCAGCAGCTTTGGTACAGTCAGCTAACCTTGCGCACACGAATCTTCACATCAAGTGTCTTTCGAGGTTGTTTTAAGTATAAGACAAGGATTAAGCAAAGAGGATTTCCCTCAGTTTGTATTTTCTCCTTTCTAAATATTTCGAAATGAGAAGCTAATGATTTAAGTCATACTCAAATGGGAGGTTCAGAGACTGCTTTTGAACTGCCAAAAGAAAACGGGACTGAGGCTGAGAGACCACAGGATATCTCTTAGGTCTGCTCACTGATTCCATCTATATTCAAATTTGAAAGCAAGAATTCTGCATTTGCTCCCTCTCCACTGAATTTAGTTTCACTTTGGGGAGGTAGTAAAACATACTTTGTGTTTAAAAAACATGGGCTTTGTAAACAGGCACACCTGGGTCTGAATCTTAGCTCAGTCCTTACTAACTATACAACAAAGGACAAACTAGTTAATTTCTGAGTCTCTGTTTTCTCATCAGTAAAATGGAGATGATAATACCATACCTGCAGCATAGGACTGGTGGAAGGATTAAATTCAATAATGCTTGTAAATTAACTGGCCCAGTGCTAGGACACAGTCAAAGCTCTAAAACAGCAGCTGTTACTATTCCTTGAATCTCTCTCTCTTTTTTTTTTGGCATCTAAGGAGAGAAATTATCTTGGCTGCTTGCACTATTTATCTTTGAGAACTAGCAATGGCCTTTTTTCCTTCACTGAAAAATGGTGATTAACTCTCTCACTATGTGAGACTTTATCAATCCTTACGGACATCTCACTCAAAGCAATTAATTAGATTTTCAGGTGTGCATTGTATAGGCTAAGGGATGTTTAGATATTCAAAGACCACTTCTTTCTTCCAACAAAGCTATGCCTTGGATGGGGAGAAAAGAGTCACATTAAAAATCACCAATCTGCTTTAATTGAGTGCTCAGTTGTGCATTGCAGACTGAAGGTACCATGGGAGCTAAAGACTGTTGGGACTGATGCGTGTTAGAGTAGCCAGTAAAGGTTTGTAGAAAAGATAAGGTTTGAGCTGGGCCTTCAGAGATGAGTGCAATTTGGATAGAAGAAAAAGAATAGAGAGAATATTCTACTGGGCTGTAAAGTGGGGGAATTGTCAACAGCATGAGCAAAATCACAGTAAGGGGAAACAAAAATGTCGTTTGTTGGGGGTAAGAGTAGCAATGAGATTATAAGGACAACATGCAGTAGCCATCAGGTTTCCCCTCATTTTGCTAAGGTCTCATTTTTCTTCTCAGACGATTCCAAAAGATGACTGAGTGGTGGGATTGCTTGGCACAGAAGAGTTTAAATTTGTTTTCTTCCCTGCTAAGTGATTCTGAAATATAAATGCTAATGCCTAGAGAGTTGCGCTTTCAGCTTACTGTGTGATTCCATAAGGGAGCCATTAATAATGTCGGAATGCATTATCAGCCTGGAGAGGAGAAAAACCCTAGACTTGAAACTTTCATGACAGCACCTGAAATAAATTGTTAGTTAATATCAGAGGAGTGCCAGGGTTGACATGCGTTTTTTCTGGGTATAATTACATCATAACTTTTCCAATTTTATATTAAGTCATTAGCCATTCAGGCCATTGACAAGTCTAAAATAAGATTTTAATGTTTATTCTGGGTAAACTGAAATCAAAAAAAGAAGGAAAGTTATAAGTAAGCTTATTTATTTCTTAGAGCGTGACCTCAGTCACTATGCAGCACAGGCCTTAACACAGTCGGTGAGTGAAATTATGTGATTTGGGTTGACCATCTCACTTCACTGAAAAATAGTTTTCTGGCCATCTTAGGAAATGACTTCTAAAAAAACAAATGCGTAGTCAGATACAGTTTGTAATACCTTCTAAAAATGTATTAAAACCACTTTCAAGTTGAAAACCCCAGAAATGTTGGTGGCTTAATTGTTTTGAACTAATGTACTGTGGATTGCAATGGATAACTAAAGCCAATGGAGGGCAATCACTAGAAATTTGGATAATCTTAAAGTGAGATGATATCTCATTTTTGTATGGCAAAAATCCTGGTCATATTCTGAAATATATTTATGTTAAAAATATTTGAAAACCATTTTTAAGAATAAGGGAAATCATTTTAGAAGAATATACATGTGCAGAAAACATGAGCTCTCTTGTTTTGTAATTTTGTATGCCAGATAAAGTAAAAACATAACCTTAAGGTGGTTTGAACATGTATATTTACAGCGTCCTCTGGAACTCAAGCTGTTCTTACATTGTCTTATTTTTGTTTTGTATATCTCAATTTAGTCCTAAAGAGTTTCTATCTATGCATATAAACTTATATATCTCTCATGTTGGAATGCAAGTGCATTTCTCTGCCCAGAAGTCCTCTTGGTTTGGTGAATATGGATGTTCCTAGAGTGATCAGTTGAACTGGTGGCCAGGGAACTTGTTTCTTTACTTTTTAGTGACGAAGAGACAGCAGGAAGCAGTTGCTGTACGACCCGCCAGTGCTGTGGACAAATATTCTGCCACAGTCAGCAAATATTTTAGAGAAGCCATACAGTGCAGGAATGTTCCAATTTTATTCTCCACTGCTAGTCTTACCACAAGAGAATATGGCTGTGCAGAAAGGCCATGAAGTATATTAGTCACCGTTTCAGAGACTTCTTATTTGCAATCTGCCACAACTATAGAAAATAGTCTGGAGGTACACAAGGTGGCAACAGAATGAGCGGTAAAATCACTGCAATTCGTCACTAACATCTGCAAGTATGAAGAGCAAAGATAGTGGCTTTAGGCAGTTTTCAATAAATACATCACTTCCAGTAGAGAATTTTTCTATGTGTCATAGGTAACTTCATCCAGAGTAGAAATAGAAAGAGGACTCTAATTTGTTTTCATTAATTTTGACTTAGTAGAGAAGAACATTTTATTGTTTTCAATTCGTTTTTCCAAGTGGGCACATTTTGAAGTATAAGAAGAGAATTAGAAATAAGCTCTTTTTCTTTGTTTACTAACTAAAAAAGTAAGTTAGTGGGGAAAAACTTCAGTTATTTAAAAAATCTGTAACTCTTGTTGTGCAATATTTGCTGTTTTATAGTTGAAGACCTAAGGAAAAAGATACCAGATTCTCTGGAAGGACATCCTTGAAAATTTCTGTTCCTTTTTTTTTCATTGTTTCAAACAATTTTAATAACAGTAATAAAAATGTCAGTAGGAGGCTAAGTGGGTGAACGAGGGAGATTCCCTTCTGGTATAGGGCAACCAAGTGCTAGGAAGATTATTGTTTGTATTAGGCCTACAGGATCTTTAATATGTTTGTATTTGCTTTTTGCAGCTGTGTAGAGATAGAATGATATACTGGTACAATTAAATATGTGGTTTTTGGTTTTCAGTCATTAACAGTTAGTTGAATGGGAATTTCACAAGTGCAAAAAGCATCATGTGGTGTGTGAATATGTATGTAAAATAAGAGATAATTAGGCCATGTCAATTTTAAGTTCTTATGGACATAGGCTAGTAAAGTACACTTCTCCCCAAGAATGAGATTTGGCCATGGGAAGTCTCAATTCATAATCCTGTATTATTGTGCAAAGGTTCATGAAGGCATCACGGACAATCTCTTGAGTGCATTTATGGGGCGGAGAGAACAAAGACTCATTTCAGTCCAATGTGACTATGTATAACAACTTCCACCTAGGCCACACTCGGAGATTTGGGGAACTATGAGGAGGGCAAAGGTCCGTATGGTGCTCCAAATGCAGTATCAGTTTTGTGAGGAAAGATGGATGAATATATTTGGGATTCGACCATTCTTTGACCATGATATATATCACAGCTATTATTGTGGCATGAATCAAGTGTCTGTGATACAAAGTTTCTGTGTTTAAGATGAGTGATCACATAGAACAGATTTATGGCAGTGGATATTATAAAAACTATCCTCATTATGCTCATTTCTCTTCAAATGAATGGAATAGAATGGTAAGTAGCAACAGAAGCAAAGAGAAGGGCTAACACAACTGTGAAGCAAAATTGCAAAACAAGAACCCTCTGCAGTCTAACATTTGAGTATATTGTCATGTATTACACTGAACCACTAGATGGTGCACTCCGCAACTTTGTTGATTTCACTTTCTCCCAAATTTTGAAAGATACCCCAAATGCTCTGTGTATATAAATGTTTAAATGTTCCTTCTGAAACTGTTAGAAATATGGACTATCTGTCTTACTGGTAACTCTCTAAAGGCTAGTGCTTATAGCTCTACTCCCAAATTCATATGAATTCGTTGCCTCTGGGGGAATTACACACGTGCATGTGCAGATGCATACGTGCACTCATTCTTTTTTCAGGCCATATAGATATACACAATGAGTCTAAGGTTGACAATGTAATTTAGAGACTCACACCTGGGAGAAAAGTTGCTAATCCTGGCGTTCAGTCATGCCCTAAATAGAGTTCAGCAGGCAAATTTGACTCAACCCTAACTCCTCACCTATCCTTACCCATCGCTGCTTTTGATTCCCTGTACCCTAAACCCCACCTAACGCCTCCTAAAGTCGCACTCATATTGTGGATTGCTTCCTTATGTTTGGTAATATTATACTGTGGTAATAAATGATGACCTCATTGATTATGTTTCTCTCTCTCTCTTATTGCCATACTTAGTACCTAGTATGCAGCGCTCCACATAATATTAATTTAATCTGCAACTCTTCACAAATTGCTAGAACAATATGTCATAGTCCTTGGTAGTCACTTAGGGGTTTCTTTGTGCTTTACTTGTCATTCAAGGACACAGCAAAATTCATTGCTTAACTATAAAATTAAAACACCTATGAATTATGGTAGCATGTACTTCTCAGCTCCTGATATTTTTATTTTTCTATTTTTACTTAATTTTACTCTATTTTATACTGTATTGTGTAAGTCTAATTCAAATCATTGTTGGAATAATCATTAAAACTAATAATAAAATTATTTTCAATTTTGAATTATATATATTATTTATTTAAAACCAGCATAACAAAGAATGTACATTAAAGCTATGGATATTTTTGAGTCCATAAAGTAGTTATACTATCTACAAGAATTGCAAGTGTATTTGAACCTTAACTAGTCAGGGCCACTGTGGGTCTTTGTTGCAAAAGTAGTAATGTTTCAATTATACCTTTATTATATATTTTTCTACAACATACTTCATTTTTTGTGTAGTATTCACTGATTAAAAAAAAGCAGTTCTCCCAAATGAAAGGGAACTCCAAGTTTATGACTATATGAAGACATAATGGTTTCAATTTTCTGTGGCAGTACTGTACTGGCATGGTATTAACAGTTTGAGTTTCATAGAATAATACAATATCTCTAGACCTAATGTTTGAAGATGTCATCAAGGAGCCAAGACAATCCAGATCATTCAATAATATTGTTACAATTAATGTCAAAATGGAAGAAGCACTTGCGTTTTTTCTAGAAAAAAGATGTTCTTTTTAAAATACATCTTTTGTTTTTAATTAGCATAAATTCCACAGGATTGAATAGCACAATCTTTATTTTTGCCTCCCTGTGGCACGTCAATAGTTATGTTGAACTAAAAGTTACTTACAAGGAGAAGACTGGCTAGTCAGAGCATGCAGATCAAGTGAGAACTACAGAGATAGCTATGACAGAGGGATCTGGGGCAGTAGGTGCCAGTGTGGGAAATGAAGGGGCCCTTGCAACCAGACCAGAGAAGATGCAGGGGGCACTATCCCTTTGCTGAGTTATGCATTATTAAGGTATGACTTCATATATTCAATGCGCTATTTAAAACCAGACAATATGAAATCTAACACATAAACTAATTTTATCAGGCATCTTGATATTGGCATTCAATAAACTCATCATGGTTTTTAGACTCTCTTTCCACGAGACTTGTGTGTGTACACACATATATATGTACACACACTGTAGCACTCTATGACAAAGCTTACAGAATACATAAAATATCACACTGTTTGCTCTAAACGAAAGAATGAATAATATAAAGGGTTATCGTACTCATATTTTCTCTCCAAAGAACCTGTCTTTTCCTTTTTTTTCTACTATAAGCATTTACATTTGAAGAAAACTGTCACTTTCTAAAGTGGACCATAGAGGAGTCAATGCGTTTTACTCAAATCTCAGAAGGAAGAATTTTTATCATCAGTGAAACCATGTCTTTATTAAGAATTGGTACATTAAAAGACAATAAAAGAATTCCTACTCCCATGTGTTGTTTTAATTGTAAAGGACAAAAATTCTTTCTGAATTATATGATATCTTCAAAATGTATTTTAATACATTAGGGAAGAAGCTTCAGAAACATGAGTTTTTTAAATTGAAAGTCTACATGAATACAATAAGAAAGGAAAAGAAATACAAGCACAAAATACGTGTATTTCTTTGTATATAGCTATATTACAGTCTATGAATCCAGCAACCTACTGATATAGATGATTCTTGATTGTATTCTTGAATTTTCAAAAGTAACTGTGAGACTCCCTGAGGCTTTGCATGGTTGGGTTGCATTGAATTCTAGCTGTCAGGTCTGGGTTACGTTTTCAGCAATAATGTTAATTCTTAACCACTTATGTCAGAGGTTTGACAAATAGGGCTTCTTAACCTTAATCCAAATCTTTTCTAATAGAGATGGTATAGTGTATGATATAAAACAGAATCTAAATAAAATAAACTCAAAAGTATTTTCTCCCTTGTAACACAGGAGTTCTAATTTTGCTTTTGCAGTTGGTATGACCTCTCAAAGTTTTCTGCAGATGGGCTTGGTTATTTTATTATCATTACTGTAGAAAATGGCAACGTGGGTTTGCTGCTCTACAGCTTTGATAAAGCCAGCATAGCAACCCTCCACCATTCAAAGCTGTCTTTATATTCCTTCTCCCATAAAAGGGAACAAAAGACTAAGGGATCAACTTATTTAAAGAACCAATTTGGAAGCCTATGTAGTGGGATCATGTTGAGAGGAACCCAGCTTTGCACTTGCTTGAACTGCATTTCAAAAATCAAATGATTGCTACTCAAACAATAGTTTGCAATGCACCTCAGAATTAGCTATCATCCCTCAAGTACAGCCATGTGCAGGATTTTGGTCTTCTTCATCTGAAAAACTTGTCAACTCAGGCTTGAATTGATGTTTTCTTGAGAAATACAGATAATATTGGCTTAGATGGCCTAACCAACTTCCACCGTATTACCATATACTGGTATTTCCAAATGCTAAGGTAATTGCAATAAAAGTTCCTCTGTTTTTCAGATACTAAGAAGCTAGCAATCTGCATTAAAGATATTAAAGATATTCTATTTCTCACAGTTTTAACAAAGAAATCTGAGACTTCTGCCTTGTTAAGTACATGTTAAGTAAATTTAAGTACTGTAACTACTTTGAGCATCCAAAGATCAAAGAATTCAGGTACCATGGGGATTCATCAGATTAAGGAATGGTCAGCTGAGATCGGAGAAACAATTCCAGACCCCCTACCTTAAGTCTTGACTAAATAGTATTAATAAATGGAATTTAAAACTCAGAGATGGGGAAATGGGTTTTTTGTTGTTGTTGTTGTTGTTGTTTTGGAGGAAGATTAGCCCTCAGCTAACTACTGCCAGTCCTCCTCTTTTTGCTGAGGAAGCCTGGCTCTGAGCTAACATCCGTGCCCATCTTCCTCTAGTTTATACGTGGGATGCCTACCACAGCATGGCTGCCAAGCAGTGCCATGTCCGCACCCGGGATCCGAACCAGCGAACCCCGGGCCGCCGAGAAGCGGAACGTGCGAACTTAACCGCTGCGCCACCGGGCCGGCCCCAGAAGTGGGTTTTTTTTAATGAAAAATAGTTTTGGAAATGATCTGTATTTATTTCCATTCTGAGAGAATGAATAGGTAATACAAAGTTAAATCTTAATTATTTTGTTTTTTTCTTAATAATGATTTTAAAATTTGTAAAAGTAGCCCTAGTGTTACCTTTCTAACCAGCTCGTCTCATGACTCATTGACATATTTCCCAGTTCCTAAAATTTCATTTGACTGCTGTGATACCCCACTAGGATGACCAAAGAATGGATTAGTGATAGGGAAAACATATACAAGATAAAGAAAAAAAAAATTTTTTGAAAGGTTAAAAACCAGTTCCCAAGGAACTAGTAAGAATCAAAGTAGCAAAGAAGAGAAACCTGACAGATATTGGCAAGGTGATGCTGGTGACACTGGCCATGTTTACTATGTTGCTGTACCTGAAGGTCTAGAGAATTTTTTTTAATTTATTATGAAAATTTCATAGCTAAGATAAATTACTGCATCTGGTTAATATTTTGGTACTGCTTAATAGGCTCATAAAGAGAAAATGAATTTCTGTTAAATAATTTTATTATAAATTGTCGACAGTATTCATATGAAATACCAGTTTAGACAGCTTGCTACTCACTGAGACTATCAATGAAGTGATCTATTTATTTATTTTTTATTCTCTAGTGAAGATAATTTGGGCTGGTAAAACCTTTTGCCAAATAAGTGCCTTTTTTTTTTGGTGAGGAAGATTGTGCCTGAGCTAACATCTGTTGCCAATCTTCCTCTATTTTGTATGTGGGATGTGAGAGCATGGCTTGATAAGTGGTGCATAGGTCCATGCCTAGGATACAAACCCACGAACCCCGGGATGCCAAAGCAGAACGCGTGAACTTAAGCACTATGCCATCAGGCTGGCCCATAAATGACAATTTTAAATTCAACTTAGAAACTGTTGAGTTTCAATCCCTGAAAAGCTGTTGAAGACAAGAAAAAGCCACCTGCCATAATATACTTACAGCATTGGAATCTGTGTGGAAGGAGACTCTAATTTCATTTTTAACTGATTCCAAATATCTGAGATTTCTATGTAGAGATCAGCCAGTACTCTGCTGGTCCTTTTCATGTCTATCAATCTTGAATGGGTAGCTTTCACAAAGAGTGTACTGTTCTATTTGAACATTCGGAATAAATGCACTGAAGATGATTGCTGTTGTTAACCTAGAGGTTAGAGTTCATTTATAGGCAATCATACATTTTAGTAGATTTTTTATGGAATTATGACTTAAACAATAGGATTATTTATGTTTAAATTACTATTTTAAACCTATATAATAATGAGGTATTCTGAAAGGATTTCATTGTTCTTAAAAAATTGCAACAGTTCATTCTGTATTTTTTCTCTTTTCCAAATTAAATAAATCCATATTAGTTTATATTTTCTTCTATATTTTGTTTTCTCTTGATTTATTTATGTTTTATACTTATTTCCACGTTGTCATTCCTTTTCATTGTTCTAGTACAGAAGTAAACATGATCTTCTATAGAAAAAAGTATTTGGCTTTTAAAAAGTATATTTCTAAGATTGGTTAATATAGTGAAATACAATTTACCATTTAGTTGTAATTTATAATTAGATTTAGATGAGGGAAAGTGAAATCTTTTAAGGATCAATAACTTTATCAATTACTTTAACATTGCCAGTATAGCAGGCTTTGGATTCAGATGGATTTGGGTTGGAATCCTAGCTCTGCTCATTTTAGCCCTGTCACCATGAGCAAGATGTTTATTCTCTTTACTCCATTTAATCACTTAAATTTAGTATGTGCCAGTTAATTCATCTGTAAAATGGGATAATAACAATTCCCAATGTGGAGAGGTATTTGGAGAATTTCATAAGATCATGCATGTACAACTTTAGCATATTGCCTGGCTCAATGTCAAGTCTCAGTAAAAGATAGTTATTATTTTTAAGTTTCTTTCTATTATTGGTATAATCCAATTGTCAGTACAAGGATACAAATTCAAAAGAAGTTATAAATTCCTTTTAGTAGATTATCAATACTCTAAGTAGCTATAACAAGCACCTTCTTAATCTTGCCTTTTTCTCTAAGAGCTGCAATGCAGTGACTGTCTTCAATCTTCAGCTCCATATTTGTTGTTGTTTCCTTTGATTTCTGGGCCCATATTTGACTACGGATGATGAAAAATGTCCGTTCCCTATTCAATCATTTATGCCGAGTCATGGTTAAAGCATGTCAGCAACTTGTCAGTGAGGAATAACACAATGGCTAATTGTTTGCAGCTTCAGAGCAGTAAAGAGTTTACCTACGAAGGACATTAATCTGTGGTAGAAAGGTCTACTTACGTGTTTCCATGTTCCTGTCTGTCGTAAAGAAGCCAAGTTTATTCCAGTTTTTTATCCAAGGAAAGCTCATAGGCTTTAACAATCACCTTTTCTACAAGATAAACTTCCACGTTTTGGGAAGAAAACAAAGCTCAGCCAAAATTTTATGTTTCTGAGAGTCATGGGATGCTGGGATGCTCTCACAATTTTCAGAGATTTTTGAAAACTAAAAAATTTTTAAAAGATGCCTTGTTATATTTAAAACTTGAGTTTTGATCTTGCTTGTGCATTATAAGCTTAAATTAAAGCCCAATAATTTGTGTGGGTGTGCATATGTGTACTGTGACTATTACAGACATCCAATTCCCTATGATCATATCATATAACATTGTTATTTGTAGACAACATCATATTCACTAGGCATCATGCATGATGATAAACAGAATTCAGGCAGATATACATTGAGGTCATCTTTCTGCCATTTACAAAGTGACTGTTTCAGAGTGAGTTATAACATCTCTGAGCTACAGCTTCCTTATATAGTGGAAGTTAAAAAACAATTTATCTCTATGAGTTATTGCAAAGATTAAATGAGATAATACAGACAATACAACGGTTCGTAATAATGTCTGATCCTTAGCTCGCTCTCATTATTTCTAGCTGTTGCTGTTCTTTATAATTGCTGCTGCTGTTGTCCATCCATATAATTAACTAGGCCACAGCTGTCTATACTGGGAAAAAGTTGTACCTAATTCTTACCGTTACATGAAAAATGCATATAAAATACATGTAAAGTAGAGCGCTTAGCAAATAGCAAGTGCTCAAAAAACTATACTTTAAAAATTATGTATACTGCATACTCCTTACACATACAGTCTTCAGTAATTATTGGTAGAGACTTACATGTCCAATCCGTGGCTGGTGACTCACGTGTCCTCATGACAAAGCATTCCAGGCATTATTCTAGAAAGGTAAATTTGTTGGTTTGTTTTTCATATTTCATATTTCTATCCGTAGATATATATCTGTTACCTTTCTGTATATCTTTGAAATATGTGCTTTATCTATCTTACTTGTAGTCATTTCACTTCATCTCACCAGATGTCATCTGCCTTTATTTCCATCCATCATTCATTCCTAATTCATTTATTTTCCACGTGTTTCCTATATTGGAATTTGTAATAAAAATCTGTGAAATGAGTGGGTCACTCCTTAAATATTGATTCAGGAAGCAAGAAGATGAAATCTGTGTTTTGTGTTTAATATGCAATCTGTTTTTCAAAAAGGATTCTGTGCATCACTGACATTTGACCATTTCTTTTTCTTGTTTAGTTAATTCATATACAGGTTGTGGTTTTGGAGTCCACCAGGCATAGATTCAGCAGTAATATAGATGGTTAGTGAGATGCGGATGCCAAATCTGAAACCCATTTTGCAGAGAAATAAACTGGTTTCAAATGGGAATCACATATGCTTTGTAATATCCATGGTAAATTTCACTTTCCATCAATTTTTCTATACCTAATCATGAACATGAACTTAAGAGTACTGATACAGAGGAACCACAGTTGAAATGATATTTTTTCGTCTATGAGACTTTTTAAAAGATCCTCACTGAATCATGCAGCTCTGTATTACTGACAATACACATTTCTCTCTTTCCGGACAACTAGGGAGATTGATGTGTCAACCTTTAGTTCATACATTAACTGACCCAACTGTCTGATTGAACATTGTAATGTAACTCAGAGCACTTTATTTCTACTTCATCTTGCACCATACACTGTAGTTATTATCCTCCATTACTCGTTTCTGAACCCTCTGGCACATGCTCACATGAATTACGTCTAAGATTAGTAAATAGCACCCTTTATTTTTCCACTGAGACCAAAGCTTATTGTTGTAAAGATTAACAAGCCGCTTCTCCAATATTGCTCACCTCTTTAGATTTTTTCTTCTTATCTGAATATTTAATTAAAAGAATATTCAAAGATACGGCAAAGTTGAAATAACGTCACAGTAAAAAATTGCATAACCATTTATTAGTTTTCTATTCCAGCTAACACATGACTTAGTGACTTCAAAAACACACAGATTTATTACCTGACAGTTTCTGTAGGTCGGAAGTCCAGGCACAGTGTGACTGGATTCTCTACTCAGGGTCTTAATGAGCTGAAATCAAGGCATCGACCATGGCTGCCATTCTCGTCTGGGGCTCAAAGTCCTCTTGCAAGTACACTGGTTGATTTCAAACTTTATCTGCTTGCAGTCGTAGGACTGAGGCCCCCATTTATCTGCTAGCTGTTGACTGGGGACACCTGCAGTTCCTTGATACGTGGCCTTCAACATAGGTGGTTTACAAGATGAATGCTTGTTTTCTTCCAGAACACCTGCTCTCCATCTCTCTGGGTTTTTTTCTTTGACCAGCTGGAGAAAAATTTCTGCTTTTAGAGGGCTCACCTGATTAGGAGACCCAACTATGATAATATCCCTTTTTGTTGCATAATGTAACATAATCACAAGTGTGATATCGCATTCATAGGTTCTACTCTCAAATTGCAGGGGGTTATACAAAGGTGGGGATCATTGGAGATCGGCTTCGAATTCTGCCTATCACAATCTGCCATCTATCTTCTAGAATCCACCCAATTAGACATACAATAAAATTCACCCAATGCATCTTAAATTTTAAAGCTTACATTTTAAAATAAATTTTTACATTTTGAGTAATCATTTGGTCGATTTTCTCAATTATAATGCTAGAATAATGGTCAAAAACATCGCTCTGCTAATACAAATTATACAAGTCTGCTTTTAGAAGTTGCTGTAGAATTAATTACTATTTTTTTGTAACAGTTAGCTTTTCTCAATCACTTAAAAGCTTTTCATTTGCTTAGATGTAAGCAGGCTAAAAATGTCTCCACGTCAGACAACCACAGTTTAATGCTGGCCTAGGGTTTTTTGGTTTTTTTAATCTCAGCAAAAATCTTGAAATTATGAATAAGATAGTTTGTATATACATTTTTAATGCGGGTGACTCTGCCTCAGAAGAATGTTGCTTCGTATATATTCATGTGATGATACACAGGAGCTGATATTGAAATAGTAATGATAAAGTTGCACTGACTCTGACGGTGTGCATTTAAATATAAATGAGAATAGTGGTCCAAATAAATTCCATCATATTTTGAACAGAATTATTATAAATTAGGGTCACCTTGCGAAAGGGAATAAAGAAGACTAGTTGGCTCTGATGTTTATTGGGAACCAACACAAATGAGTATAGGTCTAAAAAAAGGTACGGATACATATCGTATTGTTTTTTTCTTAAATAAACTGGTAAATGAAATTAGAAAGAATAGAGTGAATGCATCAGCAAAGAAATGGTGTGCAGTGACTTATGAGAAACAATATATTCTTCTCAATATATCTAATCTCGTCACTTACAGCACATGAAAGGTGTGTTACAATGGTGTTCAAATGCAATCTTCCCATGGCGAGCTCTTCCCAGTTTCTTGGGTAGATCTTGTGTCACTTTCCAATTCTTGTTTTCCCTTGTTATTTCTCTAAAAACAGCTGTGTATTTTAAAATATCCAGTCACTAAGAACTAAAAATTTGTTTTAACTATAAAAAGTGGACATGCCTGTCAGTGGAAGTCTATAGTACCAGAGAAAATGTTTATTGCCGATACATTTTGTCCCAGACTTGGCAACTTACTGGCTCCTAAAAATTCTGCTTTTCCTTGCTTAGTTTCTTCTGAACTCAGGAAGGCTTTGCTTTTCAAACTGTAATTTTTATTGAGATCATTCTAAGGAATAATACAGAGAGATTCTGTATATCCTTCACCTGTTTTCTCCCCATGGTAACATCTTGCAACACTGTAGCGTAATATCAAAACCAGGATATTGACATTGATTCAACCTACCAACCTCATTTACATTATACTAGATTTACATACACTCATCTGTGTCTGTGTGTGTGTGTGCATTTAGTTCTGCACAATCCTATCACAGATGTATATTCATATATCCATCACCAGAGTCAAGATACTGAACAGTTCCATCACCAAAACCTTCCCTCCTGTTCCCTTTTTACACTCGTCTCTCTCACATCGCTCCTCCCAATCTTAATCTCTGACTAGTCTGTTCTCAATTTTTATAATTTTGTGATTTTAAAAATGTATATAAATGAAATAATACAGTTTGTAACCTTCGGAATTTGCTTTTTCACTTAGAATAATTCCCTGGAGGTTCTCCAAAGTTGTTGAATGTACCTATTGTTCATTCCTTTTTATTATCGAGTTGCATTCCATGGTGTGGATGTACCATAGTTTGTTTAACCATTCACCTGTTCAAAGGTATCTGAGCTGTCATCAGTTTTTGGCTGTTATGAACAAAGGTGCTCTGAGCATTAGCGTTCAAGTTTTGACGTGGGTGGGAGCTTTAATTTTTCTGAGATGTGTCCAAAAGTATAATTAATAGGTTGTATGTTTAGTTTTATAAGAAACTTCTAAACTGTCTTCCATAATGTTTATATCATTTTTATTCCCATCAACAATGAATGACGAATCCATTTTCTCTGCCATCTCTCTACTATTTGGTATTGTTATCATTACTTTTTAAATTTTCACTATTCTGATAGATGAGTAGTGATATCTCATTATGGGTTAAATTTGCATTTCCCTGATGGCTAATTGCTATGGTATGAATGTGTCCCTCCAAAATTCACATGCTGAAATCCTAACCCTCAAGTTGATGGTACTAAGAGGTGAGGACTTTGGGAGGTGATTAGGTCATAAGAACAGAGCCCTCCTGAATGGAATTAATATCCTTATAAAAGAGGTTTGAGAAAGCTCCCTTGACCCTTTCACCAAGTGAGGACAGCAAGAAGGCACCTTCTATGGACCAGCAAGTAGCCCCTCAACAAACACCAGATCAGCTAAGGACTTGAACTTCCAGCCTCCAGAACTGTGAAAAATAAATGCTGTTTATAAGCTTCCTGGTTTATGGCTTTTTTGTTTTGTTTTGTTTTTTTTAAAGATTGGCACCTGAGCAACATCTGTTGCCAATCATTTTTTTCCCCTTCTTCTGCCCAAAGTCCTCCAGTACTTAGTTGTATATTCTAGTTGTTGTCCTTCTGGTTGTGCTGTGTGGGACACAGCCTCAGCATGGCCTGATGAGCGCTGCCATGTTGGCACCCAGGATCTGAACCGACGAAACCCTGGGCTGCTGAAGCAGAGCGTGCAAGCTTAACCACTCAGCCATGGTTTTTACTTATACAGCTAAAACGGACTAAGACACTAATGATGTTGGACATCTTTACTTGCCATCTGTATATCCTCCTCAGTGAAATGGCTATTCATATCTTTTGTTCATGTTCTAAATGGAATGCTTCTGCTTTTTCACTGTTGCATTTTGAGAGTTCTTTAGATATTGTAGATACTATTCCTTTGTCAGAGATATAATTTGTAAATAGATTTTCCCAAACCGTAACTTGTATTTTCATCCTTTCACCTTTCAAAGAAAATGTTTGTAATTTTGAGGAAACTGAATTAATCAATTTTACCTTTTAGGGATTGTGCTTTTAGTATCAAATCTAAGAGCACTTTGCCTAGCCTTAGTTCCTGTAAATTTTCTTTTATATTTTTTCTATAAGTTTTATAATTTTATATCTTACATTTATGTTTGTGATCTATTTTGAGTTAATTTTTGTATAAAGTGTGAACTTTAGATCAATAAGCATTATTTTACCTATAGATGTCCAATTGCTCCAGGAACATTTATCAAAAAAGCTACCTACCTTCATGGAATTGCTTTTGTAACTTATTTGTGTGAGTCTATTTCTGAGCTGTCTACTCTGTCCCAGTGATCTCTGTTTCTATTCTTTTGTTAGTACATCACTGTGTTGACTACTGAAGCTATATGGTAGGCCTTAATATCAAGTAGAATATTTCTTCCCACTTTATTCTATTTCATCTATGTCTCCAAAAGTCTTTCTGGGAATTCGATATGGATTGCATTAAACCCTTAGATCAATTGGAGAAGAACTGATAGATTTACTCTGCTGAGTCTTCTAATCCATGAACATAGTATGCTTCTCTGTTTGGGTCTTTGATTTCTTTTATCAGCAGTCTGTATTTTTAAGCATACAGATGTTGTATGTGTTTTGGCAGATGTATACATATCTTTAGAGAAATTATAAACAATATTTTATTTTAATTTTGGTTTACACATGCTTATTTTTGGTATAAAGAAATATAATTGATTTTTGTTTGTTCATTTTATATCTGGTGATATTGCTAAACTCACTTATTAGTACTGAGAGGGTTTTTTTGTATATTCCTTGGGATTTTCTAGGCAGATGATCATGTGATCTAGTTTTATTTCTTCCTTTCCAATCTGTATGCTTTTATTTTATTTTCTTGCCTTATTGCAGAGCTGGAACTTCCAGCACCATTGAGTGAGAATAGAGTGGATATATTTTCCTTGTTCCCAATTATAGAGGAATAGCATTCAGTCTTCCCTCATTAAATATGATGTTAGGTATTGATTTTTTTTGTAATTGTTCTTTAAGTTGTAGAGATTGTGCTGTCCTATTCTTACCCTACTGTATGCTTTTATCATGAGTAGGTATTGATTTTTTTCAAATGCTTTTGCTGCATTAGTTGATAGGACTATGCGATTTTCCTTCTTAGCCTGTTTATATGGTGGATAACATTGTTTCTCCAATGTTAGACAAGTCCTGCATACCTGGAATGCTCTTGGTCATGGTGTATAATTAGTTTTACACATTGTTGAATTTTATTTGCTAATATTTTGTTTAGGATTTTTGCTTCTACATTCATGAGAGATATTGACCAGTAGTTTTCTTTTTTTATACCGTCTTTATCTAGTGCTGTTATCAGGGTAATAATAGCCTTATAAATGAATTGGGAAGCATTCCTCCTCTCTGTTTTCTTGGAATATAATTGCAATCAACTCTTCTTTAAATGTTTGGCATAATTCTCTAGAATTCTAATCAATCACTGTAATTTTCAACTAGCAGAGCTTTCCCCCTTTACTTGGTTCTTGTTTTGATGGATTCACTCATTCCAAGAAAATGTACCTACATTAAATTCTGCTTATTTTAACCATGACCTTAAAGACTTTTTTTGTGTGTGCTAAGGAAGATTCACCCTGAGCTAACATTTTTGCTAATCTTCCTCTATTTTGTATGTGGGTTGCCGCCTCAACATGGCTGCCAATGAGTGGTATAAGTTTGTGCCTGGGAACCAAACCTGGGCCGCCAAAGCAGAGCACATTGAACTTTACCACTAGGCCCCTGGGCTGGCCCCAGGTATGACCTTATTTACAGAAACAATAGGACATTTTTGATCTTTTAATGCTGATATGCTCCAACTTTAAAACACGTCTTTGTGATGACCAAAAAAATCAGAGTGTAACTCACCTAGGAACAGCGTGCTATTAAGATAAAACTTTTGGAGATTACCAGGTAGGGCTGAGTGAAATTAATTTTTTGCCCTTTCTTGGAGTAAAAGAAAATAAGTAAGGTTGTCATAATAGTGAAGGAAAAAATATCTTGATGTCCCCAAGGACAAATTTGACTTTCATCTCAAATTAAATCAGATTTTGTTAGAGCATTTCTAATAATTTACTTTTGTGCCAGCTTATTACATCAAGCGTTGTTCCCATAGCCCATTTTTAAGTTTTGCTATCTATCTGTACAGTACTAGTTATAAAATATTTTGCTTTCTCCTATTTTTTCCTTGCAATGATTAATTCCTAGCCAGGTGATGAATACGAATAAAGGGTGGTGATTACAATTTCTTTAATCACTTAATAATATGGGTCCATGGCTCAGTTGAGACTTTAGACATATATCTAAAGGAATTATACTGAATTTTCTATTAATCACTGCATGCTTAGTGCTGACAAGGTCTCTTTCTAACAATAGATTTAATCATTTCAAGATGAGCTGCAATTAGAATGAATATGATAAAGAGCTCATCATCTGGGCCAAGATTCTGATCCCATGAGCCCAAGATAGAAACCTCTGTTTCACTACTGATTTAACATTAAGGGCCGTGCATTAAGTCGTGTGGCTCTGGAGATTTATAAATGTTTAAAGCCCTTAATAAACTCAGCTTTTTACTTTCGGACCATAGTCACTAGTTGAATAAAATGTGTGATTTTTTTTTTAACCTGGGACTTTATTATACATGCTTCAGGCAAACTAGATCGGTATCATACAGCTTTCTAGAATTCATTTTCATGAGGTAGTGATTCACTTGGGACTCCAAAACCAAAGTTTCCCCCCCTCAGTCTTTTACTACCACTCAGGGCACTTTTGTATATATCAGCAATTAATTAATTGATCATCTCTAGTATTTTTTAGCAGCTGCCTTGGTCGGTAGATTGTAAGATTCTTCCTTGTTTATCATAGTGTTCTCAAGGTTTCACACAGAGCGTGGTTAAAATGATATTGATGATGATAATAATAATAACAATAATAGACAGTGTTTGTTGAGGGCTTCTATATGACAGTGTGTTAAGTGCTTTGCTGTTTTGACTCAATTAACCCTCACAGACAACCTATTATATAGCTGCTGTTTTTATCATCAGTGTTTTACAGATAGACAGACTCAAGCACTGAATAGTTGGCATAGTTAAGCAATTTGCCCAAAGTGACACAGTTCATAAGGGGCGGGGCAGAGTTTTGAACCAGGCAGTCTACTTCCAGAGCCATAATCTTAGGTACTATGCCTGTCACGTAGTAGATGCTCAGTAAGTATTTGTTGACAGATAAAATTCCATAGTTAAAGCTCCTAAAAACTTACAACTCTCTCATTGTTTAAAAATACTAATGATAAGTAACCAATAATAAAAATAAAAATGTCCTGAATGTAGAGCTGTGCTGAGAATAAACTCAGCCAGAGAGATAAATGGAAGCATCCACTGTTTTATGCTGAATTGGAAGCTGAAAACAACAACATCAATGTGGTAAATTGGAAAAAAAAATGAAAATCTACATGATAGACTCTCAAAGCAGTAAAAAATGTACAAGCTTAAAATATTTTAGATACTTTAAGAGCTAAATACTGGGAAGACGCCTAAGGCGGAAGAGCCTCTAGGGGAATGAAATACCTTTTTAAATAGAGCTCAGACCCTCTCTTATGCAGTTTTAATGCGAGTCTTTGATAATTCAAGACTTTATGCATCACTCAGGAGGAGTGCTTTTATTTCTGTATTGTAGAGATCTGGCAGCGTCATAGATATTGGAGTGAAGCTGTGGTAAATATTAAGTTGTGCCTTTAATTAATGTTCACTTTATATCCCTGCTAAAGCTATAACTAAATGATTAGAAATTGTTCTCTGGGAGATAAAATTATACAAGTATACTTCTATTCATGAAGAAAAAGCTGCCGAACTATTTTGATAGCGCGAATATTATAATTATCTATATTCTTGTCTCTATTCCCTTCTGAAGACTGTAACCTCTGTAAGGGCAAAGTTAACTATTCCTATCTTGGCAGTCACTGTATCCTTAGTAACTAGACTGGTGAGTGAATGAATAAATAAGTTAGAAATGGTGCAGGAAACAAAACTTCATTCTAGGCTGTATTTTCCCAGTGTTATCACACTAGGTAGTCCTTCTTACCCTGAAGGAGAGTTAGATTGTGAACCCTTGATCTTTTCTCCGCACATAAAATACTGTCTTTACAGATGAGCCATCTGAAAGAACGAGGTGGAACCTGGACAGAGAACTAAAATGACTGAATTGGAAAATTGGTCAATTATCTAATTTAGTAGTTTGCCCACATGGTAGAAAATAAACTAAAACTAAAAGCTCCAGATTATGGAGCTGGCCATGTTTATTTGCATATGTAAAAACACTGAATATTCTAATAGTTAATATAAATATAATTGTAAATTTTTGCAGGAAAAAAAGACTTAGAGAAATCTCGTAGAGAAATACAAGGGTAATTCCCTAACATTAACATCAATGCAAATGGCTACTTTGTAGAAACAAATCTGAATGTTCTTTCTCTAGCATAGATAATCATTAGTTAGGAAATGAAGTGCTATAGGGGATATAGGACATACATATACAGAATTATTCAGGCATATCTGAAACATTATTCATCATCTAATTTATTTATTGAAAGATATTGGGGCACATAGGACATTAACTCCTAGTAGTATAATATTTATTTTTAATGTATTTATATCTAAGATATACAACAGGCCCTGGTGAAGAGAACATTCACTTCCTGATTTAAAGTCTATGCAATTTTAGCACATAGTATAAATGTCTATACTTCTATACCTCAATTTCCACACGTTAAGTTAGGATAATTATATTTACCATGGGGAACTATTTTAAGGATTAATTCAGATATTGTATATTAAATACCTAACAGGGTGTCAGATTCATAGGATTCTTAAAAATAAGAGATGTCAAAAATAGGAGAAGAGAAGAAAGACGAAAAAAAAAGAAAGAAGATTTTATTTGACCTTCAAAATCATCTCTAAAGGTAGAAGGGATATGAATTGTTACTGTTACCTCCATTTTATAGATTAATAGACTGAGATTCAGAGAAGTCAAGGGACTTTCTCAGCTCTTTGCTCCTTTGTGATATGATAGCATTTTATCCATCTGCTATACAGATGATGTGTAATGATTTATACATCATTCACTGTAACACGTAAAATGTTATAACTATGAATTTCTACATCTGGCTTCCCTATTAAACTGTGAGATCCTCTGGGATAAGGGCCTTATCTCATTCATTTTTCTATGACTTAGAAAATTTGTGCATAGTGCCAAATAGGCTTTTGCTAAATGTTTCACAAATGAATGAGTTACCTGGGACTGGAGCCCATATCTGGTTATTCAAAACTGGATGCTCTTTCCATTGTATCATGCTTACTTATAACCCTCCCTGTCCTCCAGAAACTTATGTATTATGTAAAATACAGTGATTTGTGGTCAATAATCTTTCAGCGCATCTTGGATTGATAAACTATAAAATAGAACAGACCATTTTATATCCTAGCACGTTGTTTTCCCTGAAATAAAAGTATATTCCTTTAGGTAATTGTATTTTTAACTGGGACTACCATAACAAATTACCACAAAATTTGGTTGCTTAAAACAGCAGAAATTTACCCACTCATAGATCTGTGGGCCAGAATTCAAGGTGTCTTTAGTGCCATGCTTCCTCTGAAAGCTCTAGGGAAGAATTCTTCCTGGCCTCTTCCAGCTTCTGGTGCCACCTGGTAATCCTTGACCTTCCTCAGCTTGTAGGGGCATCACTCCGGTCTCTGCCTCCGTCATCACATAGCCCTCTTCTTTCTGTCTGTGCCTCCTCTTCTTATACAGACGCCAGTCGTTGGATTTAGGGCACCCCTAAACCCAGGATGATTTCATCTCAAGATTCTTAACTAATTACATCTGCAAAGGCCCTATTTCCAAATAAGATCAAATTTTGAGTTTTGAGTATACATGAATTTTTGGAGAACACTGTTCTACCCACTATACCTATTAAGCTTCATTTGAGTTGAGAGTGTCAAGATAGACAATGAAACCTCACAGACCGAAGACAATGAATTCAACTTGGAAAAAAATGAAAGGTTTTGAGTTTCGATTTTCTTAGATGATTTGAAGTAAAGTTGAAAATACCCCAGAAAATGCACTGAAGGCAGAAGTTCAGCGTAGAATTGCTAGAGGAGTTTGAAACAGGGGAGAATGTATCAGCAATCAACTAAGAACTCAGGAAAACTACACGACAATCCCAGAGGAGAATATTTTTCTCACCTAGGAAATAAGCAAGAGATGGCAATGGGTATCAGACAACTATAACTTAGTCTGTTATAAGCTAGGTAATATTAGATTAAAACTACAGCTTGGGGATAAATTAAAAGGAATTCAATTATATCTTAGGTTCAAGTCGCTACCAGAAAGTTGCACACTTAGCTAACATTTATGTAAGACGACTATATTACCATTTAACTTTCACTTGAGATCTAAGCTAATGACCTACTAATACTATTTTAAAATACCTTTTTGTCTATCACCGAGTTCGATATAAATGTAAGCATACAGCTCACTTTTTAATTTTTTTTTAAAGATTTTATTTTTTTCCTTTTTCTCCCCAAAGCCCCCAGGTACATAGTTGTATATTCTTCGTTGTGGGTCCTTCTAGTTGTGGCACGTGGGACGCTGCCTCAGCGTGGTTTGATGAGCAGTGCCATGTCCGCGCCCAGGATTGGAACCAACGAAACACTGGGCTGCCTGCAGCGGAGCGCGCGAACTTAACCACTCGGCCACGGGACCAGCCCCTCACTTTTTAATTTTTATTTCTTATCATGGATCTAGTTTTTCATACTTTCATCTAATATAAAAACCAGGTACAGGCATATCTTGTTTTATCACACTTCCCCTTATTGAGCTTTGCAGATATTGCGTTATTTTTACAAAGTGAAGGTTTCTGGCAACCCTGCATGGAATGAGTCTATCAGTGCCATTTTTTCAGCAGCATTTGCTTACTTCGTGTCTCTGTGTCATATTTTGGTAATTCTTGCAATATTTCAAAATTTTTCATTATTATTATATTTGCTATAGTGATCTGTGATCAGCGATCTTTGATGTTACTATTGTAATTGCTATGGGGAGCCACAAACCAGGCCCATACAAAACGGTGAACTTAATCCATAAATGTTGTGTGTGTTCTGACTGCGCCACCAACTGGCTGTTCCCCTTTTCTCTCCCTCTCCTCGGGCCTCCCCGTTCCCTGAGAGACAATAATATTGAAATTAGGCCTATTAATCACCCTACAACAGCTTCTCAAGTGTTCAAGTCAAAGGAAGAGTCACACGTTTCTCACTCAAATCAAAAGCTAGAAATGATTAAGCTTAGTGAGGAAGGCATGTCAAAAGCTAACATAGGCGGAAACCTAGCCCTCTTGTGTCAGTTAGCCAAGCTGTGAATGTGAAAGAAAAGTTTTTGAAGGAAATTAGAGCTACTCCAGTGAACACATGAATGATAAGAAAGCTAAGCAGCCTTATTTCTGATATGAAGAAAGTTTCAGTGGTCTGAATAGAAGATCAAATCAGCCACAACATTCCCTTAAGCCAAGGCCTAATCCAGAGCAAGGTCCTAACTCTTCAGTCCTATGAGAGCTGAGAGAGGTGAGGAAGCTGCAGAAGAAAAGTGTGAAGCTAGCAGAGGTTGGTTCATGAGGTTTAAGGAAAGAAGCCGTCTCCATAACATGAAAGTGCAGGGTGAAGCAGCAAGGGCTGATGTAGAAGCTGCAACAAGTTGTCCAGAAGACCTAGCTGAGATAATTAATGAAGGTGCTTACGCTAAACAACAGATTTTCAATGTAGACAAAAGAGCCTTATCCTTAAAGAAGATGCCATCTAGAACTTTCACAGAGAGGAGAAGTCAATGCCTGGCTTCAAAGCTTCAAAGGACAGACTGACTCTCTTGTTAGGGGCTAATGCACCTGGTGACTTTCAGTTGAAGCCGGTGCTCATTTACTAGTCCCCAAATCCTAGGTCCCTTGAGAGTTATGCTAAATCTACTCTGCCTGTGCTCTCTAAATGGAAGACTAAAGCCTGAATAGGAGCACGTCTGTTTACAACATGCTTTGCTGAATATTTTAAGCGCAATGTTGAGACCTGCTGCTCAGAAAAAGAGATTCCTTTCTAAATATGACTACTCCTTGACAATGTACCTGGTCACCCAGGAGCTCTGATGGAGATGAACAATGAGATTAATGTTGTTTTCATGCCTGCTAACACAACATCAATTCTGCAGCCCATTGATCAAGGAGTAATTTGACTTTCAAGTTTTATTATTTAAGAATTACATTTCAGAAGTCTATAGCTGCAATAGATAACGGTTCCTCTGATGCATCTGGGCAAAGTCAATTGAAAACCTGGAAAGGATTCGCCATTCTGGATACCATTAAGAACATTTATGATTCATGAGAAGAGGTCAAAATATTACCATCAACAGGAATTTGGAAGAAGTTGATTCCAACCCTTCGATTCCAACCCTCATGGATGATTTTGAAGGAGTGAAGTCTTGAGTGGAGGAAGTAACTGCAGATGTGGTAGAAATAGCCAGAGAACTAGAACCAGAAGTGGAGCCTGAAGATGTGACTGAATTGCTGAAATCTCATGATAAAACTTTAATGGATGAGGAATTGCTTCTTATGGATGAGCAAAGAAAGTGGTTTATTGAGATGGAATCTACTCCTGGCGAAGATGCTGTGAAGATTGTTGAAATGACAACAAACAAAAGATTTAGAATATTTCATAGACTTAGTTGACAAAGCATCAGCAGAGTTTGAGAGGACTGACTCCAATTTTGAGAGAAATTCGACTGTTGATAAATGCTATCAAACAGTATCACACGCTACAGAGAAATTGCTTGTCAAAGGAAGAGCTAATTGATGAGTCAAACTTTGTTGTTGTTTTATTTTAAGAAATTGCCACAGCCACCCCAACCTTCAGCAACCACCACCTTGATCAGTCAACAGCCATCAACATGGAGGCAAGACCCTCCACCAGCAAAAAGATTAGGATTCACTGAAGGCTCAGATGATGGTTAACATATTTTAGCAATAAGGTATTTTTTAATTAAGGTATGTACATTGTTTTTTAGACATAATGTATTGCACACTTAATAGGCTACAGAATAGTGGAAACATAACTTTTCTATGCACTGAGAAACCAAAGAATTCCAGTGACTCACTTTATTGCACCGCTATTTGCTTGACTGTGGTGATCTGGAGCCGAACCCAGCAAGATCTTTGAGCTATGCCTGTGTTCACAGAAATAAGCAGTTCGGTAGATATTGTACTTTTAAAAAATGTTCTCCTTCTAGTAAATAAGAAATATCATTTGTATTCGGATGTTTATTCTTGTAATCACTTTATTACTTTGATGTTCATATTGCAAACATCTACAAGTTTTAATAGACACAATACGACATTCTCATTCAGATTTTCACATTTCACAAGAATGACACATTAAGATGATCTGTAATTTAGAGTGATATTGGAGACAATTGCATATGTCTTTAGCAGCAAACAAACAAAGGTACCTTTATGCAAAATTCAAACAATTAAAAATGAAACATTGTTTCAACTGACATGTAATATTTCCAGAAAGCAGATGTGTCTGTCATATTGCTTTTTATTGCTTTTGTTTTAGTATAAGAATGTTTCAGGACAAGAGTAGAGTTTTAAATCAGCCAAAAAGATTATGTCAGAACAAATACAATTGTATTCTAACTCAACTCTGGCTTCTGGTAACATGCTTGGAATTTTTAGTATTATCCATAATCTTCTGCTTCTAGGTCATTTTGAGAATATTTTATTATCGTTTAGTTTTGTTAGATCAATTCTAGACTCAATCTTGAATAAAGCATTGCTTTTTTTCCCTCTTATTTTGACTCTCATTCTGGTACTTTGTATAATCTCTGCCTGTTCTAATTCCAAGACTCAAGATCCATGAAGTATCATTTCAAGTGGATTTAATCCAATACTCTCAATTTCTTTATCCATTGTACAGAAAATGAAATGTCATTGTCCCATGATATCCTATGTCTTCTTCCAACTGTTCTTTCTTTCAGACTTTAACAGTGATATACAGTAGTTTGGATTTTAATAAATAATAAATTGATAACTTTTAAAAAGTTCCATTCACTTCAGCAGAAGGAATGTCCTAATTTAAAATATGTATTTCAAATGATCAGTAAATTCATATCGGGAAATAAGTAACTTTTCAACCCTCTGAAAGAATGAGTTTGGCAATTTGTTCAGGGTATCTTAGTACCATGGAATATTACATTAAGCTCGTATAGTAGAATAGTTCATACTACATAATTTTATTAATTTAATTAAACTTATTTTGAACATCAGTAGATAGTTTTTAAAGAAATATTTAGACAGGAATAGTCTTTAATTCTAAAATTAACTTAAAAATAAGTTGCCTTGTTGGCAAGGATGTAGAGAAATGGGAACCCTCATACCCTACTGGTGGGGATGGAAAATGGTGCGGCTGCTTTGGAAAACAATCTGGAAGCTCCTCAAAAGGTTAAACATGGAGTTACCATATGACCCAGCAATTCTGCTCCTAGATATATACCCCAAAGAAATGAAAGCACGTGTCTACTCAAAAACTTATACAAGTGTTTACAATAGCACTATTCATAGTAGCCAAAAGGTACAAATAACCCATATATCCATCAAGCGATGAATGTTTTAACAAAATGTGGTGTATCCACAGAATGGAATATTATTTGGCCATAAAAAAGATTGCCACTGAAATATGATACAGCATGGATGAACCTTGAGATCATTAAAATAAGTGAACGAATCCAGCCCAAAAAGAGTGTATATTATATGGTTTCATTTGTAAGGCCAGAATAGAGAAATTTAAAGAGATAGAAATTAGATTAGTGGTTGTTTAAAGCTTGTGGAAAATGGGAAGATAGGTGATTGATAGCTAAAGGGCGTGGGGTCTCTTTTTTGTGGTGACAAAAATGTTCTAAAATTGACTATGGTGATGGTTACAGATATCTGTGAATATACTAAAAAACATTGAATTTACACTTTAAGAGGATGAATTGTATTGTATGTGAATTATATATCAATAAAGGTATTAAAATAAATTACTAGTAATAATATCTAACATATATATACAGTTAAAGATGGCAGCTACCGTTTGTAGCCCTTAATTTACTCATTTAACCTTTTTTACAAATATTCTGAAGTAGGAACTCTCTTTTCTCTATCCTACAGAAGATGAAACTAAGGCAAAAGGACAAGAAAAATATGCCTGGGGTCACATAGGTAATAAATGGAGAGACAAGTGTTGAATCCAGTCAATATGGCTCTAGAATTAGTGCTCTTAACTAAGATTCACAATCAATTGTTATATCCAGGCTCTGATTATCTGTAATCACATAATCAAAAAAATAGAGGAGTATCCTGTTATTTGATTCAGTCTATAAACATTTATTGCTAGTCTACTTTATACTAGGCACTTTTGTAGGCATTGAGGCTATAGCAGTATTTCAAAATTCAAAATGACACTATGCCCGCCACCATGGAGCTTATATTCTAGAACATGAACTCTAGAGTCCAGACAAGCTGAATTTAAACCTCAGCTCTATAACTTACAAGTAGAGTGACCAGGTAGAGTGACCTCTTTGATTCACATTTTCCTCTCTGTAAAATGGGAATGATAATTGTCCCACATCAAAGTGTCACTGTAAGAATTAAATGAGATAATACTTATAAAGCATTTACTACAATGCTTGATACCCAATAAATGAAAGACGATAGCAGTGGCAGTGATAGTTGTACTAATAGTATTCCTGTCATTGTCACAGTTATTATCACCATCAAATGTAGTTAATGCTCTGGATTTAGTGTAGGCTGGAGATACAGTTTTCTAAAGTTTGCTTGAATAAGATCATACAGCTACTTGTGGACTCAGGACTATAACCTGAATCTTATGATTTCAAGTTTCATGTTCTCTTTACTGATGTATTGTCGCTATCTGTACAATTTTTACGTGTATCTCAAATTTAGAAAAAACAGAATAAGGCAATAAAAATACCTAGATGCATTTAGATGAATGTGTTCTTTTGAGATGGTGATCCACATTTTAGAAAGGAAATGGTAAGCAGACATGTTGAGAAGTACACTTAGGCTTACTATTACTAGATTCACCAGTGTCTTTCTTTTTTTTTTTTTTTAAGATTTTATTTTTCTCCTTTTTCTCCCCAAAGCCCCCCGGTACATAGTTGTATATTCTTTGTTGTGGGTCCTTCTAGTTGCGGCATGTGGGACACTGCCTCAGCGTGGTTTGATGAGCAGTGCCATATCCGCGCCCAGGATTCGAACCAACAAAACACTGGGCCACCTGCAGCAGAGGGCACGAACTTAACCACTCAGCCATGGGGCCAGCCCCTCACCAGTGTCTTTCTTTTAAAGCCAACAGCTGTCTAAGTTGATAACTGAATAGAGTTCTGAACTATAATGTCACGTGTCAATCTACTAAAAATTATAAACTGGGCTATGGTAGTTATGTGGAGATTTAAATCAAGTAAAAATTAATTACACTTAAAGTTCTTATATTTTTTAAGCTCAAATTATGTGGGGAGCGTGTATTCCACATGGTGTAGGATTAAAAACTTGACTCCACAGGCTTCCAGTTTGTTATGTTGTAAACACACACATGCCCACACATGTGCACACACACACAAATGTAAAAAACCTTCTCTAGTTTGATCCATCTATCAGGCAAATATTTATTCAGGATCTACTATGTATGCAGAGTGGGAAATCTTTTCATTGTGACCATTTCATTCAGAGAAGGTACTATCATAACACAGCCAGTGTTATTCTAAGTGCTGTTTGTTAGATCTTGACCACTACCAGACAGCTAAAGTTGATCTTGCACCTGATCCAGTTGACAAAAATTCAGTGACGATTGGTGATTTACTGACTGAGAACTGTAATCAGCTTTGAAAATAAATCTTGTGCTCATCAAGTGCATTGTCTCCTATACACGTTCTGTTCTATCTCTTTCCTAATCAACGGGCAGGGAAGTGATTTAGGATAAGCTCTATGTCTTTGCCCTTTAGGGAGTATCTTCCTCTTTCTATCACCTGTGTGTAGAGATGTGTCTTCCGTGACTTCTGACTCTAGTCTCACTCCCTTTACTCTACTACTAATTTTAGTGATCAGAAATTCTTAATAGCTCTGTTAAGGAGGACAGCTGTTCTGAAAGCAACAATACACAGGAATATCCTACATGAAGCCAGAATGAAGATAATACCTGTACTTTACACAGACGAGGAAAGGGAAAGAGAAGTGGTAAACCTGGACGTGAGAACAAGAAAGAGTTAGAATTTCCCAGAGAGACTGTATGCAAGCAATATTTTTTTGGGTTATAGAGCTTTTCTCGTATTGACCTCACCCTCCGTGCTTGTTGTGTTCGTTCTGAATGCACAGGCCTGAAACAGACAAAGTTAACGCATTTGGTTCCCACCAGTCACAAAAGCACGTAGATACTAAGGAGCATCAAAATTGTTTGATTTTATTTCTTTGAACTGCACTGATACAGCTACAGCTTCAGTGTGTACATGCACAGTTGTTCACTGTGGTGATGTATCTGCCGTCATTTTCTCCTGCACTGATTAATACTGTGTGAAGTAAAAGAGAACTGGCTAAAAGTTTAGGATGCTCCCTTGGTTGGATCATACTCTTGACATCAACAAACTTCACTTCTCTTGTACACTATGTCTTGCCTCTCTTTTTCATCAGTTATATTTAATCAGCTCAATCAATCTAGGAAATTAGATACAATAGAAGAAATGTTCATTTATTGGTAGTAAGAGTTAGAATTCAGTCACACCAGGAGGTTAATAAGAACATATCAAACTACATGACTAATGTGTATTATGGAAAATTTCGAGCCTATAACATTCAGACTGATTAACTTTTCTCCCTCCTTCACCATATATAATTTAGTTTGGATAATGATTTTGTTGATTTAATGTTGGTAATTTTTGGACCAGTTTTTAAATAAAGGGATAAAAATCCATGTCTTCATTAAAATAGAACTTGCTTTTCAGCCTTTTTTTCCCCTTCCAACACTGATTTTTTTTAATGTTTTTATCATCAAATCTGTTATGAATTTGCCAACCTACCCATATGCCTGCCAATATCCTGTTTTGCTTTTAATTCTAATGCTTGCCTAGCTGTCATGCAATAGGACCCACTCATGGTAACAGATTGTGTTGTGTCTGTGTGGTATGGATAAATGCAAAGACTATCATTTTAATATTTCCCACTTGATCTATTTTAAGCTTTTCTCAATAGAAATTCAAATAGGGGCGAAAGTAGCATAGCACAGGCAATGCTCTTAATTAAAATACATAATTTAGGGAAATGAATACATATTTTTGACTTGTCTTTTTTCATTCCAATGGTGAAGAGGCGCTCACCTCAAGATGTTGACTAGCCTTAAATAAAGTCATTAACTTTTCAATAATTTGCTAATTTTTCAAGATAGATATAATCTTTTCATATCTTCATTTGGCTCACTAAAGATTTTAATGCTTTTAGATTGCTCAGTGATAAGTTGTAAACATCTAACTAAAATCCACTATGTTCTTGAAAGTAAACTCTAATGGAGCAAACATAAAAAGATCCATTGTGGTTCTACAAAATAGAGAATGGTAGTTTTTAATGTTATATTCTTAGATATGGATAAAGTTTTGAGGGGTTTTTTTGTCCATGGGATTATTTCTGTTGGAAGGCTGAAATTCTTAACCTGTTATTTAAGAATTATCATTCATAATAAAGAGAGATATAACTATCGTTTCTTTAAAGACATTAAAATCGAAGGACACTTTCTTAGATTACTTAAGGCATTAACCTCAGGCTATGACTCCACAGACAAACAGAATTCTAACACTGAGCCACTGATGGCTGAATTTGATCAACACACAAGGACAACGTGAATACCTTGGGCTAAAAAGAAATATCCAAAATAGAAGGGAAAAAAAAAGAACACTTTAATTTTCTTGGATAATAGAATTGTGCCCATGCCGAGATGCTCACCTCAATGTCAATTTTGGAAATTCAAGTCATATTAAAGTAGGAAAAATAATATACCTTCTTGATCTGAGAATAAGCCATTTGATAAAAAAAAATGCAGCATTCCTCCTCTTACTATCTTAATTGTATCTTTCTTTGTATTTACCCTTGTTTCAAAATAAACTCTACGTCCACTGTAATTTTCTCTGATTCTTTGTAGTCAAGAAGGTTCTCAAAGAACCTTCTGCATAATTGTAGAGATGACAAGGAACTGAGATAAAATGTGTGGAGGAAAGACTTTTGAGAGTATTGTTACTGTAAATGTAGACATTTGATCCATTTATCATACAGTGTACTCTCTTCTACAAAGGAGGATGAATTTGAAGGACAAATGGCCTAAATGTTTCTGGAGTCTTAAAAATTAATTTAACCTGTCTCCTGAGGTAGATGGGAGAAAAAAAGAAGTCTCAAATAAAAATGAACAAAATGACTTTACCAGAATGGCTTCAGAAAGGATTTAGTTGACCAGAATTGAATTAAGATGCTTCTAAGAACCACCAAAACTAACATTTAGAGATAATATCCAATACCATTTGGATGCTTCCTCTGTTTACTCCTAATTCATGAATTTCCAACCAGCCTAGCTCTTCTTTCTTTAAGAAATATGTTCATGCTTGAGATAAGGGCCCATCTATTTAAAAATGGGTGGAAAATAAGTGATATAAGAGGAGAATATCTAGTTGGAAGGATGCCTTTTCTTAACCAATACCTATGTGGGCTAAACATATAAAATTTTTTTGCTGCCAATCAAAGATTTTTATATGGCTCTTCATATTGTTGCATGAGATTTACGATGTTATTGTACTCCTCTACTGAAACCACTAAAAAATGCAGATGAGAACAGTTTCAGTAGAAGAACAAAATTGTGTACTGTTGCACTGGGATTATTGACATTTTTAAAAAATATATATTTGCAGTAACAAATTGGAGCTGATTTTTGTTTTTGTTTCTGTTTTGTTTTGTTTTCCTTTGCCTCCATTTTATCCTAAATCAGCGGAAATCCGAGGGAAAAAAGTCAGGAAAGGTAAGATTGTAAATTTCAAAGAAAATTGATTTCAAAATATGTTGCGTTATTTTTTTTTAAATTTCTGATGCTACAGTAGGTCCTCCATGGAGTTAAAACTGTAAGTATTTAAGATGACATATGTTGTGGTTCTGCCTTTAGCTTCAAGCTGAGCTGTCTCCGCATTTTGTATCACTTACACAGTCCTGGAAGCAATTTTCAAGTCTTATTTTATTTTATTTTTCACCAACACTTTCTTTTCCCACTGTGCCAAAACAACATACTGCTGACAGCATCACTTTGTGAATATTCTGGTAATACAGTTATTTCATGATAAATTTTAGCAATAAAAGGGACCATTTTGGTGTCAATTCACAATTTAGCAGTGACAGCAAAAGTTAGTAAATATGAAGCATGACGTGTTTGATAGGGTCACCGGGAAAAATACTATAACTAAACTAAACGTGGTTAATCAGCAAATGGATGTTCTCAGAGAGACTGGGCTTTATAACGTCACCTTTCAATGTGAAAAATTTAAGTTCTCACACATATGTGAACAGTCTAGCTTTCTAGAAAAGTTTGGATTTCTACCATTAAAAAAATTAACTCTCTCACACATATTAACTTTTAATTTCTTCATTAGTTAAACTGCACCACCACTAAAAATAAACAGCTCTTCAGCTGTTCACTGACATTTCTTTCCTAGAATTTACACCTTGGTTTCCTCACCATGTTTTGAGATTGAAAGAAATGAGTTTCTCTTAAGCTTCTGATAGAATATATTTTGGAAATTAAATTCAGTAAGCCTTAAGTGTTGGCCACATTTGGAACCAAAATGTTACCATAACTGTAGGCTAGGTTAAATGTGAGTATAATCTTTAGGATTAATTATCTTATTCTAGTTTGGAGGACCACATTTTATGTTCCCCTTTTTGCTGAGGAAGATTGGCGCTGAGCTGTGCCCATCTTCCTCTATTTTAAATGTGGGACGACTGCCACAGCATGGCTTGACAAGTGGTGTGTGGGTCCACACATGGGATCCAAACCAGCAAACCCCGGGCCACCAAAGTGGAATGTGCAAACTTAACTGCTGCGCCACCAGGCTGGGCCCAAAATTAACATGATTTTTAAGTAATGTTGGGAAATAAATCAAATCACTCAGTGCACTTTTTCAATGTGCAGGGCCAATGGGGTCATAAACATTCATTGTAGCTAACATCCGAGCATTTGTGGAGTACTTAGAGACAATAAAGAGCTCCTCAAAAATGGTCATTCACCAACCCAACACATGCCCAAGCAGAGTGCATGAACTTAACTTCTCCGCCACTGGGCCAGGGCCCCCATAGTCCCCTTTTTCAGTGCTAGCTCATTGTTTGGGGGAAAGCAGAGCTCAGGGGCTTATAGGAAGGAAAGATACCCAACTAAAGTTTGGTCAAGACAAAGCAGAAGGTCAGAAAGGGACAATTGTGAAAACTTGGCCATTTTTCCCACTACCTATCTATACCAAAGTAAGCACAATAAAAATAATTTACTAATATTGTGCTTACTCTGTTCCAAACACTCACTGTGTGTGTGTATACAGATATGTGTGTATACGTATACACATACACATATATGCATACCTCATACCTATTTGACCCTAACAATAGCCCTATAAGATCTTTTACAGATGAGGAAACCATGGTACAGAGAGCTTCAGTGAGTTGCCTAAAGTTACAGACCTCACAAGTAGAACAGCCGTGGTTTGAACCCAAGCAACCTGTCCAGAATATCTCTTTTAAAAAAGAAAGAAAAAGTTGATATCATAAAACAAGTACTTCTTTTATCTCAAAATAATTGTTTTATTGCATTTTAATAGTTGCATTGAATATATTTAATGCTATAAGATATTTCTGGAAGAATAATATTTTTAAAAACTTTCACTTCCGTCAACTACGGTGATGCTACAGACCCATCACCAAGTCATTTTCAAGAGTATATACACCTTCTCTACCCAGCCTGATATAATACAGTTGACATACACCGTGGAGATTAGGTCTGTCCTCTGCTGCCCTTTATTTTTGGTTCATTGCATTTATGTATACATTTGAAGGATATTTTGGATATTAAATTCAAGAAGCTATAAACCTTAAATGTATTAAGTGTCAGAATATTCATTAACTTTGGATTTACTGCAAATGTTTCCATAAAAAGTCGAATTAATCTCTTGAACTCCTGAACTTCACCTATTTAGGTTTTTAAAAAGATAAATTATAAAATATGGCTGTTATATTCATTTTAATTCAGAGTAAGTGAAAAATATGAGGATCTTGCATTTGTAAAAGAAAATAGGGCAACACATTATCTTAGCTAAGAATGAAGTGCCTAAATGAATGCATTATTGTCTTTTAGATTCTAAAACATCAAAGGACCTAGAATTTCTCAATGATTTCCTCACCTATTTAAATTTAAATGACTTCAGAGGCCTCACCAAGCAGGACCTATTTTCAGATTCCAAATCAGAGATTGAAGTTCCAGAGATAGGCACTTTTTTCTACCTTCCTCCTAAAAGATTGTATTTCACAGAGAAGCTAGTGGCATTCAAAGAGCGGAATAAAAGCAAACGGCACACTACATAGTTCACTCATTCTTTAACCAGTTGGTATTCAGCTGGCTGATAGCTAATTTGAGGGGAAAACACATTTCAACACATAGCCACCTGTGATTGAATAAATTAGTGTAAGCAACGTTTATTTTCAACTAAAGAGAGAAGTAAACTTTTTTGAACCTTGTTAATGTTAAAAAAGAAAAGCATTTCTTGGTTAAACACAAACTGGGTTCCCTTAGTTAGTACTAACCTGAAAATTTCCATGTAGACATTTTTCTTCAAGATCCCTCCCCCTTTGGCTAAACCTGAGTCTAAATTGCCCTCAGGGTTTGCACAAATAGCCATGCTTGTTAAAGAGTATGTTCACCAAAGTGCTAAACTGAAGATGGCAGAAACAGAACTGACTGAAATTCTCAAAGGAGTCTATTTCTTATTTCTTTATATTTGCCTGAGGTGAATTTACAAAGTGGCTTCTTTCAGTCTAGGCTGGTGGGTATCAGAAAGAGTAGCTTCAGTAGCAAAGCAAGTAAAAGCCCCTTTCTGCCACTGGCCTATCTTGCAGACTCCTGCCATTTGTGTAATCATTTGCCCCAAGCCTTCATGAAGAAGAGGGAGGCAATGAGAGTGTTTGAGCGAATTATATTAAAGTGTCCATTTTACTGGTGTCTCCAAGGTCCTTCTTCATCCCTTATCCTATTCAACCATCCAGAAATATCTGGAAGTTCTTTTTTCAGAAATTCTTTTAAATTTATAATTTAGGAGATTGAAAATGCAAAAGCACATTGAAATATTTTTAAAATGTTATCTCCAAATGAAACTAATTCTGAGGGTCCGTTCCTGAAGAGATGTATCCACACACTTTGGCTTTAGTGAAGGATTATTTTCACACATTACTTTTTGGAAGATTGTGATCTAACAAATGCACGAGGCTAAATCTACAGCAATTGTGAATGGCATTTCTTTTATACTAGCCAGTTTTCCTTATGATTCAATTTAGTGTTAGTAATGCCATGAGAAAATGAAATCACACTAAGAGCTCTAACTTAGCGTCACCGCCTACAAGGAAACGCATTTGCCTTCTTCCTGTGGATGTTCCATAGATGTACTCTTCCAGGGATATTGTACTACAGGTACAGGAAGCAGTATTTTAGTAGCTTCTTATTTTGCTTTGGAATAGATTCTTTATTTAACTCAGTGGGAAGAGGCTGAAAATTTGGTCAGTGGTAAAAAGTCGCAGATAATTTGAAGGACATCTCTACTTTGATCTTTTTGGATTCTCCTTCCATGCTTGTTCAAGACTTCTGCTTGCACCTGACGTTCAGTGTCACAGCTGTTAAGGTAGCCATCATCACAGATAAATAACTGTTTTGTCTTACGTGTTTGTTTTCGTTTATTTGTTTTTTGGTAATTTTTGTTGCTGTTTTTGTCGATTCTGTGGCCCCTATACAAACCTATGTGCATTCCCTGGATCTTATTTTCATGTGGTTATGAGGACTCTATGATTTCAGCATTGTCCTCCCTTTCTATGATCATAACTTTATTATCTGCCTTCTATTATCCCGTCTGGTTACTTGAGCTTTCCCTACATTATGTCCTCCAATTGCCCAGTCTCGCTACATTTTCATCATTTTATGAAATCTCTCCCTGGTTGCATTTATCTCCCCATCTCATCATTGCCATCTTGGACTTTTCATCCTTGGCTTCTCACTCTGTTTATAGTGCCGATTTTCAATTGTAGTCCTTTCACAGATTGTATTCTCCACAGGCCACTAAACCTGTTTGGGGAAAAAAAACACAAAATTGTACTGAAGATTTAGCTTCCTACACATTCCTGGTATTAAGCTTCCATTGTAGTTCTAGGTATTGTTCAGAAGTCTTTTTATTCTCCTTCCATTAACTTTCTATCCCAGGCCTTGAATGACTATCCCAAACTTTTTCAACCATCTTCAAGTTCCTTTCACAATTTCCATCCCTGAATTATCAGCAGATTACTTTAAGTCCTGCTGTCCTAAGGTAGAAACCATCTTTGTAACCCCAATATACTTTTGAGGTTCTTTCTAGTCTCACATTTATTCTCTTTCAATTATTGAAATATCTAGCTCTTTAGTTTCTTTCTACATGCCACTTCTGTTTTTCCCTTTAAAAATGTATAAATGTAATTTGACAAGGAAAATAAATATGAAATAAAAAATGCCCCCAAGTATGCTGTCCTTTTAAGATATTGCTGTAATTCACTACTAAGTTGAGGAAATCACCTCACCCTATTAACCACATTTTCTCACTACACATTCCCTGCATAATCTATTTTCTTTACCTGCCAACTAAAATAGTGACCCTTAACATCTGTCCAAGATTTTCTGCTTACTGCATTCAGAACTTTCAGTTACATTTGACATTTTAACCACTGCTCCTCTCTCAGTCTTTCTGGAAAACTCTTCCAGAAAGCCTTCTGTGATCTGTCCATCCATATCTACACATAATTAGATTTTGAGTTCATGTTATTCAAGTACATGTTTCCTCTGTATCTCTTCAGTTCCTAGCACAATATCATATTTCACTTTTTAAAAGCACTTAGTATATTTGTCTTATTTTTAGTTCCCAAATTTTGATAAGAGTTTAATAGAACTGACAATCCAAAGGAAACTGATTTCCAGTTTTCCAGAATAAAATGTAGAATATTCCACTAATGTAATAGGAGATGCTGATTATACAGAGATTTAACAATCTTTTCAGGGTCCTCTGGCTTCATGTAAAACAGAAAGAAATATGTGTCACGAGTAGTGAACTCTTCCTTAGCCCTAATCCAGGCAGTTGGAATTCTGCTTTTTGGTCTGTATAGAAGTATTCTGGAAAAATCAATGCTGAAAGGTATCTTCTTTTAAAAACTCTGATACTCTGAATGTTTTTTCAAGTATTTTTCTATAGGGCCCCAATTGACTGAACTGTCCAAATTGGATTCTTTACTTCTTTAAAAATGTTATTTTTATTTGCTCTTAAGCAAAAAAAAAAAAAAAAAAAAAAAAAGGGCGGGGGAGAGAGAGAGAGAGAGAGAGAGAAAGCTACATGATCACACTGCTTCCCTTTTCTCATTCCTTACTGAAAACTCGAAATCTCCCATGAAAATGTTCTAAGCCCTCATACCTATCATTGTCTCACCTTGCAGCATCAAAATTCACCCATTATATCTCCAGGAAACAGATGCTTTCACTCTGTGTGTGGCGTAGTATTGAGGATGTTCTGAAATAAAATCATACATATTCATTTCAACTCTATGCCCGATTCCGAATGTATGGGAAACAATAGACAGTGACATCTTAAGTAAAATAAGTCAAGGTTTTAAAAGGTTTTGAAATATATTTTATTCAAAGCAGTAGAAAAAAGAGAAAGCATTTTAAAGCTTTATTTGAATCGCACTCTTACATGTATTAAATACACTCTTCCCAGGTCTTTAGCTTTACAATAGTGTTAGGTGTAGTTATAAATTCAGCGTTTTGCATACGTATGCTTTCCATTTTTACAGATTGGGCAGTTTTCCATTTCTTTTTTCCCAGCAACTGTTGAAAGTCGTTGCTTCTGTCCATTCAATGCCATCCGAGTCAGTACATAATTTGGAAGCCTTGTCTGGCACTATCACTAACTCAGCATCTGATACATTGAAATTAATACTTCAAACTATAGAGCTCTGATTAGAATTTACATCTCTGATTTTAACCAAGCAATTGAAGCAATTAAAATTCGATTCTAAACTTAGATTTTCATATCAGAAACAGTGACTCTCTGTTAGATGTCCTCACTGCTAAATTAACACCTTTGAAATGGAAAATCTCCCTATTTTAGGAGAAGAAATCATTTTACTTTCACCTTCTTAATTCCTGTCTTTTGATTTCTGAAAATAACTGGCAGGGGAAACATTCCCAGGAAATTTGTTGGATAATGTTTTCTAATAAAGTTTGCCAATATCATTGATATAAAGATATCTGCTGAGCTCTCTCTTTCAGACTGCTATCAAGCCATGTTTATTCCATGCAATCATGTTTTTCTTCGTGGCTGAGCTAAGACTTAGTTACTGCATGATTTATTGCTCTCTTACCACCAGTATGGAACAGTCTTTTTCAGTACCCAGTTAATATACGAGTCATATTCACATGTGTTATAGCATGTTCTTTTGCAACAAGGCTGGTTTTTCATAGTATTGTAACATTCATAATTTTGTAGGCTTTATAGTGATAACATACAACAGGATTTTCACTGAGTCTTTCAGTCATCAAAAGTTCCTGAATTATCTTAGAGACAATTTATTTTATGTGTCATGTCCCTTAAGCATTATGGTTTGAGGACTGGAACAAGCATACATTAATGTTTAGAGAAATGGTACAGGTAGATTGGACCCGTGGAGGTGGATGAAGTTTGGCAATACATGACAGTATTGATTCAAATATTTTGTCTCTTTCTATCAAGCCACATTTATATTGGAAGGTTAAGAACTTTTCTTCTGAACACCTATTTCTCCAAGAGAGTTGACAAGGGTTCAAGAGACAGATATTGATACATTTATAAATAAGACTTGAGATTTTAAACTCTCATATCTTATGACCATTAGGTTAGGCGCATTTTCTTTGCATACTTCTTTGTATTCATTTACGTCTCACATATTTGCCCCTCATCATGCATTTAATTTTGAAGGGCAACTATCCCACTTAACTCACAGGGAAGCCTCTGCGAATTAATTATCTGGTATTATTTTACCAAAAGATTATAAATATACTAGCCAATTTCCTAGCCAATGTCTTGAAGAGCACTGTGAAACCACTCTTCCTCATTTATTTGAATTATTTCTTTACTGCTTAAAAGAAGTTTCTAAGATTAACCTCTATGCTTTAAATTAGACACATTAAAGTGGTAAATCATTTAGTTTAATGTTGAGATATAGAGAATTAATAATTCACGATGTCTTCTAAATACCTTTAGCCTATGCCTAAAACACTACTTGAAACTTAGTAAATATTTAATGAAAATTTGTTGTCATTTATTTAACAAACGTATATGGAATGGTTTCTATGTATCAGACTCTGTGTTTGGTGATGAAAATATCTAAGGGAATGAGATAGGCTCTTTGACCTCAAGGACCCCTTTGTACAATAAGGAGAACAGATATGTAAACCAAAAATTCAATCTTATATAACTAGGTTAGTTCACTGTAATAATGCATTATAAAATATTTTCTTGAATCAAACTGAGTTTCACTTACATCTACTTAGAGTTTCTGTCAGGCTTACTTATTTAGAGGTAAGGGCTTCCATAGATTCACTAACCTTTATTTAAAATATAATGGCTTCTTGTTTATCTTCATGTTTTGGAGCACCTACATTTTGGTCTCGTTTTAGCTTATGTCAGTCATATAAGCCATTGAATTTTTATTCTGGTCAAATGGCATCCCCCCTCCCATTATGTTTGACTCCTCTTGGCCTAAAGTATTTATCAGATACCCTTTAACAGCTTGTTTTATTATTTATGAATGAGAGTTATTGTTATTCAAATATACTTTAAACATTGATTTAAGAGTAGGGTTTTCTCCTTGAAGTGCATAATGCTTCAAACAGTGCATCCTTTTACTAACATGACAGATTACCCTCCTGATTTTCGTGAAAACAAGATGTGTAGTGGAGCAAATCTCAAATACTGACCTTCAGTTTTTTCCATACTAAGCAGTTGTGAATGCAATGCTGTAAATCTCTAGCATTAAAGGAACTGTCTCTGGGATCTGTTTCATATTCTGTAATAAAGGTGATTGCTGGGAATTGTTTGTTGTGTAACTCCGGAACAGGTTGTGTATCATTTTTATCGATGATAGGATACCATCTCTGTAATGCCTGTGTAAAGTTGTCTGGGTGTTAAATTGATTTAAAACATTATGCTTTGGATTAGCCATAAAAATTGCAGTGGCTATTGTGAAACCGAAAATTCCATTAGAAGGCTGAGCAAAGAAACCGCCCGCAATAGGAAAAAAAATGCACAAATCACAGCCGAAAACAATGCAGCTAAACTTAGTAAACAAAAGTTCTATCGGGCAAGGTTTTTGACTTTTGTTGGGCTTTGTGAAACCGGTAGAAGGCAAATGCTCAATTAGTCCAGTTGCTTCTCCCGTGTCTTTATACTCATCAGTTAAAGCCGCTCACTGCACAGTGATTCTCAAGCCGGCAGGGAGTTTTTGCAGTGTTTCTCAACTCTGGCTGCATGTTTTAATCATCTAGGGGACCGTGAAAATTTACAATGCCCAGTTTGCATCCCAGACCAATTACATCAGCATCTCTGGGGTAGGACCCAGGCATGGTTATTTTTTTAAGGTTCCCAGATGTTTCAAATACATAGCCAAATCTGAGAACTACTTTATTCCGGTCTTACTGCCTTTAACTTAGATTCAGTAAATTTTATTTGTTTCTGTAGCAAAGCCTCGTTATAAAATCCAAAGTTTCATTGAGAAAAAAATTGAATTGGTTGGTCTTTTTATGAATTTTAGTAAAATAGTACCATAATTTTATTGTGATGTGCAATATAGCTCACATATAATATAGGAACAGTAGCCACAGAAAAGGCAAGCAATGACCAGCAACGTATTTGCCAATGAGGTTAATCAGACCTACTGATAACATGCATCTGTGAATGTGAATGATATAAAACCTTCCAAAAAAGTAGCACACACCTTCTATATGTTTATTTAATCCCTGGTTAATAGAGCCCAGTTAGATTGTTTTTGCAATCTTACAATTTAATAATATTTAAAAGACTCTATGATGATTTTAGCAAACTGCATTTCAAGTCTCATTATTGAGTAAGGACAGTAATGTGCCTGTTTATGTTGATCCAAATAACAACCATGACATGTATAACTTTCCGTATTTTGTTGTTTTGAATGAAGTATTGAAATAGTATTGCTTCATGACCCTTTCTCAATTCAAGGTAATAGTCTATTAAATATACGTATTTGAAATATATAAACACATAACAGCTGAATGACATTTGCATTCTTCCCGTGTCTATATTGTAGTACTGCAAGATAAACAAAACTTTGTCAGACAGGAAAGATTTCAGGAAAATGATGAGAGTAGGAGGTAGCCAGCTAAAAGTGGAGCTCAATTGGTGATGGGGGTTAATTAAAGGCAGTGGTAACAGGAGAAGTATGTAGGAACTGATGGCAAAGTAAGATTGGGCATGCAGCAGATAAAGCTCTGTAGACTGATGATATATATGGGTACTCTTTGACCCATTTACAAAATGTGAAAAAAGCGAAGATTATATTGTTCTTAACCTAAAGAGTGTAAAATGTGAATCCTTGATCTTTTACTCTGCTCTCATTATTCAAGTGGCTGTTATCAAGAAATCTGTTTAAATATGAACAGCACCCCACAAATCCTTCATGTATTTTTTTTTCAGTGTATTAGAGGATTAGAAAAATTTTTTAGATGTAGAGACTTTTAAATTGTGTCATTTTCTGCCTAGCACATACTATTTAGTATATAAAACCTCTTCATGTGACACATAACAATATTTTTAAGAGATGTATTAATTGTGCATTGGGTTGTTACAACACTCCATTATTAATACTTTCTCTAGTAGAGAATGTTACTGCTATTTCAGAATCCCTATTGATATTTTAATACAAAACACCAAAAATTCAACCTCACTGGGACACTTTTTATACCAACCACTAATCATGTTTAAGTTAATATTTAGTGCAGGTTATTCTCATCGGCACTATCAGGAGATAGCAAACAGTGTCATTTTTTTATATTGCATGTCTTTTTGCTTAAATTTATCTTATCATATGCTTTCACTATAGATAAGATTGTTCTCAATAGATGGAATCTATAGCATCATAGCCATAGCATCCTATCCTTGCTTTCTGATTCCGTGCTGCTACCCTCACTATGTGGAATTATCTCACCTTGTTTAGTTTAAAATAAGTGAAAACTTTTGTTAAAGAAGTTATAGTTAGCATTTATTGAAACTTGAGGAGTTGTGGCATAAGAGATTAGAAGTTTGGAAAGAAGGAACATTATTCAGATCTGAATATTATTCCACTCCAACTGTAAATATGTCCTTTAGAGTTGTGTGGTTTGACAACGCTCGTGCAACTTTTCAAGTGGAGGTCATAACTATATTGAGAACGTGCCCAAGAATAAACTCAAAGTTTTCTCACATCAAAAACACAACTCAGACATTGGCCATTAAAAAACTGCCACAACTTAGTTCGCAGAACATCTTTTTGGACGTAAATTAATCCATATTTCCTAAGTCAAGAGGAAGGAAACTCACATGTGATAGAATAATTTATTTGTTGGAAATTACTATTCCACTTGGAATGCACCACTCTAAGATATTATAGATGATGCTGTCTTAATTTATGCTTTCCTTATTAACGCAAGTGTAATTTCCTGCCTAAGAAGTCTTTTATCCTAAGTAGAAAAATCAACTTACTATATAACACACAGAAATTTCCTGTTTGAATTCAATGTATTGGATTTCTACGTAAGTTTTTACCTTTTAGGATGTGTTGTATTTTGTTATTTCACATCAAAAAATGTGCCAATAAAAGACATTGAAATGATTCTTAGTAATTAAACAGAAATAAAATAATTTCTGAAAGCATATCCCTAATTCCAAATTTGATGACTTACTATGGTCAAATATATATATAAATGTGTATACTAGTTTTAAGGTCAATAATAGCCTAGATTTTCACATTTGTCTGATAGAAACTATCTAAACTAAATGTAGACCTGATTTGAATGTAATCGTGACATTTTAAAATTACAATTTAACAGTGACTGAAAAAGATGTATTTGTAATCATTGAAAGTAATAGCCATCTACGTACAATAGTGAAAACACTTTCAACGCAACTTTCAATATACAATTAATCTCAGTCTTCGGTCTTTGGTCTAGTGCTGTACCTATACTCATAGATAGTTTGACCATTTTTATTGTTTTTGAGAGGGCAGCATACATTGTGAATATCATGGATTAGAAATCAGAAAATCCAGCATCTGTTAATTATGGAAAATGGGAAAACAAATGAGTCGCTTTGAAAAAACATATCCTTTGAAACACAAAGCTATTAATCTGATACCTTTTTTAAAAATTTTGATATTATAGTGAAAAGTAGCTCTTTATTTATTAGATGTAGTATTAAGTGTAGGAAAAACTTGAAATAAATCTATGAGACAGGAAGAATAAAAATTATTTTCAGCAAATGAACCAATGAACTTACTGAATATATGTTGGAGTTCAGAATGAGTTCCTTTTATAATATTATAAGCATGAGTATCTGTTTTTCAACTAACTGAATTTTAAGTATCTGTGGTGGTGATGGCAACTGGGTGGTGATGGTGGATGAGGGCCCTTTGTACACTGAACCCATTGGACTAAACTGATTAGAAGATGATACACCAACAAAGCATGCTACTCAACATCGTACTGGATAGTTTTATTGGCCATACTGCTGCTCAACTCCACAGCAACTTAACGTCCTTTCCATTTCTGAATCAAGGATTATTTTTATAAAGTCAAGCATTTGGATAGTTGAATTTGTATTTCGATCTATCCAACTTTAATTTGTGTATGTTTGCATATATACATTGTAGAAAAAAAATGGGTGGTTAAAAAAAGTAAGAGCACACTTGGGCAGCTGACATTAAAAGTTGCAAAGTTGAATCTGGCAAGATGATTAGTAGAAGTAAATATGCAATTTGAAACAAGAACAGACATCAATGTGGTTGAGTGATACACAATTCATAGGGAAAGTTACCATTGGTTAATCGTAAAAGTCCTAAATTATGAGGCATAAAATTGTAATCTCTGGTGATTGGATTGTATGACTCTGTCAGATGGCTTTTCCTTCAATCAGTGAAAGTTCAAATTAAGAACAAGTGAATTATGGATGTTGACCTAATAATTATGCCATATTTTCAGTTCATCTGGATCCTGTATGATGGCCTCATACCCTTCTTAGACTAATCTGGTGGCAGAATAAGAAGAAGCCTCCTGTGTCTAAAATACACATTATAATGATTGCTTTCTGGATTCAAATTCATTCATTCATTCAATAAACATTTATGGAAGGCCCACTGTGTGGCAGGAACTTGGCTAGTTGTTAGGTTGTGACATACGTGTTCAGACATAGACATTAGTCAGATCATTTAGACTTTTTGGACCTGAATTTCTGTGAGAAAAAAGAACAGGAAGAATTAAAGGCCAGGGAGAAAGAAGAGAAGCAGCAGGGGAAGAGGAAGGAAAAGGAGAAAAAGAAGGAAAGGAAGAAGGGGAAAGGAGAGTGGCGGAGGATGAGAAGTTCTAAAATAATGTGTTTGGAGTTGTCATTTCATTCCATGAAGGCTGTCCAGCAAATGATTGAAAAAAAGGTCTAATAAATGACTAAGTTTAAAATTTATTTTAGCTTTTGAAGTTTAAATGTGAGAGTGTTCATATTCAAAACTTTCCTTATAAAGTATATAAAAAATTATAAAATTTAGAGGATTTTAACTCTACATATTTAACGTCCTCCAAAAATAATACCCTAGTTCAATTTTTGAAAAGGATGTAGAATTTAAAATTATAGAGTTTAGCATAATATAGGGAACTGAAAGAGGACATGGTTCGATGTTATTTAGCAAGCCTGTATCATTCAATTATATAAAACACTAGAAGTAGAATATCATCGCATGATGAAGTTAAGTACAGTATGCCATAAGAAATGTTCCAAAACTAAAACGATAATGTGAAATAGCACAGGTGTTCTTATATATACAAACAGAAGAGACGATATGTTAAATTCTTTACAATGGATTATGCTAAAATAAAATAAGAATAGCATTTATTCTTTTTGGTCAAGTTTGGCTATTTATGAGCTAGATAGTTAATTCGATAGCAGGTCAATTTTGTGATAAAATCTGAACACTTACCTTCACTATTAATATATTTTGACCACGATGAATAACTAGAGTGAAATCTGCCCTAGTGTATACTAATTCCACTATTTCTGATGGGAAAGCATGAGTAGACTGTTAAGAGGTTTTTCTTTATTGGGAAATTATGAACACTATTTTCGGTAATACTGGAGTTGTGAATCTACTCCACGACATTTAAGAAGACACTTATAAAGTCAATCACAGTCTCTTGATATTAGAAAAAGCAGACTAGAGCTTATAAAAATGTTTCTCTCTCTATCTATAGATCTAGCACTGCTCAAATTTATTGAGCACATACCACGTGCTAAGAAATATGTGAAGCTGGGATTTGAAGACTTAGTATGACACTAAAGCCAGATCTCTTGAGCTAAAAATTAAATTGACAAGATAGGAAAATCTATATCCCCAGCTCACGACAAGATAATTCCAAGGAGTATTAATCGTTTTAACAACACTATGGCAATACTTAACACCATATAAAAACAGATATATTTTTAAATTGAATAAATTTATTTTTATGTGGCATTTGGGGGTATGGGAAACAATTACTAATTTGCTTGCCCCTGCTCTTCCTTACGGCAAGAAAAACTATGTCAGTAAGGATTTCTTTACAGTTTTTATTGAAATGATCTTCCTTCGTTATGGTTGCTTTAATCCCCTAACCATGAGTGTGTAGTGTTGCAATATGATTAAAGCAGAGTGTACTGAAATTCGGATTAGCATGTTTTCTCTGTCAGAAGTGAAGTTTTTCTTGTAATCCAGTTTTCACATCATGGCCAACATTGATGAGTCAGTGATTTAGTGTGATTTTATTTCATTTTATTTTTGCTATTTACAACGATGTTTAGGTTTCTAATGCCTGACTTTCTTCCCACGTTTCCATTTCAAGTTCCACAAATCACATTATTTTCTAATAAAAAGAGGTGAGTGCTCTTCATGATCTAATGAACAATTTTGCACATATGGCCATATAAAACGCCGTATCATCATGTAAAATATAGCCAGTGTCTCTAAACATATTTATTCCATTTATTCATCTTTCACTAGCCATAGAGTTTCTTATAAATAATTCTTTTTGAGGTGTATATCTTGGACTCTTTAGATTAAATTTTCGGTTTTACATGAAGTTAAGTATGGAAAGAGGGAAGATATTTTTCTTTTATTTAGTGTCTTTTCTTTTTTCTGGATGAGCCTTATGAGGCGTTCATCAACTGCCATTTTAAACTAATTGTTGTAGTTCATTTTTTCCTCGTAAAATGCAAATTAAGACATCGCATGTGAATTCTATTTAGTGTTCTATTGATAGTCAATTTAGTCAATTATTACTAACATAAATCAACATATTTATGCAAATTTAGTGACCACTATAAAATGTTCTTGTTAAATTTTACTATACTTGGGAGAGACTTAGTCAAATTAGTGCTAATCAATATAATGGCTCATATTTATTCCTGTTGGCTCGAAAGTTGTGCTTCCTAAATGTATTTTAGAAAGACAAAATAAAAAAACCCTCAAATCTGCATGTATGGAATAAACTGTGTGTAAGACTGGATCAAGCTATAAAACATTGTAAATTGCTATGTGCTTTTTAAGCAATTATAATTTAACACAAAAAGAAAAAGTTATGCCAATACCAGCTGTAAAGTTTATTCTGTTCTACCTCTCCAAAATAAGACATCAAAAAATAATATTTTAATCCACTATAATGTCCACGATTTAGTATAATTCTGAGAATGGGAGAAATTGGTATTACTGAGCCTCTTCTAGATAGGCACGCTTAATGACCACCAACAAATGCAGAATGTGAACAATTTTTGCTGGGAAGCAGGGCCACTTTCTTTCCGAAGCTTTTAAGGAAGCTAAAATTGTTTGTGCACAAGAATATTTCTACTGCCTGAAAAATACAGGTCTTTTTAATGCGTGAGCAAGGTATTTTCTAATGCAATGCATAGATTTTATTTGGGTGATAATCTGGTGTCAACTCTCAATGACTTTTTTACAGAAATTTGTGTAGAAACAAGCTGGAACTCCAGGGTCCAGGACAGAAAATACTATCTCTTCACGTCTGGGATTGCATTTCAAATTTAATCTGAAGGACCTGATGAGATATGCCAAACTGCCTGAAAACAATTTGGGTAGCTAGTCAACTGTGGGATCTGGAGGCCCATAGACACTAAAAGCACTTTTCTTTGCTTTTTTCCCTCTGCTTTCTCACTCCAAATAACTGCAGACTGAGTACATGCAATCTATACTGACACTGCAATGACGACACAAGTACAGCTGTTTTTACTGCGATGAAAGATGACCTTTATTCAGTGCCCAGTTGTTTTCTGTTATCATTATTATTATTATTTGGATATCGGTATGCAATGTGAGGCAGATATGCTAGCAAAATCTATGGTACTGGTCCCATGGTGTTATAGAGCATGGATTTTCTGACACAGTGCAGCATATTTTAAGAAAAGTAGCAAGTCAATCTATGTATGTAATAATGTATCTTTATGCTTTAAGTTTGGTCAGAGAACTAAAATTGAAAACAAGGAAATATATTGATATAAATTTTCTATTTTTCTATTTATACATATATATGAATACTCATTTAAAAAAGTTTTTTCAGCACTGCTTTATCTCATCTAGGTGGTTTTGGCTGTGCTTTCATTAATAAACCTAGAAAAAACTCTTTACTCTTGGTGCACAAAAATATTCCCGCATTCACGGAAGATTCAGAAATGGCCCTTAATTGAGGGATATTGATGGTTAGCTCAAAGTCCACTTGACATTTTGAAAAATAGAAGGGGATATTGGGCATTGTTCCTCTTAATGCTTTAAATGCAATTCAAAAAGTAAAATAAATAAAGTAAATAAAGAGAAAAATAAATGGACATAGTGCAGACAGACTCCCTCCAAGAGGCCATTTATCTCGTTCTAAATTAAATGGGCTTCTGTACTTTCAAATTGATGCTTAGACAAAGGATGTTCTCCTAAATGATTTTACTGGTTTTCAATTCTGGCGATTCTCTATTAAAGAATTTAGTTTACTTCTTAGTGCTGTGGAGACTAAAAATGAACTAAGTAGCAACGACTAAAAATCTGAAAATATAGCAAGAAAGCCATTGCAATGTGCAGATATTGGTTCCCTTAAAACAATCTCACATCTACAAACATGAAAGTACTTTAAGTGATCAAATAAGGCCTAATCATACTTGCTTCATTGGGTTGTTGTAAGGATTAAATAAGTGTATATTAAATAAGTTCATGTATCTCAAATTAATTTTAAGAGTGCCTGGCATATATAAGTGCTATACAAGTTTAGCTATTATTATTAGCATTAGTGGTAGTGATAGTATGATTTAATACACCATATTGACATGACTTTAAAAAATGGCTACAAAACTAGCAGCTTGTTGTTGGAATTGACCTCTCTCAACATATCTCCCTTTCAGGATCCACCATCTGCATTCTCTGTCTCTCCACTCCAGCACTTAATGTCCTCATTCAATCAACCAACAGCACAGATACTTGTGTTGTATGTCCCAAATGATACAACACTCTTTGGACAATATCCTGTAATCTAAAATTGTTCTCCCTTGTCTCTTCCTTTAAATTTTCCTACACCCATGTGTTCTTACCCAATATCTTACTTCTTCAGGCTTTGTTCTCTGCTTAATAAACTGACAGCTAGCTAATTCTACTAAAATAAATCCATGTTCTTGGATTTAATGTATTGCTACTCTTAAAAATGTACTTTCCTTATTAACAGGGAGATTGTAAAGTCAAAAATTAATAACTACTTATGGGGATTTTAGCCCAGTTGCTAGAGATCTGGGCTAGTTTGTCCTTTCAGTAGCCAGTGGGCTGCTAAGTACTACCTATGGGAAGGAATGCTCTGTTCATTTATGAAAGGATCTTCTTAAATCACTGGGAGACATAGAGGTCACTACAAATTTTGAGTTATTTACAATTTCTAAGGCTGTATACGTACCTTCCAGGCTTAAAAAGTATTTGTTTATTTTTACCATTAATCAAGAAATGCTGTCACTTCTTTGTACATGCTATGGTATTTATATTAGCCAAATTTTATTGTCAGTGTAGAAAAATAAAAATCACAGGAAATGCATTAATCAGCTGTGTGGTTGGTTTTATGAGTTTGATCTTAGATTTTAATCCTAGTGTGATTCTTTCAAAAGCGCATACCAGATTTCATATCATCCCAGTAAATAATTCCAGTTTGAATTTCAAAATGTTGTTAAGAGAATGTCATGGAGGGGCTGGCCCCGTGGCCGAGTGGTTAAGTTCGCGCGCTCCGCTGCAGGCGGCCCAGTGTTTCGTTGGTTCGAATCCTGGGCGCGGACATGGCACTGCTCATCAGACCACGCTGAGGTGGCGTCCCACATGCCACAACTAGAAGAACCCTCAACGAAGAATACACAACTATGTACCGGGGGGGCTTTGGGGAGAAAAAGGAAAAAATAAAATCTTTAAAAAAAAAAAAAAAAAAAAAAAAAAAAAAAGAGAATGTCATGGATGTGCATATATTTCCTTAATTCATAAACTATCAAATGATCGATATTTCTATAATGTAGAAGAGAAATTAATGGATGCTATATTGAAAGGTAATCACTCTGCATTTGATCCCATTATAATTTGTATTTATTTAAGGACTATGAATCATCAACTAAAATACCGAAAATATTCATCTTAATGGTAGACTATGTGTATTTTGTCTTTTAGTGAATGCAGTACTAAAACTATCAGAGTTCCACTTAACAAGAGGAACCTCGTTAGAGTTCATCTTAACCTGGTTCAATTTTTATAGCTGCTGTTTATCAACTGCATAACTCAATTCTATTTGTAGAAATTCCTTCAGGATGTATTACTGATATTTTATTCATAAAATTAAAATGCATATTAAAATACAAATTATTACTTTTATATCTATATTATTAGTGATTGCATTGAAGATTTTATCTGAATTTAAGGCTTTATACTTAAAATCACATTTGGAACCATATATCTGTTATCTTCTCAATGAATGCAGCATGTGGTACCAGGGTTAAATTTTGCTAAAGTTGTTTTTTCTGTTGACAATAAGACTCTGTTTTTCCAACTTGATATAGCAAGTGATAAAATGTAGCTTCTGAAGTATTGTGAAGTTAAATAACTGCATTTTCATAATTTAAATTACAGTCCAACTTATTTCTGCTTTCATTTATTGTAAATGAGTACTTATATACTGATGAATACGAGCTTAAAATGGAAAGGGTAATTATTATTTTAATACATTTTAGTGAACTAAGAGCTGAGTACTATTGAGTTTGAACAAAAGGGAAAATAAATATGTGAGGATGTTCACATATACATAAATAGCAAAAATTGCTATGACAAGGTAGATACTTGGATTCAGTTAAAAACTACAACTATGTTTTACACTGTGTAGACTCAGTAATTGGAGAGATAATCTAACGAAAGAGCATAATTTAATACATAGAAGCCAATTCACCCTTTTATTTTTCTTTTAACTAATTAACATACATCATAATTCTTTATAGGGAAAATTTCATAGAACTATGTATCAGCTCACTAATAAAGATTTCCCTGGGAAGTTTATCATTTATTTAAACTTTCCTAAATCACATTTTGTATTAACATATTTTTAAAGAAATTGAGTCATAGTCAGGAAGCTGAAATGCATTAGTCTAAAACACTTTTATATAAAGGTAGTGTATATACACTGACAGAGATGACATTTAAAATTGTCATTAACTATAGCTGCAGTTTTGATTATTTTTCTTGAACAGTTATAATTTGATTATGATCAATGCAACTGCTCTCATTTGTTTGATATCTAATAAAATCATTAATGAATCAAAGTAGTGAATGCTAATTACACCTGCATTTTTTATTTACTTTCCATTTTCATGTACATATATGACAGAGGATCAGACAGAAAATATACTAATTTTTACAACCTATCACATGCCAGTGTTTATTTCTTACACCATGGTTGGAGAGAGGTCAGAATTAGTACACACTTCCACAGATTCACTCAGTGGTTAAAGTGCATTGTCAGGGCTATTCAACGAAATAACCAGAAAAGAATAATTGACTTATAACATCTGGCCCCACAAGCACATGTTTTAACCTTAATTCAGATTCCACTTCCTGTAACCATGTGATATTTATAACACATCTGATCATTTTGGAACCTTCAAGGGAAGTCATAATAAAGATATTTCCAGTGATTCGATAGAAAGTATATCAGCGTGTTGACATGTGGAGAAATTGAATTTGTTATTTGTAAAAGTAGAAAATCAAGTGTTTGAGGAAACTGTCCTCCTATGTTGTCATGTTTTTCTGAAATGTTTCATATTTTGCAATGACTAACTGGTGGCATAACTAAGTGTGCAAATACTTTCAAAATAAATAAATCTGATCAAGTTTATTAGGCCCATTTTATCAGTCACATTATTTCAGTATGCAGTTATTATATAGCAGTTACATTTGTATATTAACAAAAGTAGTGTACTACCATGTATTTATTAATTATATGATTTATACTTTTAGAGTCTCAAAGTAATTTACATAGAAGATATAATTAGTGGATGAAAGATGAACTGAGAAAGAAATTTTTGTTTGTTAAATGATACTGGTATAACATTGTCTTTCCAAAGATTTTTGCTTACGGAAAAAAATACATTGTGTGTGTGTTTAGGGTGGAGAGCCATATATTCTGTGGCCTATTTGTATGTTTGGTAGCTTTAAATAATTAACAACAGTTTCAGAAAAAATGGAATACTACTTTTTTGTTGAAATCACAGAAGATTTGCCCTCCTACCATATAGAGGGAGCTCACAGATGGATACGCCACATTTGTAACTTTTAAGGTTCAGTGAAATATAACACACATCTGCTCTAACCCAATTCCAACCTTTTAAAGCCTATGCATGTAACCAATATAGGATAAAAATGGTTATAGGATCTTAAGCTAGCAGAATGAACTATCTAATTACTCTGTGTTGCTTAAAAGATGTTAAGGATAGATTTTAGCTCTGCTGTGTGTCTCCCCCTTTTGAGTAAATTCCATAAATTATTATTAAAATTTTATGCTTCACTTTTATTTTTCTTCTTTGGAAATCAATCAAATAGTGTTTATGGACCTGAAAGCACAGAGGTGGAAAAACCCTCTCTTGGACGAAAGCATCAGAGACATGATTTATGACTTTTGCAAATCCTTTTAAATCATGACTAGTCTACTGTGTGGCATTATGAAAATATAAATTGCTGAAAATAGTGTATATGAGACTTTACAGAATATTAACAACACTTTTTTGAGGCAACAAAAGATAGTTTTCCCACTAAAAAGCAGTGTGGAAGTCAAATGAATTCAGCCTCCTTTCCTGTGTCCACATTCAACTCTTTGAAAGTACAGTTACACTGCACCATTTATTTGTGTGAATAGGACAGCGTTTGAAAAATAGAAATATCTGAAGTCACGCATTCAACAGAGTTATTCTTTGGCTATTGAAAGATACAGCTGCGGTTGTCTGCTTTTTGCCCCTGCTCTTTTAGACTCACTCCTTACATCAGGGAGTGAGGATTTTGAACAGTAAATTTGCTGTTTTTTAATCAGAGTGAGGGAGAAAGGAGTTCTGGTGGGTTAAACTTAATAGTCTTCTTATGTTCTGTTGTTTGCTGATCATTTTTAAAGAGTTACAATACAATATGGAGTAGTTGACAATAAATCCATAGCAAATATCATTCAAATTTTTTCCTAATAACTCAGAAGGTCCATATGAATTTCAGCGATTGAGGGGAATCGAGAATACCAATCCTCCCTCTACTGGCAAAATTGATAAATTGTGGCTAATAGAGATTTGCAGTAGACAGAATTATAGACAAGCAGTGTTTACTATAAATTTCAACCGGAAGTGTTAGCAAATGTATCTTCCTTAGTTCCATTTTTCAGTTGTGAGGGAAAAGAAGGCAGCAGGCCTTCATCACGGAAAAGAATTGTAGTATTTTAGAGTTATACAAAGACCAAAGGTGGAACGTATCTTTTTTTTCCCTCACATTTCCAACCCAAAATCCGGGAAAGGGATTAGGGAAGAAGAATGGCAAGGACAGGGCTGTTGAATGGATGGATGGAAATGGCAGGTGAAAGAAGAGATTTTCTTTTCATGAAGAAATGATCTTTTTCATTACTTAAGAAGCAACCCCTTCTTTGGATATCAGGTTGGAACTGGAAGAAAAGAAGGATAGCTTCTACCTCTGGCCTTTATATGACTCTTCAGTTACCATGATCCTTTCCTACGAGGAAGTTTCGCTACCAGCTCTTCCTTCAGAACTGAAAAATGGAAATAAGGAAGAAACATTTGCCAACACTTCTGGATGAAATTTATAGTAAATGCTACTTGCCTATAATTCAGTCTACTACAAATCTCTAATAACCACAATTTCTCCAGTAGAGTTACTGTAACGTTTGGATTTGGGTTGTAGATAAGATAAGAAGTAGTGAGCTGATCTGCCAGAACAATCTTGAGGTTTTTTTTTTTTAATATTGTGGGGTAAATGGCAAACGTGGGCATGGGCTTATAAGAATACTGACACTCCAAGGCCCCTTCTTCCTTTTCATTCTCTTCTTCCCCGTGTGCCTTCCCGCTCCTTCTCTTTCTGGTATCTCTTGAAAAGTATCAATACCTTTCTTCACTTTCTCCTTCTCTTCTTCCTGCCTCAAGAAGAGAAAATAAATATTCATATTACTAACTTATTTTTTTCCTAATTTTCTCTTGTAGATACTGGATTGATTATGAAGAAGAGTAACGATTCTTTATAGGGAGGGAGACACAAAAGAATAAGAAAGAAAACAGAAAAAGAAGTCTATTCTAGGAATAACAGGAAAAAACCTGGAAACTATTTCTTATCCAAGAATTAACAGTAACTTTACGAGTCTAGTAAAAGTGTAGAACAAGTTTAAAATTTTAGAACAAGTAGCCAGAGGCATATCTGAAATGTTATACACTCTAAACTGTCATACTATGCACAACAAAAGGTAGGAAATGTGTATAAAATAAACTTATAATAACATTTTCTTGGTACTCTCGATATAGTTATGGGCCAATCTGGGAAAAAATTGTCAAAGTAGGCTTTTTGTCTCCAGTGAATCCTCCAGTCAATCTGCCTGGTACTTTCATGCAACTGCCTGGGTGCCCAGACTACTTAGTTAGAATCATCCCTTCTTATACCAGGTGTGCCCCATGGAGTGGCTCTTTGTGTTCCTCCAACTTCTTTTTTTTTTTTTTTGAGGAACATTAACCCTGAGCTAACTGCTGCTGCCAATCATCCTCTTTTTGCTGAGGAAGACTGGCCCTGAGCTAACATCTGTGCCCATCTTCCTCTACTTTATATGTAGGATGCCTGCCACAGCATGGTTTGCCAAGCGGTGCCATGTCTGCACCCAGGATCTGAACCAGTGAACCCCGGGCCGCCAAAGCGGTATGTGCGCACTTAACCGCTGCACCACCGGGCCGGCCCCTCCCCACCAACTTCTTATCTGCATTGTCCTTGTTTGTTCTCCATCCTTGTGCACTACCCTCAAAAACTGATAACTGTGATAAAATGGTAACAAAAATTGAGTATTCTTACCTTAGTCTTTAGTGGTAACATATTTACCTCTTGGCAATCTTTATGATTCTGTTTGGAGGTATCCATGTTAAATATGTAACTGAGACTTTAGGAATTATAGCCAAGTAAGAGAGATGATTGTCTAGCACAGGCGAGTTTTGCAATACGTCTCTATTTACGGTGTGAATATCCTTGGGTCAGGCTTATGATGCCACAGAAAATTGTTTCTTTACAAATAGATAAATGTCCCTCAAAATCTCAGAAAATGTGTCTGCTACACAAATTGCTGCTGATTGGTATTTTCCTGATTTGTCAATAGTTTGATAAATGCACTCCACTCTCTTTCCACAAATTGACTTTGATCCCATTTTTATCTCCGTTGTCACTCTTAGATCTAAACCTAAATTTTGATTACATGTTGGTAGACATTATAGGACATTTCCCTGACTGCTTCTGGAGACAGTTGACCAATTTCCCTTAAGTTAGACCTGAGAAAGTGATCGTTGTAATTCTAACTGGCTTCCTAATATGCAGAAATAATTAAGACTGGCTCGCTGGTTGCAGTCAAAGCTGTAGGAGATCAGTTTACCTTTCAAGAAACTTTCAAGCCCTGTCATAAATATTTTGAAATGGTTTATTTCTGATCAACTCTCTATGTGTATTCCTTATTAGGAAAAACAGAAAAGAAAATTCTCAAATATTTTGAATAACTTTATTTACCCACCCTTAAGGAGAAGCCAGTAGTTTTTAAACACTTTTTGAAAATATCTACCATTAAATTTATTATTTTTGATACAAAAAATATATAACCTGCTCAGCCCCAAATGCAGGACTTATTACGTATTCACAAGCCTAGCTCTTTTTTTCAAAGTAAACACCTCAGTTCTACCTGCCTTTGCTCTACTGTGTTTATCAGCATAATTAAGCTTGCAAACTCAATGAGCGAAATCATAAATAATATGAGAATGAGAAATGAAGACCAGCTTTAAATTCTTCCTTCTTCACGAAGTAAAAGAAAAAAATCACTTTTGTTGAGTATTTCAAGGGGCACGTGTTATAGAAAAAGACAATATGTTATTGTGAGCTATTGCACCTCTCATGTGGTTCATCTCCCTGCTGTGTTGAACATCAGCAGACGCAGAGCTGTAGTTACAAAAGCAGATTATAAACTGTGACAAATCCTATTCACTTTAAGGAGTGTTCGTCTCCTGTGATGCATGTTTAACCCAATTATGTAATGGAGAGGTTTTTTTGAGGTATCTCTTCTGAAACCTTAAAGCTAGTGCGTAATTTAGAAATCATCTGCTCCAACTACATCATTTTACAGAGGAGGAACCTAGGGCCTGGGAAGAGGCAGTAACAACTAGTTTATATCAGAGGCAAGACTAGAACCAAAATGTCTTGGCTGGAGCTCAATGACATTTCCTCTCGGGAAGGTGATACAAAGTGTGAACGAGACCAAGTTTCTCTTTAGTTTTGTCCTATCTCCTACCTTTATAATGGCCTTTCTCTCACTCTTATGCTTTGCATCTCATCTGAGTCTAGTTGTTAAGCTTTCTTCACTATGATCCCATGCCTCATATTTTGGCTTAATTTTTTCCCTTCAGGTGAAATGGCATTTTATTCAGGGATTGTTTTAAATGCACCGGCTTAAGAGAAAAAAAATGAATCTCTAATAACTTCAGTTAGCCATTGTTAGAGGACACCGTGGGCATGAAAGGGTAGAGGGGTGGAAATCGTAATTTTTTGACAAGTTGTTTTTTTCCCTTGCATTCCTCCAATATATCACTTATGCATTCACTGTCTTCTGAATGTAAAACCCGTCCTGAGTATAGAATGCAAGAGGTTGCTATTTGCAATTTTGATCAGAACTTTCATTCTCACTACGCTCAAAGAAGTGACTAAGACTGTCTGACAGCAGGCATCAGGAACACAGACAGTATCTTCTACCTTATCATTTTTAACTCACAGGCTGATTTTTCTAAGGGAAATTACTGAAGAGTTATGAAAAAAATTTGAATAGAAAGAGGAAACCAGGAAAGTAAAGAAGAGGATATCCTTTTCACACGTCCATTAGTGACTGGAACTAGACAGAAAATACGGTTTGTCTGACTTACTAACAGCAGAGGTAGGCCGCAAATGAAGGTCTGAAAGCATCATTGCCTCTCCGCCAATTTACCTGTGGTTACAAGGACGCGGCAAATGGTACTGGTATTTAGTTTATCAAGTGCTCAGAAACGTGAAGATGATGTTATTCTGGAGAAAAAAAATTCAACTAAAACAAAATAAAATAGCATATTTGGAGGTTTGTTTTAGGTGAAAGTGACATAAACTTCTAGGAATACACTGTTTCATTCCTTCAAGAAGTAGAAAGTTCTCTTATTTTTCCTCTTAGACATTCCTACTTATCAGATATGTATTTATATTGAGGATGTGTAGATAAGTATAGTGTTGTATCTATGATAAGATAGATTTGAAAATTTTCATGTGAGTCTGTTTCACAATTTTGTGTAAAATACCCATGCTTGAGAGTGTGTTCATTAGAAAATGCGGTTACTTACTTAGATTCGTAAAAGACAGTGTTAGAGAGAATTTATGATCATTTTAGAGGTTATAAGGCTAATGTGCTTTTAGAACTGCCAATCAAGTTCATTTTAACTAGGTATTCATGTAATCAAGTTCTCCGACCTTTAAGTTCAAGAGAAAGTACATCTGAGGGAGGGAGGGCATTGCCTCTCTTTTGACAAATAAACAAACAAAAATGATGCAGGCCTTGTATTTCTTATTATATCTAGAAAGCATGAATACCAATAAAAGCAAAAATAATTCATTTTCTTTAACTATTTCCCCTGGAGACTATTCAGAAAATCAGCTCTGAATGGCAAGAATGTCGAGTCAGTTATATCTCTTTGGTTAAGTATTAGTAGATGGTCATATGCCTTCCAAGATAAGATGGACCATTATATATAATACTAGGCTTTACATATAATAGTTAAAACATATTAGATATATAGAACATATGTTTAATCTTATCTCTCTGTACTACAGATGCAAAGAGTAATTTGCATTTTAGAACTAATAAAGTGGCTAATCTTGCTTGATCAATGCATGAAGACTTCTCAGATTCTGCTGCAGAAAAAATAATTTTCACCTTAGAAAAATTAAGTGCCATAACAGTCAAAGGTAACTTTTTACTGAAAACATGGAGAATTTATAAATTTATAAATTTCCTAAATGGATTAGCATGTCCCTGGGGCATTTTACCTGCATACTGCCCTTTAAACGCTTTCACTCTCATTTTATTTCTGCTTAAGAAATCTTTTCATGGAAGTCATTTCTATGTACTACCTGCTGGGTCGGATTACCTCTTGTTTTATTTTAGGTGAAAAAATTCAGGAGACCTCTTAAAGTTTGACACATATAGGATGATTAAAAAAAATACATTTCTAGATAGTCAAATGAAACTGTCATCTACTGGAGCAACAACTTCCTAAGAAGGCAAACAAGGAAAATGAAGCAAAAAATGTTGAAGATAATTCTTCCTGCCTCTTGCTGTGGAATCTTTACTGTTGGTGCGCTGTACCACTGAACCACCCCCCTTAACACACACACACAACCACAGTTACTATTGAAAACAATAGGCAAGGAAGGAAATCACTTTATTATTTATTGATATTCAAAGAACTGAAAAGTAGGAGAAAGAAAACTGCAGTGAGAGTGCAGCATGAATTATTTATTTAGTTTCTTCAATTTGTTGACCTTAATGAAACACAAAGTGATTTGAACTAAGAGTAATTAACAACAGAGAGCCTGCCTAATAAAACCGAGAAAGAATCATATTTGTTTCAGGAATCAGTAACAGCCAGTGACTGAAGATCATAGTGGAACCATTCAGGAAAACAAAGAGCCTTTGGCCAAGGCAGTTATCATGCTAGACATGTGTGCCTCTGTGTAGAGATTTTTAAATTTATCCCTTGAAAGAAAGAAAAGAGAAAATTCTTGGTAAATGTTGAAGAATGTAATACTTTATTTGTTAAATTGTCCAATACTATAATTACAGCCAGTGCGTTCCTCTGTGGTGTCTGCAATAGCCCTTGCCAAACAATTTTAGAGAGCTAATCAAAGTAAAATGTTCTTTTCATTTAAGGATTTGAGAACAATTGTATAGTTTCTTGTATCGTGGTTATTCTATCTCATGGTTAAAAATTCGCAAGAAAGAAGAAGATTATATGTTCACTTGCCTGGGAGAAGTTGAGCTGACAGGAAAGAAAATTTAAATATATATTATATGTTACATTCTATGAATTTCTGTAGACATCTATTGGATTTCTCAACATTCTTAAGTGGGTTAACAATGACCAAAGCTGTAATTGACCATGAGCTTGCACCAGCTAAGATTTCATTACATGAAAGATTCTTCTACGAAAAATAAAATGAGGAGAAAAATAAAGTAACAGGCAGATCTCAGTGACACCAAAATGTCATTTTTGATGCCAAGTTTAAGAACAATTGTGTGTGGTGAGGGGCATACTACACAATTTTTCATTTAAATAAAATATTCCAGTGTGACTGAAAGTAAAACAGCACAACATTGAATAAAATTTAATGAATCACTTTGGAATTGTAATGGATACAATCACCTTTCTAAACTTAAGATTCCATTTCTATTCTAATTATAGTAAAGACAAATATTTCTATTTTATCTGTGTGTGTATGCATGTATTTAGTTCTAAGGATTTCAGAGCCCTCTAACTGGCTTGTTCTTGCTCCCCTCAACTAGATGCACAAGGGAAGATGTGATGCTTATTTTGGAAATGGGGAAATCAAGATACAGTGGTTAACTCATTTTCCTTGATCTTTAGAATTCCATGTTATCAATTAGTCGATAAAGTACTTCCTCATATTTGCCCTAAAATATTTATCTGGTGGGGCCGCCCAGTGGCGCAGCGGTTAAGTGCACACATTCCGCTTCGGCAGCCGGGGTTCGTGGTTTCGGATCCCAGATGCGGACATGGCACCATTTGGCAAGCCATGCTGTGGCAGCAGTCCCACATATAAAAAGTGGAGGAAGATGGGCACGGATGTTAGCTCAGGGCTAATCTTCCTCAAAAAAAAAAAAAATTATCTTGTGAATTGATTATTGAGTGAAAGGGAATCAGGCAGGGATCTTTGAGCCTTTAACGTTTTTTCACTCTCATGCCTCTGCTACTATTTTATATAGGAGAAGACTACAACATTGGAAGCATTAAATTTAGTGACAAAAATTTTTGCATAAAATAAATATAAATAAATCATGTACTACATTTGTTGATGCATTAGAATAGTCATTTACTCATTAATAAAAGTCAATATAACTATAAATTAGTATTGGTATCAGAGTTAAAATGGCCAAACTAAACAGGGTACACCGTGGTAAATTAGATGTACAAAGTATAAGACATGGAGATAAATCCTTTATGATTAAGAAAATGACCTAAAAGTTATTTGGGGAATAGATCCCTGCTTTAAGTTTATTTTCATTGTGATTTACATATTTCTCTGAAAATGTCAGGGATATAAAAACAAATTCTGAGAAGTTGAGAATTTTGGTTAACGTTTTACACTTTCTTATATAGTTCTTACTACATTTCTAGCAATAAGATATGGCTATCTTTATGCCAAGGTAATAACTTTTCAGCCATGATGTAAGAAGAAAAAAGGACAAATTAAAAAGCAGATAAAGAGGGAATACATGCAATCTTCTAGTGAAATGACACTTGGTATGGCAGTCTAATAAAAATCAAACACAATTAAAACATGTGTCCCAGGTTTTTATCTGTCTTAGACACTTAAGTGTCTGATCAGTTAATATTGACATATCTAAGCCCAGAATTGGAAGTTGAAGATTTATATCACTTACCTGATCTCTTTTGAACTTAGAGCTAAAGCTGTAAATACATCCTCAAAGGCTATGTTGGCATGTAGAAACACATCTTTTTGTCTTCTGCTATGAAATCTGAATTTAAAAACATTAGGCTTTTCCCAAATTGAAGGACGTTCTACAAAATACATGACCAATAATCCTCAAAATTATCAAGGTCATCAAAAACAAAGAAATTCTGACAAAGTGTCACAGCCAAGAGGCATCTAATGAGACATGATGACCAAATGTAATGTGGAATCCTGGATGGGATCCTGGGACAGAAAAAGGCATTAGGTAAAACCTAAAGAAATTCAAATAAAGTATAAAGTAGTTAGTAATAGTCTATAGTATATTGGTTCATTACTTGCGGCAAAATGTATCATACTAATTTAAGAGGGAAAAATGTGTGTGGAGTATGGGGAACTATCTGCACTGGCTTTGTGACTTCTCTGGAAATCTAAAATGATTCTAAAATAAAAGTTAAAAAGAAAATTAAAGACTTTTGCCATGGTAGCATCTCATGCAGTATTAATGGCTTTTATTCCAGCTTGCCTTGATAACCCCCTCTTTTCAGAGAATATGCCCATTACTTAAGGACACAGCTACTCCAAACATTCCAGCACTCCACAGGAATTCCAGTTTTGTTGACACATTTTAAGAGCTGTGGTCTTGGGGTAAAACAAGCGGACCCACAATCACTGCAAAGAGAAATTTTCATAAACTATTGTTCTGCAATTACTATGTATTAGTTCTCATCAAGAATGTCTTAATGTTTTCACTTGTAAAACCAGGGCATCCTTTCCAGAAAACTACTGTTTGGAGATACATAAAAATAGATTGTAATTATTAGATTCTAGGCCCTAGAGAAACATATGCCTGCCGTCTTCAGTGAGCACGATGCTATTATTATCTTGAGTTTTGTACAGTGAAACATTTCACATTGCAAAAACGAGGGAAGTCACAGAAGTTTTGAAGTTTTCTATTTCTCATTCAGCTATTTTAGACCATTCTCTGGAAGCCAAAATGGTAACTATCTAAAAGGAAGTCAGCTATTGTGTGCTTGTTAATTAATTGGAATAGATAGATAAATGTAGTTTCATGAGTGATTAATAAAGCTTTTTACTGAAACCAAAAATATAGAGAAAATAAGATGAGTAGCAACTTAAATTTTGCAAAGGATAAATGCAAAAAATACGATTCATGAATAAAATGGTAAAATAAATGTTAAACTGCAAGCACTCATAGAACTCAAAGGGCATAAAAAATGATAATTGGCTCAAAAGTTAAATACATGGCATTGTTTATATATGTCATATCTAAAAGCAAACAAAAAATAGAGGAATTGATGAATGCAACTGATTTTTACGTATTGATCTTGTGTCCTGCAACCTTGCTGAACTTTTTTATCAGTTCTAGTTCTTTTTTAATGGATTACTTAGGATTTTCCATATATAAGATCATGTCATCTGCACATAGAGATAGTTTTACTTTTTCCTTTCCAATATGGATGTATTTTATTTATTTATTTTATTTTTTGCATAGTTGTCCTAGCAAGAAGCTCTAGTACAATGTTGAATAGAAGTGACAAGAGTGGACATCGTTGTTGTGCTCCTGGTCTTAGTGAGAAAGCATCTAATATTTCGCTATCAATTACAATGTTAGCTGTGATTTCTTTTCATAAGTGCCCTTCATTAGGTTGAGGAAGTTCCCATCTATTCTTAGTTTGTTGAGTGTTTTGCCATGAAAAGGTGTTGGATTTTGTCAAAAGTGTTTTCCACATCTGTTAAAATGATAATGTGGAATTTTGTCTTATTTTATTGATGTATGTGATTGATTTTTGTATGTTGAACCACTCTAACAGTCCTGGGATAAATCCCACTTGGTCATGGTGTATAATTATTTTTATATGTTGCTGTGTTGGTTTGTTAGTATTTTCTCAGAATTTTTATGTCCACCATCATAAGAGATATTGGTCTGTAGTTTTCTTGTGACATTTTTGTCTAGTTTTGGTATCAGCATAATACCTTCCTCGTACAATGAGTTAGGCAATGTTCCCAGGCTCTTCTATTTTTTGGAAGTGTTTATGAATAATTGGTGTTAATTCTCACTTAAATGTCTGGTAGAATTCAACAGTGAGGCCATCTGGTCCTGGATTTCCCTGGTCCTCGTACTTCCCTCCGAGTGATACTCTTGCTTTAGGAGCTGAGGGCTTGGGGAAGGAGGGGATGGCAGTCACAGTAGCTTCAAATCTTCTCAGTCTTCCTCTCTAGGCTTGGAACTACTGCCTTACAAGCTGGGGCAGCACAGACTCAGAGGAGTCTAGTCCAAAGTAGAGCTTTCATCCCATGAGTGAGGGCTGGGTGGAAGAAGGGAGCCCCTACCTCTCAGGTGCGTTCACCCGGAACTTATCCTCAGCAACAGGCAGCTGGGAGCCAGATGAGAAATGCTGACCTTTTGACTCTCCTAGAAAGAGTACTCCAACTGGGAGCTGGGAGAAAGGGCGCCCTGTGATCTTACTGCTCCAGCATGCAATGGAGTTTTAGTCTTGCTGAACTGGGAAGGGAATGAGAGACAGGGGTCTTCATTCAAATACCATAGACTCTTTCTGTTTTTACTCAGTTTTAGATTTTCTTGAATAAGTATTTCTTCATTTGTTGGATGCCTTAGGATCATTTCCAGAGACTTTAAATGGCTCTTGTTTTATAATTTTCACCAGTTTCTCTAAGTTAGCAAGTCTGTGGAGCTGGAAGTCGCTTTTCACCCCATGATTATAAGATAAAGGAATATAAAATCAGAGTTTATTAGGTAGAACAGTTTGCTGTTTTGTTTTAAACAGGCTAGAGCCTTAGGTATGAGGCTACCACAGATTGTGTAGGGCCTTGTATGTCATACTGAGATCAGTGAAAATTATCCTTTAGGCAATGTATCACGCTTGTACCCTCTACGATCCTGAGTGATATGACCAGATTTGGGCTTAAAAGAATAATTGCAGCAGCTGTATGAATAAGTATTGGAGTAAGCTAAGCACAGATGCACATATTAAGTTTTTTGTGAGCCTAAACCATGACTCCAAGAGTAAGAACAGATAGAGAATAAATTCTAGAAAAATATAAAAGATAGAAAGTTGAGAAATTATTCATTGATTATGAGACAAATAAAAATTTGATAATGGAGCAATAGTTTCTAGCTATGTTCTGACTTCAACACAAGTAGGATGTATACAAAAAGGAGCAAACATGAGGTGGAAGATAATAGCTATGGTTTTGGAGACAGTGCTGTGATATAACTGTAGGATAGCATGGTGAAGATGTTCAAGAGGCAGCTAGAAATACAGGTCTTGAGTTCTGAGAGAATTTGAACTTGGAGATAGAGATGTGGTAGTCATGACAGGATATATAATATTTCAAGTCATTGGAACAGATGACATAACCAAAGAAGAACACATAAAAGATGAAGATAACGATTGTGAAAGTGAAACCTTATCATAACACACTTTCAATGATATGATTGGAAAAAGAGGGGCCAAAAGATTCTTCCCTTAAGGAGGAAGATAATAGGATGGAACAGAGGAAGATAACAGTGTTGCAAAGCAAATGGTTGACAGAGTTTCAGGAAGAGAAGTGTGAACAACATTTCTATATAGAATTCTAAAATTCAGTGGACTTTTGTGTTTCCTCCTCTAAGATGATCATTTATATAGTGTCCTAGAGAACACCCAAGTGAGATAAGTCTCAAGAAAAAAAGCCAAACATGAGAGTATGGATGTACATTTCATTTAAAGAGACACTGTCTGGCAAATTAGATCAAAAAGATCAACAAAGTTGACAAAACTTTGGCTAGATTGACCAAGAAAAAGAGACAACTTTAATAGCTAAAATCAGAAGTAAAAGAGGGGTCATTACTACTGATTCAAAAAAAACCGAAAAAGGATTATAGGATAATACAATGAATAATTGTAAACCAACATATTTGATAACCTAGATAAAATAGACAAATTCCTAGAAATGCACAGCCTCCCAAACTGAATCATGAAAAAATAAGAAATCTTAATATACTTGAAACTAATGAGATTGAATCAGTAATCAAAAACCTTACAATGAAGAAAAGCCCAAGACTAGATGCCTTCATTGGTAAATTATCCAGCATTTAAAGAACTAACACTAATCCTTCTTAAATTCTTCAAAAAAAAATTGAAGAAAAGGGAACACTTGCCAACTCATACTATAAGGAAATCTTTACCCAGATACCAAAACAAGACAAAGACACTACAAGAAAAGAAAACTCCACACAATATACCTGATGAATATTGATTAAAAATTCTCAAGGAATACTAGCAAACAAATTCAGCAGGATATTGAAGGAATTACACAACATGACAAAGTAGGATTTATTCTTGGAATTCTAAGACGATTCAACATACAAAGTCAATGAATGTTATACACCACATTAAGAGAATGAAAGGAAATAAAAACACATCCTTAATCTCAATAGAGGCAGAAAAACACTTGAAAAAATTTAACACCCTTGCAAGATAGAAAAACAATCAACAAACTAGGGATAGAAGGAAACTATCTCAACATCATAAAGGCTATATATGAAAAACTCACAGCTAAAATCATACACCAAAGTCTATAAGCTTTTCCTCTAAGATCAAGAACAAGACAATGATGATTGCTTCTGCCACTTCTATACAACATAGTACTGAACATCCTAGCCAGAACAATTAGGCAAGAAAAATAAATAAAAACACATCCAAATTGGAAAAGAAGAAGTAAAACTCTCTCTGTTCTGAGATGACCTGATCTCATATGCAGAAAACCCTAGATTTCAAAAAAAGTGTTAGAACTAATAAATGAATTCAGAAAAGTCACAGGACTCTATATCAACATGCAAAAATCGGTTTCTATGTACCAGCAGTGAATAACCTGAAAAGGAAATTAAGAAAATAATTCCATTTACGATAGCATCAAAAACAATAACATACTTAGGAATAAACTTAACCAGGGAGGTGAAAGACTGAAAACTACAAAGTGTGCTAAAAGAAATTAAAGAAGTCACAAATAAATGAAAAGGTATCCTATGTTCATGGAATGAAAGACAATATTGTTAAGATATCAATATTACCCAAAGTGATCTAAAGATTCAATGCAATCCCTATCAAAAGCTCAACACATTTTGCATAAATAGAGAAATCCATCCAAAAATTCATATGGAATCTCAAGGGACCTCAAATAGCCAAAATAATCTTAAAAAAGAAGAACAAAGTTGGAGGTCTTACACTTCCTGATTTCAAAACTTACTACAAAGCTAAAGTAATCAAAACAGTGTATTACTGATATAAAGACAGATATGTAAACCAATGGAGTAGAATAAAGAGTCCAGTAATAAATCCTCAAATATGTGGTAAAATGATTTTTGATAAGGATGCGAAGACCATTCAATGGAGAAATGAACAGTCTTTCCAACAAAGATGTTGGGGAAACTAGATATCCACATACAAAAGAATGAAGTTGAACACATCTTACGTCATCTACAAAATTAACTCAAAATGAATGAAAGACCTAAAGAGGTAATGCATTAAACTCTTAGACGAAAACATAGAGGGAATACTTATAATATCGAATTTGGCAATGATTTATTGGATAAGACATCAAAAGCACACACAACCAAAAATAGAATAGATAAATTTGACTACATCAAAATTTAAAACGTTTCTGCATTAAAGGACACTATCATCAGAGTTGAAAGGCAACCCATGGAATAGGAGAAAATATTTGCAAATTATGTATCTGATAAGGGGTTGATATCCAGAATATATGAAGAACTTATACAACTTAAAAACAAAATGCCCTAAACAATCCGATTAAAAAATAGGCAGAAAACTTGAATAGGTATTTCTCCAAAGATAATATAGAAATGGCCAATAAGTACATGAAAAGATGATCAACATCACTATTCCTTAGAGAAATGTAAATCAAAACCAAAATGAGATACTATGTCATACCCGTTAGAATGGCTATTATCAAAAAAAAGAAAAAAACACAAATGTTGGTGAAGATGTGGAGCAATTGGAACCCTTGCATATTGCTGGTGGGCATGTAAAAGACTGTAGCCACCCACCATGGAAAACAGTGTGGTGGCTGGTCAAAAAATTAAAAACAGAATTACTATGTGATCAAGCAATTCCACTTCTGGGTATATAACCAAAATAATTGGAAGCAGAGACTTAAACAGATATTTTTATACCCATATTCATAGCAGTGTTTTTACAATAGCCAAAATGTGGAAGAACCCAACTGTCTATCAACGGAAGAATGGAAAAACAAAATGTGGTATACACATACAATGGGATATAATTCATCCTTAAAAAGGAAGGAAATTCTGACACGCCACAAAGTGGATGAATCTTGAAGACATGATGCTAAGTGAAGTAAGCCATTAACAAAAAGTCAAATACTGTATGATTCCATTTATATGAGGTGCCCAGTGTAGTCAAATTCATAGAAATAGAAAGAATAACGATGGTTGCCAGGAGTTTGGGGGAAAAAGAAATGAAGAATTATTGTTTAATTCATGTGGAGTTTTTGTTTGGAAAGATGAAAAGTTCTGGATATGGATGGTGGTGATGCTTGCACAACAATGTAAGTGTACTTAATGCCATTGAATTGTACACTTAAAAATGGTTAAAATGGTAAACTTCATGTTATGTATATTTTGCCACAATAAAAATGGTTAAAATGGTAAATTTTGTTATCTATATTTTACCACAGTAAAAGAAATAAATTTAAAACAAAATGCAAAGCTGTAACTCCTACCGTGTGTGAAATAAAATGGGACTTTCTCTCCACTAAGAAAACAAGGGAAAACACTTGGCAACAGAGCACTTCTCAAGGCCAGGGAAATTCCCCCAAGCTAGTGACAGTTGGGACAAAATGCAGCTACCTGTATAGCAGCAATTTTCTATTTAATACTGACCTAGATTTGCTTTCTATTGCTTTTCAAATATCTGTTACTTGATTGTGCAGGTTAACATTTTAAAAAATTGTATTATTAAACAAAATTTTAAGAAACAGGAAAGTCTGGCTCAATCTCTAGATACCCCAGCTTCCACCTCTCAGTCAAGCCATCATTCCTGCTTTCTTACATGGGTTCCCTACCCTGTAAGGATCTTGCTCCAGCCAGTTCACTGTGGTGCTGTCTTTGTTGTGCCCCTTGTTTCTTGTAAACTACTCTGTTCAATTTTCCTTTTTGACCTGACTCGGAACACCTTTCTCGATCATTTCTAATATTCTCTCAGAATTTGCTCTTCTGTTCAAGTTGAAACGCAGAGCAATAAAGACGTTGGACTGGGAAAGCTATATTTAATTAAGTTTAGAAATAGGAACTTTTCAGTTTTATGAGCATCTTCACATTCTAAAATCTCTTTTTCCTTCCCAAATCCATATCCCTACTTGGTTTTCTTTGTGTTGACCTCACTTTTTTTTTTCTGAATTGTAATTGTTTTTTATTTATTCCATCCATTCTCTGTCTGGTATGGGTGAAAAGCAAAAACACTGAGGAGCAATGTAATCTCCAGAATATATGAATCCCCTTGTGATGAAATATGTTTACAGACTTTTGAGAAATGATGAACACGTAGGTTTTCTTTCTTTTCTTTTCTTTTTGGTAAAATACAGCATATTGTAGACTTCAGTTGTTAAGTCTTAGTTTACCTGAAACTCCAAGTAAAAGAATCTGAGTGGTTTGACGTGTAAAAGGAAATAGGATCAATGGAAATGGCCCAAATAATGAATTTCTCAAACTCTTGAGTTTTCTGAGTAACTCAGATGATTTTATCTCTAGTGACGTTTACCTCAACCAAACTTCCAGTTCACCTAATTTCTGTTAGATGAAAAGTAGATGGGGAATAAACTTTGATATGTGAATCGTTTAGGAAAAATAGAAATGTAAAATGGGGATGATGTCAATCTTTCAAAGTTTTCTAAAATAAACGATAATGCATAAAATCTACAGGATACGTAGTAGATATTCAATTATAGTAGCATCTTTTCACTCAAGTTAGTTTTGTTTTTCACCTTGAATCCATTTCAAGGTTTGGTCAAGCTGCTAAAAACAGTGATGTTCTACATTAGCGAATTGTTAGTTTCCTAAGTAGTGGCTAATATTTGCATTTCTTCTTGTCTTTTTTTCTGATCATTTTGTAATCTTACTTGATGTACTGTCAGCAGACAGAATTATTGTTTAAATATGTAGTTCCTAAAATAGAAGAGAAAAAAAATAAACCGAAGCCCTGGTACTCCAATATTGACATTGTTCAGTTAAAATAAGGAACCGTCACATTCGGCAATGGAAAGTAAATTCTCTAGAAAAGCCATGAAATCAAGTTTTTTCACAGTAGCTCACAGGACTTATCTCCCATCACTATTAGTGTTTGCTTCATGCACTCCAGAAAGGAAGCAATTACAGTGCCCATGACACATTTTTGTCCCTAACATTCAGTTTTACAATTTTAATATGGGAATTCAATCTTTTAACTACTATTTTCTAAATAGAAATAAAAGATATAGTCCTTTTTCCTCATTGTATACAGCATGTAGATAAGATATATGAAATATATGATTAGGAAGCTGCAGTTTATTCATAAAACAGGATAGTTTTCATCACCTTTCTAGCAAATAAAAGAAACATTAGTTACTATTATTGAGAAAATAGAGCAACAAAAATGTCATCTTTTGTGAATTATGTATCTGCACAGAATAGATTAGATAATCTAAGCATTGTCAGGTAAACTGTTAGTTTTTAAATTATTTTGCATGACCAAATTTGACATCGCTGCAGTGCAAAGGCATAGGTGTCTTTCAAGATAAAAAGGTCATACCTCTTTACGCACTGACTCTTTCCACCAGTGGGTATGAAACTGTTACATGATAAACTAATTTTTCTATTTTATTTACCTCCCACAAAATATAATAGTTTACCTCCTTCTTTATGATATAATGGAATGCGTGGCATCATTTAGTTCTATCCTTTAGAGAGTTTGCAGAGTAAAATAGGAAAATGGAGAGACATCTAACGTCACTGTCAAATAAGTTCAAAGAAGAATTTGTATATAGTATGAAAAAAATTACTAACATAGATGGTTTCTATATAATAAAATAGTTCTATTTCAGTGTAAGTCTTCAAACTTGATGAAATTGAATTCTGTTTTTATATGAACTTACATGTTTAAGTTAGAGATTAGGTCCCCTGGGAAAAACATTTTGACTAATCTACTACCCAAATTAACAGCACCACTGACATAAATATTGTATTATTTTCAAGTACGTTACTACATGAAAACACTGGATCTGCTTCAAATAGTTTTCCATTTGCAGGAATGGCAAGCAGTTATTAAAACCTTAGAAATCTCAATGAAATTTTTAACAGCAGCAAATCATCTTAACGTTTTTAAATTGACATTAAGTGGGTTTTCTTGTTTTGTGGAAACATTATTTTCCACTTTTTGAACTTAGTCTTTTATTTTAGTTAATTTTTCTACTAACATAAGTTCCATTTTAATAATATGTATTCTTTAATGAGGGGAGTTAACCAAGATACATCCAAGGCCTGAAATGCCTAACTCTCGTTCAACAATGGAGGCTTGGCTCAGTGTTTTTTGGTGACATAGAGGTATTTAGTCAAATATCTAAAGCTGTCAGTGATGATTGCTTGATTTCCCTCATGCTACTATTCCCTACGTGATGATTTCTTCATTAATGACTGGGTTGCTGTATATTGATTATTGTTCACGTTTTCCCAATGACAGGAGTTTTTCATTAGTTTTCACTTAGGAGGACCAAGGCAGTTCAGTGACAGTAGCAAAAGAGGGACAAAGACAGAACCTCTGTGGTCTGCAATTCCACAGAATGTAGGGTGTTGTTTTCTATTTTTTTGTAAGAAGGATGGTGACTAACATTTATTGAGTACCTGCTATGTGACAAGGACATTACAAAATACTTTACCTAGGGTCCAGCCTGGTGGTGTAGTGGTTAAGTTCATGCACTCTGCTTCAGCGGCCCAAGGTTCACAGGTTCGGATCCCAGGCAAGGACCTAGCACCACTCATCGAGCCATGCTGTGGAAGCATCCCACATAAAATAGAGGAAGATTGGCACAGATGTTAGCTCAGTGACAGTCTTCCTCAAACAAAAAAAGAGGAAAATTGGCAACAGATGTTAGCTCAGGGCCAATCTTCCTCACACACAAAAAAGAAAGAAAATACTTTACCTCAAGGTAGGTACTTTCAGCTCTTTTTGCAGATGAGGAACCCAAGCTTTAGAGAGGTTGAGTAACTCGGCCAAGGTCACACAGTCAGTGACTGATGGAGAAGACAAGCCTACATCTATCTGGGCAAAAGCTGTGCTCTTTCCATCATTACACACTGCATTCACATTAAAGAAAAGATAGGACTAATTTCTTGTGGTCCTTACATTTGAATATCTGTTAAGTAATTTTTTCTTGAACAAATTATAATTGTATAATTTTCATTTAAATGATACCAACTCACACATGCCCAATACTGTTTTTTACACAATCTTATTAAATACATCAACACAGAACGCTGAATTGTTTTTATACAGTACCTAAAACATTGAGATATTCAATAAAAGACAATTATATAAATAAAGCATAAGACTACATTAGTCTACGAAGAATGAAAAATGCAATGTTTAGAGACCAGGATAAATTAATGTTTCCATGAAAGCTTCTACAGGTCCAGATTTCCATATGTTTAAATTTAAATGTCTTATAATATTCCATGTTTGGGTTTCCATTTAATTTATTTTCCTTTCAAGTGTCAGCATGAATTTTGTGAATCTCCATCCATACCTCTGGGAAGTGCGCGCCACAGGAAGAGTGCAATCAATATGTGCACCTCCCAGAGAGCCCCGAGCAAGTTGAATCGCTACACATCTTTCAAATATTTGAACTTTCATAGATGCATATGGATGCACAGTGATATTAACTCTATACTTTATGCCGTACTAAAATATTCTGTACCACATACCATTTACTCACACCAGACATATACAGCATGAAGTGCAGTACAAGACTGATATCTGTCCCACGCATTTTAATCAACAGAGATATTCAAACTCTCTTTTCGTAACAGCTGTTTTCTGGTTTGTTTTGTTTGCTCACTAATTGTTTGCTTAATTATTGACTGGAGTCATATGATTAATTTCAGTTCCATAGAACTGGCCTCAGAGGAGTGACCTTGAGCTACAACATCCGTTTCGGAAATAATAGAATCCTTTAATTTGGGGGACATTGTTTATCACTTATTGTTGCTATATCTTCTTAACCAAAACGAAGTGGAGAGTTGAGAAAACGGCTCAAACAATTAACTAAAGTATAACAAGCAAAACAAGAATGTACGTTATTTCTATTTTTTTACCCAGATAGACTTGGCAAATGTTGTCAAGGGAAGTACTAAACCCCATATGATTTAATCATCAAGTTTTCTGAGCATACTTTGTGCCTGGAACTGTGCTAGATGCTGAAGATTATAAACAAGCAGGTCATAGTGCTTGCTTTAGACAAACTTATAGTCTAGTATGAGAGGGAGAAAAAGAAACTATAAATTATAAAACAGTATATTTAATTTTTATCTAAAATTTACTAAACACTAGATAAATGTGAGAATAACTCTGCCTGAGAAAAATCATAGAAGGATGCATATTTGAGTTGAGTTGAGTTTGAAGAATGGTTGGGCATTTTTCTAGGAAGAGAAGCAGAGAGTATGGCCTTATAGGCAAAAGTAATAGCAGAGTTATAACAGTGCATGGCTTACTCTGGAATTGACTAGAATTTTGTTTTAGCATCAGTTGAGGTCATATACTTATACACATGGGGTTATGAGGGAGGTGAGAAACAGAGTAATATTCTTTCTTTTTGACATCATTGGGATGAAATGAGGGTAGGCAAATTAGAGATATTTGGTTAGATAGAGGAAAGAAAAAATAAGGATATTAATATGCAATGAATTTAATTTTACTATAAGCAAGTAGGTTGGGTTATCAATTGATAGAGGATTGAAAGGGTGGAGGTTATGGATAGTCGTGCTAAAGGCTCTTCAGGAGAGTTTAATGCTTTGTATTTGCCAAATAATCATTAGATAAAAGTGAGTGACTTTACTTGCTCATTTGGTGGGTATATAGGTAGATAATAGGGAGAGCTGATGGAGACAGAAAATCTTTTTCTCTTTGTCTCTCTGTCACTTTCTGTCTCTCTCTCTACACTCTCTGTCTCTGGCTTTCTGTCTCTTTCTCTCTCTCTCTCTCTCTCTCTCTCTCTCTCTATATATATATATATATATTTATAGTCCTTGGGGAAGTGGCTTCTCAGGCCTAAACACTCTTAGTTAAGCATACTCTAGAATGATTATATTCCTTCTAAGCTATCTTTGTAGAAATTGTAATTTGAACATTGTATACCTAGGTCATATCTTTAAAGACTTTTACTCACTTCCAGCAGTGTCTTCTGATTTTATTTTAAAGAAACATCTTCTGAACCAAAGAAATGGTATGTTTATTATATATCATCCTTTATCTCTGCTGATACACTGAATGAAACTAGTTTCCATAATCCCATCAGAAAATTGCTTTAGATGCAGAGAAATCTAGAGATCTTTCTAAATAGGACAATAAATGCTGAATTTAATTAATCAGTTAACCAAGACTTATTTTTCAATAGAAGTCCCAAATTAGCTTCTTCTTTATATCCAAGACAACTTAAAATATGATATAAAGTTTTTCTCTTCTTAAAATAATGTGAAACGTTTCATAAAAAAACATTATCTGTGATTATACACTCAATAATTCATACACTTTAGAAGTTTAATTAAAGACTATTAGAGATTTTTAGTGTCATTTTGAAAGATACTATTATGAAATTATGAAAACAGTGAGGTCGGCATTTCTTTTTTTTTGTTATTGACCTAATATTTCTAGTTTCTTTAATTTGGTACTCTTTACAGTTAATTTACTAAGGTCAAAACCACTCTGAGACCAATATCAGAAAGAATTTTAAGAAAAGTGAAGTTACTTTGTAAGTCAAGTTCTAAGGGGTTTAGAATTGGAAGATTTTGGAAACTCTTTTCCTCCTGGTTCTACTAAATCAAGGAACTTCCTTTCTGAGTTTTTAATCTCATAAAGTCCCTGTAGCCACTAAAGAACCAATCTCTGATAGGCATTTATTCACTATGCCCTTCTATATTGGAAAACTCAATTTAGGTCTTCAGTGCCAAAAATGGAATTAAAATGTTGATGTCTCAAAGACAGGCAAACACATACTGCCAGAAACAATTTCAGTCAAGGATGGAAAAGGAGAGTCATTTGTAAAACTGCTAGATTTTAAATGTTGGAGTTAGAGAGTGGAAATATGATAGGGACAAGAGTGAAGAAATGTTAATTGGAAAGAATATCTTGTTATCACTTATTTTAAAATTGTCCCCCCCCCAGGAATAACATTCTGTTGAAGACATACTGATGAACAAAAATAATTTGATGTATCTTCAAAAGTTCCTTATTCATCCTCTTTTAATTTATAAAATATATTTCCATATTCCTGCCTCAAATTTCTTCATTATTCTACTAATTTCTTTAAAAAGCCTCAAGTTCTAGACTGCACAGATGTGAACATTTCTGTTCATTAAAAGAATAGTTCTCTTTAAAATCTCTCTCTCTCTCTTTTTTTTTTTCTAATACTGTTCCTCCATTCACAATATATCAACCAGGGTCATAAATTGACAATAACTATTGGGAATATTTTCCAGAGGTCTGTAAAATATCTTAATTATTTCTCACTTGGCATAATAGGCTAGGTACAAAAGCAGTGAATAAATCTCTATAAAGTATTTTGAACCAAAATTTAAAATCCATAACAAATCTAAGCAGTCCCATCAAATCTTTTCTTTTCTTCCTCTTCTAATACTTCAGTGTAAAAAACAGCTCACTATAGGAGAAAAGCTCATACATTTAGCGTTAGAAATACCTGAGGTTAGATCCCCGATACCCCAATTACAAGCTATTTGAGATTTAGCTAGTTACATTGCTTCTCTAAAACTCAGTTTTCCCAACTGGTAGTAACAACCTCTTCTGGTTACTATTAGCGTTAAATGTGTTAATAGACATAAAAGACCTCAACACACAGTAATTCCTATTAAATGTTAGTTATTAATAGTAGTGACAGTGAAACTGGGTACCTGAGGGTTACTGTAAATATTCAATAAGAACAGGATTACCCTTCGACCTTGTTCCCTACACAGACACAAATGAAAAGAAGTTAATCTTGTTAATCTGCTGTTTTCTTATTTAACGTGAGGGGTGACTCAAGGGTCACAAGAATTTATGAGGTTGTTTGCAAAAGAAAAAGAATGCCTTTAAGGAAGTTACAATCACCGGATAACTAGGCCCCAGCCGCAGGTGACCACCAGAAGTCTGATTGTCCAGGGCTTATCTGGAGTGAAAGAAGCATGGACCTCCCCTTTGTTTCTCTGAAATGCCTCTTCCCAAGGCCCTTAGCTCTACAAAGACCCCCTAGTTTCTTCTTTCATGAAGAGGGATTTGAGAGAACCTCTCCTTCCATCTTCTCGTTTTGACCAATTCGATTAAAGCTTCCTCCATCTCCAAGCACTGGTGTCTCCGTGATCGGCTTATTGCACATCAGGCACAAGAACTGGAGATTAAGAGGTTCAGTATCAGTAGTAGAAGTAGTGATAGTAACAGAGGTGAAATTTCTCCAAAAAAGTAAGATTATCGTTAACTTATTTTTGACCTTTCTTAGCTTATGTCACGCTTAAACCCATAGTTTAAATTATTTTTGTAATGCCATATTCATTTGGTTCCAAGAAAAATTTAGGGCAATCAATTTTGCATCACAATTCCCGTGGAGAAAACCTTCGGAATAAAATTGTTCTATTAGAATATACCAGCTGGATGAAAATGTCTTCCTGATGTTTTTATTGGCTATGTGCATTTCAAAATTGATCAGTTTTCGTCCCTTGATTTGGAATTTGCCACATTTCTGAGACTTCCCTATTTTGTAGCTAAACTTGATTTCACTACGCTTTTTGACAGTTGTCAACCAGAAAAGTCTTGCTTGTGCAATCCAGCAATCAAAAATCACATGCAAACGCAAAGACAAAAATAGGAATAGTCAGTAGGAAGCAGTTTTGCCGAGAAATTTCTTCTCTCCGTGATTGCATAACCAGACTCCAAGTTTGTCTTTTGAAATACAGAGATTGGGTAGTTGAGGTTTATTTGCATAAATCCTTTTGCTTCTCTTGTGGGATACTTTTTACTCGTGCACTGGTGTGAGATTAGTGTTTGACATCCTCTTCACGGGCGCCAGTCAGCAGTTTTATTATTCCAAAGCACCTCGGTACAGGAATGGGTTAATTTAATTTCTGATTACCTAAAATCTCAGTAAGTCTTCCATTATCTTTCTAATTAAAGAAAAATTGACTCTTCTAGAACAAAATGAAAAGAATACCACCCAAGGTGAAGGCAAAGAATTCTGTAATTGCCACTTTTTCATCAGTTTTACTGATCAGCTAGAGGTCAGGGAAAATGTTAACATCCTTAAAGACTAAGAAATCCATAGTCATTTAAAAACTTCACCGGCACGATGCCATGAAAAATTCTATTCAATAAAACCAGCTATCATTATCTTTATGTAACAACTTTTCCTCACAGAATAAAGTAGGCATTGTCTACTCTATGAAAAGAATGCAAATTCTCTCTAAAATAGCCTAATTTTGTCCACATCTTTCAAGCAGGCTCCTTGCAACCTGAACACAGCTATAAGGTAAAACAAAAGATTCTGTCAATCATCAAAACATTTTGTGGAGATATTTACATAACTTAGATAACCACCTGAATTTTCCATTATTATCTCCATGTTTGGTGTTGTAGAGGTTTAAGTGGGGTTCCTGATTGTCTTGAGAGCGGGTGGTGAGTCCACCTTCCTCTATCAGTTGGTCATGTATCATATATGCATGTCTACAATATATATCCTGGAACCATCCTGCAAAACTGTCAACTTAAATTTTGATTGTTCAAGATAAACAAAGATCAATGTACGAGGACTTTGAACACAGGATTTTAAAAATTTAGTGAAAGAACACAGTATAGAATGAAATAATTTGGATTGAATTTTAAAACCCAGTTACTCTGTTTACCAGGAATGAGACCACACCCATAGAATTAAGGTTTATGTGCTTCATATGTTAAATGCAGATAATCACGTCTACCTGAGATAGGATTATCAAGAGAATGAAATGAGATTTTACATGTAAAGTGCTTAACCCAAGGCTGGGGATATCATGAGTGCTGGATAGATGAGAGCTGCTTTTATTATCAATGGTAAATTGAAATTTATAAATGCAAAGTAACACTGATTAATAGAGCAAGATTTTTTTTTTTTGATTTGTGTGCTAGTGGCTACAAGAATATAATTTAAAATGTTGCCATTTATTTGTAACCTTCCTTGTACTTTCCTAAAATATTACACAATTTTTACTCCCATTTTGCTAAGCAAGCATCATGATATAATTCTAATCAATTTCATGTATGTTCAGTAATTTAAAGGTACCATGTACAACCCACAATTGCTAGCGTAGTTAACGGGTTTGGGTTGGTTACAAAAAAACTGTGATATTGTATTCTGTATGTACTGAATCAAGACAAAAACATCTCATTCTATCTGCTCTCATACTGTTCAGTTTTATGGATAGAACACAAATGCAGCATGTGGCAATAGCAATTGGTTAGTGAGAAAAATAAAATATTATGAACAATCATTGTAGTAGACAAAAGCTCTGGCTCACACACCTGTGAGTTTTGCACCTGTCTATAGAATCTCTCTGAAATTTGCTTTCTCTGTCCCCTGCTCCTGTTATAGAACTTGTAACGTACAGAGGAAGTGGGTAGATCTAACAAATACACAAAGATCTCTCACATACACAGGGTTTTTTTTCAACCAAATTAACCATATGGAGAATATATGACCTATAAATCATTAGGCTTGCTCATATCACTAGCAAGTAAATGGTATTACAGAGTTTCCAACTCATTATGATTCATTGTGCATAGTTAATTATAACAATATATGAAGATATTAGGATGAAAGGAGCAAATTTACTTACAATCTTATACCCATTAGTCAAACATCATGTTTTTTATGTTCCAGCTTTGGACTACATTGAGATGTAGCTTTTACACAATTGCACACACAGCATAAAAAATATTTTATATTTTTTAAGCTTTTGTATCACAACCACATATACTTTGTTGACATATAGCCTTTTAAATTATAATAAATGTGTAACTTTATATTAACATTCTCTAACGGATAATTTAGTCAGTTATATACTATAGGAATTTGATCTTACATGCTTAGCACATGTGCATACACACATACTTACCAGAAACGAAGAGTACTAAATATTCAGGATGACCTTAAATATGGTTAACTTGACCCCAGGTGATTACTACCAACATTTTCTAGAATTATATGCAATATCTTCCAAATGGACAGGTGGCTGAATCAAATATGTATGAGGAAAAACACTAAACAACAGTAACAACAAAAACGAAAATAAACATTTACTCATTATTTACTAGGTACTTTCCATTTATTGTTTCATATAACTCAAAATAACTCAAGAAGAATTATTTTTATCAGTATTTCAAAGACGGCACAACTGAGGCTGAGAGGGATTAAGTAAAATGCAAAGACTATGCGCAAAAAGTGGGCTTCATTCCAATCAGCCCACATACTGCAGTAATTTTTAAATAGAACTCTGTAACGCAATAGAATTTTAACGTTTTTGTCTATTTTAGACAGTTTTATTTTCATAAAAAGCATACTTTTTATTGTTTGAAGTGAAAGAGTCTAATAGAATATCTACCTTGAAAAAGAAAAACTGAAGTCCAAGTAACTTGTGGGAAATAAAATCTGAAATGTGAAAATAAACCAAAAGAAAGGTGGGCTTACTCATGGAGACATGAGTGTAGTTTTAGGGCTTTATAAAGTCTTCATATCTTATTTAGTTTAATTTGAACAAGTTTCTATTCTTCTTCGTACAAACATATATGACACATCATATAAATAGGTAACTCTAAAAATAGTTCTTGACCAAGAAAATTAGTTGCAAGAGTCATTCCCAAAATAACAATGCTAATTCAATCGCTACACAATGCTATTAGTAACAGTGCTATTAATAACGTTATTAAAACGTATTGCAAGGGAATATTGTCATTTTAAGGACAAAAGATTGACAAAGATAGGGAAAAATAGCCTGAAATCAAACAGCCATAGTAAAGCTGAAATGATGAAGAACATGCTTATTAATATTATTTGATTTTAACAAAAGTTTCAGTTCTTTTTTAGTGGTGTTATGTTCTTTAGATCTGTCAGATAGCTGTGTTTCCTCTCTCAGTTCCGTATTGTCCTCTCATTGGAACCACAAGGAAAACTATTAACTTGAAATTGATGATACATTTACAGCTACTTCATTTAGTTGCTGAGTAATGACACTATCCTTTCTAGGTTATTTGCTTGCTTAAGCAAGAAAGTAACCAATTAACAAGCAAGTGCATTGTAATAAACAAATACTTCATAAAGGTTTCATAGGGGAAAAAAGCCTATTTCTTTCTGTTTAATGCTGTCTCTATGCTTATGTGAACAGAAAATATTAAAGCTTTTGTTTTAAAAGGGAAATAAAACCTTTTTTATATAGATTCAATTAAAAGTATGATACATTATAAAAAACTAATTGGAAAAGCTATCAGGCTGTGATTTTTTCCCTGCTGTTATACCGTTTATTTAGGCTCGTATTCAAAGCGTTGCAGGATCAGAAAGAGGGATAACTATAGGATTTGTCATTTACCTCTCACCATAAGATGAATAAGGAAGCATTAAATTCACAGATCCATTCTTGAACCCTGACTTCCATACATGTCTCTTCACTGGTGGCTGGTGAGCCCCTGTATAGGAGAATGTACTGTGCGTATCCTGGAGTTTAGTCCTTTCCCCTTGACTTTCAGATACAGAAATTTTACTAAGAACACAGATGTGTGTCTCTGGGGAAGGGGGGTTCGTTATCACACTCTAAGACCCCTCGTCAAATTCACTCTGTTTCTAAAGTGTCATTATCCATTTCTTTTAAATATCTAGACTTCTCTTTACTTCAATATTAGAAATGAAATGGGATTATTTTATATATTTTTCAATTGTTCCAGGTTTTAGTAACATACTTACGGCCAATTCAGGACAAATTAATTATGTTAAAAATAAAATCCAATCATAACTCCAGAGAGTAGTTTTAGGTCATAATCTAATCCTAGCTCATATATTCTGTATTTCTTTATTAAAATGATCTTGAGAACAGTGATTAGTGTGTTTCTGCTTTAAGCTGGTGGTTTAGGATGGGGCTAGGAAGGGAGGGAATATCCTGGTTTATAAAAGGTAGAAGCATAAAAAAACACTTATATACTTTTTTTGATGAGTAGGAGTGTGACATTTCTAGTACAGTTAAGAGTTCTGACAAGCTATGCTAAAGTCACCGATGCCTGCTCTGCTCTGTTGACTAGAGTGCTGAGCTCACATGTGAGGTCACCTCAGTGCACACAGTCTTCTGTGCAAATCTGACAACCTGTTGCTGGAGGGCAATAAGTTAATTTGATGGTGTCCACAGTACTTATAAGTCAACTTGGCAATCCCTTTCTGCAGTGTCAATAGAGTGAACAATCTGCCTTCATAGGTCAGATAAATTTACCTTCATTTACAGCTTTGGAGCGTCACAACACTTTGTAGAGTTATTGAAATAACTTGGTAACATTCTTGTATTTTTCTCTCAATGACTTCAGGTAACAGGTAGATAGACCGTCTGGAGTAATGTTTATATACCATTTATTGCTGAGTTAAGCTCCTAATATAGTAAGGGTAACAATGTAGTGCATAACAATATTTGTCACTATCACATTGAGTGCCACTATTAACATACTGCAATTCTTTGGGACAAAAGGATATCTGGTTGGGAAAGATAGAAACTGAGTCTTCAGGGATGTTCTTGTACACTCAAAACCTTGGCAACACTGTATGGCTAAGAATTTGAGAAGGAATGGCTCTCACTCTTATTCACACCACACATTCTCTGATCTTAAATCAAATAAATGAAAACAGATAAGAAATGATACTAACCAACAAGTCTTGCTTTTCTCACAAAATTATATATATATATTTCAAATTTCAACAAGCAGTAACTATGAGTGCTATCAAAATTATATTGACATAATCTCTATATGACATAACATCAAGGAAACAATACTTTAATAAATTTTAGGAAATCCATCATTCCAATTTAAGTAGCAAAATTAATGTTAAACGATGTTTTCAGTTAAATGAGACCAAAAAAATCCCAATTTTTTTGATGTTGTTCCCATTTCTTCCCTGTGCTATAGAGAAGGCAGGTTGTAACAGTGCCGTGAATAGCCTTACAGCTATGGCAAGTGCCACAGTCAGCACAACTGTGACTTATACTTTAATAATACCTTGATTCAGCAAAGTTTCTCTCTACCTCCAATACATCCAATAATCTGGCACCTGTCTTCATGTTGTGCCCTAGTTGCTCAAAGCCATCTTATGTTAGTTTCATCCATTGCTACAGAATTTTCCTGAGCTCCACTGTCCTATGAAAACTAACCTGGCCTCATGACCTCCCTCTATAGCCAACTACTGTTCAGACAAAGTAATACCACAGTGTTAATAACTCATAACAGCAAAACATGCTATCCTTTTCAGATAGCAATGTTTTAAAATAAATCAAGGGAATGAGTATTCTGATTATCTATTCCTAGGTAACAAATCATCCAAAACTCAGTGGCTTAAAACAACATCAATTTTTTTTATGTCTCACAGTATCTGTGGGTCAGGACTTCAGGAAAGGCTGGACTGAGCAGTTCCGGCTTGGCGTCTCTCATGTCATTTCAGTCAGAAGTTGACTAAAGCTGGAACAACAGGTAGCTGAAAGAGCTGGAGACTGGCAGGGCACCTCTTTCCTCATGTAGATTCTGGGTTTCTCCGTGTAGAGAAGTTTGGGCTTCCTTGCAGTGTGGCAGCCACAGGGAAATCACATTGCTTACAGGGAGCTGAAGGATCCAAGAATGAAGCAGGGGAAAGTGCACATTTTTATGATGTAGCATTGTAATTCACATAGCATCATTTCTGCTGTACTCTTTTAGTGGAGGCAGTCGCAAAGGCCTATCCACATTCTAGGAGAGTGAATACAGACTCTACCCTTTGATGGTGGAGGGGCAAGCTTCTAGAGGAAGGCATAGGATAGGAGATATTTTTGTAGCCATCTTTGGAAAATAACAATCTGTCAAAATGAGCAATATGGGCATTTTGTGAAAATAAAATGATAGGAACTTTGACTGAATGCCTTAGGAATTTTTATTTTCTTTTCCCAATTTTCCCCCAGGAAGACTACTCAAACACATGTAAACTCTTGTTTATCTTTTCCATATTCAATGAAGGTATTGTTGCTTGTGTAAAAATATGAAAATTCAGAATCTCCTTGAAAAATATGAGAAAAATTGGTGGAAATTATTAGATATACCAAGCCTTCATCTCATGATTTGCAAATGTAATACAGTGAAGAATTGTGAAACATTCCAATATGAAGTCCCTCATCAGTCTTCTTAGGTATCTGTTTTAATGGTCTGAAAACCTAGAGCATATATAGCCCATATATCTTCAGCCCATAATTATATGCATTCAAAGGCCATATCTGAAAAAAATCATTATAGTGTAGAAATAGAAAGATTAGCATTAGACCTGAAAATCTTATATTAGAGGGTGAAAGAATGAACTTGGAAGTCCTTGAACATTTTGAATGTTTGAATTATATCATTTCAAAAGCAAGTGTAATAAATAACCTTATGTAAATCCATTGTGAGGTTTTGTAGTGCTCAGTTGCCCTCAAAATTACTCATTTGTCACCTGCACTTGGGCAGTCTCGGTGACTGCATACTGAGCTATATTCTGAAGCTTTAAGAGTGTTTACTAGAAAGAACTCATAAAAAGCTTCTTTTACACTACCTACAAGGTTTCCATGTGCCTATTACTACTTGAGAAAATAGCATCCATTGTGTGAGAATTAATAATTTTCATTTTGAAAAGAAATAATTGATTTTATCTTTTCACTTTGGATCCTAGCAGCTTCTGATCATGGCTTTTTCACAATTTAATTATCAAAGACATCTCAAACTGCCCATATAGTATGCACCCGACGTTAGTACACGTGGTGAGATTTCTATTCAACTGGAATATATCATCAAAATATATTTTAATCCTCCTTGAGGAACATTTCTCCAAAAGAAAGATTCCTTTTGAGAAACTAAGATATCGATAAGGCCTGTAAACATTTCTTCCTCAGAAATATAACATAAAATCTCCAAGACTTAACTTAGTTAATTCTGAATCATGGAGTGTGTTACTATAAATACTCTGTTTTTACATTCTTTCAGAAACCCAGATCCTTAAGGTAATAATTATATTTAAATAAAATCAAGTAATAAAATCATTTGAGACTTCTGCCTCTGGCCAACAGGGAGTAACAGGGAGAGGGTTTATTCTACACCTGAAACAACAAAGAAACCAAACAAAATGTATGAAACAATGGTTTTCAAGATGTTATGCATAAAGTTACAAGGATAGTGATACCAAGAGATGAAAAACAAACAAGGTGACTCCTACTATTGCTTTAGCTTACTACCTGGATGGCATTTCTAGGCTGTAGCACAGGGAGAGGGAACCCAGGCAGAGCATGGTGGACTCTTGAAGTCAACTCTTCTGGAATTGAGTCCAGGGAGGCCAAGATGACTGGAGTCCCAGAGCAGTGTTAGGTAGAAAGTTATAGCAAAAATTCTTATCTCAGAAAAGAAAAAAGGTCTTAAATTAACTAAACTATCACACAAGAAATTAGCAAGAGAAGAGGAAAAAAAACAAAGGAAGAAGAAGAAAGGACATAACAAAAATTAGAGAACAAATTAATGAAATGAAAAAATAGGAAAACAATGGAGAAAATCAATGAAACCAAAAGCTCTTTCTTTGGAAAGATTAATAAAATCGATAAAACTCTAGCCAGACTGGTCAGAAAAAAAAGGAAAAAAGACAAAATTTCATAATATCAGGATTGAGAGAGATGACATCACTACAGATTCTACAGATATTAAAAGTATAAAAGGAGAACATTAATATTTATATTATACATTTGACAACTTTAATGAAATATAGAAATTACTTGGGGAAAAAAAGCAATACCAAAGCCTACTCAGTAAGAAATAGAAAACCTCTATATCAACTCAAGAAATTGAATTTATAGTTAAAAAGAATCTTTTGAAAATGAATACTCCAAACTTGGATGGCTTCACTAGGGAATTCTACTCAGTATTTAAGAACTAAACAAGACCAATTTTATACAAATGCTGAGAAAATTAAGAGGAGAGAACATACTCTAAGTCATTCTTTGAGGATGGAATTACTCTGATATCAAAACCAGAAAGAGACATTAGACAACAAGAAAACTTGCACATCAATGTCCTTCATGAACAATATCCTTTATGCAAAAATTGTTAAAAGTTTAGTGAATTAAATTCAGCCAGTTGGTAAAAGGATAATATCTCATGAACAAGTGGGGCTTATCCCTGGAATGCAAGATTGATTTAAACATTCAAAATCAATCAGTGTAATTCACAATATTAACAGACTAAAAAAGGAAAACCATACGAGCATCTCAACCAATACAGAAAAAGAAAATGACAAAATCCAGCGTTGGTTCGTTATAAAAATTCTCATTAGACTAGGACTGGAAGAAACATTTTGCAACCTGATAAAGGAGATGTATGAAAGCTTATGGTTAACGTCATACAAAATGATGAAAGACTAAATGATTTCTCCCCAGGATTAGGAACAAGGCAAGAATGTCCTTTCTCACCACTTCTATTCAACATGTACTGAAGGTATTAGCCAATGCTTAAGGTAAGAAAAAGAAATAACATTGGAAAGGAAGACATAAAACTGTCTTTCTTCACAGATGGCACGATTGTCTTTGTAGAAAAATCCTACACAAAACCTGCTAGAACTAACAAATGACTTTATCAAGAGTGTAGGACACAAGATCAATATATAAGTGTCAATTGCATTCTTATATACTAGCAAAGAATAACCAAAATATCAATCATGGATTGAAATTCTCAATACTGTTAAGATGTCAATTTTACCGAAATGATTTACAGTTTCTCTCAAATCTAAATCAAAATTCTGTAGGCTTTTTTTTTGCAGAAATTGACAAGCTGATTCTAAAATTCATAGGGGAATGCTAAGATACCAGAAGAGGGGGCCAACCTGGTGGTGTAGTGGTTAAGTTCGTGTGTTTCACTTTGGTGGCTCATGGTTTCCGGGTTCGGATCCTGGGGGCAGACCTACACATCACTCATCAAACCAAGCTTTGGTAGTGTCCCACATAAAAAATAAAGGAAGATTGGCACAGATGTTACCTCAGTGACAATCTTCCTCAAGCAAAAAGAAGAGGATTGGCAATGGATGTGAGCTCAGGGCCAACCTTCCTCACCAAAAAAAAGAAAAGAAAGAAACTAGAAAAGCATAAGCAACTTTGAAAAAGAAGAACAATGTCAAAAGACATACAATACCTGATTTCAAGACTTATTAATGCTACAGTAATTAATCAGGGTGGTTTTGGGAAAAAAATAGACAAATAGATCAGTGGAATGGAATAGAAGGTTCAGTAACAGATTCACACATATAAACTGATTTTTACTAAAGATACAAAAAAAATTCAGTGGAGAAAGTATCCTCCTGTCAATCCATGATGCTAGAATTATTGGATATCCACATGTGAAAGAATGAACTTCAATTCATATCTCATACCCTATATCAATATACAAAAATTAACAAAATGGATCGTCAATCTAAATGTAAAACTTAAAACTATAAACCTTCTAGAAGAAAACATGTGAGAAGAACTTTCTAACCTTGGGTTATAAAATAATTCCTCATATGCAATACCAAAAGAAGATTAATTGTACTTCTTTAAAATTAAGAATTTCAGCATAAGAGAATAATAAGATAAGCCACAGAAAGAGAATTTATTTGCAAATCATATTTGATAAAAGACATGTATCCAGAATATATATAAAAAAACCTCTCAAAACTCTGTAATAAGGAAACAAACAACCTAATTAAAAATGGTCAAAACAATGTGAACAGACACTTCAACAAAGAAGATGTATGAGTGGCAAACAAGCGTATTAAAATATGCACATCTCTAGTCATTGGGGAAATGCAAAATAAAGCAACATTTAGACTATTTGAAATTAAAAGCTCTCCATACCAAGCATTATGTGAGGATATGAAGCAACTGGAACTCTCATACATTGCTGGTGGGAATATAAAATTGAAGAAACATGTTGAAAAATAGTTTGGCAGTTTCTTAAAAAATTCAACATACTCCTACTACATAACCTAGTCATTCTATTCTTAGTCATTTTCCCAAGAGAAATAAAACTATGCGTCCGTAAAAAGACTTGTTTAGTCATGTTCATAGCAGCTTTATTTATTATAGCCAAATTCTAGAAGCATCCCAAATGTCCATCAACAGGAAAATGGATAAACAAATTGTGGGAAATCAATACAATAAACATCAACTTCTTAATAAAAAGTAATGTGCCATTGATACATGCAACAAAGTGCATGAACGTCAAAATAATTTTCCTGAGTGGAAATAAGCCAGCCAAAAAGTGTGCATACAGTATTAATCGGTTTATCTAAAACCCTAGACAATGAAAATCAACCTATTTTGACAGAAGACCAATCAGTGCTTTCCTGAGGGAGGTAAGTGACAGGGAGTGGGAGGGAGGAATTACAAAGAGGCACATGGAAACTGCTGAGGGTGTGGACACATTCACTATCTTGATTGTAGTGATGGTTTCCCCAGTAGATACAGATGCCACAACTTACATTGCAAACTTTAAATATGTGCAGTATGTTGTATGACGATTACACCTCAGTAAAGCAATTTAAAAATACTTTGTACAAATGATTCTGGTATGCTGCATTTTAAATGATATTATCATCAACTTCACAATTTGACATCTTAGGAGGGCCTACATCCCTTGCAAACAATAGTCATTGGAGATCTGTTTCAGTTTTGATATCTTTCATAGCCTATTTTGGACTCTCCCCTTTGTTTAAATTTCCTAGAAGTGCTCAGTCTTGTGCTAGCTGCTTGTGCTGGCTGTGAGATTATATATATATATATAACATTGTGCCTGCCCTCAATAAACTTTTGGTTGAATTGAGGAACAAATATGGATATAAAAGAAAAAATAATAAAATCTACACAAGGCGGTACATATTTAAGTGCCAAATTTTGTTTTACAAATTATGAGATTTGAGTTCTGAAAAAAGAAATGTTAGTATCTATCATAATGGCTTGAGGAAATTATATGGAGGAAATTGGATTATCACATATTTTATTCAAGTGGTCCTTTTGCTTTCTTAACCAATCTGTGCCTTTCTTGAAAACCTGGTTTTAAAACCACCTCCTCTGTAGAGCCTTCTCTAATTGATCCCCTGCTGCTCCTTCCTGGGCTTCAACACACATCCTCTCAAGCACGTTGAGCTGTTTTTCTAAATTAATCTGCTTGGTTACAACATTATATCTATAACTTAAATCAGTTGTGATCAGGGACCTTATTTTTCATTTCTTTTGTATGCTTCTTTAATTCGGTGTTCCCTGAATAATAGACATTCAAATGAGAAGCATTATCTGGCACATATTGATTATACTGTGTACCATAACTGGGGTTTTCCTGTTTACAATTTGAAGTTTACAGACTGTTTAAAAAAATACCCTGTTAATGTAGTTACGGTGAAATCACTACCATTTGCTAATTGTCTGCTTAACATTTAAAAGTTAGGGCCACCTAAATTTCTTGAAGAAAATGGCATTAATATTCAGTGTAATGAGACATATAAACAAAAGGAATTTCAAAAGCAAGTAAATATTTTTCTAATGAGCATTTCATTACTTTTGACAAATATATTTATTTATTGGTATCACAGGGCAGCTTCAAGTTTAACAAGAATATTCAGGTTGGGCTTTTGTTTTATTTTTCTAAACCTTTGCAGGGTGTATGTGTGCTTTGTGAATGTAAAGGTTACAAATATTATAAGAAGAGCCTAAGATGTGGGATCTCTGGTATTTTAATTTGCTCTCCTACGTGTTGCTTGAAGTACCATTATCACCACTCACTAGTGATACACATTGTCTGTCAGTGAAGAAAAATAAATCAGTAACCAACACTATTTTCTTTGATTTACAAATATGTCCTGGCAAGTTCTGGAGCTAAATGTTATGATTTACGCTTGTCACGTAATTTCACAAAATATTGTGTCTATTAATAGGCAATGAATTAGGTTTGTAGACCAATGAATGGTTCTCAAACTGCGGTTCCTGGACCAACAGCAGCATTTGAGAACTGGTTCTAAATGCACATTCTCAAGCCCCACCCCAAACCAAATGAATCAAAAACTTCAGAGATGGCCCCAACGATGGATGTTTTAATAGGCTTCTGGGTTATTCCAGTGTATGTTAAAGTTGAGAAAGACTGGGTTAGACCAAATGAAACTTAACAGCTTGGGTTTATGTCTAGGCATTCAGAGGGTCTTAGCCAATAAGGAATGCCTTCATATGAAGTCCCAGAATAAGAAAGAGACACTGAGGGTAGAAGATCTACACAACATGTCCATGGGAGGCAGCACAGAGTATTAGTTCAATGCCCTTGCTCTTTATGAACTACTAAATTTTAATGCTCAGCTTCACCATGAATTAGTGATTAAAACTTATTTAAAATTTCTGTGGTTGATTTTATTTCTGCAAAATGAGGATGGTGACACCAGTACCTGATGAACAGGATTTCATGAGAATCAAGTGGGTTAATACATATGAAGGATTAGAATTGCAAAAGATTTAAACCCTAAGATTTTACATGAGAAGACTTTGTTTTTGTCTTTTCTGTGGCTTATGTATACAGCTGACGATCAATGTCTGTACGTAAGTTATAGTGTGAGTAAATCATTCTTACCTGTTTGAGAGAGCATTTTACACTGAAAAGTAATGTTTTCCCGGCACTCAATTTCTGGAAGAATGCTTTGGAAATAATTTTTCACTACGAAGGTCATGTGCAGCTACATGAGTAAAGATATTGAAAGAACTCACTTTGAGACCCTCCCTGAGTGAAGATGGGCATAGAGCAGGTTTCGTGTTCTGAATGGAGGTTGTAGCCAGCCAGCACAGATCGCTTGTTTAGTTTCACTTGACAATTTGCTCAATTTGGTTTCAAAAATTTCTGTTCCATTTAATCTTTTGATAACAATTTAGCGTTTATAAATTATCTTTGATATTTCTAGGCAGTAAAGTTCAATTAAGCAAAATACATTTATTGGCATCTTTAGTGACAGAAAATCCTTACAGCCCTTTACCTTCATAGACAACCTGCAAATTATCATCAGTGTTGAAAATTGGACTTGGAATCTATTTTAACTTTGTGCTTTGAGATTCAACTGCATTTGGAAGCTTCCGTTTGCATTTCAGGCTCTGCAAATAGCATTTGCTTTCAGACTATTTTGTTCTGTCTCGCAGGATTAGGGGCTCAGGGTCAATCAGTTTCAGTTAAGGAAAAAACAAAATTCACTGTGTATCCTCGACATGCTATAACCTCCTCCTTTTTTTCAGTTTGAAGACAATAAATTATTTTCCCAACATTAAATTTATGTAATCGCCTTGATTCTATGTAAAATGAATTTTTTTTCAGAGCCCAAGGCATAAAAATAATGTTTCTATTCCGGATTAGCACCAAAGTCCATAATTTTAGACCTCGAGTGAATCTTGATCTAACATGAGAGATTGCTTTTTTATTTGGTTCAATTGTAAGTAGCTTCTGATGTTTAAATCATACATGCATCTATAATCATGAATCTAAAATAATGTGCTCCAGGCTTTGATTCCTGAAAGTTGACTGAAAAGAAGTGAAAATCCAGGCATTTGTAGGAAATCGAAATGTATTCATCTTAAACGGACTTTGCATGCACAGGCATGTTTTCCAATCCATTGTTGGACTAGAAGCAACACAATGATAACAAATCTTAAGAGTGAAAATGAGCTCCTCTCTAATCTGCGAGTATCAGATCAATAACACTCCATCTGTTAATGGAGCAGGCCAACATTTGAGTTTTCCAAACTGTGTGAAAATCACACTTAAAATGAGTAACAGAAAGCATCTACGAGGAACATTGTGCAGAAAACTTTCTTTAAATGTACTTTGCTGGTTAGCCTGAAACTTTACTATAATGAGATCATTTATTTCAAGCCAGTATCTTAGAAATGTTTGTACATGCATGTGTGTAGATAGATAGATACTGAGGTTAGGAATGTGTTTATAAAACATTCACAGGAGTGATTATTTGATAGTTAATATATAATCTCTCTTTCTATTTAATATCAGTAAGTCTTGTTTTAATTGACCTACCTTTGTGCAGTGGGTGGCGTATAAATAAGACTAGAATCTTCATATAGGCCAACATTGGTCATATTACTAAAGATGTGTTATGATTTAGAAACTAACTGGTGAGCTATATTTTAAATGCTTTCAGGTGATACCTACAAGAGAACAACTACAGAAATTATCTTAGTGATTTTCTTACAGTTATAAGGAAACTGTCATCGAAATATGTCACAATTATGTAATGACAATTATTATAAGAAAAATAATTTAATTTATTCTTATATTATTTCTCACTTGCAGGGAAAGTCCATTTTCCAATTAAATCTGTCAAGAACACGCACACACAAAATTATGTGGAAACAAAGGTGACTTCAAGGTCATAATCAGATTGAATCATGAGATATTTGCAAGATTTAGTTGTAATGCTTAAGTAGTTAACATTTATCAAAGCAAACCATAGGTACTCCATGATTCTGAAAATAAATATATAAAGAAGTTCATTTTATATATATGACAAATATATCCAAAATCTTTAATTAATTATTGATTGTTCACATTATCTTGAACTTGTAAATATCATAATCTAGTTTCTGACAACATATGAAAACTTTTTCATTTGAATTCAACAATATATTTCTAATATGTTTTTTGTTAGCGTGTTTTTTTGTTAAATTGTGAATTCATTGACTTTCATCATGTGTGCTGTAGTGAAAATTGTATGCTGCACAATTTCTGTACATCAAATTCACTCAAGCTTTTCAAATTTTACAAATATTTATCACATTTATGAGATGCACAATGCACGGACAACTTTATTAACATACTTGTCTCGGGCCGGCCTGGTGGCACAGCGGTTAAGTGTGCACATTCCGCTTGGGCGGCCCAGGGTTCACCGGTTCAGATTCCGGGTGCGGACATGGCACACTTGGCAAGCCATGCTGTGGTAGGCATCCCACATATAAAATGGAGGAAGATGGGCACTGATGTTAGCTCAGGGCCAGTTTCCTCAGCAAAAAAGAAAAAAAAAAGAGGAGGATTGGCAGCAGTTAGCTCAGGGCTAATCTTCCTCAAAAAAACCCACAAAACATACTCATCTCCTTGCAGCTGAGTCTCTTCTAGTAAAATGTGGGGCCAATTACTTCATGACTAAATGTTCAACGTAAGTTCTTTCAAGAAAATAGTCACAGTCTGAGATCTCAATCAGTCAATTCTATCAAGGACTTCATCCAACACACTTTTGGGTTCAGTTCCTTACAATGCTCTCTCTTAGCTTTTTATTTACTTAAGGAGGGGCTGATGGGCTCAAAATATTTGACATCTCACCTTAAGTGACAGTGGGTTTCTCCAAAATTTAATGGAGATGTGAAGGTAGTCTTCAGATTTGCACAAATATTGAGTCTGATTCTATTTAAACTATACATATTTGGCAGTACGTAGTAGAACCATCTATGCTCTTTTTTAAATGGCTGAAAAATGACCGGAAATAGCTGGAACACTGACGCTGCATCTGTGAGCAGGGTGGTGCAATTTCTACAATTTGTCTTTTGAGGCGGAAAGTTTGCAGTCGTTAACCTGGAAACTCTCACGGTGCTCTCCAAGATCCCAATGCTTTCCACTACTTCTGGCGTGTTGATGAATTCCACAAGTTCGCTGTGAACAAACTAGCCCTGCCTCTTGCTCGTGGTAGTAATAAGTAAATGTGAGTTCTCATTCCCTTTGGAAAGTTAACAGACTTCTTACGGTGACAGCCATTAGTTTTTCAGAGAAAGTACTACTGTGTTCCCATTAACATCGCTGGAAAAGAAATGCTGACATCCATTTATTGAATGTCTTCTTGGCACTCATTGTTCCCAGTCCTGGAGATACAGAGCTGCATAAGACAAGTTTCCATTTGGAGTGAAGTTCATAATCATTCAACAGAGAAAAACATGAACATTTAAAGAAGTAATACAGTGTGAATAAATTGTGTAATGGAGATATTAATCGATATGATAGCCTACTAGATAACAGAGGAGGAAGCATGTAAATCTGTCTGAGTAATTAGAGTAGATTTCTAGAGGTTAATTGATATAATTGGTCTTAATTCCAGAGAGATTATTTTATGGGTTTCTTAAGGTTGTTAAATATGGGTAAATGTATAAAAGGTGGTGATTTACTATGGGAAAAGTGAATAACTCTACCATTTATAGTGTTTAGTATGTTCTAGGAACCATACTAAGGATGTATATATAATTAAAAGCATACAAACTATCCCTTAAGAATATGAATATATAAATTTAAAAAACATATATGTGCACAAAGAGATGAAAAAAATAGTCTTAAAGAGTACAAAACATTTGCCGAAGGTCATACAGCTAGTGAGTATTTGAGCCTCCAACTCAGTGGTTTGATTAGACCTCAAATACATAATCTTAAATTCTACTTCATATTACCTCCTCTTAGGTCTGTATTTCTGTATCTAACAACTAGAATTCCTTCTGCCTATGCAATTTGCTTTAAAAAATGTTCTTAAATGAAAAGCCTACATTCACACAAAGAATGCATGATTCAATTTTTCTCAGATGCCCTGCTCAAATTCACGTCACTTTTTCAAATAAAACAATACAACAGGTTGACAATCATTCCACGCAGAAGCTTCTTATTCAAATAACTACCATAATTGACCTATTGCATGTATTTCTCACTTCTCAATTATGTAAATTTAATACATTACCTTCCTTGTTAGAGAATTTAGGATACATCTTATATTGATTAGCTTAATCCATGTTGGGCTGGAGAATTTCCATCTGTGGTGGACTGTCAAAGTATTCCTTGTTTAAAAATTGAATAATTTAGACATGGAGACGGAAAGAAATGCATATAAAAACAACTACAAGCACTTTTAAGTAGAGGACTTACAGTTAGTTTTCTCTCCATTATCAAGTTCACGGGATTGTACATAAATAAAATTAGTTCCTTACCAAATACTGGAAGCACTTCACCACATAATATTGTTTTCCTGCCTTGGATAATTGTTGGATTTAGACCTCACTATATTGGTCTTCAAATGGCTTACAAACATAGAAACACACAAGTTTGTTAAATGCTTATAGATAACCCACAGTCAACTAGATCAAATTGTTAATTTGTATTGCTACCAATTCCTCTGCAATAAGTGGCTGAACCACGTTGGTGGATGTCCTGGAGCTCATGTATTAACACTGACTTTGAAGTATTTTTTTTTTGCTTTCTCTCTATCTATAATCACTAATGGGCTGATCAAAGCTACAAATTTGAATTTATTTACTTTGGTAAGAAATTCAAAATAACTGGTTAAAAATATTTGAAGATAATTATATTATTCTGTTTATCTTTTCTGATTATTGGATTCTTTCTTTTTTTTTTTAAGATTGGCACCTGAGCTAACAACTGTTGCCAATGTTCCTTTTTGTTTTTCTGCTTTTTATCCCCAAACCCCCCCAGTACCTAGTTGTACATTTTAGTTGTGGATCCTTCTAGTTGTGGCATGTGGGATGCGGCCTCAACATGGCCTAATGAGCGATGCCATGTCCATGCCCAGTATCCCAACTGGTGAAACCCTGGGCAGCTGAAGTGGAGCGCATGAACTTGAACACTCTGCCACAAGGCCAGCCCCCTGGATTATTTCTATTTCATGCTCTTTAGTAGATAATCTTAAATATTTTCCAAGATAAATAAATAGCTAAATGTAAGACTATTTCTAATCAAATTGAATGTTTTATTTAATCAGAATCACGGTGAAGACTTTATTTGCTAAAATTGGCTTGGGGCTACACATCTTTATTTGAAACTCAAACAACTGTCTCATTGTAAATGTGTAATAAACAGAGTTCAGGCAAAGTCCATTTTCAAGATGGTTTTGCATCAATGCCGTTTGGAAGAGCAAAGTTTAAGATCGGATTAATTTTGAAAATTCTGTCTGCCTTGTTGAGTGTTCAGTAGAATAGAATTTAGCGTAAATCAGTAGAACACTAATCATATAACCCTATATGGTTCTCCCACTTTAAAAATCAACTAAATGCACTTAGAAATTCAGATTCACTTTCAGAATAGATTTCACCTCACTCTTATTAGGACAGGTAAGGTGAGAGTGAAGGGTGGGGAAAGGAAACATTAATTCTTAAACCTGTAGTGACACTTTAAATTTTATTTCGGAATCATTCATATTGAAAATAAAGGAATGTAGGGGAGGAAGACATTTCCTCTTCCCAAATGTGGGTTCATCTGGCCTGAGAACGAATTAAATTCACATGAGACAGAATAGTAAGAGAAAATTAAACAAAGCTTTATGAGGAACCATGGCCCGGGGCCTTTCTTCCCGAAGGAAGAAAGGGCACCGAAGAAGTGGGGTACACAGAGTGGTTATATGCCCCCAAACAGGGTGTTTCACATATGATTGAAATGTCCCTTTTACAATAGTCATGAGGCTGCTCTGTCAGCACAGCGCTTGATGGAAAGGGCAGATAGGTCTGCTGTCTCAGTGAACGCCGCGGGGTGGCAGGTGTGTTGCCTCGGGCTAGGGGTCACAGATGAGCACTGCAATCGGGTCCCAGCCTAAAGAAAGATGCTTAATCTTTAAGGAGATGCCAACGTTGGGAGGGGGAGGGAAGTCAGTTACAGGAGGTTACCAGACAAGTACAATAAAATGCAGATTTAAGTCCTTGCCTTTGGTATTAAGAGTTTCTAGAGAGAAAGTCATCTCCTTTTTTCTTTCTGGTACAGAGAGGGAGGCACCTTTTACAGATAGAGATTTACCTTGCAAATGTAAAGGTGTCCTAACAAAGGGCAAATTCCATTCCTCAGAGCCTCCTTCCCAGTCCCACTTTATCAAAAGCAATCAGCCTCAAATAATCCTGATGCCAAAGAGACATATCTTGGGGTGGCCATTTCTAGGTCCCTACAGGAACATACATGAAATGTTTTATCTAAGCCTATATCTCTAGGTATAATTCTTCATGTGAAAAGACTGTCTTTAGAGAAAAAAAGAATCACATTAAATAAGATTTTTAATGCTATCAAACTAGTTTTGAATTATCTGATGGATCTTGTCAGTCCCTAGTATAAAAAGTCCACTGTGCCTTTAGCAATCACATTTTTTAAACGGTTTTTAATCAAGAAGACTGGGAAAACAATGCCAGCAAATTTAACACCTAACTCAATCGCATTGAATATTAATTTTTAGACATTCAATTATATATTATATGTAAACTAAATTGGATCTTATATCAAGTCTAGACACTATGAATACAATTGAGCATTTAAGAACTTAGCTACATGAGAAAACTTCACTTTGCGTATTTTCCCTCTACATGAGATGGAAATTCATTGAAGGCTGGTTACATGACTGTTTTTAGCCCCTGACCATCAAGTTCTTTGCCTCCTCAAGTTTTAACATAATATTCTGCGCATAGTAGAGACTCAATAAATGAATACTTTCTTACAGAATATGAAGCCAATGAATAATGACATCTGGGGATTACATCCTTCTAGCTCTTTCTTCATGCTTTTAGAACCAAATTAAAGGTATTATTTAATTAATGATGAGGCAGCAAGAAGCAAGAAAGCACTGTCAATTCTCTTTTATAAACCAATTAACAATATGGTTATTATATTATTTTATCAAGGTCGTATAGCAAGTCAAGACGGATAGAGAAGCATAATGTATATCTTTTTTCTCAGTCCCAGTTCTCCCTTATAATAGGCTGCTGTTCTATTCCACTTTATGGGGAAGAGTGATGAATGTGTCAAAAGAAATTTACATTGTAGTTCCAAACACTTGTAAAAATAAAATCTTGTTCTTTACATTTCCGCAATTGTACTATAGAATTGCTTTGTAAAAATGCTATTGATCATAATAACTTCCATAGATTTTATAAATACATCACCAAGGGAAAGAAAACTAATGACTTTTGATAAGGAAATAAAGTGGATTTATTTGTCAAGAGCATTTTGATTGTAGGCTACTCCCATATTCTCTTTCAATATCAAAGTTTATATAATCAACTCAATTTTGAATAAGAAATGGAGAAAAAGGTCAATGATAGATGTAATCACAGCAAAGAATATGAAATTAATAATGTTGAATGGAAAGAAAAAAGCAAAATAATGGGTGTAAATCTGGGAAGAGAATGCAGGAAACTAACAAAATGCTGCCTGCTATCTCTTCAGGAAGCAGGAGTAGGACAAACTCTGCCCGCATATTGTTCCTGGTTTATATGATGAAGAGGTGGAAATGATTGCTTTTCATCTTTCCGTTTTTTAAAAATCCTTTTCTGCTCTTCCTCCTTTGATTTTTCCATATGTCTGGATGTTTAGCAGTTCTGTTTCACTTGGTTTGGTTTTTGAGCGCTTTGAAGGACAGAATGTTTATAAGTCTTATTAACCTAACAATAAGGAGCACAAAGATACAATAATATAGCTTTATGGTGAACAGAGCTAAAACAGAAATAAACATACATCTGTTCAGTTTGGTGCATGATTTTCCGTTTGTAGCTAGCTACTTGCTTTTTAGTAATATGACTGAATTTAACTATGGCTACTATCACATACAAAGAGCACATAGGCATATCATCAAGTCACTTTGGGTTGGATCCAGGGAAACTGGTTGTTCAGTCCTTTCACATAGAACTTCTTACTGGCTTGAAAAGAATAAACTCAGAGGAATTACAAAGAGAAAACCACAGAAAAACTCAGAATGTGAAGCTTTATACCCTTTCTCTCACTACTCTCAACTATACAATAAAAATATTTCCAACACACACTATCAGAATATTAGTAGATACCTTAAAAATCTTTAAAGAAATGTTTTAACAAATGCTTTAAAGAGATTTTATTAAATCCAGAATGCAGTTAATTTATAATTTAAATTTGTTTCAAGAACTGTAGTAATCTCAGAAGAAATCTCAAAATGGAGTTACTTTATGAAATAAGCTCATAGTCTTAATAGTTATTTATCTTCTTTCTCACATTATAGAAATTCAACAAGTTATTTCTGTTATCTGCATCTGTCTTTTGGAGTTACTGTGCAACTCACCATAATAAACTCATTCATTATTTCCCAGAATAAGTGAACACAGTAGATGTGGTATTGATAGCTAATTAGTCACTCGAGCATGTATCAGAATAGTACAAAAGGGTTTGTATCTGTATTTTTATTCTTTTTTGGTAAAATGACTAGCTTCTAATATGTGAATAACTATTTTGAGAGAATCCCACAATATGATATTTAAGGAGAAAATACATAGAACTCCATCTTTAAAATAAAATGTTTTTAATTTGTAATTACAGGTTTTGGGTCTTTATTTAATAGAAGCAACAAATATTAATGGGATTCTCGTATGTACATTAAAAACTACCAATGCTATATTGGCAATAAATCTATCAACTCACATGACAGATTCAAGATTAAGTTCTTATACCTTCCATGACATTTTGAAGTAGACCATTTTTGTTGTAGGAGAAAGAAAGAGGAAAAGGAAAGGTCATAGAATTCTTATCAGTCAGTCATATTGTCCCGTCATATAGAAATGTCTGTTTAATGTCAGTGAACAACTCAGATGGGGATTCTTGGTTTATATGTTGGAGCAAAGCATCTTTACGTCATTTTACACCTCAAGGTTTATAATCCTTTAAACTTTGCAATAATAGAATACTCAGTCACTTACTAGATGGATCCTCTGTGCAAGATAAGTTATTTTCACTTTCCAAGCCTCCTCTTCCCATAATATCAGTATACGCTGAACAGATCCAAGAACCAATAGCCCTATTTGACTGTCTTCTGAGAAAGTGAGGCTTTGTATTGAAACATTTACCAGTGACATTTAGAATTACATGTCTAAGTGAAAACATGGCATACATAGTAGACTACTATCAACATTTAACAATAAATACTTGTGTATCTTGACCTTTTACAAAACAATTTTATACTCCAAAAAAATTCTGTTAGCTTTATTTACTTGATGTTCAATATTTCATTCTACTCAGGGGGCTTATATCAGTTCATTTTTATGGTGGCAGCCATAGATATTTAGTTATTACATGAATAGGTAATTCTTTAATTCACTGCTATGTCACAGTTTTTAACATGCATCTTTCTACAGGTATTCAAACCTTAAAGAAGATGACCTATAGCATACTTTTCCCCTAAAAAATGTTTTGTTTAGCATCAACTAAGATATAACTCTTTCTAATTGACTTAGTGCTAATTTTATATCGATTAGGGATAAGAAAGACTAGGTTTTATTAAATCACTTTCAAATTATTTACTTGAAGTATCTACCTGTATTATGTGTCTTTTGAGCAAAAATAATTTTTTCTGTCTTTAGATATGCTTAAAATTTTCTTTTACATCCTTAAGTATATATTGAATTACACCTATACCTTGCTTTATAAAACAGATTTTTCAGTTATTTGCATATGTAGCCATATTTGTGTGTGTGTCTGTGTCCAAGCCCAGCCATGAATTATGTTACTGCTAGTGATAAATGTCAAATTAATCAATATTCATATAAATAACTTATTCATAGACAAGAAATCCATTAAGTAATTTAATAAATTGTAGAAAATTAGATGTCATTATACATTCATAAAGTTTGACTTAATGAAAAGTTTGATGTTAAACATGACATTAATAGTTAATAAACAGGATTTTCTTTCCCTTCAGATACTTTTACAGTCTTCTAATGCATCAAAAATTCTGACAGAAGGTAAAGAATAAAATAGTCTGGAAAAAATAAAGGGCACTTATTTTATTTATAAAAATAAAAGTCTAAAATCTGAGAGGCTTCTGGGTAGAAATGGATTCCCTACATATATCTGTGTTTTAAGGAAAGCAGCTGAGCCTCAGGAATAGTCTAAGCCGTTTACACCTAGGGTTATACCAGGTTTATGACACCAGATTGTGTCACAAAGTAATTCCATTGCTTACTGCTGAGGGTCCTGGACTCCTAGGTGGCATGAGATCAGGTCTATATCCTCCTTTATGACCTCACAGATCCTCCTTTTCTTTTATAATCTACCTTTGGTCAAAGTGTATATTCCTATATAAGAAAAACTCTTTATAATTTGTGCTTATTATCTATATTATAGTATAAGCATGGTAGATTCCAGAGAAATATTTGAGTCTTTAATTGATTTGCAAATCAAAGATTATCTATATTTTTCTTATTTTCTTCAAGTGGCATCATTTTGAGGCTTAATTCTATCCTTGAAGACAAACGTTGTATTAGGTCATGGCCATAGATGTTACATGAAACAGGGAGATGTTATACATTCAAGTCAGAGAGAAATTCAAAAAGAGAACAATGGCTAATGCCAGTCTGAGCCTCATTTTCACTTCAGAGCCATGAGCTTTCTTGTTAGGGTAATTTATAGTATCCACTCTCCCCCACCAAACTCTGACATTTATCTGTTCATTTGCACAACACTCTCACCTGGATTCCTCAAGCTCAAGCAAATAGGTCGCTAAGTAATTAAAGCCATCTTGTTATTTTACTTCTGAAAACGTCTGACAGTGAAGCAGTGGGCTACCAGGAACCAGTGATTCAGCCCCTGGCTTGTTCACAAAATCAAAAGGAAACTAAAACAAAATAAAAAAACAAATATTAAATATTTTAAGCCAAATTCCCTCCTAAACTAGTAAATAACAGAAGTAGGATTGCAACTCTGGTCTACTTGACTTCACAAGCCCAGGAACTCAACCAGTACTACTTTCTCTTCATTAACTTTTCAAAATCAGACTTCTGGCATTGAGAATGTCCATCTAGGAGATGTTTTAACTCAGGGAACTCAAACTCACCAAATGATAATAGACAAATAAAGTATGGGACACTGATCATAGCACCATTGACTTCTTGACAGCAGTCAAAGATTTCTGCTGAGTTGCTCTAATAAATTGAAGCATTAATTCTAAAAAGATATCTAAGCATCTAACATATATGGGGATTTGTGCATAATTGCAACTCAGTGCATGTGGCATGGCTGGTAGAACTCATAGGATCTCAAACATGATAACTTTTTGCCTAGACCTTTGTGAAGTAGACATTAATGCATATATTTAGACGATTAAAACCATTGTGTACTTATGTACTAATCCTTAGATGAAATATATAGCCTAAATAATGACAATTTCTTATTTGTATTTTTAAATTTTACAATCGTGAAAGAAATTCCTGTTTATTTTATATGTGTGTAACACATCCTGCTTAACTTTTCGTGAAATAATGGTCAATCTAAGGTAAATTTTAAAAAATTATTCCAAAAAGTCATAATAAAATATACTTACCTACTTGAAGTTCACCTGTTTACCTAAGAATAAATATATTTTGGCATACATTTACATGAGAATGTTCTTAGTGATTCTAGCCTTGCCCTCTTCAGTCATTTCTCAATAAAGCCCCCAGAGGCATCTTTTAAAAATCAAAGTCAGATTACATCACTCTTCTGCTCACAAGCCACCAATTGCTTCCCATCCCTCTCAGGGGAAGTTGGAATAGTTTATCTGACCTACAAGGCCCTCTACAATTTTCCCCTCCTCTTCCCATTCCTTCTCTGATCTCCTTTCCTACTACTCTCTCCTGATCTCACTCAGGAGCAGCTACACTGACCTGCTTGCTATTCTTTGAACAGACACTACAATTTCAGAGCCTTTGTTCATTGTATTCACTCTCCGCGGAATACTTTGCCCCCAGATCAATGCTTGGCTATACCTGGCCCTCAGATCAATGCTATGCTATCAGTGGCTATACTTGTAGTAGTTAGAATAGTGGGCCCACTAAGTCCTAATCCCTGGAACCTGTAAATATGTTATTTTACATGGCAAAATGGATTTTGCAGATGTGATTAAGGCAATGGGCCTTGAGGTTGGGAGATTATTGTGGATTAGCTGGGTAGATCCAATGTGATCACAGGAGTCCTTAAAAACAGAGGACCTTTTTTGGCTGCAGTCAGGAGATGCAAGGATGAAAGAAGGTTCAGAAACGTTACCGGGTTTGAAGATGGAAAAAGGGGTCACAAGCCATACTGTTCAGGCAGCCTCTAGAAGATGGAAAACGTAAAGAAAGGGATTCTTTCGGAGTTTCCAGAAAACAATGCAGCCCTACTGGTACCTTGATTTTAGCCCAGTAAGATCCATGTCAGAAGTATGACCTACAGAACTGTAACATAATAAATTTGTGTTTAAGCCGCTTTAATTTAAGCCACTTTGTTTGTAGTCATTTTTCTACAGCAGCTGTGGGAAACTAATAAAAACTACCTTCAGCACTTCCAGTTCTTTACTCAAAAATGTTGCATTTTCAGTAAGCTCTGTCCTGTAGATCCTATTTTAAATTTTCATTCCCTAATGTTCCTTACACGATTCCCTTCTTTATTTTTTCCATAGCATTTCCCACTATCTATTGTATATCTATATATTCGTACTGACACATATACAGAGATAAATATCCATATTCATTACTTGTCTTCCTCTACTAAAATATTACTTCTATCAGACCAGGAATTCTTGTTTTGTTTTGTTTTTTTTTAACGAATGCATCCTCACTGCATATAGCAGTTTCTAATACACAGTAGAAGTTGAATAAACATTTGTTGAATGAACATAAATGACTCTTTTGTGGATTTTAGTTGATCATTAAGTTAATTATACAAGGAAATTTAAAAATTGACTCAAAAGTAGATTGTATAATAATCGCAACCACGCCCTGTCCTGCCTGACAAATGGCATTCATGTGTCTATATATTGATTGTATTAATGTCTAAAAACATTTGCTATCTCTTTCCTAACTTCAGAAAAAAATCATACTTCAAATAAATTCCTGTAGACCAAATGAGGCAGAATAGCTTGTCAGTATTTGCGTAAAAATTGTAGACCTGTAGCCATGTATTCTGCTGTGATATTTATTTTTCTGCTATTGTGTTTCAAAACATATCCATTTCACCTATATCATCCACTATTCTCTTCTTTTGTCATGAAATATTTGTACCCTGATAGACAACGAAAATTGGCATGTTTCTCTAGGTTTTCCATTTCACCGCTGGCAGATTTTGAACTTACGTAGACTACTTTGCAATTCAAAGGGGAAGAAAGAACTTCTGAGTTGATTTCAAACTTCTGAGTGACCTCTGTTCAGCATGATGTTTACTTACTGTGATCACAGGCCCATTGTTCTTCAGTTCGAAGAGACAATAATCCCTAATCAGGTACATCTGTTTCAAGAACTAAAATTACCTCTGTCTTACAAGACCCACTTGATTTGAACCATCCTTTCAACTGAATTCTACCCTCACAAAGCACTTTTTGTTGGTTCGCAAATAAATAATTTCAAATTTCCTTGCCTTCAGAATAAATAGTCCAAGAAAAACTCAGAATGAGTTGAACTAACGGATGACCTAATTTAACTTCATGTAAAGTAATAATATTCAATTTCACTAAAAAATTTTGTTTCACCCAAATCTATGAAACGCATTTAATAGTAAGTTTTCCTCTACGTTTTTAGCTATCTTTCAAATTCAAGTTGAGAGATTTTCTAAGATCTGTAACTATGCTATACACAATTCAATCTTAAGTGCTATCAATGTTATTTATAGTGTAGTAATAATTATAATACTTTTACATTTGAATAGCATACGTTGAACTTGGGCCAAATTTTCTGACACAGTGATCAAACATTGTATACTCATTTACTGCGAGTATCATGAGTCACAGTTATATGAGGTGAAATGCATTTTTCTTCAACTGCCATCATAATTCTTCACTGTGATTTCTCCCTTCATCCAGGCAAATCTCAATGAAGTGGAGCTTCCACGGTGTTGGGTACAGGAGAGGACCATTCACCTTGATTTACTGGCACATCAACTATTGACTTACTGAAAGGATGTTATGGTTCCTTAAGTTCATCATTGCACGTCTAGACACTGCCTATAAAGGATCACATAGATTATGGAGAAGAGCTATGGAGTGTTTATATGGAAATCTGTACTATTTTCAAACATTAGGAAATTGAGAGGAGTAACTAATCAGACTAGATGATCACTCAATCAATTGGAGAGAAAGTGATTTCCAGTTGACCTAAAATAGAGTAATTTTCTTTATTATCCGCAAGATTTTCTACTTTATGAAATAAAAATACTAATTTTAGGGGGCCGGCCCAGTGGCATAGTGGTTAAGTTCACACGTTCCACTTCTGCAGCCCAGGGTTCGCCAGTTCAGATCCCAGGTGTGGACCTACACTCTGCTGTGCCAAGCTGTGCTGTGGCAGGAATGTCACATATAAAATAGAGGAAGATGGCACAGATGTTGGCTCAGTGACAATCTTCCTCAGCAAAAAGAGGAGGATTGGTGGCAGATGCTAGCTCAGGGCTTATCTTCCTCAAAAAATTTTTAAAAATTCTAATTTTGAAAGCGCAGTATGTTATTTTTATATGCCATCTATTGACCTTACTTCTTAAATTAATTGAGGCTTGTCCCTAGAGTTAACCTATTCTTAAAAGCCATAGAATTTTAGAGAGGAGAGAGATATTAGAAAGAAATTATAGACTGACCTAACCCTTTCATTTGATAGGTGAGAAAACTGATGCCAAGTGAGACTTGATTACTCAGATTTACATGAACTAGAACTGGAATTGGAATGTGGGTCTCTCAATTCACAACCTAGGGCTCTTTCTACTCCATTAAACTCCCCTTATTATGAACTATATCTTGCAAATTTGACTAGAAGTAAAGACTTCAGTGGGGGATTTTTTTCATCAGTATGACAAGTGTTGTTGTTGACATATATAGTCAAAGAGAAAATAAAATGTTTGAAATTAGCTGAATTTATAATGAAAGCACCAAGGAAAATCATCAAACTGCAGACACTCAGTGAAAAAAGGAATTCAGCATGGGAGGGTTGTAAAAGCCTTGAAAAATGTAAGATCAGTCACTAAGTTAATGACAATGGTCTTCTTATGTGGCTTATAAGCTAGCATTGGAGATCAATCTGAAAGAGAAACAGCAAGATGTGAATAATAGCGGCATCACTGAAATAAATAGTCCCTATTAATGCTAGTCTGTAATTAGAGTTCTAATTAATTAGTAATTTTTATTGATTTCACTTTCTAAAAGGAACTGCTATTCTTGTAATCTTTATCATCTCCCTTGGCATCTGATAAAATCTAAGCTGATTACTCTTCAGAAAAAAAAAGTTGTTGAAGAAGAAACTCCTCTATTAAAAATAATGCAAAAACAAAACAAACAAACAAAAACCTCTTATTGTATCTGCAGGCTACAAATAAAAGATATACTTTCAAGTTTTATTACCATGATATATTCTTAAAACATAACATTGTGAATGATTTCCTCATTTACTAACTATAGTTTAAATGGTCATTGTAAATTTCTGAGAATCCTTGCAATACTGTATGATCTAATACAGATATTCTGTGTTCAATGCTGGGCTCATAGATGTCTAATTTGGTCACGACCAAGCATTAGCAGCCTAAGGATTCACTTAGAAGGACAGAGAGAGCATAGATTCATATTGCAATGTTTTTTGAATATTCGTAACTGATCGCTGCCATCAGATAAATGTGCTACTGATCTTGAGACTGTGCAAATATGCACTATTTCACAAATCTCCATACAATCATTGTGAATTCAAAAAAAACCCCACTTTGAATGTTAGCTTAAATACATCCAAGTGTTGCTATTTCTGTAGTCTCATGTTGCCCCAGGCCAAGCAATTTGTATATAGAATGAAAGAATAGCTCCTGTTGTCTCTTTTCGTTAGACCACCAAGAGCTCCTTCTACGTCAGGGCTCCTGGTAAGTACTTCAACTTTTATTCCCTAGAAGGAACCCTAGGAGGTAATTTGGAGAGCAAAGCAAAAATTGTAACATACTAGGACTTCATTTACTTTATTCACAGACTGGCCTTCTTCGCCAGCAAAGAAACTACAATTTATATTGCTTTATAAAAAGAATCCCTTAACAACATTAAAAAGTTTTATGTCTCTAAAAATGTGATGTGTAATTTCCTAATACTGAATTATTTAAAGAAGAAAAAAATATTAAATTTAGTTCTAATATGCCTGGCTGTATGTCATATAAATTCCATTAAGTTAACTATTTATTCTAAGCTTACAATGATTAAGTGATTCACTCTTCAAAATATTTCCCCTATAGTTACAGCACAATTTAGAGTAGAATCACCTTGTAATAATAAAATTAAAAATCAGTGTACTCATTTCTTGATACAGTAAACAAGGAACACACCAAGAATATAGTAGTATAAGTGAAAATAGAAAACAAGTTTGATTTGAGGGAGTGCCTTTTATAAATGAGGTAATGACATTTGTTTATTGTGTTGCAAATATAGCCAAACTATGAATGAAAGTGGCACAGGGCATCTCCTTAGGGAATTTCTATGATCTTTAGAGTGGTGTCTTTGGCCATGTCAATCCCCCTAGTTATCTACTTAAAGTGAATGTCCTTTATATAGGAAACTGCTATTATCCAAAGATTGTCTACATAAAGACGCCCACTGTGGATCATTCAGGGACCATAATGAAGATTGCCATTGTGAAAGGCGAAAGGTGGCAGGAAATTCTTCCCTTCGCAGGGAATGTGGCTCCTCTGGAACAGTGGCAGTGCGTGAAGTACTGAGGGCCAAAAGTAGGTGACTCAGGATGGAGCAAAGTTTGAAAAACTCACTTTGATTCTCAGTGGAGAATATCAGCTTTTGCTGAATGAATCACCAAAAGCATCATTTGTTAGATTTCTCTAAAAACAGAAAATTTAGGCCATTAATTAGAATTCCTGGTGTTTCTTTTGCTTCATTCTAAAAATGCAGTCAAATGTGATTGAAGATCAGGAGGAATCTAAAAAGCATATTGATGTCCTCATATTGTCTTTGCCACTAACTCTTACAATTTAGGATGCAATTCTTTATTTTAGTTACCCAATCTGGCAAAAAAATTAACCTACTGTTTCTGTTACCCCATATTACTTGTTTTAATCTCATTAACCATAGATTTTGCTTTTCTTTATTTTATTTTGTAGTGTTTCAGTGTTCTGCCTGTTTTTTTAATACTTAAGAGAACTGAAGATGTTGAAAGCTACTATTCAGGGATGCATTGTGTCTTTTTTTCTTGCCTGCAAACAGAGTTTTGATCACAGGCAGTGACTGTAGGAATAAAGCAAGAGGTTTGGAGGGTGGGGGAAGGGAGATATTTGGGGCATGTAGAGAGTGTAGAATGGACAAGAATTGGTGATGTCTTGTCTACGGGGTCAAAGCAAGAAACCACAAGGGTATGAAACAGGAATTATAAGAAGAAGACTGGGCAAGGGCAATATGGATTCTATTTTTGGATCTGTTGATCTTGAAATGTCTGTGAGCAGATGATTGGAGATATCCAGTATGTAGCTGAAAAAAAAGAAAACATAGATCTAAATCTCAGAAGAGGCATTTGACTAGGCTGAAGGTCAATATTTGGAAGTCATTGGATAGAGGTGATAACTGAAGTTGTGAAGTAGAGAAAGATTCTAGAGCCTCTTAATATATTCATTTATGTATTCAACAAATAATTTTGCATGCTTATTATGTGCCACATACGAAATGATGAGATGAAAATAACATTCATGTTATTGAAAACGCAAAGATATTGAGTGTGCATTCATTTAAAGTAGATCTGTATTTTTGGCTATTGCTAGATCCTTTTAGGTCCTGGATTTATACTTTTCAGGCTTTGATGAAAAAATGTCATAATGCTTCTGGTAAGTTATCTATATACTTTTGTTGTATATTTCTGGTTGTTTACTTCATTGAACTTTATTCTAACACAGGAATTTGATTATTTGGATATTTCTTTGTCACTCCATAATCACCCATTGTTTTTACTGTGACTTAAAGAAACTCAGTATTCTTCCTAGCTCCAAAGTTACCAACGACACAATCTGGGGACCCGCAGACAAGAGAAAATCCTCTAACTAACTTGCTCACAGAAAGAGACAAAAGTGTGATCTTGGGCAAACAGAATAAGATTTTTATACCACCTCCATTAGTTCCTCTTATTTTCTTTTAGTATCTAGAATCTGAGATCTCTAGGTTCTTATATTCATTTATTACAAATTCTGCTCATAAGGGACCTGCTATTAGTTTTATAGGAAGTTTATACTTCAGGCTGAGTCTTAATAAAGCAAGGACATTTATGGTTTCATCAATTCTCACTAACCTGCAGTCTTTCAGCCTTATAATCTGATTCCTGTGAAAAGCTGTCATCTGAAGGCAGTAGCTAAAGTGTACATTTTCCCTGGAAATTGATTGCCACACATTGTTCCGCGGTGGTGCCTCAAGCCTGGGGCAGAAATGGCTATTTTTCATCTCATCTCATTTGTGTTCTTTAATACTAACTGCCTTTTGTTAGAAAAAATATATATTCACTTGCTTAGTTTGGGAATGACGGAGGACGAACATACATTTTTTTGTAAATTATATCTACTTTTTGGGTTATTCAGAAGGGATTAGTTACTTGTAATCACCACTAATAAAGTCAAATTTGGAATCTCATTACTTAAACTTATTGATCACCAGGAAAGAAAATGCACTGTGAGAAAGAATTGTAATTAAAAGTCTATAGGGTAGTACATTAGCTTAAAACATCTAAATAGATTTCTCACAACAATTAAGGATAAATTTATCCCTTGGTGCGTATACACAATGAACAGCTTGGATTGTTATATTCAATTTCTTACACAGTGCAACAAAAGCAAACCAATTGAAGTTAAACTTTAGTTTAAAGCAAAGTTCATGTGTCTATGATAAAATTCAGTGGGTCAAAATCGAAACAAATATTTCCAGTTGACTTAACATTTGATTCATTCCATGACATGACAGATTTGATTAGCTCTGCCATTTAAGATATACAGAGCCAGTAAATAAAGTAAAATATGTATAATTTGGTGGCTGCAAGTTTAGGAAATCTCTCTCTCCATCATTGCATTTTGAGCTATGTTCATGGTAACTAGATCTTACTGGAACAAGCAAACGAAAGTATTACCTAATAGCATCATGTAAATCGAATTATTTTATTATAGAAAGAATATTCTATCATAGAATCATTTAAAGCTTCTGTTATTTTTATAAATGTTTCTTAAAATGTCATATTGCTGCATGAAAAATAGTCATTCTGGTCCTCCTCAGTGTCTTGCACTCAGCACATACTTAATATGTCTTTTTAAATGAGTTATCTGTAAGAGCAAACAAATCTATGTGTTTACGCATAAAAAAAAAAAAAAAATCCCTGACTCAAGTTGCATTGCTAGCGTCTTTATTTTCTCAGTCCTTAGGAAATCTTTTTTACAAATTATCTAAATTTGAAAGATCTGAAATATGTTTTATAAACCTTAAAATATCCCTCATTTTAAAACTATATCAATTCTGTTTCCGCTTTTAGAAGTGCTTTTATAGTACTTTTATCATTTTGTGAAAGTGAAATATAGCTTTATCTCTCGCTTTTCTGATGTTACTTTTCCCTTACACTGAAAAATTATTTTTGGGCGATAGCATCATTTCTATTTCTACAACATTTGAAAGACTAGAACATTTTAATACTCAAAATATTTTGAATTTGTGCAATATATTGCATGTGAGATGAATGAATAGAATAGTCTTTTCTAGGAATTGTGCTTATCTAAATTTAATGTTCATAAATCAGGTAAAGAATTCTAAGACGGGGGATTATTTAAAAATACAGCTGAGAAAAAAATTGGAAATCATTCAGCTCAAAATGCTGTCTTAGTATTTCTGGTCTAAATTAAAGCTTACATTTCTACCCTTTATCTTGTAAGCTTTTTTTCTTTTTTCATGTAGACAAAACTGCTTTTGTCCAGATTTTTTTTAATTGCCTCATACTACATCATAGATATTTAAAAGACATTGCATCATTAATCAATCAACAAAATCTGCTCCGGGCACTATTCTGGGCACTGTGGGTCTTCATGAGGTCACTAAAGTGTCATTCATATTCAAACTAATGAGCTGCATCATGCAAAAGTAAGCATTGTCCTCTTCTGCTCCCAGAGTTCAAAGAAAATAGATTTTTAAAAATGGCCTGTTTGGGACCACTACAAATTCATGCTAACTATCAGGGCTCTTAGTGCCTCTGGGCAGTATTTTTATTTGTCCTCTTATTATTTCTTCTCATATTATCCTCAGAAGCTGATTCTTCACACTCCTAGTCCCACCTTATGCCACTTACCAATTTGCCAACATTATCTCAAGTACTAGTTTCTTAGGGAGGTTAAGATAATTTAACCTGGGTTTTTTCCCCTTCCCTCCTCTACATTTCAGAATATTATTGAATATTTTCTTTCACTGTCTTTTCTTGTTCCTATCTTTGAGGAAGATATATATCTCTCCTTTTAATTTCCCTATTTTGCATGTTTAAGTCATTTTTCTATATAGTCTTTCTATATGATCAGATCTCCATTATTTTTAAAAAACAAACGAAAAATTCTAAACATCTTAAACCCTACTTTTCCTTCAGATTTATGCCCAAATTCTTCACTTTCTTTTGCCTCCAAGTTATTTAAAAGATCACTCTATATCCGTTACCAAAAGGCGTCAACTTTTAAATGCTTGAAACCTGGAATTATTTTTCACAAATTGATGACTTTACGTTCTTAAAGGAAACCAATGGTTACCAATCTCAACTGATTTTTCCCAATTCATTGCTTCTTGAAAATCCTTGATATATTACTTTTTTGTTGGTTTTTTTACTGTCCCCATTTGATCAGACTCTCTTCTCTCTGAGCATTTGTGATATTCCCTTGTTAGCTTTTTAAAATTGTGGTAAAATATAAACCAGATAAAATTTACCCGCTTCATCATTTTCAAGCATACAGTTCCGCCGTATCAAGTTCATTCACAGTGCTGCGCAGCCACCTTCATCATCTGTCTTAAGAACACTTTTATTTTTCAAAACTGAAATTCCGTACCTATTAAACAACAGCTATGCATTTCTTTCTTACTCCAGCTCCTGACAGCCATCATTCTACTTTCTGTCTCTGTGAATTTCACTTCTCTAGGTACCTCATATAAGTGGAATCATACTATGTTTGTATTTTTGTGACTGGCGTATTTCACTTAGCATAATGTTCTTAAAGTTCATCCATGTTGTACTATGTGTCAGAAGTTCCTTCTTTTTTACAGCAGAATAATGTTTCATTGTATGTCCATACCACATTTTTTTATCCATTCATCTATTGATAGACATTTGGATTGCTTCCACCTATTGGCTATTATGAATAATTCTATCATGAACTTAGGTGTACAAATATCTCTTAGAGACCCTGCTTTAAATTCTCTAGAGTACATATCCAAAAGTGGAATTTTTGTGTCATACGGCAATTTAATTTTTAACTTTGTGGAACTGCTATAATGTTTTCCATAGTGGCTGCAACATTTTACATTCCCAACAAGAGTGCATAAGGATTTCAATTTCTCCACATTCCTCTCAACACTAGTTTTCTGTTTTTTTTTGATAGCATCCATCCTAATAGGTATGAAGTGGTATCTCAATGTGGTTTTGACTTGCATTTCCTTAATGCTTACTGGAAATTTGTACATTTTCTTTGGAGAAATGTATACTCAAGTTATTTGCCCATTTTTTATTTGTATTGTTTGTTTTGTGGTCATTGAGTTGTAGGACTTCTTTATATATTCTGGATATTAACTCTGTATCAGATATGTATGATTTATAAATATTTTCTCCCGTTCTCTGGGTTGCTTTTTCACTCTGTTGATTGTGTCCTTTAATGCAGAGAAGTTTTAATTTAGTCCAATTTATGTATTTATTCCTTTGTTGATTGTGCTTTTGTTGCCATATCCAAGAAATCTTTGCCAAATCCAAGATCACGAAGCTTTTCCCTATGTTTTCTTCTAAGTGTTTAATAGTTTTACCTCTTATAAATATAAGAGGTATAAACTTCTTTTATCTCTCATAAACATAGTGGTCTTTGATCCATTCTGAGTTAATTTTCATACATGCTGTAATGTATGGGTCTACCTTCATTCTTTTGCATATAGATATCAAAATTTTCCAACACTATTCATTGAAAAGACGGTCCATTCCCTATCAAATGGTTTTGGTATCCTCCTTGAAAGTCATTTGACCATATATGTGTAGGTTTATTTCTGGGCTTATTTATTCCATAGGCTATTCTATTCCATTGGTCTTTATATCTATCTTTATGCCTGTAACACACTGTTTTGATTATCGTAGCTTTGTAAAAAGTTTTGAAATCAGGAAGTGTGAAACTTCCAACTTTGTTCTTTTTTTGAGATTGTTTTGACTATTTGGAGTCCCTTGAGATTCCATACAAATCTTAGGATGGATTTCCCGATTTAGGCAAAAGACACCATTAAGATTTTTATGGGAATTGCATTGAATCTGTAGATCACTTTGGGTATTATGGACATCTAAACAGTAGTAAGTCTTCTAATCCATGAACATAGGATGTCTTTTCATTTATTTGTAACTTCTTTAATTTCTTTCAGCAAAGTTATGTAGTTTTCACTGTATAAGTCTTTTGCTTCCTTAGTTAAGTTTATAGAAAAGTCTTTTATTGTTTTTGATGCTATTAGAAATGGAATGTTTGCTTAATTTCATTTTCGGATTGTTCATTATTACTGTATAGGAACTGAACTGATTTTTGTGTGTTGGTTTTGCATCCTGTAACTTTGCTGAATTTATTTATTAGTTTTAACATTTTTTTGGTTTTTAAATATAAGTTCATATAGTCTACAAACACAGATAATCTTACATTTTCCTTTCCAATTTGGATAGCTTTTAATTCTTCTTTTTTGCCTAATTGCTCCAATTAGGACTTTCAGTACTATGTTGAATAGAAGTGGTAGAAACAGACATCCTTATCTTATTCTTGATCTTAGAAAGTAAGCTTATAGACATTCACCATTATGTCAACTATTGGATTTTCGTGTATGGCCTTTATAATACTGAGATTGTTTCCTTCTATTCCTAGTTTTTTGAGTGTTTTTTTAAATCATGCAAGGGTGTTTAATTTTGTTACGTACTTTTTGTCAAATGATCTGGGATGATCATATATCAGTTTTCCCCACATTTTTTAATGTGGTATATTACATTAATTGATTTTTGTATATTGAACTATCCTTGCATTCCAGGAATAATTCCTGCTCAGTCTTGGTGTATAATCCATTTAATGTGCTGCTGAATTCTGTTTGCTTGTAATTTGTTAAGAATGTCTTCATTAATATTTATCAAGGATATTGCTCTGTAGTTTTCTTTTCTTGTAGCGTCTTCTGTCTGGCTTTGTCAGGGTGACAGTTTCCTCATAGAATGAGTTGGCAAGAGTTTCTCCCTTTTGATATTTTAGAAGTTTCCGAAGAATTGGTGTTAATTCTTCTTTAAATGTTTTATTAACATTCACCAATGAAGCCATCTGATCCTGGGCTTTTCTTTATTGGGAGATTTTTGACTACTGATTCAACCCTTACTCATTATAGGTTTGTTCATAATTTTATATGACTCAGCCTTATTTGGTTGTATTTTTCTGAAAATTTGTCATTTCATCTGGGTTATCCAAATTGTTAGTATAAGTTGTTCATAGTATTCTCCTACACTCCTTATTTCTGTAAAATTGGTTTTAATACCTCCTGTTTCATTTCTGATTTTAATCATTACAGTCTTGCCTCTTTTTTTCGTAGTACATCTAAATAAAAGTTTGTCAATTTTGTTTATCTTTTTGAAGAACCAACTCTTCTTTTCATAGATTTTCTCTGTTTTGTTCCTATTCTCTAATTCTGTTATCTCTGCCCTAATCTTTATTTTTTTTTCTTCCTTCTGTTAGCTTTGGGCTTAGTTTGTTGTTCTCTATTTAATTCCTTAAATTGTAAGATTTTCTTGTTGATTGGAGATCTTACTTCATTTTTAATGTAAGCATTTATAGCAAAAAACTTCCATCCTAGAACTGTTTTTTATGTATGCTGTAAGTTTTGGTATGTTGTGCTTTCATTTTCATTTATCTCAATATTTTTTAATTTTTCTTGTGACTTTTTCTTTTTCTGATTGGTTGTTTAAAAGTGTGCTGTTTAATTTTGTTTGATCTCTTCATGTTTGTGATTTTCCAGTTTTCTTCTTGTAGTTGATTTCTAATTTCATACTGTTGTGGTAGGAAAAATACTTGATATTATTTCAGTCTTCTTAAACTTGTTGAGATTTGTTTTTTGGCCTAATATGTAATATATCCTGGAGGATGTTCCATGAAACTTTGAAAAGAATGTGTGTTATGCAGTTTTTGGAAGAAATAGTCTGTATATATCTGTTAAGTCAATTTGGTCTAATGTGTCATTTAAGGCCATTATTTCCTTGGTGATCTTCTGTCTGGATAAACTATCCATTGATGCAAGTGGGGTGTTAAAAGCCCCTGTTATTATTGCATTACTGTCAATTTCTCCTTTTATGTCTGATAATATTTGATTTATGTATTTTGCTGGTCCTATGTTGGTCAGTCAGATATTCACAAATATTAATTATTCTTGTTGGATAGTTCCCTTTATCATTGTATAATGCCTTTCTTTGTCTCATTACAGTTTTTATTTTGAAGTCTATTTTGTCTGATTTAAGTGTTGCTTTTCCAGCTTTCTTTTTGTTTCCATTTGCATGTAATGGCTTTTTCTATCCTTTCACTTTCAGTTTGTGGGTGTCTTTAGATCCCAAGTATGTCTTGTATGTGGCATGTATATGGCTCTTATTCTTTTATCCATTCAGCCACCTTTGTCTTTTGATTGGAACATTTAGTCCATTTACATTTAATGCAATGCAATTATTGATAGATATGCACTTATTGCCATTTTGTTAATTTTTTTGTTTGTTTAAAAATTATTTTCTGTTCCTTTCTTCTTATCTTGCTCTCTTTACTTATTTCAGTACTTTAAACATATCATCTCACTGCCTTCTGGCCTCCAAGATTTTAGCTCTTGTAGAAGATGAAAACATATTCTTAAATGCTTTACAGAGCTCCTACAAAGCTACTTTGGTCAGTGTGTTGCTGTTTACTTGATGCTTCATTGGGGAAATTGGAGCCAAGAATACCCTAGTTCATCATCTTGCTGATGTCTGAAAGCAGCAGCCAGTAGTCTCCATTGTTAGGTTTTTTATTTTTATTTTTTTACTACTGTGACTGCATATTCTTCTATCCTTGATTCTCTTTTTCTTCGTCTATCCTATTTTCAAAGCTCCCAGTTAAATCTACTCCCTGGAATTTAGTACTCAATAAATATCAGATTTTTAAAACGTAATCTTTCTTCCCTTATGCTCCCTGAATTGGAACTAACTCTTTAGAGTGTAAGTGACTTCTTTTATGAGATATGGAAGAAAATTTCCAGTTTCCTGTTTCTCATCTTTACCTGTAAGGTAGAAGAAAGGATGCTACTCTCAAAATTTCTTAACTAGGAAAAGAGGATGCTACCTTAAAAGCTTGTTTTTATAATTTAAGGTACACACTGGAAAATTCATTTCGTTGAAACATTGCATTCCTCAGATATGTCACTTAACTCAAGTATTATGCTACTCTCTTTTACAAATATCAGTCCTTAAATTCATTAATTTATTTTTAACTCAACAAGTCTTTATTGACTTCTACCTTCTAAGTTCTGGGCATTGTTCTAGGTACTGAACATATTACAGTGAACAAGACAGACAAAAGCCTCTGCCCCATGAATATAGACAATAAAGAATAAAAAAATTATATAGTATGTTAGAAGGTATTTATGTGCTATGGAAAAACTAGAGAAGCATACATTGGAAGAGTAGTGCCACTTGAGGGTGTGTAAGTCACATTTTAAGTAGTGTGCTTAAAGTACGCCTCATTTATAAGGTGATATTCAAGCAAAGACTTGAAGGATATGAGAAACTCTTTCAGGCAACTGGGAGTAGAGCACTTCCAGTCATAGGGAACAGACTGGGTAAAATCTATGTGGAACAGCAGGAGGCCATTGTGACTGAGTAATTTGAGGAAGAGAAGAATGATAGCATGATGGATCAGAGAGATAACAAAGGGCCAGATCATGTAGGAATTAGAAGGCTGCTCTAACGATTGTGACTTTTACTATCAGTGAAATAGGAAGGTACTAGAGTATTGTAAGAAGAGAATTGACGTAATTTGACTTTGGCTTTAACAAATTCACTCTGGTATGTTGAAAATAGAGAGACAGACTGAATTAACAAAACTAATTAGTAAGCAAATCCAATATTCTTGGCAAGAAATGTTGGTAGCATGGACCAATGTACTGTCCGTGGAGGAAATGATAGTGTTCAGGTTCTGTATATTCATATCCCATAATAATTACTGACTTCTCTACATCAGAAAGTAATGGCCATGTTAAAATCTGATGACATCAGTACATTTATATATCCATAAATGTATAAGTAAGCTGATAATTATTGATATATATAATAAGGTCTAATAAATAGGTGTTTTTTTTTTAAAGAGAGTTTCCCAGTATAATGAATCCATAACAGCAAGCAGAATTCCCTTTTCTGTAGCATGTAACTGTTTATATGTAAGGTAAAAGTATTTGTCACGTTAATAATATGTTATGTTGTAAATCAATGAAGGAAAAATTTCTTAGCAATTTTTACAAGCATCAATTTTTTTTTATTAACTTGTAAGCCTTGCAAACATGGTGGAAAATGTTTTCCTTCTGTTGCTGGTTCTTGAATATAAAATTTAGATACTTTTTGGTATATGAGGAATACAATCAGCTGGATTTGGGTCATAGTGCAAACAAAGGCCCTATGTATGAGGCAATTGTGTTTATATTATGAGACACTGATGAGATTTGAATTATCTTTTATAATATAAGAAATGATGCTATGTATCTATTCCATTTACAAAGCACATTGATCCAATTTGATTCCTAGAAACTGATAACTAGCTGAGTAAATAAGTCTCTCTCTCTAAAGTTCAAATGCAATCAATACATGCTAATGGGTAAAGAAATTAAAGTCAGAACCCATGTAGGACCGTGAAGAACTAATTATTATCAATATTAGAATTTCCTTTTGGAAAGCTATCACAAACATACACTGATAGACATCATGAAGAAAAATAAAATAACAGATTCTTCGAAGAGGCACTGACCTATCTTTTGTGATAAGCAATTCTTGTTGCTTTCATTTGATAGATAGAAGATAATAATTCAACCCTTAATTTTAAACTATTTTGAAGAATATGTTTTAAAATGAACTGAACTACCATACAAAAAGTGAATTCACCAATAGACTCCCCACTTCTAAATTAAGCATTGCTTGGTTTAGTAACTATTACTAAATTCTTACAGAAGTGATGAAAAGGACTTAGCTTTAATTACTTCTTATTTGTATCAGAAACAAAATAACTCAAAATTACTGTCATTTTTTTAATTAACTCAGATACTAAATGATTTGCTTTGGTTGTTACCTTTAAATGTAGGTTTCTTTTTTTTTCTTATGCAGCTCCTTCTCATGAATTGCTCCAGCTCTCTTATTGGATTCTGTCCCAATTTTTTGATAGAAAAATAAAAGGTATTTCCATCTAAAACATTGTATCATCTGATTAAGGTGTTAACAACCTTTATCTGGACCAATTATCATTTACTTTCCAATTACTAGATTAAGAGACACTGTTTCTGGTAGAGTTCAAAGAAATTAAAGTCAAACAGTTGGGGAACAACAGTTCTACTCTGTGTGTCCATGCTTGAAACTACTTACTTTGAAGTGAGTTTTAAGAAAGTTACATGGAAGCCATCATAGATATCTCAGTGTCTCCATCAGTTATGGCAAACTTTGAGACTGATGCCTTTCATTCTGAGTACTTTACCATTTACTTTCAGTTGCCTTTAAGTGTGCAAGGTACTATTTAGCTTGGGTTATTGTTTATTTTGCAATACTTTTCTGAAATATGAAATTACCTGACATTAAAATTGCCACTGAGTTGACAGATTCAAGGGATGAAGAAGCATAGGGTGGGACTGTGAAATTGGTGAAATTCAAAACCTGGTGATAGCACACATATTTCTCACAGAAATTAAGGCTACCATCAGGAATACAGATATATTCTTCTAGGATAATAAAATATGAACAGAATGATCAGTGTTAGTTAAAATTAAACACAAGCAAGGCATTGTTTAGTTAGTAGTCACAAATGGGATACAATGAAAATTTAGTATTCCTTAGACTGTTTTCATTTCCACTGTGAAGGTAGTGGCATTCATTTATTTCTAACCATCGACTATGTGCCAGGCATCATGCACTGGGATGCATACATTATAAACTGTTCTTGCCAACAAGAACTTCACAATTTAGTTGGAGGAGAGAAACATGTAAGTAAATATGCAACCCAGTATTATAGATGTGATGATAAAATATTAGTTTTAAATATTAAGAAATGTATATTCTCTCAATTTTAGAACATAGCTTTTATAACATAACTCTTATAAAAACTTCCTAATACATTTTTGGCATTTAGACTTAAATCCAATTGTATTTCCAATTCACTGTTTATTGTCATTGCAATTATTGCAGCTATATTCCCTTATATTGCCATATATGTGCATGCACTGGTAGTATATTGAAATTAGCTAATTATAATACTTAACTTTGATAGGGGAGTACATACCATATAATTTGAATGGAGATGGAGAATGACAAGAGAAGTCAGAAAGATCCTGATCTTAATTATGGATAGAACTGAGAACAGAGCCTGTGCTTCCTTATGGCACTGCTATCATAGGAAACGGTTTATAAATGCAGTGAGACTCAAGGGAGTTCTGTTCCATTTAAGTTTAATCATGGAAGCAATTTTAACGTAAAATAGTTGCAAACTTACTTTGATTTATATTTAAAGTATTCTGTACATATTTTCTCACTCAAATCTTTCATATTCCTCTATGTACATATTTGATTATTTTTCCAATTTCTTCTTTCTTGACATCACAAATGAAAAAATGTTCCCTAAAATCAGATTGATTTCCTACTTTTAGGCCATATTATTTGATATTGAGAGGGCAGCGATCATTTAGAACAACCAGATGGTATTATTAAAAATAGCTTATCGGATTATTTATTTTAAGCCCATAAATTGTAGTTAAAGAGGAAATAAGAATTAGGTTGGCTGTATGACCACTTCAAAATTAATATATCATCACATTGGTAGGATAGGATTTTTTTTAAATGTGTATTTATTAGATAAAATCACATTATTACCTAATAACTGAGGCCATATCATCAAAAAAATTATATAGACCCAAAATATTTCTTGCTTTTGATTGTGGAGTTCTGATATCCTAGGAGTGTTATGAGTATTAGTTAAGGGGATTTAAGACAAGTTTAAATCTAAACATGATAATCTTTTTAAAGAAACTGTATTTCCATGTTATTGATCAAAGAGTTATTTGATAATGGATATGCCCTAGTTTCTGTTATGTTGCAAGATAGCCTAGTAAATCTATATAAGACACATAAACTTTTTGTTGGTATAGTCAGCTTAAAGCTAGAGTTCATTTATTGAATATTTGTTTGCATTCATTTGTATATGGGTGCCTTCAGTGTTAGCATGTATGACTGCATGCATGCTAAAGGTAAATATACATTTACTCTTACCTTTAAATAAATATTACACATCTTTATTTATATTATTTGACTAAATAATTTCAGAGATAAATATCTAACTCTTCTGGTATTTCTAATGTAACTTTGATTTATCTTTTTTCAAAGATTAATAATAAGATGTTTTGATTCTTTCTATACTAGATTTTAAATCATAGAAGTGTGAGTCTGTGCATGTGTGTGTGTGTGTTTTGAGATAAAATGTTTTTTCCTTTTGTTGAAGCAGCTGCCACTTGCATTTATGTACAAGAAATAAATTCTACCTGCTATCACCTGTATTGAGGTCATAATTATCCCATTAATCTATAGGAGAAACTACTCTCAAAATGGCATAGAGCATTACTGGTATCATGCTTTCCATTTCTAGTTAATGTAATAAAAGTACATTAGACATATATTTAGTCTTCAGTTCCCCTAATGTGCATCTTGTCTCCACATCATGAAGCCATAGCTTTCAGTGGGCATAGCTATTTTAGATGTGAGATACACTAGGAGAGACTGGAATCAATCTGAAGTGAGTGGATTATTTGGGGGAATTAGATATAGTCCTCCTTTGGTATCAAGGGAGGATTGATTCCAGAACCCCACTTGGATACCAAAATCCAAGGATAACCAAGTCCCTTGTATAAAATGATGTAGTATTTGCATATAACCTGCATACATCCTCCTGTATACTTTAAATAATCTCTAGATTACTTGTAATACCTAATACAATGCAAATAGTTCTTATACTGTATTGTTTGGGGGATAATGACAGAAAAAATGTCCGTATATATTCAGTACAGACATAGGCGTTTAGATCGTGGTTGGTTGAATTTGTGGATGAGGAATCTGCAGATATGGAAGGCTGACTGTACAACTATATGAAAACTTGATTATTCTAGGTTGTATTGACTATGTTAGGTTTCTTAATTTATATTATGCATTTTCAGTGGGGTGGAGATTACTTCTAAGTATTCAATAATTATTTTGATCAATCTAGTCAATGAATATTCAGTTATGGTGTAAATTTTCTAAAATTTGATAATCACATCTAAGTGCTAGGCATTTTCACACCTCTATTTTTCTTCAATTAGCTGAAAATAAATGTTCAATTAATAATATAGTTTTTAATGATTTATCAATAGTAAGTGCTTAAAATTAGTGCCACTCAAAATTTAGTGAACAGAAGAATCATCCAGGGTTTGGGTAAAAATGCAGATTTCTAAGTCATGACTTCTGAGATTCTGATTTAGTAGATCTGTGATGGGGCCTACTAATTTGAAAATTTAATTCAACCTTATCACCACCACCACTACCCACAGTATCCCTAGACCACATACTCAGAAATATTGGTTTAAATTATGCAAATTCATGCTACTGTGAGGGAGAAAAAATAATTTTCCCTCCACCTTTCTGTTACTGATCAAGGACTCTCTCCACCCACGCACACAGAAGCCAATACTGTGTACACAAGTCTTTGAAGGAAGAAAGTTTATTATACAATTGATTGGCAAGGAAGCAAGAGGCCAGGTTCTCAACTCTGTCTCCCAGATCCAGGTTACGAGGCGATGTTTAAGGGATCAGGGAGGGCAGGTTGGTATGTGGAAGGTCTGGCAGGATGAGCTTCAATTGACAGATCAAAATTTTCTCTTCTGTGCACACTCCTGGCTGGCTTGCCACCCTGAAAAAGTAGCTTTAACGTTTTGTTGTCAGGATGAGGTCAGCACAGTAAACAAGGGTAGAATTGCTACGTAGATTTAAGTCATTACCTTCTCTACTGATAAACATTTCTATAGATTTAGTCATCCTCTCCTTCCTGGCACAGAGAGGGAGGTACCCTTACAGATGAGTGGAGATTTCTCTTACAACTATAAATTTCCCTTACAAATGAGTAACTTCTACTAGGTTTTCAGAGCTTTTCCCCATGTCTGCTGTTTCTTAAAATAATCAATGTAGGGGCCAGCCTGGTTGCATAGTGGCTAAATTCGTGCACTCCACTTCAGCAGTCCAGGGTTCTCAGCTTCAGATCCCGGGCACGGATCTACACACGACACATCAAGCCATGCTGTGGCAGCATCCCACATACAAAATAGAGGAAGATTGACACAGACATTACCTCAGGGCCAATCTTCCTCAAACAAAAAGAGGAAGTTGGCACAAATGTTAGCTCAGGGCTAATCTTCTTCACTATAAAAAAAATATTAGCCTAAAATAATTCTTATGCCAAAGAGGCATATTTTGGGGTAGCAAATTCTGTTCCTGGTCTGTGGTTACACTTCTAGGTTCTTGTCTGAGACCCCTCTGTAATAAAAGCCAGATTAACAGGAGAAAAACAAACAGAAGTTTAATAACATGTATAGCTCCTGTATACGTAGGAGATATCCAAGAAAACTGAGTAACTTCCTGAAATGACCCAAGTCATCACCTTAAATACCATCTCCAGTTAAAGAGAAAAGAAGATGTTGCATGATGGGAGAGCTAGGATTTCAGGCAAAGCACAGTAAACAAGGAAACAATTGTTATGCAGATTTAAGTTCATGCTTTCTCCATTGATAAGAGTTTTTACAGATTTAGTCATCCTCTTCTTCCTGGTACAGAGAGGGATACACTCTTACAAATGGAGATGTTCCTTATAACTGTAAATGTCTCTTATGAAAGGGTAACTTCTACTCAGTCTATGTCTGCTATTTCTTAAAAATAATCAGCCTAAAATAATCCTTATGCCAAATAGGCATATTTTGGGGGTACATATTCTGCTCCCCTTCAATAGATTTACTATGAGTTATGTTTGTTTATTGGTCCCTCCATGAGTGCCAAGGTAGTAGATGGGATTAAACAGAATATTGTGGCAAAGGGGCATGTCTATTGTATAAAAATCATGAAGTAATGACTTTCTAAAATTTTTCTAATCAGTACAGTCTGGCATTAGAATTATATTATTATAAACTTATTAATTATAATTTTTAATTCATTTTTAAAATTCAAACAAATTTTCTAAAAATATTTAGAAAATTTAATGAGTGCACTGTGTTTTCCCTTTTTTTCCTGAAATTGTGGTCAAGGGATTTTGTGCCTCAATGTCTGAGTTCTACCTTAGACCTATTCAATCAGAATATTTAATACCTGGAACCCAGGAATCTGTTACTGAACCAAGTTCATTTTGCCCGTTGCATGAAAAGCCAATCACCAAGATGACCAATTTGTAGCAGAGAAGGGGTTTATTCTCAAGGAAGTCCAACAAGGAGATGGGAGAACAAATCTCAATTCTGCCTCTCTAACCAATGAGGATTAGAGGTATTTATGGGGTAAAGGGTGGTCTGTAATGTGGGAATAGATGATTGGAGGTAAGGAGAAGTGAGGTAATTGATAATCTCTGCAAGCGTAGTCAAGCTGTATAGTTCTTTATAGGATACGTGTGTACAAAATGGTGGTCTCAGTGCGATCTAAGGGTGTAGTTTTCAGCTCCCTGACATCAGAAGATCACCTATCAGTCTTCTGCACAGGCTCAGTTGATGAGTCATTGATCTTAACCAGCCTGAATGGGACAAGGAGTGACTCTCAATTCCTGAAAAACTTAAAAACCCATTACCATGGTGACGCAAGCATCAGAGATGTTATCTAGAGAGTGGGCTAACTACTTTTGTAAACAGACAATGAGTATAGTTAACGCAAGTTGGCCCCTTGTTTCAAATCTGCATTACTAACACATTAACTAGGTGATTTTTATGCATCTAGTGTTTTCAAAACCACTGAATAGCTGATTGTGTTAGCTATCAATTTTATCAAAACTGCATGCCTTTTTCTCCCTAATTCCCAAATGTAATGAAAGTAACAGAAATAATATTACAATAAGATGCAAATAATATATTTAAGATAGACATATACGATTGACTTGATGGTTTTAGCTCAGGAGTCTATATCTTTCCATTAGTTTCTATTTCATCCTCAGTTTAGATATATTTAATAAATACATATACAAAACTTTTTAATAACAATGAAAAGGATAGTGCCATATCAATTTTCTCCTGGGACCATAGCATAATAATAATTTGTTATTTTTTAACTTTTTAACTTGTCAATCATGTTGAGGTTATTTTTAATACCATTTCTGTGTGTGTGTGTGTGTGTGTGTATGTGTATAGGGTAAGGAGGTATTGTGGGGGACTGGAATTGGCCACCGCAAGATATGTCTCTTTGGCATGGGGGATATTTTGGGCTGGTTACTTTTTAAAAAACTGCAGACAGGAAAGAAATTCTGAAAAGTAGAATTTACTTACCCTTTGTTAAGAGGCATTTATATTTGTAAAGGAAATCTCCATCTGGAAAGGTGTCTCCCTCTCTGCACCAGGAAGAAGGGGGTTGACCTTATTTCTAGAAACTCTCATCAATGTGGAAGGCAAGGACTCAAATCTACATAATATTCTTACTCTTGTTTGCTATACTTGTCTGGTAACCTCCCATAACTGACTCCCGCCACTTCCAACATCCTTCTTTGTCTTTAGCTGAAGATGACATTAAAGGTGGTGGCTTCAGACATTTTGGCATGTTGCTCAGTTTTCCTGAGCCTCTCCTATGTATACATGTTATAAAGCTTTGTTTAATTTTCTCATGTTATTCTGTCTCATGTGAATTTAATTCATTCTCTGGTCAGAAGGACCCAGAGTGGGTAGAGGAGATGTCTTTCTCCCCTACAGTGTGGTAGGCAAAATGTAGGGGTGTTCTTGTTTATATGTAAAATAAATAGGGGGAAGTCTGCTTTCAGAAAAATACATCTGTAAAGAGAGCTCAACACTAAAACAGTACAGTACTACTACAGATTATAATTGCTTGCAATTCCTCTCCTTTCAACCCCTAGCTATGTTCACCCCTACATTGCTTGATGCTACCTTCCATCACTGACAATTGTTTCTGGAAGATGCAGTTATTTCAACTTCCTCTTTGATTACCAATAAGAATTATAGAACACCAAATATTTAAAAATAATGAAAAAGAGTTCAAAGGAAACATTGGTCTTTTAATCTCATGTTAATTTCCAGGAAGTGACACATTTTGCATGAGTAGCAGTTATTTTTGATGTGCTGATGAGTACCAGGTAAAGAAGATGAAATTAAACACATTTTACATACCCTAGAAAGGGTCTAAAATAAACAGGTTACCAATGTTTGGTACAAAACACTAAAGAAATTATTAGCATTGTTGAGGAGAAAAAATTTCTTCTCTATCCTTCAAAGTCCTGGCTGATCTTAACAGGAGAAACTCAAATTTAATTTCATACATACAGGAACCCCAAAGATATGAGGTTCCCAGACATTCAGGCAGTTGAGGGTTCTATGCAGTCCTGAGCTAAAGAGAAGGGAGTTAGAGATCTGAGACTTCAAAAGGGAGGAAGACAATTTACAGAAAGATGGGAAAAGCAAATGTTTGGTAAATAAATGTTTGCTATGCTATGCAGAGACAATAGGATACAGAAGACTTTGATTAAAAAGCCTTGCTAAATTTTCCCAGTCTACCACACCTAGTTCATATTCTTTGTAGATATTTCTGAGGATAGGTCTTCTTCTTGGAACACGCTCTTTATCTAAATTCTTTTAACCAGTTAAGGGGTAGGTAAAAAGCCAAACTTCCTGAGTCTTTCTGGTTCTTAAAAATAATTAACTTCAAATAATCCTCATGCCAAAGAGACACATTTTGGTTGGCAAATTTTGCTTCCCTACGGCATGCTAGCTGATGTGCCCACTCTTCAATTTATTAGGAAAATATTCTAATCATTACTATTTTTAAACTTCTATTTGATCACATACTTTTTTGTTGTGATTTCTGCTAACATTAAACAAGGGAATATTTAGTCCTAAGTGTTTATGCAATTAATGACAATGCCAAGCTTTTCATCTTTCACTGTATACTGTATGATTCCAACCTATATAATTCAAGTCGGAAACCATCTGTTGCTTGAATGACATTTGGTTTGTTTAAAATGCATCAATTAAACAGACATGTGTGTAACTATGGCAATGGGAAAGCTATTTTGCAAATATAAAGAAGTGACACCAGAGACAAAGCACTATTCAAAACAAAACTTGTGATTTCTATCATGAGACAAATTTTCAAATAATTTAACAGCTAGAAAATGTTAAATATTGGCTTATATTATAAAAAAATAAGGTGATTATTTGTATCATATGTGATCTGTAAATGCATCATCTCCCAACTCTGTATTATCACCAACAATATAATGTTAAATACTTAACATCTGATTTATTGATTACATAAATAAATTACATGGGCAAAAAGGAAAGGGATTAGTAGGATGATGAAAGGTTTGAAAACCATGTCAAATTAGGATGGAAATTTTAGCTTGGAATAGGAATATTAGTGCATGAGGCCTAACTATCTTTAAACAGTGAAGGCTTGTTGTGCAGAAGAAGAATCACACTTATTTTATATAGCTACAGAAGGAAGATCAAGGGATAATTGGTGGAAGTTTCTCCTTCTGTCAATGTTTTCATTTCTAACAGCTACCAACCATTTTAATACATTTTGAGTTTGAGAACCAGAAAACCAAAGTTGTTAAAGTTAAATATAAAAGCAGAAGAAAGTAGATATGATTCTGAGAATGAACTTAGTAACAAATATTTTGACAATTTTCATTCCTTTTCTTTCTCCTGTAGGGGCAGAAGAAAATTTCCTCTACCCTTCTACATTCTTCTGGTTAATCTAAGAATTAAATTGACATGAGACAGATTAACAGGAGAAAATCAAACAAAGTTTAATAACACACATACATGGGAGAGACCCAGGAAAACAGTAAAATGCCAAAATGCCAAAGCCCTAACCTTAAATACTATCTTCAGGTAAAGATAAAAGACAATGTTGGTGCTAGTGGCTTGGGACTTCAGAGGGGAGGGAGGCAATTCACATAGAGATGGAAAAGTGAATGTTTGGTAAACAAGTGTTTGCCGTATCAAGCAGAGACAATGGGACCTGGAGACAACTCTGATCTCTAGGCACTGCCAAGTTTCCCTACCACACCTAGCCCATACTTTTTGTAGACATGTCTGGTGATATTTCTGTTTCTGTTACAGGCTATTAATCTAAATTCTTTTAGGCAGTTAAGGGGAAGGTAACAAGAAAAACTTTGAGTCTTATTTCTTAAAAATAATCAGCCTAAAATTATCCTCATGTTAAAGAGACACATTTTGGAGTAGCAAATTTTGTTCCCCTTCAGTCCCACCTTTGAAACTTCAAACAAGAATTTTCATTATCCAGGAGCTAAGTTGATAGATTGTTCCATCTCATTGGACCAGTCTCTTAGCCCTGACAACAGATCAGGAAAGTTAAATTCATTTCAGGAGGAAATGATGGAGGTGAGCACCCAAGTTAGGCCTATAGTGTGTAAGCAAACAATCAGGTGTTTAATAAGAGACATTTCTATGGAACCAAAGCAAAACAAAGGTTAATGTTGGAATAAACTATAATCCAGTTTTTGAGCCAAAGGGATAGACAGTCAAAAAGATTTCTAGACATCGGGGTTGACATATCTTTTGCAGTTTGAAATGCCTCTGATGATGTCATTGGGTGTTCAGGTAACTTTTTGAGTGGCTTACACAGCAACAGGCACAAAGATTGTATAAACATGGGCTATTGTGGTGATCTCCCTTCAGTTTAGATCAAGTTGTTCAGCTTCATTTTGTAGGGCATCAGGTAAAGGGGAGCTTTAGTTCTCAACGATTCCAAGTCAAAAGTGAGAGAAAAATTGGAGTCATTAGTTTGGAGAGTTGTAGCCAAATATTTGAGGAAACTAAAAGAATTCAGTTCAGTTTATGAGAGGAAAACAAAGCCTCAAAGACAATTAACAGAACTAGAATCTAATATCCACAAGTGTGTAATATAGTTTCTACCCAAACATAATTTTTCTCTCTAAAGTCACCCTCATTTCTACCAAATATAGTCAAATTAAAACTAATTTACTTGGAAAATAATTCTAATTTTAATAAACTTGGCTGTTTATTGCATAAGTACAGCAAGAATAATGATTGATCTTATAGGCTCTTTTAAATCTGCTTTGCTGGGACTTTTCATAAGGAATCTCAGATTGAACATTTAAAGGTCTCTCAAGACCAAGAAAGCCAACCTAGAGACATGTCATCAGACTTTGCCTGCAATGCCTATAGATTTGTGTGAATTCCTCTCTTCTTGAGGTCACCAAAATATGCTGAAGTTCTTGCACCTCTCAGGGAGTGACCTACTTTACCCACCTGGTAAGGTTGCTAGGAATCCTGTAAGCAAGGTACCAGGCCAATATTTCCAAGGGGCTTTAGTTAGCTCTATAAAATCAACCTTAAGTCCTTAAAGCTGCCTGGCCATATCTAAGTTTATGCATGTATCTTTGAGATATGACATTCCACTCAAAGCCTTGGCAATATAACCATTTGCAATTGTGTTCTACTTATAGGAGAACAGATTCTTATTGAACTTATGCAAATAACTATAGTGCTATGAGAATAAGAATAGTTACTCACTAAGAGGTCTCAAATTCTGGAGGGATCAAGTAAAGGAGAAAAAGATAAATTTTTAAATTCTGCTTCAAAGGTATAATTTACCAAATTGCTGTAAATCACAGTTACTTAAGAAAAAGAGAAAAAAATTTGCTTACTCCTGGAAAAACACATTAAAAAATCAGCAATATTTCAAACAAAAATTCATAAAAATTATAATCATTCTCATCAGTTCATTCAGTTCCATTTAGTCAAGTTTTGATCTTGATCTTTTGTTAGCGGTTTTATGAGGCCATCAGTTTCGCCATTAGATTTCTATAATTTCTGGTCCAGTTCAGTTTTATGATCTGACAATTTATCAGAAATCTGTATTCTGCAGTGTCAGTCTTTTCCATGAATCTCTCTGTTGATGAGGTGTATTTGCAAAAGCTTCAGAATAAAGCAATAGCTGTAAATGACAAAAGATGTAACATTACTTGGTTAAAGATTTGATTACAATGCAATTGACAAGGAAATTTGATAATTTCTGTGGCATACAACATTTTAAGATAACTAGAGTTACGACTGATAGCATTATATCAGAACTTATTAGATTTTAGGAATTTCATATTTTTTTAGAACATTTATATTAATAACATCCACCCACATAATATAAATGAAGAAGGCTTTATCATTATTTATTTGATAATGCTTCCCATGTGATTTAACATATAAAATAAACACAATTAGTTTAATATCTCCCTTTTTATAAGGAGAAAGTAAATTCTTTGAGAAGCCCTAAGGGCCCTCTGAAAATTCTCAAAGTTACATTTAGGTAAAAAAAAAAAAAAAAAAAAAACCTTTATATAGGATTTGAATTTTGGGAAGTTTGTAAAAAGTATCATTAAGTTTAAAAATGGTCAAATAGAATGTATGTCACTGTAAAACAATGCTACATTACTCATTTAAGCAAAGTGACAGTAGAAGATGTTAAAGGCAAACACAGAAAGTTAAACAGTTGAAAGAAAACCAGCTCTCTTAATAGAGAGGCCTCAGCTTTTTGAACATGAAATTATTTTGATAAACACGAATTCCCTGCTTTTTGGGCAGACTGCTCAAAGGTAACAAAAAATCTTTCATAATCTCTTTGTTAAGAGCAGACCAAAGTCCAAGAAACCGTCTTTTGTAAAAAAATTTTTAAGGAAGTTTACTTTTTTTTTTTTGCTTGGGAAGATTCACCCTGAGCTAACATCTGTTGTCAATCTTCCCCTCTTTTTTTTCTTTTTTCTCCCCAAAACCACAGTGCATAGTTGTATATTCTAGGTGTAAGTCCTTCTGGTTTTTCTATGTAAGCTGCTGCCACAGCATGGCTACTGACAGACGTGTATTGTGGTTCCATGCCTGGGAACCAAACCGGGGCTCCCGAAGTGGGGCATACTGAACTTTAACCATGAGGCCATCATGGCTGGCCCAAGAAACTGTTCTTTTAACAGAGGAAAAAATCAAATTCTAATTTTGCATGAGCATACTTTTGATATTAAAATTCATTTACTTAATTAAATTCATTCTAATCTTAGCTTGACCATGCATGAAACATTTTTCTCGGGGTTCTTCTTTTAAAAACTTTCTATAACTTTCTTTTTTACATTCTGATTTTGTCTTGTACTTTCTCTCTCTCTTTTTTTTTTTAACAAAATGCATTTCCATTCCTTATACATATTTTTTTATTGAAAACACATACTTAATTTTTCTTGCATACAAAGATATCTCCCTTATTATTTTAGTAGTTGTGATTACATATATTAATTAGAATTTTTAACCCTTAGAGACCTTAATTTCTAGTGGAAAATTAAAGAAGTCAACAATTATGAACGCTTTTATATTGGCATGTGGTTGCTTGGCAAATTTATAAATACTTTTATAATTTCCAGAAACACATGCTACTTCATAGTACAGTCTACTAAAACACCCAAACAGCTTTAGTTTCTCTGTAGTAAAAAGACAAAAGTAGGTAAAATTAGACTTGTTTAATAATTAATGTTTCAGTGTTTTATCTTATTTGAAAATGATTCAGATATTTAATAAATTTTCCATCATTTAATTTAATCTAGCAAACCTCTAAAGTTTCAAGTTATAAAAGAGATTTTGTATTTGGAGTACACATGCCACAAAATATAACTATTGCTAAAGTTTATCTATAAACTCTTATCTCATTTACATCTATTTAAATAATTGCTCCCAACAATTTTCTTTAGATTACCCATGGAAGCTTTATCAGACATTAGATAAAATCAGCTATCATTCTAAATTATTATTTTTGCTGACAAGTTTTGTAACAGAGATAATATGCACTTGTTTCATTAATAACCCAGGTAGAATAAATGCTGCATATTGCATTATATTAAATAAATGCTGATAATTTTGAGGACATGCCTATTTCAATCAAACAAACAAACTTGAACTTGCTTTTATTAACCAAAGATTATTATTATTTTGTCTGTGTGTGTATGAGGAAGATTGGTCCTGAGCTAACATCTGTTGCCAATCTTGTAAGTCATTCTAGTTCTTCTATGACAGATGCCACGACAACATGGCTTGATGTGCAGTGTGTAGGTCCATCCCCAGGATCTGAACTGGTGACCCCTGGGCTGTGAAGTGGAGCATGCAAACTTAACTGCTCAGCCATGGAGCCAGCCCCACAAAGATTATTCCATATCACATTAACTTGAAAAATATTTGGCTTAGTTTCTGTTATATTTCTGAGAACTTTAAAATGTCCAATCCTTATAAGTGCTTGACCTGTAACCCAATTAGATGGAGCTCTTACTATACAAATGTAGCAAAATATCTCACATTTACAACGTGTATATGTACACATATATGAACACAGACAAACACAGATAGAGGCCCTATAACTTCTGTTAAATTTTTGCTATGAATCAGGTATAATACAAGACTCACCAGTCTGTTTATAAGAGAACAGTTTCATCCAAATTTTATTTTGGCAATTGGAAAATGTTAAGTTTATCTGCTAAAGCTTTTGACTAATATTTTAGGAGAGGATATTTAGGATATTTTTTATTTGCCAAATTTCCAAATAGTTTTTTTTCCTTCAGTCTTAGGAATTGAGGAAAGTCTAGATAAGAGGTCCTAGGAGGAGACGAGGTAAAGCTTTTACATCTCAAAAGGAGATGGGAAAGAATATAAATTGCTCTAAAAAGGACTCTGGACTCTCTGGAGGTCCATTTCTGGTCTTGTAGAGATTTATAAAACAAAAACAGTTGTTTTCAATTCCTAGGCTGAATATCAAGAGATTGACCTACCCATCTAATTAAATTTGCTTTTTTATATCAGGCAGATTTCCAACTAAGATGGAAATCAAAAGATTTCCATGTTTTAGAACTTCAGGACAATGTACCATGCCTTCAGAATGTTTGCACATATTGAGTGCACAATACAACCCTAGATCAATTCACCCTGGAGGGGACCTCTACTATCCTTCTTATTAGCCCCCAAATATTAGCCTTCAGTTTCTCTCACACTGTGTCACCTCAGACAGTCCTGTTGACTCACTTTAACATGTTTAATGAACATTGCCTGAAGGGTGGATTTACATGCCATCTGTTTTACAACACCAGGTAGGAGAAACATTCCCCAGTGAGACACAATGTCCTTCCGCATAATACAATCAGGCAAAAGAGATACAATCACTTTACATAAAGCCCATTCAAGTACACCAATTCTACAAACTTTCATCTTAATTCCATCAACTCTTATATCTCTAACCATAGCTTCCATTAGGACACCATCAACGTCTCAATCTTATAATATTAGGTAGGGGAAGTGTTCCTGGCCAGACATAACAAGCATTTCCATAAAACACTTAGAAGTTGATGTAACCTCTTCCTATAATACCCACTTGAACATTCCAACCTTTATACTCTTATCATCCCTTATATTTCCATATTTTTTCAATATAATTATAGCCTCAATCAGGGTTCCACCAAGGGGTTTTGGTACCACAGCTCCTGGGGGTCCTACATCAAAGAGTCCCAGAAATATTTCCTCTCCATCTCCCGGATTACCCAGTCTAGTGCAAAAGGTTTTGGGTCGCTGATGACAGGAAAGCCAAGGGACCCCGACCCTTTTTTCAATCTTTAATTTGATTAACCCAGCTGTTTCCCCAAGTGATTGTTGGTCAGTTTTCTCATTGTAATCTCTGCTTTCCAGCTTTTTAAATTTCTTTAAACTGGGGTAAATAGAGCAGACTTGTTTGGTGCCCTTTAATGTTGGGATAACGAGCAGGGAATCCCTTTGGCCTGCTCAATCTTAGGTAGTGCTCTATTAAAACCTTTGTTTTAACTCCATCAATGTCCATTTTATTTATCCCATCTTTTAATAACCATATATAGATTTCCATCCAGCTGGGATGAATCCCTTGTCCCTCCCTTTCTGATTCCTCTTTGTTTCCCCCCTTCAACATTTGCTTTATTTACCTTATTTCTTAATAACCCGTTAAATATTTTCCACTTTGTTATGCAGTGCCCTTTGATTCTCCACCCACTTCTTCCCATTCTCTTGTTAATTAACCTAATGTTTTCATTAGCATCTGCAAGACCCAAGAGGGGAAGCTAAGACTGCAAATTCCATTAAGTTCTTAAGGGTGTGGTTAAATTTATTTGTATCCACCTTTTTAATTTGGTCTTTCCAAGGGTACCAATAAAACTGCTGTTTATCATGACAGTTCTGTAAAAAAAATTTTCAATTTGGAAGTTTTTCCAATTTAAAGGATCTATTATGTGGTCATTGACAAGTAGGATCTTAATAGCAAGTCAAACAAATAAGCCTTTTTTGGCTTAACCATGACATAGGAGGCATCCCCAAAGGGAGTGCAAAAGAAACAGCCTTCACAAGATCCAGAAAGTTCACTCCCAAAAATAGTCTAAGAAAGTGAAGGCCTTTGTTTCACAGATGTAAAGAAAATGATGTCTCTGGTTTCCCATGGGAACATGGGATGCCTACAGTCACAGACCCACTAATCTGTGACACCAAGCAGGAATGGGACTTTTCCAGCACTAACAGAGCAATGAAAGTTGAGATGACAAGGCCCCTTATGGACTGGGACCCCTTATGACATACTCTCCTGAAAGCTGGCACAATCAGACGGAGAGCTGCATGTCTCAGAATCCTAATCTATTTGACTGGCTATGAAGATGCCTGCCAATACATGCATCCTCTGGCTGGTGGAGACCAAAGAGAATATTCTTACTGGTCATGAAACCAAGCTCTCAAGATACAAAAGCAAGACAAACGATACAACAGACAGAGACAAAGAAAAACAGTGACCATCCCTAGGTGGAAAAGGATCAATAAAGTCAAAAACACTCCACGAAATTTACCAGAGTCCCTAAGTCCAAGAAACTAATTTCACAAGGGGCTGGCCCCATGGCCGAGTGGTTAAGTTCGTGCGCTCCGCTGCAGGCGGCCCAGTGTTTCGTCAGTTCGAATCCTGGGCACGGACATGGCACTGCTCATCAGACCATGCTGAGGCAGCATCCCACATGCCACAACTAGAAGAACCCACAACGAAGAATACACAACTATGTACCGGGGGGCTTTGGGGAGAAAAAGGAAAAAAAATCTTAAAAAAAAAAAAAAAGAAACTAATTTCACAAATATTTTTCCCTGCTAATCTAAATTAGAAAAGGAAAAAACTCACCATTTTCACTTCCTCTGGACTCTGCAGGCAGAGATCCAGGAGACTGACATGGTAAGAACCGTTACCTCCTGTTGGCTTTTATTAAATGACCAAGATCTCTCACTGAATTAGCCCTGGACAGTGAGCAGCATCCAGCCAGTTAAGTTTGTCCTACCAGAGTTGCCAAATGTAGAGGAGGAAGAAATTTTCCTCTACCCTTCTAAGTTCTTCTGGCTAGTCTAAGAATTAAATTGACATGAGACAGATTAACAGGAGAAAATCAAAGTTTAATAACATGCGTACATGGGAGAGACCCAGGAAAGCTGAGTAACTCATCGAAATGGCCAAAGCCACCACCTTAAACACCACCTTCAGCCAAAGACCAAACAGGATGTTGGGGATAGTGGCTTGGGACTTCAAAAGGGAGGAAGGCAATTCACATGGAGATAGAAAGAAAATGTTTGGTAAAGAAATGTTTGCTATGCCATGCAGAGAGAATGGGACACAGAGAGGATTCTCTAGGCCCTGCCAAGTCTCCCCCACCACACTTAACCCATATTCTTTGTAGATATCTCTGGTGATAGCTCCATTCCTGTTATAGGCCATTTATCCAAGTTCTTTTAGGCAGTTAAGGGGAAGGTAACTTTCACAAATAAAAACTTTCTGAGTCTTTTGTTTCTTAAAAATAATCATCCTAAGGTAATACTCACATTAAAAAGACACATTTTGGGGTGGCAAATTTTGCTCCCCCTCGCTTCCTTACTTCTGGATATGACTGTTTTTTGAATAGTTTGAGGCTGCCAAATAACTGCTTCTGGAAAATGAAGGTCTTAGGGTAATTCATAAATTTAAATATAAATCACTAAACTTAGATGTGGTTAGCACCAAAAACAATGTAGACATTTTTTCTATATCTTTTTTTTTTTAGTTGATACTGGGTTTTATCTTAGAGATCATTGCAATGGTCTGCTTTTAGTTTTAACACCTGATTTTAATATTACTTAATGTTACTTTGGGACACGTGCTGGTTTCAAAGCATAAGTTTCAATTTTGTCCTGTTTTAATTGTTAGTCACATAATTATACAGCGTCAAACATTTGTAACAATGCTATGTCATTTACAAAGTTCACAAAACTCTGTCAATTGCCAATTTAACAATTTGTTAAACAAACAGTGACATTCCGGAAAAAAGAAGCTTCATCATGCTTATCTACAGACAAATTATTTTCATTTTGATTGAGCTGAAATGAATCATGACTCAAAGTAAGATGCACTCATGTAATGCCATGTAGACTTCTAACCATCAAAGTAATATGTCTGACTCATTTGGCAAAAGTTAAATAAACATAATAAATTTTAAAAGATTTCCATGTGCCCTAACAAAATCTAACAGCAAAATAGTCAGAGTTAAGAGATCTGATTCTTGGACAATTGAGCATCATAAAGAATTTCCTGCACCTTCTAGTAATAAGTTATGGTATTAAATAAATAAAAACCTTGAAGGGTAAAAACTTCAGGAACAGAATGTGAAAGGGAAAATGAGGAATGAGACAGACCATTCAAATTTTATGAAATGGAACAGTGAGAAAACAATTAGGTGAACTGATCTATTCTGTAAGATGACTTGAATTGGAAAAGTAAGAAGTTTTATGATTATAAAGTGTAGGGTCAAATTGTAAAGGCCTGCTATAAAATGTGTCATCTGGGAGTTTTTACACTGGGAGTTATGAGCTAAAAGTGAGATATGCATGCTGGCCATATAATGCAGGTGAAAATCTCAAGTTGAATTTCTAACTAAGATATTTTCACATTTTACTTTACGGTATATTGAGTAATTATAAATTCTTTAGCTAAAAGACAGTACCCATGGGAAAAAGCAAACAACTTCTGACATCCAGAATGAAGCCATTGATTATTATAGAATATGGGAACTCAGAAGCTTAAAATATGCTTAATAGTTCGATATTGAGAACCTTTTATATATGAATTAAAAGCACCCCTGCATATGGTAATCCTTAAAAAATAATAACGCTATTTATCGTTATCCTTTCTAATCAGAATTCCCGGTGACAGTGGTAAATCTAGAGTAAGCTGGGTCAGGGTGTATTACAATTGAAGTCAGGGGGTGGAGGGGTGCAAGGTTGTATGATTAGTTTGAAAACTTTGACAAGTAATTCTAATGAACCTTCTAGAACATGGTACTCAAGCGTTCCATAATGAGATTCACAGGCTGGCCTATCTGCGTCCAGCCTCTCTGCTGCCAGATTAACCTTTCTAAAATGTCACTTACATCATGTTATGGAAATGTAATGATATTTACCTGATGTTTAGTATGGAATGTTGGGAATTTGATAGTTTGCCTGTAAATGATTCATCTAGATGACACCAGTATTATTTCTGAGCATTCATACATTTTGGAAGTTTGATTGATGTGAGTTTAAATCAAGAGATGTAGATTACAGGGAAAGACACCCCGTGGATTTGTCTTTTACTGTCAGAAAAATAACTAGGCATTCAGTACAGACATTTATTCACGAATAATCCAGGATTTATTTCTATTCCATAAAGTCACTATTCCAGTCAATAGACTGTTTTAATTTGTATGCCACAGTTTCCTTGAAGGACTGAAGACAGACAAATTATGACATGGTCATTAATGTAATAGCTCTTTTATATTGCACAGTAATCATCTTCAGCACTTGAAATAAGGAAATTATTCTTCCCTTTGAGAGACATAAGGAATGATTTTCATGAAATAGTTAATATTTCTAAATTCATTGGCTAAGAAAAATACCTCTGTGTTTTGAATACCTCTGTATTATGAATCCGAGCATAAAAGTGCCATCAGAGATTAAGGATTCATCCATTAAAAAGTAAAGGGCAAAAGAGTTAAACCCAGTTGCCAAAATAGACTACAAAGGATTCATAAATTGTTAAGCTCATGTAATTATTTTATGTTGAATTCTATCTGGAAGTATCACAAATTGCAAAATGCAATCTTAGGTAGGAATCATTAAAGTAACCAAAGGAAAAAGTAGTTAACTCTTCTTTTCCCATTAAAAGTTAAATTTTCAGAAGCCTTTCAAGACAAATCCTTAAAAATTAAATTCTAACAATCTCACTGAAGGAAATATTTCACGGAGATTTTATAAAACAATGGACAACCTAGTTAATTACATGTGCAAATATAAAGCCACTTGTGAATTCACTGAATAAAGAAATAGAATACTATATTTAATTGATGACATTTGAATGCCTTCTCTGCATTAGAGGAATGGATAAATTGGTGTTTCAGACTGTAAACTTTGAAACTGTGAATTGAGAAGGAAGTCAAATCCCCAATTTGCGTTTGGGCTTTAGACTTTTTAAAAATGATATAGAGTTATTAATAACTAAACAGCAGACGTTGATCTCTACTTGAGGCCTTCTGATATTTGTTAAAGCTAATATAAACAAGAGAGTTTATAAATATGACTGGTCAACTTTTGAAACCTCAAAGGTATACATGTGATAATGTCAAATATAAGAACTGCATTTCAGAAACAGGGTTCTGGTGCTTTTATGTGCGTTCAGAAAGGGACAAAAAGCAGTTCTGTTCACTAAAGGGAGTCCTTAGAAACCCGTTCACTCTCTATTATTTACCCGTAACGGGATTCAATTTATGAGTGTTGAGAGGGTTGGGGGTGAGTATGTGGCCAGGCCAATTACAGATTCATTCTAGGGCATGCTTTTGCAAGGGATTTTAGTTAAGTTACTAGTACTGGTATCTTAGGTTGGGATAATAACTTTTTTACTTAAATTACCTTCTTTTCTGTTTAGATAAGCAAGTGAACACAAAACTCCACTTCCCTTATATCAGAAAGTAATATATAGCCCCTATTTCTATCAGTTGACACAATTTTACTTTTTATTCACTGGCAATTTTAATTCTGTTAGGATATATGACCCATGCTTAACTAGCACATGTTAAATTCTAGATTCATTTATTTTTTTCAGTAGTAATTGTTTTCTTATCCATAGATTCTATTATCTAGTTCTAATACTACAATAATTGAAATGATAAAAATACTTATATACACATAAATATATATGCACACACATACCTCATACATATGTACCCTAATTATATATATATTACATATTATTATATACATATTTATATATAATAAATAAATATATATTAAAGGTACATTATATATATATACTTGAAATATATTACTTATATCTTAATGGAAAATTTAAACATTTCTTTGTAGTTATGGATTATGATGGAAGTGATTATAAATTAGTCTCATGCTCGACTGGCTTATTTTACATACAATAATATTTTAATTTGTGTGTTAATATTTTAATTTATGTGTTAATATTTTAATTTATGTGTTAAGTATGATTTTGACTTTATTTTGGCTTTAAGTTATATCAATAGCTAATTGTAGATAAATGTCAACAAGATAATGTTTCAGGCATTTTAAAATGTTATTTTTCCACATCTCGCATTTTTAAAAGTTTTGTGAGTATAAATGTGTATATTTCACTTGAAGTAGCTGAACATATATTAACTATAAATAATTTTTGGAATTAAATAAGATTAACCTACAACTAAATGAACTTATGGTTTCTTAGAACAGTCAAATCCAGCTTTGCTGGACTGGCAAAATTAGCTGGCTGTGTCTTCACATGGCAGTAGGGGAGAGGGAGCTCTCTCGGGCTGCTTTTTTTTTTCCCCAGTAATTTTATTGAGATTGTAATGGTTTATAACATTGTGTCATTTCAAGTGTACGTTATTATTCATCAATTCCTGAATAGACTTCATCGTGCTCACCACCAGTAGTCTAATTTCTGTCTGTCACCGTACATATGTGCCCCTTTATCCTTTTTGTCCACCCCTCAATCTCCATCCCTTCTAGTAACCAATAATCTGTTCACTCCATCCGTGTATTAGTTATCTTCCACATACGAGTGAAATCATGCAGTATTTGTCTTTCTCTGTCTGGCTATTTCACTTAACATCACAGCCTCGAGGTCCTTTCATGTTGTTGCAAATGGGACAATTTTGTCTTTTTTATGGCTGAGTAGTATTCCATTGTATATATACCACATCTTCTTTATCCATTCATCCATAGAAGTGCACTTGGGAGGCTTCCCTATCTTGGCTATTGTGAATAATGCTGCAATGAACACAGAGATGCATAAATCTCTTTGGATCATTGATTTCAAGTTCTTTGGATAAATACCCAGTAGTGGGATAGCTGGATTGTATGGTATTTCTATTTTTAATTTTTTGAGGAATCTCTATACTGTTTTCCATAGTGGCTGCAGCAGTTTGCATTCCCACCAGCAGTGTATGAATGTTCCCTTTTCTCCACATCCTCTCCAATGTTTGTTATTTCTTGTCTTGGTAATTATAGCCATTCTGACCAGTGTAAGGTGGTATCCCATTGTAGCTTTGATTTGTATTTCCTTAATAATTAGTGATGTTGAACATTGTTTCATGTGTCTGTTGACCATCTGTATATCTTCTTTGGAAAAGTGTCTGTTCATCTCCTCTGCCCATTTTTTGATTGGGTTGTTTGGTTTTTTGTGGTTGAGTTATACCGAGTTCCTTATATATTTTGGAGATGAACCCCTTGTCAGATGGGGCTGCTTTTATAAGTACACTAATCCCATTGATGAGGGCTACACCTTCATGATCCAAAGGCCCCACCTCCAAATACTATCATATTGGGGATTAGGTTTCAACACATCAATTTTCAGGGGACACAAACATTCAGTCTATAGTAATGATCTTCAAATGTTTTCGTATCTCCATTTCAAGAAATGGTTGACTGTCAAACCTGAGGAAGTTCCTAGGACCTAATCTTATGTGATCTTTGATATGTATAAATTTCTTAAATAATTATCTCTAAATTTCATCTTTCATACTGCTAGTTGTTAAGTGTTTCGGTTGATCTATTGATGCATAGCAAACTATCCCTAAACTTTGGAGCATAAAACAAAAACCAGTTGTTCTTACATTTTTTGGGTCAGGAGTTTGGGTAGTACACAGCAGAGATTGCTATTTCTGCTCCACGATGACTGGGGTCTCAAATAGGGTGGCTCAAGTGTCTGAAGATGGCTGGGACATCTGAGATACACTGTAACATCCAGAGTGGATTCTTCACTTACATATCTGGCACCTGAACTAGAGTGGCTGGAACAGCTGGGCCTTTCTGGGTATTGTACTTTCTTCCTGCACAGTCTTTCTACATGGCCAGGTTGAGCTTCCTCACAGTATGGCAATCTCCCAGTAGTCAAACTTGCATCAATGCAGCTGGTTTTCCTCAGAGTGAGTGTTCCAAGGCAGTAAAGCAGAAGCAGCAAGTTTTTGTTAGACAGGGCCTACCTATATTCAGTGTAGTAGAGGACTATATAAGGGTCTGAATACCAAGAGGTGAAGTCCATTGTGGGGTTATTTTTGGAGACTAGCTAAAATATATAGTAATGTTGCAAACAAAAATACTGCTGCATCTGGCGGAGTTAGCACCCTTACTGGACATCATGAACCTCTTGTTTTGGAAACTAAATGTTTTATCTTTATATCCGGCATGTGTATATTCTTTATATTCTGCTATAAATGCCATTTAAGATGGTACCTATAGTTTGTTTTTATAATTACCATCAACTATTATCCATAACCATGTAACTATTTTTATTTTTTTAGAGCACAGAATCGATTTAAATGAATTCCAACTCAAAATCTTTCCCATAAGATTCTTCAAAAAGATGATTTGTGATTTTAATTTTCTAAGCCTACATGATTGAATAAATTTGTTATTATTTACCATTTCAACCCTCCAAAATCTTATGGATACAGCAATACAATTTTGTTATATTTATTCATGTCTATTATTCAAAAAATAAATTTTCGTCAAATCATAGCTAAATAAATCCATGTTCAAATGAAAATCAGAATTTCCAATGTGCTCAAATGTCTGTAAATGGTGACAGTCTCTTGCTTTAGAACAAGCTGACTTTTATTCTGCTTCTGGATGTACCCTGTTTAAAAGTGTAATAAAAGCAACTCTGCTGTCAGGTGAAGCGGGTTTGAATACAGAGCTGACTGTTCACAAAAGCCTGAAATTGTTCACAACTCAAGATAATGTTAATGTGACTTCACTAGATAGCTGAAATAATACATTTTCTAAATTGGATGCGTTAGGCAATTATTCAGATCATAGCTGAAACCCTGTAATTTTCTTTCTTCCTTTCAGTCCCAGCGGCGTGTCACATTTCACCTACCAGAAGGCTCTCAGGAAAGCAGCAGTGATGGTGGACTGGGAGACCATGATGGGGGCAGCCTTCCCAGCACATCCCATGCCCTGCCCCTTGGCTATCCCCAGGAGGAATACTTTGATCATGCTGCACCCAACAACCGCACTGAAGGAGATGGCAACTCTGATCCTGAATCTAGTAAGTGATATCTCCCTAATCCTGTAGTATAAATGGGTTTATTGTGTTTGCAAGTCAAACAATTTTAGCCATGATCATATTGGCCATTTAATTATGTTAATATGAGTAGCAATACATTCTTAAAAGGTAAATATACAGAATTATGTGGAAAGCATATATGCAGCAGTTTATAATATTTGAAATATGTAATCATATCTACTTTGAATAAAATTTATTGTGAAATTTAGTATGGTCATTTTGTTTGAGTATGGCTCAAAGTTTCTATTTACATATATATATATTATTTATATGTATATAACCAACCACTTTATTTTACTCATTTAATTTATTTGTGTACATATAAATTATTTTTATAATTCATATAAATTATTTTGTAGATTTTATTTTTTATTTTTAACAGGGATAAGAACCATAAACAATTACTTCTTTTTTGAGAAGATAAGATATCCTGACTCCAACGTAGAGGCGTTGGTCTGAACTTTACAATAATGTACTGAAACCACATGCCTTATGCCACGTTACTGTTTAGAAAGATATTCTGATTTGGTCCCTAGATGGAAGGCATCAAGGCTATGTTTTGCAAAATCCAAAGATGTTGAACTCTTAAAAAGGATCATGAAGTTGACACTAAATAGAGAACTTCATTAAATTTATTATCTTGAACATGTATTGAATATACTTGCTTCCTCACAATTTTGGGAAATATGAAATTTGATAAGGTTACACATACCACAGAAGATTCTTGAATTCCAAAAATTATAATTTGCTCCAGATATGTTTTATATACATAAAAGTGTGTAGATACAAAATAGTATACCATATATGTGATATAGAAGATTGATAGGTATAAACAAATATGAAAGAGAGGGACCAAGTGACTAGTATAAACATATAAAATAAATTAATTTAAAATAAAAATTTTGCAAAACTATTTTGATCATTATGGATTGTATGGATACATAATTTAAAGTATCTAATTTGAGAACAAAATGGCTTCCCCATCATTGTGTTTTAATCCTGTATTTTTGAAAATCCCCAAAATAAGGGAATTGTATTGATTAGACATCATGATGTAATCGAAGACTAAACATAAGGAACCAATGACAGCATAACATCAACCTTTTTCTCTCTACAAGAGTAGGCACTGGATATTAAAGGTGTTTTCAATGTAAACATTGTAGAGACATTTTAGTCACCAGATTCTGAAAGTCCTAAACATATGCTGTCTCTGTATTCAACTTTATACTTAATGTATCAACATTTGTTCTGAGGATGAAAAATTCTCCTGTAATATGCGACAGTAATCTACCTTTCATTTACTACATGCAATACTACATACTGACTTCTGGTAGAAATACATAGCTGTGACTATATCCACCAGTATAATGAACTCAGAGACAATCTCTAATAAGAATATGATCATAAGTAACAAATATGCATTAAGCAAAGGTGTACTTGCTCTTTTTTACTTCAAAAATTATTATTTTATTTGTAAGCCTATCACTGCCCTATTAATGAATAATATAAAGATAAAATAAGCATCATTTTTATAAACTAGAAAAAATTGATTCCTTTGTATATGTCATGTGTTACTAAGCCCTTTTCTTAAAGGCCCGCATAGCAACAACTAAAGAATAAACTCAGAATAAGAATCCACAGTGTGGATCTAACCCTGAAATAAACGTAAATGCTGAATGAGACTAAGATGAGATATTGATGGTAATGGCAGAATTGGTATGCATTAGAAATTATAAAACATTTTAAATTAAATACAGCTTTATTGATCTTAATTATATCTAGTAATAAGTAGTTGTTTACAAAATATTCAAATACAGAGTTCTTTACAGGTCCTGACTTTATTTATTTATTTATTTATTTTTATTGTTGAGGAAGATTAGCCCTGAGCTAACTGCTGCCAATCCTCGGTCTTGACTTTATTTATAGTAAAGAGTGCAAGTGTAAGCAGCAGTGTATGAGCTTTATTTTAAAGCTTGTTTTTACCAGGGACAAGTATTTCTCTATTCTAATCACACCACCACTATTATTTTGACCATTATGTTTTTTTCATAATTACTCGATAGGATGAAGCAATGGCAAATTCCAGGTTAACAAAGTTCTCTAGTAATTACGCTTTATTTTAAAATTGGGATGGCTGTAGGCAATAATAATAGTAACACAATATACATTTTTGCTACTTGTTGTTTTAATAGACATACAAATGGTAGAGATACTTAAAAATAAATGTCCATTTCTGTTTAAGTGTAACAATATTTATGGGTCAACGTTTAAAATCCACTTTTACTATGAGTAATATTAGCTACTTACTCTCCTGCTGAACCCGAAACTTCTCACTAAGCCATGTTCCAGGAGATGTTTTTGGTTAGGTGTTCCATTTTGGACAATAAAGTATCTTATTACAAGTGCAAGAAGCACATTATTTCACTTTAAGTGAAGTTCTATTAATATGGCACACTAGTGAGATTTTTAACATAGTACACGTGTGTGTGCTCTGTTTTGATTAAAAAGAAAAAATAGCTGATGCAAAACTTGCCATAGCAAAATAATCTCTTTAGGCTAATACAGATGCTAAGGTACTTTGATTCTTCAAAAAGGAACTCTATAGCTCTGAAATAGTACATAATAACGAGTTTTGTGATATGGAGCAGATGCCAATAAACTGTGCAGTGTTAGTCAATAGCACCACAAATAGCAATGTAAACTGTTAGAGGAAATAAATGCTGTCCTTAAGCAATGGAATTAATTTATGCAGTTCTCATTTCATATTTTAAAATGCATTACGTCCTCGATCTGCTTTCTTTTGTGCTAATGAATTGCCCAAAATAGTATATAGTTCTGAAAATTCCTTGTAAGTTCAAAAAACAGATAGAAATACAACTTTTATGAATAAGATTTTCCCCAAAATTTGCTAGAGGGATTTATTAATACTATTTTAAACTATAGTTCCCATGTTGATAAAAATCTGCTGATTAGATGAAGAAATTATGCTATCCATTCTCTTGAGTCTTTTGCTAAGAATATTAACTTTCCTTTTTAAGATAAAGAAGAAACAAGCAAAAGCAATCCAATTATTTCTCTTTCAGAAGACAAGTTTAATAAAACACCCTGTCTCATTTCATTTGAAGGCTTTTTGAGTTTTTAAATTTTACAGTTGCAATCTCCTGATTTTAGCCTTTAGTATGAAGGTCACTCAATGTCATTCTACGCAGTTCTGCCTTCGTTGTCTAACAGCCCATGTCCCAGAGCTTTCCTCCCACTACAACCTCATCAAATTATGTGTACCATTTCCAATAGATCCTGCTCTTTGAAGCTGGCTAATTTGGTAAAACATAAACAAACAGAAATCCAATTCATAAACAGCATTGCTGGTTGCTGCTGGGTTACTGTGTATACTATAACAGGTAATGTCTTTGGATTTTCAAAGGCTCTTGTGAAGACACACAGACGGTGGCCCATTAGAGCATAGAGGGATATAGTATTAATTGAGAAATTTGGGGACAGTGTGATCCTCTTGGGACTATTCTAAACACGCTAAACTACATATGGCCCTCTGTTCATAGCTACTAATTTACAAGTGGCATCAGGTAAAACATAATTTGTGAAGAGAAAAGTTAAAAATGCTTTACAACTGTGTTTTCTAAAACATTGCTCTGATATAATTCAGACTAAGTTCTGAGACGCATAGAAATATTAGCAAAGGTCTACCATGTTAAACTTCAGAGATTTCTGAATAGTTCATACATATGAAGTCAGAATGTGTGTGTGTGTGTTTTCCCTTATGTAGAGACTGTATTGCTATTCTCTCACTGTGGGTAAGTTGGAGAGAAAAGGGTAACTACTTCTAAATTTCTAATGATCTGCTGGCATATTATAATTTGACTGAAAATAGACAAGATCCATGTTTCTTTGGAAGAGAAATGGTGAAATTGAATGTTTCTAAAGAGATTCAAGTCAGTCTTCAGTTTACCAGCCATAAATCAGTTCATTTTCAGAGAAAATATTCCTAAATGAAGGAGAACAAGGACTTAGTTTAATCAGTGTTTTAATTTTCTTCAACTGCAAAAGTCATGTCATCTGCGTTTTTTTTTTAATTTCTTATTGGACATGGTCATTTCACACGTGAAATCACTCTATCTGAAAATGCTATAGCTGGTCTAGTGTCAAAAATTTGAGCTTAAAGTAACAAAATACTTATGTGTAAAATATCAACTTTTAAAAAAGTTTTTTAATGCTTTTCTTTTATTTTACTCATTTCTGTGATACAAAAGAAAAAAAATAGTTTTCCAAGAGCATTTAGGGCTAAAGAAGTTCTACATTTAAAATAAAGAGGAACATATTTTATCATTAATTTAAAAATGATAAATCTCTCTGCTAGAGTATATCTCAGGTTAACACATCTCTCTGACATTCATTTTCCTTTCGCTAGATCAGGTTTACTTAGCACTCTAATATGGTACTAATTAATTCACAGAAAAGGAAATAATTAATCTTTCCTTGGCAACACACTTTGACTGAGCCTCTACCAGTAATCTAATTAATTGCTATAAGAAGTGGGAGACCCATTTGACTGACTACAATACTGCTCAGAGAAATGACAAATTTTGTCTTGATCTGCTGAGACTCTTGACATGAATAATGTTAGGGTAATTATTATTTGAATGTTTGATTAGTTGAATATCTAATTCTAAATGTAGACAATGGGTAAAAAAAAAAAAAAACTATGAAATTTTAAAAGAATCACCTAATAAGAGATCATTAAAACCCAGCCCTTCATAATTAAGAACATTAGGGGTCAGATATCTAAAGGCAAAATAAAACTATCCAAATTTTTTTCCAGGCCAATTTTGATATACTAGTACTGTGTTAATTATTCATCTGAGAAATTCAGGGAGAAAATGCCATTCAGTTCATTAGAAGAAGAGTAATATGGTTTATATATTTAAGGGGACAGTAGCCCTTACTCCTCCAGAAAATGTCACAGAAAATTATCTAAGTCCACAGTTTAGCAAGTGTTACCCATATGACTGTTAATTAGATATTTCTGTTTGTTGACAAATATCCAAGAAATTTCACTTCATAGACCCTCTAATATTTATCTAAAATGCATTATTGAGGGAAGCCACAAATCAACTCCCGTGTTACAACAAAAAGAAAAGTGAATGCCATCGTTTTGTTAATTCACTGTGTGAAACAAACGGGAAATGTATTCAACCTAAGAAAGAGAAGCTATGTTCCTTTTAAAGATTAATTATCCACCCAGGCCAATTCTGTCTCATCTGGCTATGTATTTGAAAGATCGTTTCCTAAAACTATGTTCATTCTTAGACTGTACAGTAGTGTCAGTCCATGGGGAGGGAGGGGGGGTAAATAAATTAATTAATTAATTTGAATCAGCTCAGCAAACCTGAAGTCACATATTTTGATAGATAAATCAATCACTATTTTAAAGGAGTGATATTATCAACTATCAATTCTGTTAGTTATGTCCCACTTGCAGAAAGGGACTAGCCTCAGTGCTCCTGGGTTTTGGAGGTATAAGACAAATGCCTGCTAGCTTTCTCTGCTTTGCCAATAGATAACATATAACTTTATCCTTCTATTGAAATAAAAATTTCCTTTGCATAGAGTAATATTTTTTTAAGCTAACAATAATATCAAAGTCACTTTTATTTGTTCTCCAAGGAAAATCATTGTAGTCATGAATACTGTCTGTGACTACCAGCTTATTTTAGTCCCTGATGTGTTATATAAATAATAGTTTAGAATAGAAAGAATGGTTCCACCCAAGAGTTCAACTGTCTGTCATTGCTTGGGAAAGAATAAGGCACTCTTGATAGCAGTTTGTATACTAAATGAGCTTAGGCAGGTATAAACAATGATCTACTGGCAGATGCTGCGTAATATGTATTAATTTTATCACTTAAACTGATGTGCTTTTGAAAAGTCAATTGTTCTCTATTCAAACTTATGAAAGTTTAAAAATATATCATAATAAGCAAATGGATGAAACAAATCTTACTATACCATCCTATCATATCCAACTTTCTTATACAGGAAATGCAATTACAATACAGACCAATTGAAAAATGACTTCTAATTTGGAGTGCCCAGGCTTTATGAAGGCAAAGAAGGATTTATACTAGAGATAATTTTTAAAAAGTCACAAAAGTCATGGATCAAAATGAAAAGTGTATCTCTAAAGTTGGAAACTTGAAGACATTTACAGGATTCCATTTGGGTGACAGCCTCTAAGATGGGTTTATCTTTAGTATCTTAAATCTAATATGGATTAGATAGAGGTTTATCACTCAACAGCAGGCTACTCGAAGTAAAGCAATCTCTTATCTTGTCTTTTCTGTTTGAAAATGACAAGCACTAGGAGCTTGGCACAAGCTGCCAATTGAAAGCCAGTGCCATAAGGTCTGGAATGTCAGTAAGCTTGAATAACCGCCTTCAGTGATAGAGAATAGTTGGCCTTCTCTTCACAATAAGCTTTCCTTTGCTTCTAAATTTTTATTAGGCTACCTACACCATATAATAAAGTTCATTTGACATTTATATTTTTATTATTTATGAGCCATGAAGCTGTTCTCTTATGACCTTCTCTGTCTTTCTTCTGCTTTTTTTTCTCTTACTCTCACTCTTCACTTTTCTTTGCCTATAAGACAAGACTGTTTGCCATTTGTTCTTTTTTGTAATTCTTTGGAAGATAATATAATCAGTCATACAAGATGCAACTTTTGGGTGACTTGAAATAGTAGCGTTAGCCATACACCAATTTCTTGTTTTAAAATAATTTATAACTTTTAATGAATGAGGAGCATTATAGCAGTATATTTTGTCCCCGTGACACTTTTAAATTGTACAGTAACTTGCAGCTCTCATAATTGCTCACATGAACAGAACACTCAACAACTGGTGAGTATATCAAGAAATTCATTAAATAATGAATAAGTATAGACAATCTGTCTGATTATAATTTCTGCAATTTGTTAATTTACATCTTTATTGAATGTTGAAGATTCCCAATAGAGAATAGAAGTGACAGTGTTTGCTGAACCAATTTCCCCCATTTTAATCAACAATCATTGTAGCTGTTGTCACAGTTCCACTAAAATAAAAATAAAGTATATCATTTTTATCTGACACTTTATTTTTATCAATCTTGTATTGGAAAAAAATTGCAGGTCACATCAGAAAGCTCTTCTAAATAGTATTATATGAAATTAGCCCTTGAAAGCATATTTTTTTCTTAGAAATATCTTCTGTAATCTGTCTAGCTCTTAAAAGCAATGAGAAAGCAGATGATTTTAAATATTATTTGGGGTAGCTATTTAAATCATACCTTTTAAAAATTTGGATGTTGACTAGTAATTTTTTTGTAGTACTTCATTTTGTAATCACTATTCATGAAATCTTTTTACCACAGACCATACCAGATCATCACTTTTAGGCCCTCATCTTGCATATTACAGGGTTCTAATCCAGGCACTGCAATTAACTAGCTATGTGACTGTGGATGGGCCTTTTAATCTCATTGTGTCTTTTTTTTCCTCAGCTACAGAATGAGGGTATTATACTGATCTTTAATGCTCCTGCTAGGGTCATAATTTTGTAATTATTAAAATCCCAAAATGTTCACGTTCGGGTGTTACCTTTTATATAGCCTTTGCATTTGCGAACTCTGAGCCGTTGATCCCATCTAGTTCAACTCCTTCATTATGCAAATGAGTGAACTGAGATTTAGCCATTTTAAGCAATAGCTTAATGTCCTAAACTGAGATTTGGTGTTTATCATGTTTTAAACCAAAAGAATCACTAATATTGGTAAGTAGCTACCTTTTGCAATTTAAATGAAGCAACTAGCTGAGAATAGATGAGTATAAAATTTAAATATTTACCATCCCTCAAGGGAAATGTTGTTGTAGTATATTTATATGGAAAATTTTTTTATATTTGTGATGAGGCCTTGTATTAGAAATAAAAAACGTTCCCATTTAGCATCTTCTACAACTATAAAGGCAATTTGAGCAATATGGGCTGCTTATTTCTAAAATTACTATTAGTGCTAACCAGTGAAAGTTTTATAGGGAAAATTAGAAACATGCTGAATGTTAATGATCACTCTGTCAAGAAAGTTGGCTAATCTTTACTGTTGTTATCTAACAGATAAATTTTTTATTGTGTGTCTGCGTGTGTATGTGTATGTACTACTTACAGAGCAAATTGGGATTAAAAATGAATTGTAGAAGGTAGATTTCCACTGAATATGGTGAAAAGTACATAAAGAGAATCCCAAGGGGGTGAAACACAGAATGAATACGTAAATATATCCATCCATTCTGCTGAAAATTCAACTCTTCCTCTATTCTGAGATTCCTGTCATTCTATCCTACTTTAACTTTCTAGCAGGATGATGAAGTTGCAATTAACGGGAAAGTGATTTTGATAGACTCAAGTCTACTGAGTTAATAGTGCGCCATACAGTAAAAATGTTTGGAATAAACATTATCATAGTCTTGCATGGACAATCATTAGAACTGGAGATGAAAGCAGGATAACCTTAGGAGCTAAAAAGGAGCTGTACTTAAAAGTTATGTGAAGAAATTTGTCTTACGTAGGAAGTCGGTTAGCTTTTCTTTATACTGAATTGATGACATGGATGCTAATTCTCTGGAGTGAAAAAGCCATGCTGAAATGAAAACATATTTTGAGAAAAATACTTTTTGGTCTCAAGAATAACAATTTTTACAGCACAAAATTAAGCATGTAAAAAAATATTAATTTTTAATAGACTTTTAGAAGATCCTACTCCTATTCTTTGGCTCATCAGTAGCATATTGCAAGGCTCACTGTCACACTATAGTTTTTGTTTTTACGGTCTAGTTTTCCAGGGTTGGAATCAGACTGTGTTTCCTTTAGCTCTATGCATGTAAGTTAATCCAAAACTGAGCTTCACAATTCTTTCCTAACTGATAATGCTATTTAATTGTACCCTGCCTATCTCACTGCAAAATGTGTGTCCTTATAATGCCTAAATACTTCTGGGCTTTCATTTGAAGGAGAAGTCAATTTTACAGAGGCACACACATGACGTCTGAGTCCTTTTAAAGAAGGTAGCAAGCTAAACTGATTATTTAAGACTAAGTTAAATATTAACAAGGAATCCAGAGATTCCTTGCTTAATTCAGACCCTAGTTACAAAGATATAATGTGCATCAGAGATATTTTTGAAATATGAATGTACCAAAGGCCTTCTCAGTTGTTGGATCACCATGCTTTTTTTTTTTCATTTTCTTTTCCTTTCTTTTCTGAGGAAGATTGTCCCTGAGCTAACGTCTGTGCCAATCGTCTTCTATTTTATATGTGGGTCACCACCATAGCATGGCTGACAATTGGTATAGGTCCCTGCCAGGGATCCAAACCCAAGAACCTGAGCCACTGAAGCAGAGTGTGCCAAACTTAATCACTAGGCCACGGGGTGGCCCCAGGATCATCATGCTTTTTGTTCAGCTCTTTCTGTTTAATGTTTTTTTCCAGAGACAATTTTCTACAAAAGCTAGTTTTACTAGTTTAGGACTATTGCACACATTTCAATACTATTGTTTTCTAATGTTTCGTCCTCTCCTCTCAGTGTGGATTCTGAATTGAATTGGACAGGAGAACAGGATATATTGGAAAATGTCTGTTTTTATTCAAGTAGAAAGTTGGAGTTTCAGGATTCAAACAAAACTAAGTCCAAATATTGAAATGTCAATTAAAAGTGCCATTGTATTGAGCTATTAAGCCTTTCCTTCTGAAAGAACTAACCATTACCTTTTTGCCTAACAGCTTAGCTTCTAAAATACAATATCTGAAATCCAAATATCATGGGGAAAGATCTTAAACATGCTGAACCCAACTCAGTATCCATGTAACTCTTTGAAATATCCCCTCAGGGTTTCAAAAGATATGAACTGTGGCTAAGTAAAAAACCTTTCATCTAGAAAGATCCCATAATACCCAATAATCTGAAGTGAATCGAGCTATACATTATCAGTCAATATAGGGTAAAAGCAAACTGTCTGCTTTCAAGGCAGCGAGTGAAAGACCACTGCATCGATGAAATTAATCACACATTTGAAACTGAGTTTTCTGAGCTGTTTCAACAATACTATTTTTGCAAAAGGAAAAAATACTGTAGCAAATTCAAGCTAAGACCTTAAGAAACCTTGATTTTAAAAGACATTGATTTTCTTTGTTTGCCCACTCCCAAATAGATTTTTTCCTGAAATTGGAAAATTTTAACTCTCATAAAATCAAATAAATCTCTTAAGATGTAAGAGGTGCAGATATGTTTTGTCTTCTCCCATTTCTTTTTCAGTCTCACATCTAAGAAAGTGAGCCTAGTTGCTGTTGTAATATGTGTGATTAAATGGTTATGAAGAGAAGCGTTCTAGTGGAATGGGGTCAGACTGCCTGGTTAGACTCTCGGTTCTGCCACTTACTAGTGATGTGGCATTTGGCAAGACATTTAAGCTCCCTGTGCCTCAGTTTTCCTCATCCTTGAAATGACAAAAATAATAACAGCTGCCTCATAGCATTGTTGTATTAAATGAGTCTGTGTACGTGTATCTGAGTATATACATATACCTATAGCATTTTACAATAATTTTTCTTGGAATAATCTATATTCTCACACAGTACTTTTAAAATTTTCACATGCACACAGACCACCTGGAGATCTTATCAAAATGTAGACTCAGTAGTCTGGCGTGGGAACTTGAGATTCTGCATGTCTAACAAGCCCCCAGGCGGTGTTGATGCTCCTGGTCTGGGAATCACACTTTGAGTAGCAAAGTTCTAACAAATATGTTGAGTAACTGACCGAAATAGGGATGAGAGAGAACAGTGCAACAATTGGCCATGATGAATTAAGGCATTAAAATAACTCACGATGATCTATGATAAAACTCAAAGGACATTGTGTTATATTTTAATACATATCAAAATTTACTGCACTTGAGTTTATATTATAGACACTTTGGGCTAAGTACTGTACTGAAGTGTAGAAAAGCATTGCATACAGTTTTGAAGTGTTAGTGGGTACTCATCTGATTCAACAAAAAGATTTTCTTTCCTTACCGTCTCTTGACACACACATATGTACACACACACACACACACGAGTGCATGCGATATCTTATTTTTTTGATAATTCTTATTTGAAAAACAATGCATTCCGTTTATGTGTCACCATGTTATCTAGGTGAGGATAAATGTTATTTTTATTCTAGGTGTGCAGCTATGTACAGGCTCTCCATTTCTAGGAAAGTAATCAGAAGAACAACAGGGCAGATAGGACCTTAGAAAAGTGGAGTACTTGCTGCAAGTCAACTAATCGAGTCAGCAAACATCTTATATGCACATGAAGTCATTATGCTTCCCATTAGACACAAGCTGATTAAGAATCCTTCTGGATCATTGCTAGTGTTGATGTTCTGATTTCTGTGAACTATTATCAGAATGGGGAAGGTGAATAAAGGAAGCTGAGAAAGCCATAGAAAGTAAGTGCAAAGAGACAGATAAGTTTCCTACTGAATGTGGGGTGCTGGACTGTTTTATTTGACTACTTTTCCATGTATCCAAAAGAATCTGCCTTTTGTGTGTGCCTATTGAGTCGTAAAAAAGAAATGTCCTGTTGTTAAAGTCCTAATTGTTTTGAGAAAGCATATTTGCTTAGCAATTCAATGTGGATGTATTCTATGATAGGAACTTTAATTGGGTAACTGCTGATTATGTGTGAGTTTTATTTCTTTCTTTATCTCATTGCTTACCAATATATCCTAGTTTACTTCGAAAGAGTGAAGAATTATTGACTGATTATTTGTTCTTGCATCTTGTTTTATTATCATCATTCATTTTCTTTGCCATATTTCCCCTTACTCTTCCCCTCCCAGTATGTTTTAGGAGGCGCTATGCCTCGAGTCTAATGGACATAACATGAAGGGAAGTCTGTGATTTTAATATGCAGGATGCTTTCTGAATATAGATGCTTAGGGAAATTGTAGGCAGATGTGTTTTCCTCTCTCATGGTATATGGCTTTTTCTATTCCATGATAAGAATCAAAGACAGCCGAGTTCTATTCAACATTGTGGATTATTTGAATTAAAACTTCACAGAGTTTAAAATTATTAATTACTTTACTTATTTCAATTTTTTTTTAATTCTCAAGTTAACCCTCAGAACTTTTCCCAAAGATGAATAGTTGAGGATCTTAACAATAGCAGCAGTTGCAGTAATAATCAAATATTCAAATGTAAAGTGTTCATGTTTAAATTTACAGACTACATACTTTTCTTTGTAAGTGGGTGGATTGATATGTTAGAAGGGTAGATTGAGAATATATTATTGCTAATTTGTAAATTAGGTTTATCCTCACCCTCTGTATGCATAAGTGCAAACAAATATTCTTTCCCAAAGTTAGGATTGAACAGACTGAAGGTAAAGCAAACTAACTTACCCTCAGTAGGAAGTAGTAAAAAGAATACTTGCTATTTTTATAACTTCCCACAATTTCAGAGACATAAACCATTTTTAATATTATGTTTTTATTGAATAGACATGGCAGCTGTATTTTTTCTCCATCACAACAGCATTTCACTGTAAATTATATTTTTTTAAATGCTCTGTACAATGGCTGTATTATTATGAGACCAAGTCATTTTTATTGTAATATTTTAAGGTGATTTATTGCAAGTAACTCCAGGGAAAAATGCCATTTAAAAAAAGTCATAGGTGAGCACAAATGTATGTTTTTAATCAATGAAATTTGTTTTAAAGTATTTTACCTTGAAGTTAGTAGAGAAACTGCCATACCTCTGGAATGTCGAATGCCCTATCAGACTTCAGCCTGTGCTGATTTATAACGAGTAATTATCTAATGAAGATAGTGTTAGGCATGCATGAGAGTTCCTGAAGCAATGATTTTCAGTTTGGACAAATTACTGTAGATCAAAATGATGATGGCTCATTTGTATTCTTTCTCCTCTTTCTTGAATCTCCCTCTTTAAGCAAATATATACTTGGCTTTTAAGAGAAATGCTCATTCGTGTGGAAAAGCAAATGGTCCTTAGATGAATACATAAATTAATCCTTCATGTCCTCTTTAAGTTACTCCTTCCTGTTTTTGAAGGAGGGAATGATTTTGTTACCAAATTAATAGATACACTTCTACTTGGTATTGTATATTCAGTGGAAAGAACCTGCCTAGGGATAAAGGGACCTGAGATATAGTCTAGATTCTGTCAATAACTCTTTGTAACCTTGAAGAAGTCAGTTATTCTCTTTAGGCCTATGTCACATGTTTGTAAAATGACAGGCTTGGAATAGCTCTATAATTTTGTGGTTCAATTTTCCCATACATAACATTATATTCCACTTAAATGGCAATTTTAAAATTCTCTACTTTTTTCTGTTATATTACCTTAACTTATTAATGTTGAATAACAGCTATCACTAATACCTATTACTCATCCCAAAGGATTGAATCTGAATTTTCTTTTTGAGCTAACAAAATGGTGCACAGCGTTAAATCTTTAATAACTTCAAGATGAAGGTGAAAACCTTAGAATACCTCAAAAACTTGCCAGTTACATACCTAAGGGAATATCTTACTCAGTTTAAACCTCAAGGAAAATTTTGGTAGACAAATAAGAATGATGTAACTTTAAGAAATATTAGAGAAAATAGAGGAAACATTTTAAGTGATCACAAACAGCAATAAAACACATTTTTTAAAAGATCGTTAAAGTATTCTAGTATACATATTGATTCAGTGTCAGTGATTTATAAGTACTGAATCAATCATGTATAAGTTAGAGAGAGAGTAGAAAATTTTCTAGAGAATTCTGATAAAACCTAGGGTGCTTGAAGTATAAAGGTGTTACGTAGGGGGAATCATTGTTACTTGAGAAACGTTTATGTTTTCATTTTAACAATTTAAAGCATAACAAATTATCAAAAAATAACTATTAATTTTCATGTACTCTTTAATTAATTTACAAATATACGTGACACCCTGGTGCTGCTTTAAGAATGGAGGGAAGAGTTCTTGGTGAAATGTTAAATAAATAGTTTACATCTATTATCTGCTATATAAAGTTGGCTCATGAAGCACGCTGTTCCATCACGGTCCAGTATCTTATCAGAAATACTTAAAGCTTTTCCTGGCTTTTTCTGTGGATATTTTGACCACACAGCTTTCCTCAGATCTTTCCTTAATAACACCAAATTTCACAATTGCTTCTTAGGCAGACACAAGATGGACAATTAACATTGTAGTTTCAACTGATTCTGTTGCATTTCTTCTTTTATATGTGTTTATAACTTCACACATTTGCCAAAGGTATGTGTAGATATATATAGATCATCATTCAGAGGGTTTTTTTTAATTAGTTGGAGAAAATATCGTCTAGCCAAATGTTGGGTTTAAAAATATGTACTTTTTCTCTCTGTAAAACTGCTAAGGGCTTATGCTTTTTATGGGTTAATGATAAGCCATACCTCCCACCTGTAGGTTGGTGAAGAGAGGCGATTATTTCATTAGATTTCATTGGTGGTGGGAAGGGAGGATGTATGTAGTTAAAGACAAAGTTAATTACATACTCTTTCTTTTTTAATTTACTATGAAAATACTTGCTTCATTCAGCACAGGCCTAGTAATAATGTTTAATGATTGTATTTTTGTTAGAGGATACAGTACAGGTCAGGGAAAGTAATGAATACCCTTATGTGAACTTAGTCTCTCATTGGGAGCAATTAGATACTCTGTTTATACAACACAAATACATACATACATACACATATATATAGTTTTTCAATAATGTGTATTTTGTGTTATTTCTGGAATGATGCATAAAGTTCTTAAGAGCCCATGGAAATATTATATTAAAAACTTATTTTACATATATGACATATCTCTGAAGCCAAATCACTTTAATATAGTTTAAAATCCATTAAAATATAGTTTCTAAGAAATGTAACACATACAGTATGCTCCAAGAACGCATATCTTGTTCTCAGAACATTAATATGATGATGATACGGTGAATTTTTGATAGAGTTTCAAACACAATTTCTGATACCCTTGACGCCTGCCATACGAAGAGAATAATACAGAGGTCACTCCCATTTTCATCACTTTTGTTTAATGGATTATTTGTAATCTACGTACTTGAAAGTCTTGGGACTTTAATCCAAGTTAGGCTATTCATCATGTTTAAACCCCACGGCACTCTAAAGTTTTCTATAAAAATGATAATGGCATTCATATGATAATAGGTTTTTTAAGTCTGTAAAGAAATTTTAGCTTGATATAATACCCTCCATTTTTTATTTGCATTATAGAATGATAGCTAGACTATCATTATTTCCTGATAACTCAATATTAAACAACCAAATCACTTATTCTCTAAGATTATAGCTTGCTTTCTTTTTTTTTTTTTTGAGGAAGATTAGCCCTGAGATAACATCTGCCAATCCTCCTCTTTTTATTGAGGAAGACTGGCCATGAGCTAACATCCATGCCCATATTCCTCTATTTTATACATGGGACGCCTACCACAGCATGGCTTGCCAAGCAGTGCCATGTCTGCACCCAGGATCTGAACCGGCGAACCCTGGGCCACAGAAGCGGAACGTGCACAGTTAACTGCTGTGCCACTCGGCCGGCCCTCTATGGCTTACTTCTGATGTCAACAATACTTGTAGGTGTGACCACTGAATGATATTTCATAAGACTCTAAAAAAATAGTAATAGTGTCTTAAATCCTATCATGTGGAAATTTTGTTTCTTTTCCTCTGCTTACTCTACAATTTAATTGAAAATTAATGGCAGGTTTTGCATCAAAAACCTGACCTTACAAAGATCACTCACAAATAATGTGAGAGATAAATACCTTGGATAAGAAGCTTATTTTTAAAAGGGAAGATAAAGAAGAAAAGAAAAATCATAGCTAATATACACCTTACGAAGATCAAGTTATGGTATTGACTTATATTTTTTAAATATTATATAAGAGTTAAATTTCCTTCTGAGTTTGTAGATTACCTTTTCCAGTCTAAGAATTTATAGAAGACAGAGATCTAGTGATGATGAGTGATTTTAGTAACTTATTTTATATATAAATAACAAAATAAGACAGACTCAAAGTATGGCAGGTTGAAAAGTAAATATACTAGATCATCATATATTCTAATTAAACTTGATTAGTGCATTTAAATCTAGAAAATCTTGCTACAATGTCTTTTGAGCCACTGATAATAGAGAACTCCCAGAACAAAGCAATACACTGAAGAAATGAGAAACTATGTCATTAACAAAATATAACAAGCCCATTTTTTATCCAATTTAAGATAAAGATGACTTAGACATTTAGGCAGAGGATTATTGTCTAGTTTAGAAATTTCCCTGAAATATGAACTCAAATCAGTCTGAATTGTTAATTTCCACCTAGATCTTCAACTTTAAAATCTACAAATCTCCTATTGATTTTGGTTCAAGACATCATGAGTTGTTTTGTGTATATGAGTACCTGAGTATCTGTTTATATGTTTGTGCAGAGATATGTGTTGGATAGATACTTGCTACTTATCTTGTAGAATGTGAATTTGTAAGTCACTTCATGCATTCCTCCCATGAGTTTATAAATAAATCTTTTCTAGCTGCTAAATCAAGTTGTACAGACCTCCTTCAGTCAGCTACTATAGCAACTCATAAGAAGAAAAAGGATGCTTTTCCATATTTTACCTCTGGCCTCATCTTACGCTGGTAACTGTTGATTATGAGTACTACAAGTGAAATAAAAATCAGCATGGAGCACTCAAGTTGCTTTTCAAATAAAGTTCTTGTTTCAGCATTTAGTTTCCCAAAAGGCTTTTAATCAAGGTTATGGGAAAGTCCATAAACTTTCTGCTGAATATTTAACAAGCTGGAGGTCACTGCAAACATGTCTTACCAAGGGCAAGTGAAATGAGATTGCAATCAGGAAAATAGAAGACTCGATGATAAGCAAAGCTTTTTCTCCTAGATAAAATCTAACAAAAATATCAAAGTGACTCACATCTTCACCTTTCTTTTGTATGATTTAATTTTCCTAGTTTGAGCCATAATTTTCAAAAATGGTAAATAGGTCTGTGGAATTCATTTGATTCGAATCACTAGCTTATCTTTAAGATGATGATTGGAATTAATTCAGCACAATGGAGATACTGGCAGAATTTGACTAAGAAGACTTCACTAAAGTTTCACGGTTTAATATCAAAAGCTTAATTGCTTCTAATCAAAAGAAATTTACAAATGCCATGTGACATGTGTACATTTTCTAATTGACCTAACCTACTTTTACTAATACTTACATCAAAAATCTAACAAAGATATGTTTATATGCTGACAGGAATCAAAAGTTATGAAAGAAGATAGAAACAGATTTTAAAATACTTACATATTACACCATCTTCTGAAATAAATTAATGAATAGTCTTTCAATCTACCCTCATTTATGATCACATTATCTATATAGATAAGCTGTCTTTAGCTGGATCACATAGAAATGTAGAAAGAAATTTTCTGTGATATCTACTCTCTTTGCTAATTAACAAAAATCTATATAAGAGTTTTAACCTTACTGTACCTTCAAGTTTTAATCTATAGTAAAAATATACTACCGTTTGTTATTTATCTTAAAATTGTATACAAACGGATAGGAAACTTATTCTTTTCTAAAGAGAAAGTGTTTTTTTTAGGGAAAAAATAAATAGCAGAGTTGCAAATAGACTACAACTTACTGCCTTCCCACTTACTTACCTTTGGAACCCTTCTAGCAGAGTTTAAGTAGAACAGTGAGTGGCTAGGCAATCGATTGCTCTTTGAAACTAATCATTAAATTCTACTAGTCCATCCAGTGGATGGGTGAGGTAGGCAGGTATTGGAGAATGGACTTTACTACATACAATACAGCCAGTTCTGGCCTCTGCCATTTTGTCTAAGCAAACACAAAACTGGAGAATTTTATGGGACACAAATGATTCGTCGTGTCAGAACAATGTTCAATGCATGATATTGCCCCAACACATCCTATGAAGAATAAAGATGTGCATTATACCATAGTGTTTGGTTGTGACTTTGAGAAAGTTATAAACTCATCCTCCATCAGGTTTCCTCCTTTGTATAAATGTATATAATGATAATACTGACCTCACTGGATTGTTTTGAGGATCAAGTGACATGAGCAACACAAAACACTTAGCACCATATGTGACACACCCTAACCAATTCAGTAAATGTTAGTATTAATACCAGGTACTTTTCTAATCAGATTCAAGCTATGAACCGCCCCCCTCAGAATGATGCCCATACATGCAACGTTTCGCATGTGACTTCATAAAGTCTGTGAACTCTTTCGAGATTCGATTGTCTTTGACCTGAACAAGAAAGGCCAGAGGTTTTAGTCTACTTAGTTGGAGGGAGCTTCATTGGCCATTTTTTATTCTCTGACCAATTCATTCAGGTAAATAAGCGGTCTCTCTGGTCTCAAAAGAATTTTTTTTTTAGACGATAATTCTTACTTAACTAAATGGATGAGTTAACCAAATTTATTTTCTTATAGACAGAGCTTTAGTTGTATTTCTTCCTTTTGGTGGCTCTACTTTACTTTATACTACAAAGAATATTATTTTGGAGTTTAGAATGAAGAAGAAAATAGAATGACTCATAGCTCAATACCAAATATAATACCAGCTATATTAAAAATAAAAGTGATACACATACATGGTAAAAGATTTAAACACCACTATAAGGCATGACATGGAAAGTCAGTGTCTCCCTCAGCACCTGTCTTTACTGCTCACAATCATCTCTCATGACAGAGAACTTCTGTTAAAAGCTTATTCTGTTTTCTTCCCTCCAAAATCCATGTATCAGCATTTATGCATATGCATATCAATGATTTTTAAAATGCTACACAAAAGTGAAATGTTATACACAGGTGTATGTGCCATGTTTTTTCACTTAAAATGTGCCTTGCAGAATTTTACACATTAAAAAGAACAGATCTGTCTTACTACTTTTAACTGCAGCATAGTATTCTAATGAATTGATGGACCATAATTGATTTCACCTCTTGATAGCCATTTAGATACTGTCCAGGTTTTTGCTAAAACAGACAATGCTGCAATGAATATCTTTGATCATATATTGTAATGCTCCACCATTAGTATATCTGTCATGGAAACAATGGAATTGTTGAATAAAAGGGTATGTGTAATTTTTTCATTAAATATTTGAATCATTAAGAAATAAAGAGAATAATAAAACACCATTATATTCACCCTCTCATATTTTTTAATTTTAATTTTTGAAATCTGATATGTGTAAAATGGTGCCTATTTTTGTTTTTTATGGTCACTTCCTTCTTTACTAATAAGGTTGAATATCTTTTTAAAAATTCATAAGTTATTATGGTTTTTTCCTTCCATGGATTAACTGTCATAAACGTTGCCAATTTGTCTACTGGATTATGTTTTTCTTATTCATTTACACGTTACTTATATAGTCATGATAAAAATTTTCATATATGTATATTGCATATATCAAATTTCCTTCTCCTATTTATCTTCTCTTAATGTATATACTTCAAACCATATTTTGGTAGATATTACTAAGCTGCCTGATATGAAGGATGAACTAGTTCACAATCCCCGTAAGTGGATGTGAGTTTTCTCTTTCTCTCCACACTTGCAGACATTGGTTATTATGGATATGTTTTAATTTTGCCAAACTGATACATGAAATAGTGTCTCACTGATGTCTGGATATGATTTTCCATATGTATGAGTGAGACAGAACATCTTAGCATGTTTTAACATGTGTTCACCAGAATATTAATTTCAGCTATAAAAAAATTCCTTTTATTGTTATTACCTTACCACATATTGGACTTTTACCAATTACTGCAGGATTTTTCTTGAAGTAAATTCTCAGCATTCACAATCACATAAAGCTGGGTGCATAGAAATTAATTTGCATTGTTAAGTTCATACAGAAAGTGGAAGAAACACCCAAAACGTTAGTGTTTGCCATAGTTTACTGGAATGCACATAGTTATGAGAAATGCCTTGTTTATTAGTATTCTTTACAGGATTATATTTTTATATAAATCAGTATAGACTTTATCTGCATAAAAGCATGCTGAGCATTAAAATATTTTTAAAAAGATATTGGCTAATTATATTTAGAGTGCTAAAATTTAAGCTGGGAAATATCAACATTACATTAATATATGCTATATTATATACTTTCTGAGGAGTAGGGGGAAAAGACGTCATTTTCTAATTTGAAATAAGTTTTAAAGTATTTAGTAGAATTTATTTGGCTAGCATGATTTCCTTTGATTGTGGCTATGCTTATTTTAATCATGCAGGACCAATTTCAGAGATGCTATTTACAATATAAAATGGGTTTTTAGAATTAACATAAATTATGTGTCATCCAATAATATGCCTGATGTCACCATAGTTCTGCAGAGGACAATCTTAAATAGCAGCTATCTCATATAGACATAAGCATATCACACAATGTTTAAACTAGACCCTGGCTGGACATTCTGTTTATAGACCGCATCAAAATGGTAAACTTCCCCCACTCTTAGTTGCTTGGAGTTCAAGAGGTAGAAGAATTATAAAGCACTGTTTTTCTTGTTGCTATAACCATTGTATTCTATGAATAAATTCTATGTTGATGAATAAACCATCCAAATCATGTCTGTTAATGGAAGTATAGAGTAGATGTGGCAAGTAGATGATAATGAGGGAGAACATCCTTTGGTTGAAATGATAGAGCTATGCAGTGTTTTTCTCCCCAGCTCTGGAGTACAAAAGGTTTCAAACTCTGCGGTCCATAAAATTGCTGAGGATGCATGATATCGAAATCACACTTTGTTAATGATTGTGTTAAAAAGTAACAGTGGCTAAACTCAAGTGAAAATTTAGTCCTTCAGTCTATTTGGTTCACATTGCTCTTAGTTAATTGCTTTACTCTACCTCGTTCTGCTTGCTCTTATTCTATTTCAATTAGTGGACTCAACATTTGTATTTACTGAAAATCAATGCTAAGAAATTGCTTATTCAAGACTTGTGCTTTAAAGTGTGAAATATTTATCTTTCCCCAGCCCTTGAAAAGCCTATCTTTTAACATTTTAAAATAAACATATATTTACACATAGGACAGGTGATAGCAGAATTTAAACTAGAAGTATGACTGTAGTCATAGCTTTAATTACTTTGTAAAGAATTTAGAAGGATGTATCTGTGTGGGAATAGAGGCTTCCCTCCCTCCAGTGGCATCAGTATAATTTATTTTTAAGGAAACTGTCCTTCATGCATTTCAAGATTTTTTTTCTCCCTATAATTATTATTGGGAAAATTGGCAGAAAGGAATATAATTAAGAGAGGTAAATCACACTTAGGAATTACCAAGCGTGATTATCTCTTCTCCTCCCATTGCTTGCTGGTAGGCATCCCTCCAGGTGTTTAGCTAGAGATAGAGTGAGTCACTTTCTTAGTACATATAGAGAGTGACTTTCCTGGAGACATACTGTCAGTGTTGAGAATTAGTTGCACAGCAACAAAAGATATATTCCTATATTTTCAAGGTGAAATTGGTACTTGAGTAGTACCCTTCATGCAGAATTGTCCCTGCAGTACCAAGTAAAAGGATTTTAATGCTACATTGCATGAAAGCAAGAATGAGAAAGGGAGTGAAGAGAAGGTGGCTTTGATGAGAGATAGTAGATTCCTTCAAGATATGAAGGAAACCTAGCTGGTGATTGCCATTAACCTTTGTCAAATTGGCTTAAAGGACTTACATTAAAGGACTTACGAGCCTGTATATCCAGAAGCCCAAGCATAATATTTACTGTTATAAAATATAATAGGAAATATTAAAATTTTAGAAGTCACACTTTGAATCAACAACGCCTAAAATTTATAAGGGACAGTGGGAAAATAAGATGATCTGCATAAGCGGTAAGAACTACTTTCCTGAGGGATCTCAGAAAGGTCAGCTGATTTTGATAATGTGAAAGGATACTGGTCTTCTGTTAAGAAAAACAATCTGTGCCTTGGGGATAACAAAGAAGTATCTTCGATCTCTCCAAAAAGCAATGTAGACCTATGTGGTGTCAGTAAGAAAAAGACTTCATTCAAGAAAAGCAATTTACATGCCAGTATTAGCTGTGGAAGTGGATAAAGTCAGCAGATTAGTTTAAATAATGTCAATGTTTTCTTTATTCCTGGTTGTTTTGTATCACTAATTTTTAAAACTAATAAAAAATGAGACAGAAAGATTTTAAAATCCAAATATATTGCAAGAGACTATTGTCAGAGAAAGTTTGAGTAGGTCAATGCTATGAAGACACGTTAGACATGTATTTCCCTTCGGGTTGAATAAATTGGCAAAATTATGTGGTTGCACCTTTTTTTCAGGGCAGTCAAGAGTTAACAGGAAATTGAGATTAAACATGCTATTTCAGAGAGGAATAATCAGATAAACCGAGGGTAAGCAAGAGATGCAGTTGCTGTTTTTTCTTTTGTGTTGTTTTCTGTAAAGCACAGAGCCAAAATCCTGGTCTACATAAAGCAAGGAGACAGCATTTAACTGTTGCTTTGCTATCACTCCTATATTATTAATTTAAACGTCCCTTTATTTTTCCTTTCCTCTTTTTAAATTATTTCACTTTGTATATTAGGTTTCTTCCTCACCTATTTGGTTTTGGTTAATAGCAGGGAGAAGAATTTTGGCCACTGCTAGATGAAAAACATACAAATGAATAGTAGGTACTTTATACGATAGTGTTGACATCTAGAAAATATGGGTCCTTCAATCTTCTGAACACTTGCATATTGTTTACTTTTTTTACATTAGAATCATTAATGTATTAACCACAGTTATTTTAAATTCCCCGATTAATAATTCCAACATCTGTCGTATCTGAGTCTGGTTCTGATGATTTCTTTGTCTCTGCAGACCTTGTTTTTGCTTGCCTTTTGGCACGCCTTGTTACTTCTTTGTAAAACTGGGCGTGTTGCATTGGGTAATAGGAACTGAGGTAAAGAAGCTTTTATTGTAAGGTTTTATATTAATCTGGCCAGGATTTGGGCTGTGTTTAATATTTGCTGCATTTGTAGGTGCCAGAGGCTTCAAATTCTATTAATGTCTTTTTTCCTCCCTCTTGTCATTGGCCCTCCCTAAGTACTCCTCCTCAGAGACTATCTTGCAACTCTTTCAGCTGTAATCCAATACTATTTTACTGGAGTATTTCCAATACAGTTGGTTGTGGTGGTAAATGGTGGGGGAGTATAATCTTATGTTTAACGTTTAGGCTTTTAGAGGGTCTGCATCTCAGGGCTGCGACTTTCACAAGTGTTTCTCAAGTGGTATAGCTCCTTCCACTAACCTCTTAGGTGAGACAGGAAGGCTAGAGGGGGCCGAGTGGAAGAAATGTCCTTCCTCCAGCCGAGATAAGACTTTGGTAAAGTCTTTTCCCTGTAGAGGAGGCCTTTGTTATGGAGAAGAATCTGGGTGTATTTTACAATGATAATTCTTGTCCTCCTCTGTCAGAGCCAAGAGGAGATCTTCCCAGATCTTCACAATGAGAACATGGAGTACTTCACGGCAGCAAAGTCCACGAAATTATGGGATCCTTCTCAGAAATGCAGGTCCTCAGGAGTTTTTTACTCTCAGGAGAGTCCGCACAGCCTCTAGCAATTCATCAAAAATACCATTTAAGTGTTTTTACCAGTTTAGGACGATAGTGGCTTCTGCTCCAGGTATGCAGATGTCACCTGTGGCTCTGGTTTTGCCTCTCTCTCCAGATTTTAGCCTGATAGTTTGCCCTGCAACCTTGGTTCTCTGATTGACAGGTCCAAAAAAAGTAATTGATTTTCAGCTTGTTCAGATTTTTCTTGTAAAGTTGCAAGTGATGATTTTCAAGCTCTTTACATATCAAAGTGGAAACTGAAATTGTCTCATAATGTTATAACTAGTTCAATGAAAATACATTTTTGTCAAATTTTCCATTCAATCACATTCGATACTATCACTTTTTACTGTCCTACTTATGTTCATCTTCTTCTTAAATAACTTTCTTGTATTCCTGAAAGTAATGTAATACTTGAAACAACTTTAAACGACAATTTAAAAAAAAACCCAGAATTGAGAACAATATTATCTCTTCTATAAAAATTCCAAGCGGCGAGTTTTTCAGATGAATTTTTTATCAAACTACCACTATGTATTCAATATAGTTACTTTTCTATTCAATGTGTCATTGTTTTTTGTTGGGAGCACATGATATGACAAAGTTTAAAACAAATTTAGGAATATTGATCAGAAAACTCCACCTAACTTCCAAAGTTTTAAAGATTAGTCTTTGTGTCCCAAAATTTTAACCAGCCAACATCATTTTTATTGGTTCTTTCTTATTTATAGATGTCCTAGTTAAGAGATATTCAATATAAATTGCCAATTCTATTCACTTTGATCAGTGTTTTTATTCATGGCTTGGTTCTTTGTTGTTGTTGAAACCTAGTTTTATTTTTCCTCATTCAGACCCCATGTCCCCACGTAACTTATTATTGTTTCACAGAGAAATTCACAAAGATTATAATGATAATCTTTGATTATTTCCTACAGTGTAAACAACCCAGAATTTTTAAGGAAGAAATTGGCAACCTTTGAATCTATATATATTTATCATTTTCTCATGAACTCAACAAATTCTCTGGCTACCTCCCTTTGAGATAAATCAAACGTTGTTATTTAAAGCATATGTTTTTTTAAAGAAAGATCTTACCAGAAAGTAGGTCTGGTGAGCTTAGTTATTTATGGCATCTCAACTCATATTCTCTTAGTGTACTACGATAGAAGGAATCAGGCAGTAATCGTGGTGGAAAATTTGGAAAATATGGCAAACTAAATGTTTAAATATTGCTACTGATACTATTTAATAATGATATCAATGCCTTTTATCGTGTGCTTACTGTGTTCAAGGTGCTACTATTTTATTCTCAAAAACAAACATTGGGATAGAATTTAATATCTCAAATTTAAAGGTTATTAAATTGAGGCTTACAGAAGTTAAACAGGTTGCCCAAGTTACATCATTAGAACATGATGGACCCAGTGATACATCTGATTCCAATATCTTTCTTGTTAGGGGAATCTGACACAGATGTGTTTGTTTACAGATTTATTGCGTCTGCACATACGCATTGATTATGAATTGAACAAGAAGAAATAGAGTAAGACATCACAAACTGCTCCAGAGAATCACTGTTTTTTTTTTTATTCTAAAAGGTTACAGCTTTCCAGGACAATCAGCCACTCTTAATCAACAAGAGTCACATGGCTGCACCAGTATCACCTCAAATTTTGAGTCCTAGAATGAAATTCTTATCCAAAGAATGACATAAGCAATCACAGTGGAATTTTTATTCTTGACCGAATCCAATGGCCTCCAAATTGAAAAATTGATTTCCAGGAGGCAATTATATTCTCAGCATTTACCTTTGGGTACAGTGTATAATTGGTCTTTTATTTTAGTATCAATTCTCAGTCCAGATCAATCATGCTAGATTGGAGAGGGAAGAAGGTTTTCCTCACAACCGTGGGATTTTGGAATTAAATGTGGTACTCTTCAAAACTTTGCTACGCTATTTTAGCTTTTGTTTTTACTTTGAAGCAAGATGGTATTAAGGAAAAGGTTCTATAAACTAATAATTACCGTTCCCAGTTCACTGAGATGAGAGTGACGTGTGCCTTCATCAGAAGAGCGTGCTCTACTCTGAGTTATGCTACTGCTTTCAGGAGAACCACTTAACTTCCTAGGAGAGATGATTTCCTTCATATGGGTGAACATATGTGTGCCTATTGTTTTACCCTCTTGAAATAATTTCTGAGAGATCATGAACCTTTATTTCATTACATGAACGTAACTTTCTGTCACTGACTAACAGAAACTAATTTCTACATCTTACTATGAGTTAAACTACTAGTTCCTTAATGAAGGTAGAAGTGTATCAATTGCCCTTTCTGAATATTAAATATATTCTCTAAAAAGAAAGAAATAGCAGTATTTTATTGACTCAATAAGTATGAAATGAAAAATGTTGAACTACTAAAATACGTCAGTATTCATTTGCATTAAAATAATCAAGAAGATACAATGTAAACAACTTGGAAACATTTCCAATAGAAACTATTTTAGTGACTTTAAAGCTGAATTGTATGGAATTTTAAGAAAAGAAAAAGAATTTGTTATGTTTCTAACTACAGTATGAGGTATGTTTGACCTATTTAGATACTTGACTGCATAGCAATCATGCAAATGTGAATTCCAGGACTCAATTTATGCAGAATGTGTGTTTTAACTAATAGGTGAAATGGCACCAATTCCAGATTCCACAATTAAAATATTAAAGTTCTACAATTCACTTAATAGAAAAAATTATTTTATTTCCAAAGCTTTATATTATTAGGGAAGACTAAATATCCATAGTTATTTTTCACTTTGTCTGGTTGGAGTAATTGCTTTAACATGTTCTAATAGGGAATCAAACATTGTTTTCGTTTTTATTTCTTACTGTGCTGTACCAAATGTATGTATAATGAGGCTTCCCAAGTTTCTTGAATTCAAAATATTTCTAATGTTTCCTAACCAATTCAATGACACAGATATGCTGTTGATTTGTGTGTGTGTCTGTGTGTGCATGCGTGTGTTCTTTTTCTTAAGTCAGCTTATCAGTATTTAGTGTATAAACTCTTATATATTCAAGTAACAAGAGAAGAAAAGGAAGGCATATGCTTAAAAAGAAGATTGGGGCTTAATTGAGAATTGAAATTAGAAAGTCGATTCCTCTGGGGGTTTTTTTCAGCGCGTATTTCTCTTTGAGAACATTAAACCTGGTGCTTCTATTTACTCTAGAAACTGAATATTTGTTAAATGTGAATAAAAGTTGTACATAATTTATTGTGTTTTCAAGATCCAAGCAACTTCAGCGGCATTTTTGTTTGTTTAATATCATCTCATAATTATGGCTTTAGTGTACTGAACAATTCCTTCAGTTCATATAAATGTATCTCATTGATTTTAGCAATGACATAGGTGGGTGGCTGATAGTCATAGGTATTTTTGTTAGCTACTGTAGTCCTTTTCTGAGTGATGGTGTAGTGTGCATTATGCATGGAATAAATGCCATCTGTAGACAAATTAATGATTTGTTAAGAGAAAGGTAAGCATAAATAAAAATCCTAGTAGAGTTTAACAGATAGGGTTAGTTGAACTGTAAAAAGCAAATAAATATTAGATTTTGCATTTTATATGAGATGGTACTTCCAAAGTATTAATCTTTTTTTCTTCGTGTGTGTTTTTCTAATAAAGTGCAAATGCCTTACCAAGTTCATAGCTGCCAAATTGGTGTTATTCTTTCAGGTTTTTATAAATTCAGCCAGTATTAGAACAGAAGATATTCGTTCTGCATTGGTCGCAGTTGGCATGGTTCCCAAATCTGTCAGTATTGGAATTATGAATCCTCTATACTAGCCTTCAAACAAATCTTCTTATTACTTACAATATTGAAATAGAATATTACTCTAATTTTCTTTCAAAAAAGACAGGGAATGTCAATATGGATTTGAAAAATATATTTCAATGTTTAGGGAGTTCTAATCTATACATGTAATTTTTATTAAACTTTATTTCTGCTCCTTCCTCATTCTAAATTTAAAGGCAATAATGACTGGTTAAGGAGACGAAACTTTTATAGGCTATGAATATTGCAGAGGTTTAGCTGGTTGCCTAAGGTGTTTAATTAGTACTGAACAACTGCCAAATCACTTTGGCTTATAGCCATGGTCACGCACTGCTTTCTTTTGGTCTTCTATTCTTTTCTTCTACCTTTTCTTGTCTTATGCAAAAGTATGTTCTTATTTCATATACTAGAAAGCTGAGCCTTGAATAATCCACACCTGACAGACTGATTTACTACATAAGATGTGTTCACTTTGGGCTTTGTTAATATAATAGGCCTTTTGATCTAGCTGGTTACAGGTTTTCATGTTTTCAATATGATGTTGAATAAAACGCAACTCCTTCCACTGAGGTACATTTGCATATACCTGAACTACCTCTCACGAAGCCTGGTCTGTTCCCCACTTGTTACTCTATTTTATTGTTTTTTAGTTATTCTGTTCTAACATTCATGATATTACAAGTAGTGTCGACTAGTTTAGGAGTGTGGAATAATTACTGTTAAGTTTTGTTGCCTACTGACACAAAAATGTCAAAGTTGAGCAAATTCTTGATTATCCCTAACAGTAGATAATCATAAAGTATAAACGGCCAGATAATCACAAAAATGGATCTGCATTTCAAATGGATCACGTGATTCTTTTTCCTGGAGGCAGCAGCAGATATAATTTCCTGATTTTTTTCCTGAATAATATTTTATTTAGAGGTTTGCTGTGATATTTAAATGCTAGGTAATCCATATCTTGGGGCTTTGATAACAAACTTTAGGTGTCTGCTATCTTTTCATAATCATGAATTATTCATTTAGAAAAAAGTGTTAGTCAAGTAAAGCAACTTTTAGGAATTTGACAAGCACTTTTTGCACATTTAGGGCACTATAAAATATTTTATTCTCACCCTCTGCTTGCCCTTTCAGAACATAATAGAAATCAGTGTGTTGTTGAAAAAGGAAATAATTCTTCTGGTATACAATTTGGATTCAAGTGATAGAATGCTTACCAAATCTGGCTTTTGTTGATTTTTTAATATCAATTTGCAAAATAATGATGCATGATGTTGCTATTTTTGTAGTGGTCACTAAGATCAAAGAGTTCTTTAGATAATCAGGCCAATAAACCTTGGAAGGAAGAGAGAAAGGAATTCTTAACCTTGAATAACACAAGATTAGTCCCCATGAGATTTTTCATAAATTATTCATATTATCCACCTGGAATGACATTAAATTACCTTGTGCTGTCTGCATAAGGGACTTCAACGGAAATGATAGCTATGTAAATTTCATTTTTTAGTGCAATGTGACATATTTAGAATAGTGAGGAAATGGCACCAGAGGACAAAATTTTATGATTTTGCAGGGGGTTCATAGCTTTCCACTTGCTTTCCCACTGTCATTTCCCTACATTCACTTACTGTCATAATTCGTTTAATAATTTGTTTACTGGGAGAAAAATTGACAGACAAACGCCATTTCATGGACATAGGTTCCTGGGGCAACAAGCCACAGTCAAATCAGTACAAACATCCAACTTTCTACGAAGCCTGATGAATTTAATAGGGGCTCTGCTATTGCAGTGTGAGTATTCGCAGACATCCAGAGTAAATTCCGTTTTTAGAGGAACGTTTATATTGAAACGGCACCCAATGCAATGGTGAGAGGAACAGCAACAAAAAAACCCAAATATACTAAAAAAAGTAAATAAGTTTATAGTTTCATTTTTAAAATTTCTCTGATGAAATATGTATGGCATTATGCTTTCCCTCACTAACTTGAGACTTTTTATGGAAAGATTCTATTATGGTTACGGAGAGACAGTGTGATCACCATTTAAATCACCAAAGCATGTGTGACCAAGGCCTTCACAGCTATCATCTCTGTCTTTATTAAATCTCAAATTGTATTTATTTTACAGCGACTTTCCAGATACTTTCAAGAGTTTCATATCTATAATTCATTTGTGATTATTATGTTCATAATATCTTATTCATTTAGAAAAAATTAAGACCAAAAACGTCATCTGTTTTGAAATACATGTAGATTTGTAGTTTGTGTGGATTTACCCTTAACACAATCTGAATTTTTCAAGGGGCTCAATTTGGTCGTCTGACAGCTCCAGCTTCATATCAGGAAGCCACCACTAATACTTATTTTCCTACCAAATATGCTTTAACATATTTGAAAAACGCTAGGGAATGAGATCCTGTAGTTTCCAAATTTTCTTTTTTAACTCTCTGCTACACAGTACAAGATCATACAGTTTTGTTAAACCACTAAAGACAGTTTCCATGATCATGCCTCATCCATCACTTGGCTTAAATAATTATAAAGATTTTCATCAATTCTACGGAAATAGAATGAACTCAAATCAAATTGTCCGTGTGAAAACAGAAGATACCTCAATCTCTGATCATCTTGTTCACAGATTTACTTTGCTGGGAGCATGAGTATCAATACAAGTAAACGTAATGTTTGCTAAGTCCTGTGTATTGCTTCTATTTTCTCCCACCTCGGACTTTTTAAATAACCAGCTTTTGATTTCATTGTTTTTTCTACTATTTTCGTTTTCAATTCCATTGATTTCTGGTCTCTTCTTTGTTATTTCCTTCTTTTTGCCTCTTTTGGGGTATGATTGCTCTTCTCATTTCTTAAAATGGAAGTTTAGAACATGGAGTTGAAAACTGTCTCCTTTTGTAATTCGCAGTATTTAATGTTGTAATCTCCCCTCTAACCACTGCTTCAGCTGCATCATGCAAATGGTGATATGCTGTCCTTTTATTTTCTCTCCATTCAAAATATTTCTAATTTCCCTTGCACCTTCTTTTTTGGTCCATGTATTACTCAGAAGTGTTTGTTTATTTTCTCTTTCCGGTTTCATTAGTTTTTGCTTCACGTATTTCAAAGCTCTGGTGTATAAACATATACATGTAGAATTGTTAAGTCTTTTTGGTGAATTGATCCTTTTATCGTTATGTAATTTCCCTCTTTATCCCTGGTTATATTTCTTGTTCTGAAGTCTACTTTTTCCTATATTAATGTAGACATTCCAACTTCCTTTTGATTATTGTTTGCACAGCATATCTTTTTCCATCCCTCAACTTGTAACTTATCTATACCTTTATAGTTAAAGTAGGTTTCTTGTTGACAGAGTATAGTTGAGCCTTACTTTGTTTTTTAAATCCAACCTGACAATTTCTTAATATATGTATTGCAATTATTTATTTTAATGTATTTATTGATATAATTGTATTTAATTCTACCCTTTTATTATTTGTTTTCTGTTCGTGCTTTCTCTTTTGTGTTCTTCTCTCCTTTTCTTGCCTTTTTTGGATTTTTTGAGTATTTTTTTTCGTATTTCAGTTTAATTTATCTATTGACTTTTGGCTATATCTCTTGTATTATTTCTTAGTGCTTACTTTAGGCTTTATGATATACATACCTAGTCTTTCACAGTCTACTCAGAGGTACACTTTATCACTTCAGTAAAACCACAGAAGCTTTACAAACACATAGGTTCCTTTTACTCCTCTCCATCAACCTTTTTGTTATAGTTGTCATATGGGTTAAATTTACATAAATTGATTTCAACAAGCGTAGATATTTTAAAGTACTTAAGAAGAGAAAATAGAGTTTTATATTTATCCATATATTCACTATTTTTCTTGCTCTTTCTTCATTCCTAAAAATATTCTCTACTGGTCTTCAGAAAAACCTTTTATTACTCACAATGATGACATATATTTAAAAATTTATTCTTTTGAGAAAAAGATTTAATAAATTCAAGTTTATAGTATTTCTTTTTAGCTGAAAAACTTCTTTTAGCCTTTTTTCAGAGCGGGTCTACCAGCAACGACTTCTCTGAGTTTCCCTTCATCTGATAATGTCTGTTTATCCTTCATCCTGAAAGAGATTTTCAATGGACATAAAATTTTGGATTAGCAGTTATTTTCTTTCATCACTTCAAGATGTTGCTCCATGGTCTTCTGGTCTCCATGTTTTTTGATGAAAATCAGTGGTAATTCAAATCATTGTTCCTCTAATTATATTGTATTTTCTCTAGCTGTTGTCAAAGATTTTTCTTAGTCTATTGTTTTAAGTAGTTTGATTATGATGTGTCTGGGCATTGTTTTCTTTGAGTTTATCATGGTTGGGAGTCTACTGAACTTCTTGAACCTGCAATTTTGTCTTTAATTAGATGTGAAAGTTATTGGTCCTTATTTCTTCCATTTTGTTTTCTTTCTCTTCTCCTCTGAGACTCCAGTGGCATGTATTTTAGAACTTTTGAGATTGTCTCATTGTTCCCTGACTCTCTTCATTCTTTTTTCTTTCTTTTTTCCTTTCTCTGTTCTTCAGATTGGATAATTTTTATTGACCTATCTTCAAGTCCATTGACTCTTCTATCATCTCCATTCTGTTATTGGTCACATTAAATGAATTTTTAATATTAGATATTGCATTTTTAGTTCTATAATTTTTATTTGAATATTTTTTATAGTTTCTACTGCTATGAAAGAAATAGAAATTCTATCTTTTTATTTATCTCATGGAGCTAGTGTATAGTTATAACACTTGCTTTAAAATCTTTCTTTGATAATTCCAATACCTGGATTATCTCAGTATTGGCATTTGTTTGTCTTCGTTTCTTAAGTCATTAAAATTGGGCATATTTTCCCAAGTCGTTTTTATGTCAAATGTTATGTGCTATAGAGCCTGGGTCCTATTTTAATTTTCTGAATAATCTTGATTTTTGTTTGTTTGTTTAGCAGATTGTTGTTCTAATCTCAATTTTTGAAAGACTTTGCTATGGAAGTTCAGGTTAATCCAGTACATGTAAGCCACAGGGGTTAGTCTGAGGTTTAGGCTGTAGTTCATGTTGTAGGGACCTGAAATTGGCCACCCCAAGATATGTCTCTTTGGCATCAGGATTATTTGAGGCTGATTGCTTTTGATAAACTGGGACTGGGAAGGAGGCTCTGAGGAATGGAACTTGCCCTTCCTTAGGACACGTTTACATTTGTAAGGTAAATCTCTATCTGTAAAAGGTGCCTCCCTCTCTGTACCAGGAAGAAGAAAGGAGATGACCTTCTCTCTAGAAACTCTTAATCAATACCAAAGGCAAGGACTTAAATCTGCATTTTATTGTGCTTGTCTGGTAACCTCCTGTAACTGACTTCCCTCCCCCTCCCAACGTTGGCATTGCTTTAAGGATTAAGCATCTTTCTTTAGGCTAGGAACTGATTGCTGAGCTCACCTGTGACCACCCAGCTCCAGACAATCGACTTGCCTCCTGCTACACCCACCACCGAGATAGCAGACCACTACCTGCTGTGTCCATCAAGCACTGTGCTGACAGGGCAATCTTGTGACTATTGTGGGAGGGACATTTCAATCACATGTGAAACACCCTGTTTGGGGGTATATAACCACTCTGTGCACCCCACTTCTTTGGTGCCCTTTCTTCCTTCGGGAAGAAAGGCCCGGGCCATGGTTCCTCATAAAGCTTTGTTTAATTTTCTCTTGCTATTCTGTCTCATGTGAATTTAATTCGTTCTCCGGCCAGATGAATCCACATTTGGGAAGAGGAAATGTCTTCCTCCCCTACAATATCATACATAGTTCAGTTCTCAAAGCCCCTTGCTAGTCTGCTCTGGGTCTGTCTCCAGCTTGTGCAGCTCAGAAGAGAGCCTGGGACTTGCGTAGGTTCATACACAGAATTAGGGAGTCTCTTTATTTCACATTTCTGTTTCCTGGATTTCTGTCACATTTTCTGGCCCTGTTTTGGTTCCTCGGGCCAGAAAGATACAGTTTCTACTGGAGATTTAACAGTCAGCTCCACACCTTTGCTCAGTTTGCAACTGGGCCCTATGGGCAAATCTGTGAGACAAAAGGAAAAAATTGTCATCCCTGAATGGGTTGCTTCTCCCTGTTTTGACTCTTCTATACAAGCTGCCCTCCCTTTGCTTATATTTCAGGGTCCTCAGGTAGCTGCTTTTTAAATATTTTCCAGACATTTTGGTTATAATCAGTGATAAACATAGGCTATACTGGGCTTACTACATTTTGGACAGAGCTAGAACCCTCCGAGGAGGAGATGTATCTCAGTTGGTGCATATGTCTATGAGCACAGAGGAGGAATCTGGGGGCCTGAGATTCTGACCTTTAAGATTGGGATGCTGGCCAACTGGAACTGGTGTCTCTGTGAGGAGGGAGTATGATCTGACTGGTTCTCTAAGTGCTGAAAAAACTGCAAGCTGGTTTCAGCAGTGGCTCCTGGGACAAACCGTTATTATCAGCATAAAGAAGTGAGGCTGGGCTGACTCTCAAAGGAGGTTTTGAGCAGAGACGTGGCATGATCTAATGTTTGCTTTCAGATGATCACTCCAGTTGCTCTTTCGAGAACAGATTGATTGAGACTAGAGTAAAAACAAGACCAGTTAGAAAGTTTGACAAGAACTCAGATGAGTCATGGTTTATACCAGAATAGTAGCAGTACATGTAGAAGATATTTGTCAGATTGTAGGTATATTTTGAAGATAAAGCCAACAGAACTTTTTAATATATTGTCGGGGAGGAAGACATTTCCTCTTCCCAGATGGGGTTTCATCTGGCTGGAGAACGAATTAAATTCACACGAGACAGAATAGCAAGAGAAAATTAAACAAAGCTTTATGAGGAACCATGGCCCGGGCCTTTCTTCCCGAAGGAAGAAAGGACACCGAAGAAGTGGGGTGCACAGAGTGGTTATATATCCCCAAACAGGGTGTTTCACATGTGATTGAAATGTCCCTCCCACAATAGTCACAAGATTGCCCTGTCAGCACAGTGCTTGATGGACACAGCAGGTAGTGGTCTGCTATCTCGGTGGTGGGTGTAGCAGGAGGCAAGTCGATTGTCTGGAGCTGGGTGGTCACAGGTGAGCTCAGCAATCAGTTCCTAGCCTAAAGAAAGATGCTTAATCCTTAAAGCAATGCCAACGTTGGGAGGGGGAGGGAAGTCAGTTACAGGAGGTTACCAGACAAGCACAATAAAATGCAGATTTAAGTCCTTGCCTTTGGTATTGATTAAGAGTTTCTAGAGAGAAGGTCATCTCCTTTCTTCTTCCTGGTACAGAGAGGGAGGCACCTTTTACAGGTAGAGATTTACCTTACAAATGTAAATGTGTCCTAACAAAGGGCAAGTTCCATTCCTCAGAGCCTCCTTCCCTGTCTCAGTTTATCAAAAGCAATCAGCCTCAAATAATCCTGATGCCAAAGAGACATATCTTGGGGTGGCCATTTCCAGGTCCCTACAATATTGAATATGTAATTTAAGAATAATAGAGGAATCAAGGTGACCCCAATTTTTGACCAAAGAAAACAGAAGTTTGCATTTTTTAAACTGAAATGGTAAAGTAAGTCTGGGGTTAAAAGAAATTTCTAGGGGAGAGGGGCACTTTCACTTTGCGATGCCTCTTTCACATGCAAATAAAAATGTTAAGTAGACACTGAGATATACAAGGCTGGATTTTAGGCAAGACATCTTGGCTTGGAGTTGAGTACCGTCATGTGCCATATAATGACATTTTGGTCAATGACAGACCACAAATCTGACAGTGGTCCTATATGATTTGTATTATATAGCCTAGGTGTGTAGTAGGCTATACCATCTTGGTTTGTGTAAGTACACTCTATGATGTTCGAACATCGATGAAATTGCCTAATGACACATTTCTCAGAATGTATCCCCGTCATTAAGCAATGCGTGACTGCATATAGGTGGAGTTTAAAGTCACGCAGATGGAGGAGATCGCCTAAGGAATGAGTATAGATGGAAAAGAGAAAAGGTCTGAGGACTGATTTCTAGGACATTCCAACCTTTGGAGGTGGAGGATGTGAGACAAAATTAGCTAAGTAGACTGAGAAAGAACAGTATGATGTAAGAGCAAAACTGAGTACGGGAGACTGGAAGCCACAGGAAGAAATATTTCAAGGAAGGGGAAGTGTGATCAACAATATCAAATGTAACATCAAGAAAATGAGATCTGTCAAGTAAAATTAGACCTGAGAATTAACTATTTAATTTTGCACCATGGAAGTTATTTCTACCTCGATAAGAGAATTTTCAGAGTAGTATTGCAAGTGAAAATGTGGATCAAGCGGGTTCAAGACAGAATGAGAGGAGAGAAATTGGATACAGCAGGTATAGACAATTATTTTGAGGAGTTTGCTTAAAGGGAAGGAAAGAAATTGTGTAAGTTCAAGAAAGGATTTTTCAAAGAACAGAAATCTAGAATGTTTGTATTTTGATAAAAGATTATGATTGTATTGATATGTTGCTTCTTTCAGCTGTTGCATTCATTTTTCTATTTTTATGATTAAGCTATTAAACAATCAATAGATACCTATTAACCTCAAAGTATAATGGAATTGACCAAAATGTTCTACTCCTAATAAATAGAGCATAAATAATATTTATAGAGTTAGAAGGACATTTCAATAGTTCTAGGCTTCAGGCATTGCTGCAAGCAATTTGAAACATTACGGTCCTATCTTAAAAGGGCAATGCAAGGCAGAGAAAGAGAGTGGCCTGAAATGACTAAGAAATGTATTTTCATCAATTTCATGAATATTGTAATAACAATTTGGCCTGTGTTATTTTTAGATTGCATATTTAAGACTGATACATACTTCAAAATAAGGAAAAATTTGCATCAAACTATACTTTCAAGGAGATGTTAAAAACAAGTATAAGGAAAAATACAAAGGCTCAATTTTAACAACATACCTAATATCAATGCTTACACATTCTTAAATAAAATAATACTGTTTTACAAAATTATTAAGTATCATTTGCTTATATTCATGAAGTTGAAAATATGTTGAAATGGTGAAAACAGGATATTGCTTATCTTTAATATGCTCTTTTTAAATAGTATTTTATCTTATAATTTAAAGAAAAATATTAAAGAAAATAATATAATTTTATTTGGAAGGGACCCTGGAGGGATCTAGTCCAAGTTTCTGTATTTATAAATATAGAAATGTAGGAGGGCTGGCCCATGGCCAGGTGGTTAAAGTTCTTTGTGCTCCACTTCTGCAGCCTGGGTTTGTGGGTTCAGTTCCCAAGTGTGGACATACTCCACTCATCAGCCAGGCTGTGGAGGCATCCCACATACAAAATAGAGGAACATTGGCACAGATGTTAGCTCAGGGCTAATCTTCCTCACCAAATAAAATAAAATAAAAATAAATGTAGAAATGTAAATGCAGTGTATATAATGACTCACCCAAGGTAACACAGCCAGCTAATTTTGAGAGAGTTTGATACTTAACGGTTTTCAGTACTCTTGCCACTTTCCTACTCAGAATCACATTATAGAAGACAATTAAGCAGATTAGGAAAAGGTTATCTTTTCTTCTTTTCTCTCTCCTTCCCTTCACTACCTGCCTTTCTCCTTTTCTTCTCTTCCTTCTTTTCTCCCTACTCCCTTTGAGCTTTTTTCTTATTCTTTTTCTTTAAAAAAGGAAGATTTAAGTGTTAATGAAATGGGAGAAGGTTGAAAGAGGAGAAGAATTATCCTAGTACTTTCCTCTATAGTTCTTTATCTTCACACACACACACATATCCCTTAAAGCCATTTGGAAGACATCATGTGATGAGTTCTAATGTTCTAAATTCTTTGTAGTTTAAAAAAATAGCCTCTACTATTTCAGAGAACGAAATAGCCCATAGATCCTTGGGACAGAAAGAAATAACAGTAACCCTACAGATTTATTTGATAAACTTCAAATCAATCATGTTCTGAGGTTTCTCTTTTCTCTGGGCTATTGACCAATATACCCAAAAGTTAGTGGTGTAAGAGTGCAGACAGCCATAATTCTGAATTCTACTCCTCATAGTTATCAGTCTTTTATTTTTTTATTTTTATTTTTCGAGGAAGATTAGCCCTGAGCTAACTGCTGCCAATCCTCCTCTTTTTGCTGAGGAAGACTGGCCCTGAGCTAACATCGGTGCCCATCTTCCTCTACTTTATATGTGGGACGCCTGCTACAGGATGGCTTGCCAAGTGGTGCCATGTCCACACCCGGGATCCAAACTGGCGAACCCCGGGCCGCCGAAGAGAAACATGCTCACTTAACCGCTGCAACACCGGGCCAGCCCCTCAGTCTTCTAAAACTTGCAAATGATTTAACACCTCAGATCCTCAGTTTGCTAATCTAGAAAAGAGGGATGGTAGTAACGCCTACCTTATAAAACTGTCGCTAGCTTTAAACAGTACACCTGGCACAGTATAAGCACACATAAGTGTTAATTATTTTATTATTAGCAATATTATTATTATTAACAACACCCTTCAAATGGGAAATATCTGTGTGAAAACTCGTGAACAAATTAATAGTCACCATTTCAAAGAATAGCCATAAGTAGGACCTGTGAACTATTATGGAGCTGATCTACTTAAAATTCGGTTAGTGACATCATAAATAAATGCAGACATGAAAAGACACATAATTTAAAGTAATATTATCTTTGCTTTAAGGCTTTTGGCATGTGTCCATATTCCATCCTAAGAAATCCAATTCTTTTAATGATCGTAATCAAATTGAGCTTGTTATTTGAGAGTTTAACTGTACTATTGAAATGGGTTTGAGACTAAAAGTGATGTGGAGAATTTTATTTATGAGCCTCAAATGAACGTTTACTAATGCCATTGTAATTTTTCGTACAAGTATACAAATGGTACAGCAGCATCTCTTGCAGGTGCTACCTTCAGAGTCGTAATAAAACTCTTGCAGAACATGTGTGTGCATCGTAAAGGAAATGGCAGTGATTTTTCTCTGGGAACGGATAGCACTTATTAGCATGAATCGAATGGTGCATCTGTGTCCATAACTGGCTGAGTGATGTGGCAGTAGATTGCTTTGTACACATTCCTGTGCTTTCCCTTCTGTTTGCCCTGCTGTGTGTTAGTCTCTCATCCAGCCCACCCAGGTGAGATTGAAGTTCTCCCTTCCCGATTTTACTGTCTGGAGATAATGGAGGATGGCAGGAACATGTGCATGCAAACATACCAATTGTCATAGTCTCCCTTTTCTGATGCCCCTCTTTATTTCCTTCTGTGTCTTTGACATTCTAGGCAAAACTCTTTTATAACACATGATATGACCCCTCCCACCCACAGATAGGACAGGTGGTTGAATGCCTAGCACACCACAGCCTTTATTCATCTATATTTATAAAAATACCTCTTCTTTTGTTTTAATATTGCCAACTCACATACGTTTACTTATTTATTTTGTTTCAGAGATCATGCTGGTACTGTTGTGCCATCTGAAAATTTAGCCTTTTAGCTTCTTTGATGGTATAATTAACATAAACTAAATAAATCCAGCTTGTGCCACAGCTGTCAAGGCACCTGGGTATTTATAGTTTCACCCTCTCTTCTGAGGCAGGAAAGCTTTCATAACACATATGGTAGGGTGAAGCTGGAGCAGATGGACTCATATACCCTGGCTTTCAAAAAGGCAAGAGGGGCTAACACTGCATAGAGCCCAGACGCAACTCTGTCGAGGATACTGAATTGAACGTGTCCTGCGCCAGACAATGCCTGGGTCCAACCAGATGCATTGTAGTGCCTCCATGCTGGGTTTTTTGTTCCTGCATTTTTTTAAAAAAAATGTTAGCTTATAGAGAAAATAACAAATAATTTTCTCGTCAGTGGCCAATGACTTGAACTGAATAAATAACCTTTTGCATTTATTCAAGAGAAGGTAATTCAAAATGCTAAGTGGTTTTTCCTTTTCACCTATGTGACAAAGCTTACCTTGACCAGTGAGAAATCCAACAGTATCTGAAAAGAAACTCCTGGGAGCATAGGAAGCAAAATAAGATCTGAAAGTGACAATATATGTGTATTAAAAAAAAAAAAAGAGGCAGAGAGAGAGAACAGCTTGAGAAGTCTGTCAGCCCTAGGAAGGCAGAGACCCTCCTACAGAATCCTCCTGCCCAGATTGCACATATGTGGCAGCTAGCAGCCTGATGATTAATGTCACAGATAACTTTACTGTCTGTTAACAGTATCTGCCATACACACCCCTTAGGAATGAAATAGGCCATTGAAAGCCAATGTCAGGGAGTTAGTGAAATTTTAAAGGAATAAGCCACACTTGGCTAATGAAAAGCTAGGAGAGAGTTTTAGATGCTTTTATACGTAAGCTCTTGTTCTTCGTATCCTATGCCTTACGGGGGAAGAGAGATCCGTGATTTTCAGGGAGGGTGAGTGGGTGGTAATGCGCCTCTAGGGGACCCAGTTCATGATAACTGATGGGCTCTTTCAAATTACACCTTCTCACTCTGCAGATTCTCTGAACCCCATAATGGTGCATAGCCCTGTAGGGATCACTGCCTAGTGAGATTCAGTGACAGATAACACCATCCTGAGATCTGGAAGAACAGTTGAGATGTAACTGATGACTTTTCTTCCTCCCAATAAGTTTTCTTAAAACTTCCAGTGTATTGTCAAACAAGAGAGAAGCTCTTTCGGTTTTAGCAGCTTCTGTCTGTATAGAAGCATAAAATATGCTTCGTATGAGAATACGAGAGTTACCATCTGCTTTAATGTCTTTGGAGAACAGTTATCAATGACTTCTCTCCAGGGTTAAAATAAATAGACTTGAGCTTATTGTACTATCAGCATCTTTAGGATTTTTCCCATTGTTAAAATAGCCTCTAAATGGCGTTCTGCCAGATTTTAGGCCTTCTTTTGGAATTTTGTGACAGTTCATCCTAACATGCATGATATTTCTATTCTGGTTCCAATTTTGAAGTGTTGTATTCTCTTTTTATCTGAGGATAGAGATAAGGCTAAATAAGATTCGGAAGAATAATATTAAATGTGAAAAATAACTATTAAGATGTAATTATGCAATTTCCCATTGCAATTGATAACATGTTTATTCAGTAGTTGGGCACAGTTGTTTAACTAGAATTTTCATTTCTGGTGTCAATTGAATAGTATATTCATCTTATTTTAGGGTGCTCACTTTTTATGATAATAATTTCAATGTTTTTGTACTAATTATGTCCGAGGAGGCAATAACTTGCTGATCAAACAGTTTTGTTTCAAGTAGTTTGGTCTTTGCAGTGGCTGTAAATGTCTTGGCTGCGTGGTTGAACTTTCAACATTTCTCCTCTAAAAATAATTTGCAATCCCCACTGCAATCAATCTTAAATTTTAATGATTTAAGTCATTAATGATATGTTAGAAAATATATCTAAAGTCACAGAGGAACAAAATTGTGTTATTTCTGTTGTGGAATACTGGTTTAAAATATTTCTTAGAAATATTCTGAAAATACAATGTATTGTAATTGTAGTTTGTCTTGTGTGGTTCATTGTCATTAGAGGCAGCACTGTATATAGTACATAAAACAACATAAGTCAGCTTTACAACTCTCTTTGCATCCATCTGTATGGCACGATAGCATATGTTTTATAGTGCTGACTATTAAGATAATATGTCTTTTTATTCTCAAAACCTTGACTTTGAAATTTCTTTGCTGATAAGAAATTAAAGCTTGAGAATTAAAAGCTAAAATGAATTCCCTTGTACTTAGTCTTCTACCAAGTTTGAAAAATGGAGATTTACCTGCAGGAGACATTCTTTCTTTTTTTTAAATATGAAAACGTAAGAAAACCAACTTCACCTTATATTATACAATAATGTTGTCTTTTGGAAATAAAATCAACAGCACAGGATTCCTAACACTCTTCCTTAAAATGTAACTGAAGGCAGTGCATTTTCCCCGTATTTTCTTTAATGCCTGTAGCTCTGTCTCCACACTTGTGAAGAAAATATTTTGTTGATGTTTTGTTTAGTAGAAGTAATGTATTTATAAAATCTGTTTGTAGACGGGCACTTTCCATTAAAGACATCTGATTTTGAGATAACTGTCCCTTAAAAGGGGGCAATTTTTTCCCAGATGATAATACTGTCATTGAATTCGCACTGTGATAAAAGGGAAACACTTAGGATTTAACAGAATTTCATCTGAGTTTAAGACTTACAAGAGAACTCCATCTTTATTTTTGACAGACTTACTGACACCTATAAGGAGGTAAGGGAAAATGTAGTTACAAGAAATTGAAGCAATTGTAAGCACACAGAACCTAAAGATATATATTTTGGGGGGTGAAGGATAAGTAGGGAGAATTATAATCAAACTATTATTATATATCGTGTCTGACATGTCTATTAATTCAACACTTAGCCATCTTAATGACGTTATCTTCAAATGGCGTGAGAACAAACTCTCAGTCTGCCCATATCCTTTTCTGCCTGAAAATTACTGACTTAAAACGATATAGAGTCAAACCAATCATTCAGGAAGCTGCATGTTGCTTAACGACTGATTATCTCACTGTGTATCACCTACATGGAAATTAATTAGCTTGTGTCTGGGAGTCCATCTGCTTTTCACTCCTCTGAAGATTAAATAATGTTAGAATCCTAAATAGTTTTTAAATTTTCTTTAAAACGCCTTATAAAAGAAATACTGCCTCTACCTCTTCAATTAAATTTTCACTAACCTAGTAATCAATTAGAATTTTTTACATATTTTGATATAAGTTTTAAAATGGTATGAAAATGCATTTTATTAACATTTGATTGGCTCAGAAATGCACCACTCAACAAATGTGAACAGAAGCATCTTTCAAATAGTAGTGATGGATTGATCATTTTATCATAGTTAATGATCCCTTTGAAATTTTATACCAGAGTTGTTGTTGTTGTTTTCATTTTTAGCTTTCATTTCAGGATCATTTGAAAATTTTATTGTCGATTTTTGAATTTTTCATTGATTACAAATAATATAGCACCATCTTTTGAAGCTTTTATGACCAGTTTTTCCTGTAACCTGCTGTATATTTATATCAGTAGCTTTCAAAAGAAACACCAGTTAGAACGGTTCAAAAGATTTCATAGATTAGATTTTGCATATCCAACTCTACTTTAAAACGTATGTTTAAAGACAGTCGTCCATTTAAAAGTTTTATTTCTCAGCATGTGATGTTCCCAGATATGAGTGACATCAAAACAACTTCTTCAAGAATTGAAAAATTCCATCACATGGGTTAATAAGTGCAATATAGCCCCGTATGCTTCCTTTTCCTTATTTTTCTGCATTTCCTTTGGTATTTAGTCCAGTGCTTGATATCTAGTAGGAGATGAATAAATAAATACTTGTAGCATATACATGAAACACAATTACTAAAGAAACTCTACCAGAACATGACTATACTTTTCATGGGCACTCCTTGTTAAAATGAGGATTAAGTATTTATTTATCCAGAAATATGACAGCCAAATAAAGTTAAAATGTAATTATTTAACAAAAATAACTACTCAATATATTGTCAGTATCCTTATAATTGTTTTATTACTACTGGCTATGAAGTTTCAAAATTAGAGCTCTGAATTGTTAGGGAAATCCACAGGAAAACTTGATGAACAAATATTCATAAGTTTTCAAAATTTATATTTTTCATTTTCATGCTGTAAGTCCATTAAGACTTCATTTTGAATTAAATCATTTTCAACACAATTTTGCTTGAGATACACTAAGGCATTTTGTATTACTCCAAATCATGCTGCCAATCCATTAATATGGATTTGAGCATGGCAAAATGTAGTTTGGTTTAACAAGGAATAGAAAATAAATTAACTATCTTCGTTTCTGCAGTAGAAAATGGTGGAGGAAAGATTTTATAGCAGTATTTTTTATGGCTTGTATGTTTTGTTTTTTGTTTTAGAAACTGCTATTGTCATTGCTAGTAGGGAATACAAGCCAACAATAAATTTATCCAAAAAATGTTTATTAACCATTTAGTGTTTTAAAGCTTCAATATCTCCTTCCTTCATTTGACCGTACCAAGCAACAAAAAATCGCAAGGAAATGAATAGTCTATAAATAAGACTTAGTATTCACAGTAATAATAATAAATAAATAATATTCAACCTACTTTCCTGATTGGTTCCAGAAGAATGACCTACATTTTCGAGCTATTCTGTAGAGGTCTGCTTTTACACTGTGAAATACTCACGTTTTGTCATGAGTAACATAAAGTCCCATGAACATATGAAGGACATGTAAGGCAGCTGGAAGATGTCCCATAAGCCTATTCTTTTTTCTTAGATTTTATGTTCTGAGACCATCTATGATAGGAGTCCATGCTTGTTGCCAAGATGTCAGTGTTATGGAAATTTGTAATGGATTCCAAAAATGATCCTCAGTAAGGAATGGTGAAAGAAACATGAATGTTGGAATCAATCCTGAAAGTGAACGCTGATTTTGCTGTAAAATGGATATTATAATGCCTACCTTAATGCGTAGACGTGCAGATCAAATGACACACGTATGTAAAGCTCCTAGTATAGTCCTTGAGCCATTCAGCTGCACAGTTGTGATACGTTATTGTTTTTGTCATTGTTTTTGTTGATATATACAGATCTAGTGCAATTCGACATATACATGTCCTTTCTTGATCGGATAGCATTAGTGATGTGAGTAATGGTAAACAGTGAGAAAAGATTCTGAACACACAGGAGGTTCATGAAATCAGGAGAATACCAAAAGCAAGCTAACTTTGCCTAGAGTGACTTTCATATTGTGGATACAAAGAGACTCTTTTACACCATTTTTTCCTCTTCTAAGATCATGCAGCAGAAGCACAGAGTTCTTACAGATGTGTTGTACCTAAATTTTATCTATCATCTATCTATGATCCATCTATCCAATCATCCATTTTTTTAAGTTTATGCTTTCATGCCTGATGTATAAATAGACTTTTGCCATTTACCAGTATGCTGCTTAACACTTGGTTCAACAAAAAGAAGCTGAATGAAAAGAACATGAATGAACCATCTTTCATAATTACCATACATAGTTTTCAAAAATCATGGCAAGATTTCATAATAGATGATACTACTTTTTCATTGGCAAAGCTTAAGGGAAAAAAAGAGACAAAATGTAAGAATTAGTCTTTGGTAGAGTGTACCAAATATCTTTACTTGTAGTGAATAAAATTTAAATGACAAAAAAGTAGACTGAATTTTTAAAAACATATATTCAATTAATGGATACCTTAAGTAATGATGTAGAGCCATACTCAAAACTTAAACTTCCTCATTTTTTTGACAAGTTATCTAGTACAAAATTAGGGGGGGAAATGCCATCAGGTAAGACTCACATTAAAGCCCATTCATTCATAGTGAAAATAACTTGGAACCTAGCAAAATTAGAGGATCTTCAACAATTGGAAAAAATGTAATAGCATCTTTTGTCCAAGGAAGTAAACCATTTGAAATTCTAAATTTTAGGTCATTTTAAGTAGTGCAAACAAAAACCTCCCATTTTAATTTGGATAAAAATCTGCATAGAGAAAATTAAATGACAAAAGAAGGGGTAAATTCTAAATAGATGAACAAAATAATAATAGAACCTATAATACAGGGATAGCTGACATATGCTGTCATTAGGGGAACAAATATAGTAGAATATAGTCTCCTACAAAACGCAGATTTAATGTAAGTTTTAAAAGTAATTTGGCAAAAAAATCAATAATTCCAGAAACTAGAAATATACAGAAGGTCTTGAATTCTCCTGATTAAATAGCCAATATTTTAGATGTTTATATCTTAAAATCAATTTCATTGACTTGTGCGTGTACTATTCAGGGAATTAAAGCAAGCACTAAGTCTGATATTTCATTGCTTTCTCTAATTATAAAAAAATCAACAATGTATCGCTGATGACTAACTTAAAAGTGAACAGTGATAGCATGTTTGTCCATCACAGGGCAACTCCAGAGACATATAGGATGGGTATACACATGGTAGTTTTTTCAAAATTGCATTTCGGCACATTTATTGTTTCCTGTCTGTGAATATGAACTAACTGTGCGTAGGTGTTTTTAATAAAGAAAACCTGAGCACTGTGAACTTTCTCTGTTTGATATAAGCCTCAACTGTCCACCTACAAAAAATAATATTATAAGTCATTTAATCTGGTTAAAATATCTGAGACTTGCCACCTTAAATCTTCTCTCTTTAATCCTCAAGTAATTTGTGTCTGAGCTTGTCACCTGACATTTTCTCGTCAAGGAGAGGGTAATCATCAAATTTGAGTGTGTGTTGTAGCAAAGGTTTTATTCCAGTTGCTAATATATTGCCATTTAGAATCTATAATTGTATTTCACTTTCAGAGAGTGTGTGAATATGAGATTGGGCACGAAGCCAGACCACACCTCCAAAAGTGTGTTGAGTAAAAGTAAAGTAAAAAACATTTGACCTTGTTACCAATAAATATGGATAAGAATATGGCTGAAACAATATGGGCTGAAAATATGGGAGTTTTAGATGAGAATTCGTAAAGATGCACTTTGAAAAATTCATAGTGCTGTTATTAATGAGGCGCTAAGTAACCTAAAGTGGATGACTGTTGGTTTCATATTATGGTTCAAGATAAACATCAAGAATAGAAAAAGGCGGTTAGCAAATTAGTAAGTCAAGACTTTATAATTTGAATTAAAGATAATCGCATAATCATTTCAGTAAAATTCCATACCTTTACTACAGTGTCAGTAAAATATTGTAGTCTGAGCTTGAGTGGTCTCTACTAAGAAAATCAGCATATTTGAAAGGTGAAAGTTAAGTTTGGAAAGTCAGATACTGATGATGAAGGAAAATCACCTCACTTAAAATAAATTCATAATTTACCTTAATAATAGAGGTATAAATACAACTATAATTAATTTGCTAATTGTCCATGTGTGCCCTCCTTTCTCATTTTAAACTTCGCATCTGCTCATTAATTAATTTCACTGGCTTTGTTAATTTTATCATGTGCTCTGACAATGTGCTATTATTGCCTTTGAGGTTCTTAAAGAAGCAGAAGACATTTCTCGCATGGAATGATCCGCAGTTTTAAATGGAAACAGAACTCATGCAACAAGTGCAGAATTTTTCTTAGGTGGTATAAAATATATATGATTGTTGTATACATAAGATACTGCTGTAAGAGAGAAATTGTAATTTAGGGTTAGTCTGAAGGAACTGGAAGGTGGAGAAGGACCCTGTTATAAGCCTTGATTAAAGTCCAGCTTGCAGAATGAAGGATGAGAAAGGTAATAAAATTACAGGTACAGTTAACAAGTTGGAAAGAAGTACGATTTAGGTGTATTGGAAACAAGGGAACCACTGCTAAATAATGGAAAATTAGATTGAATAGAAAGCTGGGTGGTACCTAAATGGCTGGCTGCGTGGTTTGAACTTAATCTGATAGGTAGTAAGACATACCTAAGCAAAAGGCAATATTTTAGAGGTTATAAAAACTTAGTCTTGTAAGGAAATTTAGAGGTCATATATTTTATCTCCATACTCAATCAAGCAACCTAATCTACATATCATCGTTTCCATAATCTTACTCTAATGACAAAACCAGTCGAATCACAACCTGAAAGATTCTTTTCACTGTTTTACAAATTATACGAGCACATACTATAGAAAACATATGACACACATTGTAATAAAAAAGCTACCTGTGTGCTCTTGCTTTGACCCAATGCAGTTATGAGTTAAGGGAATTGGTGATTTTGTTGTATTTAATTTAAAAAAGTGAATTATGCATCAAACATTCATTGAGGTAAACCTGACGTGCTTCAGCATATATGGAATGACACCACAAGTAGACATGTGTGGGATGCTTTTATTTCTATGTTAAAATGCACAGGAGTCTTTCCTGTGCCTTTCAATGAATATCAGACTGTGCATAAATATATAACCCAGACTTCATTTGGGCTGCTTAGGTGCTGTCATGGATTAATGGTATTTACATAATTAAACTGAGGTTATGAACTGTCATAAAAATAAAGAGAGAAAGAGGAGTGTCTGTAGGATCACACTTCTGAAGGTACTAACACCAAGTGGGCTGCTGTTATTATAATAAAAATAATTTAGCTCTAGCATTGTCCTAGCGATCACCTTGGAATGTGACAACTTATATTGAAGTAAGTTACCGGACCTTAAAAGGACAACAAAGTGTGACCTAAATCTGAGAGAGTCTGGACAGACTATGTACTGAGTCAAAACCACAGGGTCTTCCTCCAAATGATGATCAAAAAAATGCAGAAAAATTTTCTGAATGGCTGTTGACCAAATCAGCCTGCACCTGGTGCTACAACCATTCTAGTTTAGATATATGCTTAGAAGCGTATGCTAGAGTTTAGAAGCATATATTTGGGAAAGTATAAAAAAAGTGCCTGAGTTTAAAAATAAAAACTTCCTATAAGATTTTTCTTGTCTACATTTAAAGACACAGGCTATTTAAGCAATCATTCCTTGAAACATTTTCAACAGTGATTTTGTGAATTTCTTGAGAGTTCAGCTTTAGGTATGTAAAAAAATCAACCTAGAAATTTGAACTCTCTCTCTTTTTCTCCTTCTCTCTCTCTCCCTGCCTCTCTCCTTTCCTCCCTCTTTCTCCTTCTTTTGTTTCCACCTGCTTACGTATTAGAGACATTTTAAGCAAAATGATTCTGAATAGGAGACTATACTCACAAACGTTGGAAGGCTAAAGACTTTTTTTAAACAATAAGCCAAAAGGTGTTGTAAATTATAGGATATAATATAAGTGTATGGAGTGTAAAATGGTACCTTTAAACAGAGCCATTTCTACTTGATAATAATACTTAATCACAAATCTATGACAGTTCATTTTTTAAATTTAATTTCATTCTTTTTTTTATGGAGTGCTAACATACTTTTCCCTTTGAATTTTTAAGTACGAGTCTCGATTTTAACATTAAGTAATGTTAAACATTAACTTTTATTTTATAAACCATTCTTCCAATGTTCTCTTAGAATTTTTTTGGATTTTGCATTTTTAAATACCATAAATTGCTTGAAAAAAATGATACAAAATACAAATTAATGCCAACATGAATTTTAATGGTTCACACCAGTTATGATTCTGAGATTTAGCTTCAAGGTATATCAATGAAAGAATTGTTTGTAAGTCACTTTATAAAGGTGGATACCATGCATCCTAAAAGAATCATTTTTTTAGTAGTAAATCCATAGCTAACATTTTAAAGAATGTGAAGAGGAAAAGTGTAATATTCAGATCTTCGATACACTTACTCAAAGTGCTTATCATTAGGGATGACCTTAACGTACAGACTATTCAGAAAAACTTAGATAAATGAAGAAAAAGTTGAAGTTAGATATATTGTAATTACAATAAATTATTTGTTTGTTTTTTTTTCTGAGGAAGATTAGCCCTGAGCTGACTACTGCCAGTCCTCCTCTTTTTTGCCGAGGAAGCCTGGCCCTGAGCTAACATCTGTGCCTATCTTCCTCTACTTTATGCGTGGGACGCCTACCACACCATGGCGTGCCAAGCGGTGTCATGTCCACATCCGGGATCCAGGCCAGCGAACCCCGGGCCACCAAGAAGCAGAACGTCAAACTTAACCACTGCACCTCCGGGCCAGCCCCTATTTGTTTTTTTTTTTTTTTTTTAAAGATTGGCACCTAGGCTAACAAAACTGTTGCCAATCCTTTTTTTTTTTCTTTCTCTTTATTTCCCAAAACCCCTGTTACACAGTTGTATATCTTAGTTGTAGGTCCTTCTAGTTGTGGGATGTGGGACACCGCCTCAACATGGCCTGACGAGCGGTGCCATGTCCGCGCCCAGGATCCGAACCCTGAGCTGCCACAGCGGAGCGTGCAAACTTAACCACTCGGCCACGGAGCCGGCCCCTTTTATTTTTTTTTTTTAAGCACGGCCTAAAGGACAACTAATATAATTTTCTGATCCACCAGTCACGTGTAATAAATCTGTTTTCTATTTCATGATGTGATAAAATGAACAATGTTTTAGGTAAAATGATTTAAATAACACCAAATTACCAGCACAGAGTTGAATGATGCTGAAAACTAAATTTGCAACAAAAATGTAAGATCATATACTCTGGATCAATTTAGAAAGGTATAAATCTTTTACGTAACAGACTAAGTGAAACAAAGAGGTTTGATATCATCCCTTTATCACTGGGAACCTATTAGGCTTTTGGGCACAATGAGTTATGAGGGTTGTTTAAAAAAACAACAGCAACAAAATAGTATTCAGAGTAGAGCAAGAAAACAATCAGGGTGAGGAAACGTAACCCATGAGAAGAGTCTGAAGAAAGTGAAAGACGGAAAGGCTGAAAAGTGATTTTGCAACTATTTTCAAGTATTGTAAGTATTTAATGAAAATAGAGTTTGCAGATCAAGTGTTCTTTATTTTCACTAAATATAGAGAAGGATGTTGAATTAAATTATAATTAAAGATTATGCTAGCTCTAAGGAATGCTTTCTTTAGAGGAGGACAGACCGTTGGATCAAGTGTCTTTGGGAAATTACAGTCATCTCTCTTGAGTATAATTAAGAGTAAAACTTGAAGCACTGTCACAAATCACTAAAATTCAGTCTTGCAATGAGGTAGCAGACCGGATTAGGAGAATTATTATTTTGTCCCTATTCTTTGATTCCATGATAATCCTGAAGGAATAAAACATGTTATCAAATGCCTTCAACTTCAGTGAAGTTCTTAATTTAGCTTCCTATTGGTTTTCTTTTTGTCATAGCTCAACATTTCACCAAAGCCAGTCAAATTTTAAATTCTGTATAATTATTAATAACAGCTAGATTTTAATCTTAAAAAGTCATCTTCAAGGCATCATGAAATAGAATTAACAAAAGAAAGAACAAGGAAGAATACTTTTTACTTCCTGAATATCAGTCGGTATTTGACTCTATAGATCAATTTCAGTCTCTCTTCTTTCCTATAGAGTGTCAAATAATGTAGGATTTTCCCAGATTAAATAGACCCAGGAATGAGCACATACAAACTAGAATATATGAAATTGTCTTGAATTTATCACATGTAATTTCCTCTGTCTTTTAAAATGAGAACTAAAGAGAATGAGCCTATAGGCTAAAAAAGTTGAGGGGGGAGGACCAGAATTGAATTAACCATTTCCTATTTGAGAATTTTAAAAGGTAAAGTTTTGTGCATAGTATATATAAGTTTTGATTTAGATAATTCATTTTCAGTAACTTCTTATAGCCTGAATTTTATTGTTCATTAGTTGGCAAAAGCATTATATTTAAAAATATATAGCAGCAACAGATTTTCATATCCTTGTAGAATGACTCACATAAGTAAATCTGTTCATCCACAGATGGCTTTGACATTCCTTAGATAGGCACCACTGAAATGTGATGTAGCATGTAGGACTTTTCTAAACTCCTCTTCAAATGAAATATAAGTCATTACTTGTATTTGCCAAGCTTAACAAATAAATGTTTGACATTCATCAACTAACTTAATGGGTTAAGAACAGAAAGATCAACATAGGCATACTCTGAATTTTTTGCTCATTCGTGACAGACTACAGTCCTTACCCTACAAGTAGGGTGTAGAGTTTTACTTTTAGAGAAAAATCTTAGCAAATAGCATAGGTATTGTACTTAGACATTTTATGTGTAGACAGTATGAACAGAAAATTATAGTCAACTAGCCAGAATCAGAGAAAAGTAGTTATTTGAAAAGTACAAATACTTTCTAATTAGCTTCTAATACAATAGCTTCAAACTTCTCTACCAGAAATTTTAATAAACTTTTAAAGTGATTTTTTTTTGTTTGACTCCATACAATTCTTGGACGGCTATTCTCATAAGCAGTAGAAGATCAAGTAGAGATATCAAGCAAGAGGAGAAGGAGAAACTGGGTCCCTGGACAACCTGCTAATTCAAAAATCTGTCCTTTATATAAGAGTATAAAAAAATCTTTCAATGTTAAAGTGAACATTTAAAATAATATACACAAAAACTCCACTATACACAAGTGGAAGCTGAGGCCGAAGGATGGATTGCTTCCGCAAAGTTACACAAAAATGTAATAATAGCACGTGGGTTAAAACCCAGAGTCTCAAAACTATATTTGAATCTTACTTGAGAGCTCAGTTTGCTTTGTGCTCTTCTCATTTTGCCATGGAACATTCTGGAGGATCATTGGCATGCAGCGATTAAGCCCACAAAGGATTCAAGAGTCAGAAACTTCTTAGTTTGAATCTCAGCTGTGCCCCTTACTTTCTTATCTGAACCTCAGTTTCCTCATCTATGAAATAGGAAAGAAAGACTATTTACCTCAGATAGTCATTTAAGGGATAAAATGCATGCAAAAAGAGAGTTCTTGGCACATAGTATGTGTAACAAACATAAGTGTATTGTACTGTTTTTTAAAAAATTGGAAATATATAACATGTAATTAAAAAAATACCATTTCATATCACATTGAATAAATAACTTATTTATAATAGAGTTCATGACACGGCAAAGATAAAGTCTATTAAATATACATTCATGCATGCACACCAAGAATTAAACCACAAAGACCAGAAATTAGAGCTGAATTTTATTCACGAGGTTAACAAACATTTGGTTAGAAGGGTTTTACTTATAAGAACATAACTCCCTTCAATTCTAGTAGGAGACCTTTTAACAGATACAATAGGAACCAGTAGTAGGATGGTTTAGCAAAGGAATCAGATCAAGAAGTAATTATTAGAAATGCACATATACCTTACTTTAATTATTAATTAATTATGTGGTACATAATTAATTGAAACAAAGAAGTACATATTTATCTTCCATTATTTGCTCTAAGGCCTTTGTCTTTTCCTTGCCTATATGTCCACTGATCAGACCCTCGCATCGTCTGCATTACACAGACCACACCTATAATATGTCATCTGAGATTTCCAGTTTTGGTTCCCATGAGACAGAGCATGTATTTGAACATTCTTGAAAAGCTTTCTGAGTAGAGTTTTACAGTACTTTTCCTGAGTCTTCTGCAGGTATCTTGCTCAGACATAATTCTATGACAAGACTTTGTACCCTTCACAAGTCTTTCTGAAAAGTTCAATTTAATTATTTTTGTATTTTGAAGCAATCGTTTTTACGTTCACATTTTATTAGTTGACATAGATTTTAATTAAACTACATAATTTTAATAGCAAAAGCAGCTGATATAAACATATCTATGAACACATTTCTAACTTTTCCTAAGCATAAAACTCATTTTGGTGGCAAAAATAAACGGATATACTGTATAGTAGCATACTAATTGGGGACATACAGCTTACTGAGGCCAACAAGTCCCTATGTCTTACTCACGGAGAGAACAACAAAACCTTGTTTGACCAATGAATTGGCTAAGTAGAGGGCTGTCAAAAAAGTTTTTAACTTTTAATTTTAAGATATTTGCTATATCAAAGTAGGACATCCAATTGTGGTAGATTTCACTATAATTTCGTACTATATTTACAAATCTGAACTGAAATTTTGATGAAAAAACAGGACATTTCGTCATTCTAGTATCTCAAGAAGTTTGCAGTCTGCATATAGCCTTCACCGTGGCTTGACGGCTACATGACGGTAGCATCAGCTTTTAATCATAGATACAAGTTTTGGAATGCAAAAAGTACATACAAATGATTTTTAGAAGTATTAAAACGAGTGCATCTCGAATTTAAAATGAGTGCATCTCGAATTTTCATGTGCAGATACATCACCGTTGGGATCTTATTAGTGATATTCTTTTTCAGCAAATTTTTATGTTACATATATTTTACCACAGTAAAGAAAAAAGGTGAAAAAATATATTGATGCCATGCTCTCCTCCAGGCCAATATTATCATTTACTCTGGCAATGGAGCCTGGAAATGAAATCCTTATAAAGTTATCCAGTGGATTCTATGCGTAGGCAAATTAGAGAACTACTTATTTAAACAGAAAAACTTAAAATATCTTCCAATCATTTACCACTTGAGTTCTGGTGAGAATGAAAGTAAGGTTTTATCTTTATTTCCATCAATTCTTTCTGTCAAGGGGAAGAAAATGTGTTTACTAAGTAGGCATGTTCTCAAAACTTTAGGAGGCTGAATGTAGGATAGGAAAGTCTTCATGATAAGAAAACCTGATTAATAGCAATTAATTTAGTGAAGAGCCACAAATTTCTGGCATCCTAATTTGTTTATGGTTGACTATTTAACAGTATTTGTTTGAGGATCCCAAAATACTAGACAGATGGCAAGTAAAATTTTTCTTTTAATCATGTCAAATTCTTTTTAGGCTAAATTTTTTTTTCACTTTTCTAAGTGTTTTATTGACATTATCTTATTTAAATCTCTCACAACAGCTCTAAGAGATGGGGTATTTACTTTCCTATTTCACTGGTGAGGAAATTGAGGCACAGAGAGATTCGACAACTAGTAAGTTGAAAACTTGGGGCTCAGTTCTGTCCGCTGACAAAGCCCTGTTCTCAACCGCTGTGCTCTATGACACCTGGTCCTCGTCCTCACTACACCTGGCCCTCCTCATCACTTATGACCTGGAATCGTTGTTTGTCTTCCTAGAACTTATCTTTGCAGAGTGACTGCAAGCTCCTGGTCAGCTTGGGTCAGCGAGCATTAATGAATCACCTGATACAGCAGGTGCTATACTGGGCCCCGGGGCTTGAGGATTCCCTGCCTTCAAGCCTTCAAGGAGCTTATAGTCAAATGCAGCAGGTAGAGTATAGAAATCGATAATTTAAAAAATAACTAATTCTGATGGAGCTCCTCCATTGGCCAGGCACTGTTCTAGTAACATTAGTATGTGTGTTAACTCATTCAATCCTCACATGAGCTAGATGAGGTAAATGGAGCACAGAGAAGTTAAGTAATATTCCCCAGATCCCATAGCTGGTAAGTGGGGAGCTGGGATAGTTGTAAAGCACCAGGGTACTCTGCAATATCGTAAGTTTGTATGAGGTACAGGAAGAGTACAGACCAGGAAGAAATGAATGGTTTAGGTGTCCAGCCAAGGGAGTTCTCTAAGAGAAGGTGACAACTGAGCAGGGTTTTGAAGAATGAATAGGAGTATCTGGGAGGAAGTGGAACGGGGAGATGCATTTCAGACAGAAGGAACAACATATGCAAAGAATAGTGTGTTCAAGGTTATCAAAATATGTCTGGTATTTCTAGCAGGTAAGTACAAATGGGGTGTACAGTGGTGTGTGTCGGGGGGCAAAGAGTGTGTTAAGGTCAAAGAGAGAAGTAGGGACAAGCACAGAGTGGGACTCAGTTTCTGCGAGAAGGCTGGGCTTCTTCTTGAAGATGAGAGGAGCTGCCCGTGGGTTTCAAATAGGGCACTTGTGAGGTCAAATGTAGTTTTAGACATGGGGAGGGTGGCTTTGAGGGGTCCGTAGCCAGGCAAAGGGGCAAATTAGTTATTGATGATAATAGAATTATTGGTTTTGCTGATAAAAATCAGCAGGGCTTATTGAATAATTAGACAAGGGCAAGGAGAGCAGAGTCTGGGCTGACATGAAGGCCAGGACTCTAGCTCAGGTGACAGGGTAGACAGAGGTGCCATCCAATAGAAACTAGGGAGCCCAAGAAGGATTTTCCTAAGCTTTGCCTCCACGTTTACTCCCCTCCTCAGAGCTCTGGAAGCAGCAAGGGCTCAACCACAGCTTGATGGTCAACACTGGCCTCACAATTGATCCAGCTGGAAGGGAGGGAAAATGCTGCTTAGACGCATAGGTGCCTTCTAAATTGGGTGGGTCCTGTTCAAGAAAGGCACATCCACCCTGCTGAGCTCCTTTATGTTTGGAGATGCAAAAGCCAGGTTTGGGAGGCAGGGCTGAAAAAGGCCTTGCATCAGAGTGAGAGAAATTTGGAGTTGGGGAAATCCTGGAGGGCAGTGGGGAGGAAGGGTGATGAGACAGAGCAAAGGAGAAAGGATCCAGGGAAGATGCAAGTGTCTGGGTCCTACAGTGTCAAGAGACAGTGGTGAACAATCCTATCTGTCGTGGTGGCAAGATGGGGTGCCTGGAAGGCTTGAGAAACCAGGGAGCTAACACTTAGTTAAAAGGTGTTTGCGCTTCTGTGATTGACATGCCTCTTCCACTCTCCTCTTTGCCAAACCTTTCCTTCAGCGTAGTCCACGTGACTCACAAATACCTTGTGTGAGAGGCTGATGTATCTATGTGGCAGTGAGGAAGCGGGGACGAGACTGAGGAATGAGCTGAGTTCCACATCTGGTTGTACAACAACGCCCGCCTACAGTGGACAGCAAATTATTCCATAAACAAGGAAACAAGAGTTTAAGGCCTCATGGGGATTAGCAGAAACCCTGGGGCAAGTTTTAGACTTCCTCAGGATGTGGGATTAGATCTCGAGCCAAACTTTTGTCACTCTCAGTAAGAACCCAGTGGACGTGTGAGCTACCCATGGGTTACGTTTGGCAGGAAGGCAGGACAACCAGCCGGGCTGCTCCCTTTTCCCCAGGCACAAGCTTCCAGAAAGGACCAGCATGCAGCCCCCCTTATCCTTGAGCCCCTCAGGCACTGGGAATGGGTGTGTGGTGGTTGGATCTAGATAAATCCTAGAGCTGGGGAAGGACAGTTATCAGGACTGTCCTTTCCGGAAGAGGTCGAAGGAAAGTAGAAATGACACAGCCCCCAGTGTGTCCCCTTTTCTTCATTCTGGGTGGCCTGGGATGCTCAGGGAATGCTCATTCTGCCATACGCCAGTTGTCTGGCATTAGGTCTGAGAGGGTGGGACCACAGGAATCCTACTTGTGAAGTGCACCAGTGATGACAAGTTCGAGTTTGTGCAGCGATCTTCAAGTTCAAGGGAGTTAAAAAAAAATGTTAGCAGAATTCTTCAAACAATGTAATAAAGACACGCTTAATATTTAAAACAGGTAACAGTGCAGAGGCACTGGGTGAGGTAGGTGGGGGCCTTGGAGCCCCACCCTCTGCTCTCCATCCTCGTTGGTAGAGTCAAGGCACCTCTAGAATCACCCACGGAACACAATTTAAAAACCACAATTGGATCCACTCTCACTTTGGAGGGGAGACACCGCCAATAGTGAGATGAGACTGCTGCGCCTCGGCCTGGGCCATGCAGCTGGTCACTGGCAAAGCTGGGACTGAAACTCAGAGCTCCTGCCTCTAAGCCTGTGTTCCCTTTCCACCACAGCCACAGCTGCTCTCAAAAGAAACTGCTTTCTTCTTTCCAAGTCCTGGACATAAGGAAGCTGAACTGCCGGCAAGTGCTCTGCTTCAGGTCTAACCCCTATGAAGTGAGACTCGTTTTCAAACAGGACAGCAACAGCCACTAAGGACAGCTCTGGGGGTTGGGGGAAGTGTGGTTTGTTTGCACAATTGACTCACCTTCAGTCAGCTTGGTCCGGGTGAGTCATCCCATGACCCCAGTGAAGCCTGAATTGGTGAGTGTTATTTCATGGGATGGCCGTGATTCAGAGATTGTGCCCATGTCCTTAACCTAAGGAATCAGGGTAACCTCAATGCCACCACCTAAGAAGGGGCAGGGGTTGATGGACAGAGGGATCTGTGGAGATCCCTCAGCTGTCATCTAGATACCACCCAGTTCCAATCGCAGTCACTCTGGAAGTTCGGAGAACACAAGTTGATTATTAAAGGAGGGGCCTGCAGACACCCTCCAGCTGTAGAACAAACAGAAACCCCACAACTGTGCTTGTGGGACACTTTACACAGCCAGCTGTGGGGAATGCTACGTGAGCCAGAAAGTGAGACCAAATCTCAGTGTCATCAGAGTGAGGCTGAGCATGGTGCATGAAGGTCACATGCCGGGCCCTTCCTCTCAGCCCCTTGAGGCGGCTCAGTATTGCAGTGTCACCTCTCGGAAGCAATGCTAGAGCCAAAGATGAAACTCTCGGACCCAAATCCCTGTGGGAAGAAAGTCTCCCCAAATCTTTTTGGTATGGTTACCACCAACTGCACAGATCATCTTTCCACACCCATGAAGGTTATGGCCTGAGATCTGGGAAACGTGGCCAGTGTCTCCATGGTTCTTGGCATTTAGTGGACACTGTGAATCTTACCTCTCTGAGGCAGAGACCCATCGATATCCCAGGAGAATGAGCTGCTGCTGGGCTGCCCTCAGGCCCCACTGACCACCTTACGTTGAGGGGAGGGAGGGACAAGAAGGAGTGTTGATGCCCCTGCTGAAAGAAGGAATTGACTGGGTCTCCTCAGCAGCAGCTCTGGCCCTGGGATTTGTTCAGAGGGGCTTTGGGAGAGGGACTAGATTGCTGGAGAAAGTATTAAACCCTGGATAAGAGTTAGCCTGGCTGCCAGACCAGCCCCACCATGGGGCTGAGACAGACTGAGGCTGAGATGCTCTACTCCTTTCCTCTGTGTCTCTGAGCTCTTTTTAGGCTAAATTCAATGATTTTTAAATGTTCAAAATAAAGGAAACAGGAAGGCAATAGCTAATTATTCAGATAGGTATTTAAGATTCATCTTCTAATTGTATCATAATATTTTTATTAATCTGAGTGAATTCATAGAACTGATATGAAATGGAAGAATTGTTAAAGATATTTTAGAGCACATGAATGTGTGAATTATATTGTATATTAATACTTCCTATACGTAGACATGTATAGATAAATTAGATAGATAGAGAGATAGAAATACATATATTACATCCAGGATAAATGCCTTCCGAGCATATCGATTCATGTGTAAGACTCATTTGTCAAAACAGAACATTTATCAAAATAAGAATATAGGCATCAGAAACAGATGGTCCGAGTCCAAATATTAATAGCTTTGTAAACTTAGGCAAGTTTACCCACTCATTTTCTGAGTTCTCTAATATCTACAATAAAAATTTCCTGTAAGAACAAAGGATCCATTCTGATAGAGTGAGTATAGAAATGGCGTTTGAACACTATAGTGCAAAGCTAAAATGATCTAAAAACAGAACAAAATTAACGTGTATGTATATACAATACATATGTAATATTATAGAATATGTAATAGAATATGATACAATATAGTATTTGGAGTATTTGTATGTCTTTATTCTTTTACTTTTGTTACTTTCTTCTGCCCCTTTTACAAGTTCTCTTACATACTTAGACAATGACCCATGTAGAATTATAATTATGTTGCATATTTATGGGGACGTCAATATTTATAATAGTATTTGAGATAAACAAGTTCCTCTCCTAAATCTATCTTATAAATGTGACCGGTAATGGTACATCTTATGCAGTATTAAATATTAATTTGGGATTATACATTAATGATATAGACCAAGTGACTTCCTTGATTGCTGTCAATGTAAACTAGTGAAATGACTTAGTTTTCCTGCTGTGTGATAAACATGTCATCTGTACTCTTGCATCCCACAGAACTGCAGTGTAGAGAAATGACAGCAAATATTATAGTCATGAGTATTCATTCTGAATTTGATCCTAATCAACATTACTTTATGAAAATATAAGAAGGCGAACTCTTGTCTTAATTGTTTGAAGCATAGATGTGGATTGACCTTGCAAAGTACATTAAGTCAGTGGAGGTTACATCCCAAGTAAGCAATGTAGTGGTAGATGTTTGAAAACTGGGTCAGTTATCTTTATACTCGGTAGTCAAATTTAGACACTTAAAAATGCTATCGAATTCAAAAGTCATAAAAATGAAATCCACCCCAACTATTTAGTCAACAGAAGGAAATTCTTTTTCTATTTTATAGTACTAAATAGTATCCTTCAGACATTTTTCTATTGTTTAATAAGTTATTTTTGAATAATCATCTCTGCTGAGACAGTCTACAACGTAGATGTCCTTTGAAAATCGAAGACGACATTTCTTTCACTTGAAATAGTGTTTAAAATATTTACATTCTTAAAGATAAGGCTTGTAAAGTGATTGCAGGTACCTGCAAATCAGGTGAAATTTATGTGGACTCTAGTCTTTTGACCTTTGCAATATTAACAACGTTTTCAATGATAACCTTTCCTACTTGCAATACATATACATGGATAGAGAGAGAGTTATTAGCTGTTTGATCATATTCTAAATTTTAAAGTACCAATGATAGTTCCATTGAGCTGATGTTCTACGATCTATGTCTGTACTTGCAAGAGAGAATTCGGATCGAATGCCTGTAGGAAAATGCCACCTCACGTGCCCATTTTAAAGCGACTCACGGAGGTTAAACCATTTGGACAGCATACCAATGACAGAATGACGAAACTACTCAAAATTGCTTCATAAGAGGTCTGTACATTAGCATGCCTTCACTGGATACGCATTTCTTAATAGAATACAAGTGCCAGACGACCTGGGACCATGTTCTTTTTTTCACCGAAGTATTCCTAGTACCTAGCAAGGCCTGAAATATAATAAATAATAAATATTTTTTGGTTAGATGAATGTCAGAGATGACTTATTTGATATTTTATTTTTTTATTTATTTATTTTTTATTTATTTTTTTTTTAAAGATTTTATTTTTTCCTTTTTCTCCCCAAAGCCCCCCGGTACATAGTTGTGTATTCTTCGTTGTGGGTTCTTCTAGTTGTGGCATGTAGGACGCCGCCTCAGCGTGGTCTGATGAGCAGTGCCATGTCCGCGCCCAGGACTCGAACCAACGAAACACTGGGCCGCCTGCAGCGGAGCGCGCGAACTTAACCACTCGGCCACAGGGCCAGCCCCTTATTTGATATTTTAGATTTGAGAATTCTGCCCAAACAAAGTAGAGTTGGCAAAAAGTATTCTTCTTTTAAGAGTAAAAATCATGAAGGATGCAGGGTTCCAGAAGCTCTTATTGCTGGAGAACCCATGACTTGGCAAACCAAGGTAGTGATACACAAAGATGTGCATTATAACAGAAATAGGTTATACGAAAGTCCGACAAAAAGACCATTTAGAAAATTTGCCTAGAAAGGGTGAGAAATGGTTTAGACATGGTCATGCACTAAAGACTTGTTTCTTTCATCCTGAGTTTTGGTTTTTTCTTTTTCACTGAGTTGGAATGAGTGTCATAGGATAATTGTGGCATACTGACACTCAAACATCCAACATATTTTCATTCATTCAATAAATATTTATCAAGCGCTGAATAGTGCCAGCCACTATTCTAGGTTATTCTTGGCGTGATCTTTTCCTAAATATACCAGACTACATTAACTTTAAATGAAAAATTTTGACCAAAATTGCAGTGACAGAATTTATCAATAAATTTTTACATGCTCTTGCATGTATTGTACCTTTTTTCCCCCAGAATATGTTTGGGTTTTGGTTATACGTGGCTTATAAATAGTTTCACCTATGTAAAGGATTTGTCCAGAAGTCACATATACTTGTTAATATTTTTAGGTTTAGTGGCACTATGTTTATTTATCAGTATCAGTGCTGCATTTTATTGTATCTTTATGACTCCTCAATCCTTAATTTAGATTATATAATTAATTGTGAATTATATATTCTTTCTGATGTGTCTCATTTAGATTATTTGAACTAAAGAGCAAAGTGATAGTTGGGAATGTTGTGTGTCCATTCCTGAAAGTGTTCATTTTTCAAAATGAAAGGGTTTGTGATAGGTTTTCATAGTTTATTGATATGTTATATGGTTTTATATTGAAAAACTGTTATGATGCGCTGTCTTTGGCCCTTTTCAATGTTATTCAATTCACTATTTACAGTAAATACCAAAAGTTTTTAAAAAAAGAAGATAAAATAATTAGAAATTCATGCATATTTAGTTCAAGACCACATATCAGATTCTTCTTTTAACTTAGTCAACCTATGAGGATAATTTATACTCTAAAAAAAGAAAATCTCTCAGTAGGAAAAAAACGCTATTCTTAGATCTTATTTAAATCATATAGTATTCATTATTTAAAATATAAGGATATTTCTCTTTCTCTTGACACTTGATATCCTAGTATAATATTTCAAACTATAGGGAAAAGATCAGAATAATTGATTGTTTTATTTTGGGAAACACACATTGTGGTTTGGGTATTTAACTTAATTATAAAATTTTTCCTTCAATTTTTACAAACAAAAGTACAGGTAGAACTTGAATTTAACTCTATTTTATAAAAACATAAAGTAGAATCATTTCTGGAATTTTTTCAGTGAGTTGTGGCTATGAAAAATGAGTGAACACAGGTAACTTCTCTGCATGAGCCAGTACAAACATAGAAACAGAATAGGAAAGTGCTGCTTCTTAGGTATCAGCAGATCAAGGGACCTGCTTAGAACATTGTAATGGTCCCTTCTTACACATCTTTGTGTCGTAATGTTTTATCTGAGTGTAATGGGCATCAGAGGACTAGATAGGACTGGCATACATTTTAAACAAATGCCTTAGTTGGTCATGGTTTAGGTTCTCTTAGGCTAAATTTCAGTCAGATGCTTAGCAATACTAATCTACATATTTGACCTAATTTATGTATTGATTTCCCAACCTGACTCACAGAAATATTATCATTTTATGTTTGAGGAAACCTAGCTAAGTAAAAGGAGAGATTAATACTTAGGAATTCAAGTGAATACAGAATCAAATTTATACTGTATGAAAGATTTATATTTCCTTTCTTATTATGTAAAAAGTAGATCTTAGGCAATATTTTATCTTTCAGTGATATGCTCTCCTTTTACAAATACTAAAAATATAATATTTATATTTTGAGCATCCAAAGAGCCATTATCTTGAATCTGTGTCTTTTAATCATGGAGTGCAGATGACTTCTAAGGCAGATAGCATTTGGTTTATTCAAAAAACCTTTTAACATGTCTTCTGCAGTCAGTTAATCTGTCAGACTGATAAAATAAGTCCTTCATACTGCTCCCCCTCTTCCTGTGCATATAAGCTTTTATTTAATTCAGTTTGAAATAGCTTGCTTCTACTTTTCATTTCCTCTTCATGTTTGTGGCACTGTCTTTTATGCTTTGTTCTTCGCTGGCATAAAATATTTATCAACATATCATCTAAGAAGATTGGTTCTCCACAGTAGATACCCAGTGTTTCACCACATGGAAAATGTCTCTTCTTGTTTATTCTTAAAATCTATAGCCAGATTTGCATATATCGGGTTTATCTATTGATATTTGAAATATAAAACTAAATTGTTCTGTGGATAGCAATTATGCATGGATATTGCCATTAAACACTTGATTTTAAAATAATTTAAACCTAAACTGAAAAAATAATCACACTTCTTTTGGTATCAAGGAAAAAAATTTGGATTTTATTTTATTCTTTAATCATCCTAATGGAAAACTAGGTCTTCTGAGGCATTTACATTTCATTTTTTCTTCAATATAATGTCCCAAAGTGTTAAAACAATAAAACTAGCCTGAGACTATTTTTTTAGAAATGCCGTGTTGTTTCAAGGTTTTAACTCCTTTCTCTAAATGTGAAAATACAACATGTAAATCATCAGTTAGTTCCAAGAATGAAAATTTCTGCCAAATCTTGTGTTTGCACTCCGTCACAAAAGTCCCAATAAACTATATATTGGAGAGAAAGAATGTAAAATAGAAAATGAATAAAAAGTCTCCAATTATTTAAAATTATCAGCTTAGTACTACAACTAAACTGGTATTAATTCACTGTGACTACAAGAAATCACAACTTCAGTGAGTGCTAACACAGCATAAGAGATTAAAACATATTCATAAAGAGAATCAAGTCAGATTGCACTTCTAGTACCATACTTTTTCTTCAATCATTTTATCTGCTTAAATATGTGATATGTAAATATTAAGATATACATCATAAAGTAATCAATTTATTTGGAATTTTCTAACTAGTCCATCCAGATACATCCCTCTAAATTGATGCATTGGGAGAAAAAATGCTATCAATAAATAATGTCCACTATACATATTTCTCATTTTGTAGAGAATTTTAAAGTCAGATTAATAGAAAATTGCTTTGGAGAACTATACAATATTTATGACAGTGGAATATAGAATGTTAATGAAAATATTTCATATTTCTTATGGATATTTTAAAATCATGCTTTCATGTACAAAATATATCAACCTCTGCCAAAAATGGAATTAAAGCCTATATTTTTGAAATGGTAGTTATACGATCTATTTCCTTTTCTGGTTTTCTATTACAAATATTATATGTAATATAAAAATGTATAACATATTTATAATATAAATATAGATGCGCATATAGTATATTATAAATATAAACCTTTCTCCAATGAAACCTCTTTATCTCCAAGCTATACCCTAAGTAGTATGCAGAGCCTAATATTTTTAGCAAGGCATGTATTCATGCACAAGGACAAAATACTCTATGGACTTCACAAAATTGAATTAAAGAAATGAAATAATAACGTCAAGTGTTTTAGTAAAAGCCATTTCATGGTATCATGTCCTCTAATGCTATACAGAGATTTTTAATTATCTATTTTCTTTATACTACAGCATATTTTCTGTATTAGTTTGTTATGGTGCAAACAGGTTGGTGAAAATGTGAGGGAAAGGTTTCAAAAGCTTTTTAATCTAAACAGTAACTTCTTTTGAAAAGAAAGTTTTTTATATTATAGTACATGTCTCTAGGTATAATTGAGGTTTATCTCTGTTATTTTTCTATGTGCACAACTCATATAGGTTTGTTGACAAGCCAGGCAAAACTTCTAAAACTGGATAAACTGATTAAAAGAAAATCATATTAAATTTCAGAAGGAAGAGATTAAAAAGCTTAAATCCTCTCGTAGTATACAGATTGTACACTGTTACCTCGGAGGCATGTATTTTTTTCTGCATTAAATCAGACAAAGGAACATGCATTAAAAATCAATTTCTCTATGGACCCAAAGACCAGATACACCACAAAATCCTATTTTAAAAGGGTCTTAATTTAGAATTCATCCACTCAAGAACAGATTGAGTATTAAAAGGTGTGAAATGTTTGAGAGCTGCAATTGTTTCAAACACTTTGGATAGCTTATAGGCAGACTTCAGAAATATTGATTTCTTAGTATTTTCTATGCCAAACTGAAAAAATGGATCCAGTCCTCAAGATTTTGCTTTTGGAATTTCTCAGGATCATTTAAATGTCTGTATCATCAGAAGTGTTTCATACGTTTCTCAAAGTAGTGTACCCAGGGCCTTGGTGGGAACTTTCCATGGGCTATGTAACCATTCATCTTCCCACTTTTGCTTTCATGAAAAGTTCATAGTTCATGTTTCACTTTTCTTGAGTTCCTTTTTGGGAGTCAACACAATCCTTAAGAGAAGGATCTTCTCCCTTAAATAATCAAACAAAACCAGGAGGATTTGAAATTAGCATTTGTACTGTTTAGAACAGTTTTACAATGTGGTTAGTAAAGCCAAATTATCTGGATAAAAATAGGGAACAAAACAATGTGTTCACGTGAGTCTTTTTCTCTAAGGCATCCAGGCCTGTACATCTCAGAATTTCTCTTCTCTTAATTGTAATTGTCAAAAGGAATTATTACGATTGGCTAGATTCACTCTGTGAGGTTTTGAACCGTTTGAAACATTTTGGTCAGATTTTGAGAAAGAACTTTTTGCCTTAAATCTTTAGGCAAAAGGAGGAATTGCATTCAAGCTCTCTTCAGGGCCAAGCTAAATTACAAATTACTGTTTTCAGTAGGTATTATCAATTTTTTCTAGGTTTACCAAATTGAGACTTTAATTCTTCGAGTATGCTCTTCTCTTGTTCTCCTCCTGTCAATTGGTGTGTACGTGAGGAAGTAAATATTCATCTAATATTCACCTAAGTGGAAATTTTACAGAAATATACTCTAAAAGCACTGATCTTTTGATACTCCCTGCAATATATGTTTGCCTTTGGCAAATAGAATGCACATATTATTTCCATCTCTTGGAAATGATCCCTAAACAGGAGCGTTTCATAGTGTGGGTTCTTTGGTAGAGAAAACATGAATTCTAATTCTACTTCTTCCTCTAATTAGTTGTGTGGATTTTAGACAAGTAATTTCATTTCCTTTTTTTTAAGTTTAGTTTTATTTTTTATTGAGATATAATTGATATATAACACTGTGTAAATTTAAGGCGTACAATCTGTTAATTTGATACATTTATGTATTACAATATAATTACCACTGTAACTTTAAATAACAAGTCTACCATGTCACATAATTATCATTTCTTTTTTGGGATGAGAAATTTATGATCCAGTCTCTTGGCAATTTTGAAATATATAATACAATATTCTTGACTATGTTACTTTTCCGTGCCTTAAATCTCCAGCATTTATTCATTTTCTAGTTGCAAGTTTGTACCCTTTAAGTCATTTCATTTCTGTTGACTTCATTTCCTCATATGTCTCCTGAGGATATTGAATCAGATGACTTTCTAAGGGCTCTGGTCCTTGGCCTGTGAATTTATTTTATTCCAGATAAAATTTAAGTTGTACCTCTGTGCTCTTCGAAGTGCTTGAACACTGTCAACATCGAAAAAAATGACATTTGAAAATACTATCTGTTAAAGTGGTCCCAAAGATATACCCTAAATAAAAGGGCAGAAAATATAGCCAATAGCTTATGGATTAGAAAGACTTTGTGATGAATAGGAAAAATGAGTTTATTTCAGAAATTTAAAAGGATGTACAACTCTAGGCTGTAGAGGAAAAGCAGCCATTTGGTATGGCACCGCATGAGTTTGGTCAACCAAAATTCTACTAATGTAGAAAATGCTAATAGCATACTTAGTGAAAACGTTCCCTCTGTAATAAAGCGAACACTATGATTTTAGTTGTTGTCAGATTTGAAATGAATATTTCTTTGATCCAGTAGTAAACTAACTTTTATAGAAACTTAGGACCTAGAGGGATGTGGATGGAAATTTTATTATACAGAGATGACATATTTATTTTACATTTGCAACATGGCTTTCACCGTAAATAAGATGCTCGTTATATTAATCACCTTGCAGCTCTTGCATTTGTAGCCTTAACCTTTCACACAATTTGAACAGAAAATTTGATTTGAGCTTCACTGTTTTTGTGGTTCAGACGCTATGCAATCTACGTAAGTACAATAATGCCACAGCTTATTAGCTTTGCAATCAAACAGGAGATGCACCGGGGTGATCTGAATTATACATCAAGAAGAATTGGAATATTTTTGGCACATTTTGTAGAATGCTCTAAAATTGCATTATTCAAAGAAAACTAGGTATTGGCCTATTAATTTGGTATTACGGTCTTCAAGTACAATGTTTTTTGTTTTTTTCATACTGATTGTGCTATATTCTGTAACCTTGAGTACAAACTCCTGTGTGGCTTGGCATAAGAAAATAAATGAGAAACTTGTTCTCAAAAGTTAGCCCATGATAACTTAGAATATATACTAGGTTTTACGTGATTATTCTTTGTATTAGGAAGCATGATAAACATTGTAATGTACTGAGGTAAGGAGGAGACATAGATGATGTATGAAACAAATATTTTAAGTATTTAAATACTTTTTTAATACTTATATAAACCATTATCCTTCAATTAACTCCAGAGGCAAAGATATCTATTTCCAAATGAACGTCTTTAAAAATGTTTTCAAATTTGATTTACCACCCAAAATGATGACCTTTTCCAATCTCCTTAAAGTAGCTTTATTACATGACTTTAAAAATTATGCAGGATAAAACAACCGCAATTGTTACTACTTTATTGAAGTAAATGGCAATTATAGATTGATGCATGATCCTTGATCAACAGACATTATGCCAACACTATCAATTTTGTAGTGAGCTCTGTTGACTTTAAACTAGTCAAACATTATCTAATTTATCAGTAATTTTTTCACATTCAGCCAGATGTTTCGGGTGTGTCAAGTCCTTAAATATTTGTGTTAGGATTACGAAGGAAATATTACAATATGTTAGTATAAAATAATACAACATGTTTTAGTGTTGTTCTCATGATAAATTTTGGTCATTTTTAAGTGATAAGAGCTGCATATTTTACTATAAAATGTGTGTTTCCTTAATTTAAACTTTGTAGTACAAGAATCCTAGTAATTCCTGTTGTTTTAATTTACTAATTGAGGTATTTATTTGGGTCATAAGTTCTGAAGATAATATAAAAAACTCCAGTGTATTTCAAAGTAGCACTTATACAAACTTAAATTTTTACATTATTATTGCATTTGTGCAAGTAAAAATTATGATAGCTGAACTGTTAATTGTGTTTAAATTTATTAATTAATAAATTTAGTTTAGGAATACTTAATAGCCTGAAAACAATGTTCCTGGAAAATGCGAACTTAACTTGTTAGATATATTCATTTTCTATACTAGTAAAATTACATTTTAAGTTACACATCAATGATATACATAGTCATTCATGATATAACATTTGGTTGGATTAATTAGTAAAAAATTTCATTTCGGTCATAGTGTGTCACACTGGCTATACTATCTCAAAGGACAGAGACTGTGCTTATCTTGATCTTACAGAAATCTTGAGCAGTGTGGATGCTTCAAAAATATCGATGATAAGCCTTTAAACTTTAAGAAGCAGCTTGAAATTTAGGGATACATTTGGAGATGGACTTTATTTTATGCAAAAAATCTGATAATTATAAAGAATGTATCTATTCTTGTCTGTGTAAGCATCTAAAAGTATATATATTGCTTTGAGGGGGAAAATGGTTCCCTTTTTGGATCATGTTTCCTGTGACGAATTTAAGTATCTCTTCAGAGTTAGTCTTGAAAATTTTATGCAGAGTCTCTGATTGTCCCGAACTTTAAGGAAATTGATCACTATTTGACTCTAGTGGTTTCTAAACCAATTTTCATTTTTCAGCTTGGGAGCTAAATGTCTCCTGGGATAAGTTTTTAAAATGTGTTTGTTTTCTTTTTCATTGTTGTCATGTCACTTGTTTTGCTTCTTTTGTTTATACCTTGAGAAATAAGTCTAGACCCATCACATTAATTTTATTCTGACCTTTTCAGTTACCAAATTAGAAAGGATTTTGATAACTAAGGTCTAGCCCACACAGAAATCGCAGCCTTAAAAGTGAAGGCAAGCATTTTACAACTTCTCTGCTTAAAGCAGCCTTTCTTTTTCACTCCACGATATTTGAAAACTCTACACTTCAATATTACGAGTTGATTATTAATTCCAATAATAAATTAGAATATTGTGTGTGTGTGTGTGTGTTACTTATCGCTGAAGCAGAACCATTATTTAAGGGGTGGTGGGTTGTGGAATTTTACTTAGAAGATCAATCCTACCTAAAGTGTCTTGTGAAAGCACTGTTTTCTTTCTTGTATATTTCAGCTTGTATTACCATTAAATTACATTGCTTATAGATGAAACACCTTATGATGAAAAATAAATGTGCTGTGTATATGTCAATGACACTTAAAATGTGAAATGCTCTCTCATTAATGCTTATCATTGCATAGAAACTTTACTTTCATCTCCATTTTTCTGTCTCTGACTTATACTCTCTAAACATTTCATGTCTCGTTTCGTAATATTCTAATTTTATTCAAAATAGATTTTTAAACAAGTTTAAAATATTTATCTTTAAAGTTTTTATCCTTATATGCATGTTATTAAATACATCAGGAAATCATTTTTAGAGTTGGCCTTAAAATTTTTAAAAAATAAATCTGAAAGATGTTTGTTCAGATCAATGAGTATCCAAGTTTTTATAAACATATAATTATTTTGTTTAAAAATAGACTTTTCTGTTTGTTCTAGGTCAAGCATGTTCTCACAGTCCTTTTGAAAGAAGTCACTTAATAATGAAATGTCTGAATTTACTTATCTGGAAAATAATGATAATAATCTCTAATCTCTCATATTCTAATTGTGAGAAATACTTGTTGTGAAGTAGCTGTGTTATAGAAAAATGTCTTAAACAAGAAAAGAATACTTCTATTAGGTGATTCTCATGTTAGTGCCCGTTGATTTTTAGTTTTTCCCATTACTTTTTTCCATATCAAATTTGGAGGCACAGCAAACCTAAGTTGAAAACAATGTTTTTCCTTATACTACATTTTGTGTAGGAGGGTCCATGAGAAAAGGCGAAATTTCAATAGACGACTATATTTTGCTATCTTAGGCAGTGAAGCTACAACATCTGCTGAGATTCTGTAAAATAGTGAGTGCAGCAGAAAAGGACCAATCATTACATCCCGAGAGGCCAGCATATAGCATAGGCTTGGTCTGATTTTAGAAAAACATTACAGGAGACCGATTTCATGGGCTATCTGTTGTCTACCTTATCCATCTCAGTCATGACATTCTCTGCAAAATGAGGTTGAAAATATATTGCAATATATTACATTTGTTTAGTTAAACTAATATAACGTGTTGGGAATGAGAAAAAATATTGTCTAACTTTATTAAACTCTCTTTTTAGCTTTCATTCCTGGACTAAAGAAAGGTACAGTAGAAATCAACACAAACCATAACCATAGTGCATGTTTCATTCTAAAATGAATTGCTGATTTGTGTTTGTTTTAAGAACTTTTGGCCTTTTCACTTCTCATGAAACATTGCAATTTCAACTGTTTGCTTCAAACACGTTTAGTATGTTTCAAATGAACTGATATCTCTGAAAGGTATTCCATCAGGTGGCTATCTTGTGTAACTGAATGCTTTTCCCAAGTTATGTGTAATTAATCTTTGGAGAGAAAAATTAACATGACCCTTTAGTCATTTTTTTCACTTACAGTAGTTACTTTCAAATTACCTGTGGATTGAATTATTCATTTTTCTCTTCTGACAGAGTAAGCATATTCAGCATTTTGTCTGAGGAGGCATTAAAAATATAATTCTACTTTTCTATATTTTCATTCGCATTTGGTCTGTAAATTGTATATGTTGTGTACACGCCTAACAAAATAATCCAGTTTACATTCTTTGTGAACTTGTAAATTATATGCATTTTCTTTGAAAAATTATAATGTATATATTACATGTGAATATATACTAAGTTAAGGACGACAGAAAAATTTATTTAAATATGGAGTTTAAGCAATCAGTTAAAATGTATCTAATTTTATTGTGCTGTTAATGTTTTAAAATGCTGCAGGATATTTTGATGTTCTAAATATACTTTTAGTCTCTGTGTATATGCATCCATTTCTTTATTGTCTACTTCATACTTAGGGACAATTCTGTCATATTGTTCCATTGCTATTTAAAATAATAATTTATTTCACTTCATACACTTTTATTTTAAAATGTAGTTTAAAGACCATTGATATTTTGACCAAGAAGAAATAACACTCAAAGAATAAATCTTCCTGAAATCAGTCATAAAAATCTAAATTCTTATGGAAAGAACCTCACCTTTAATCTTTAAATTTGACATGTAATCAATACTCACAGGATGGTTTATTATTTTCTGATATCTTAAATGTTTTTTAAATGTTGCTTTGGTCTTTTTATATTGCACTAGAGTAGTTCTCATGTGACCTTATATAATTACTTCTAATGTCCATGATAAATTTTTAACTATCGTCTAATTAGTGGAATTTCAAGCTAAATATTTTATTCCTCTTGAATATTCAATGTTTATATGGAAAATTCAGGTGAAAGTGGATGCATTGCATGTGCTTTTCATATTGTCTCTTCCCTTCTCATTACTTCTAAGGTAGCCCTTGATGGACACTGTTCAGTGTCTAATAGTTGTGGAGATGCGTTTGCGGTTGTGATACAAAGTCAAGGTGTTTTGATCATAACTATTCAGAGGTATAGTAGAAAGAGCATTTGAACGTGAGTCAGCACATCTTGAGTTCTAATGACAGTATTACATCTAACTAGATGTGTACACTTACCAAGCCGTTTAAACTCAGAGTCTCTACTTACTTCTTTCCCTCATTTTGAAACTTATAGTAATCATATTTATGCTTATGCCTCACAGAGGAGTCATGCTGCTGAAACATGATAATGTAATAGTAATAACAAACAAATCATAAAACCAAGACCAGTTAGTATTTGAGGGTGCACTATGGTCCAGAGCCAGCCCTGGTGGTCTAGTGGTTGAGATTTGGCACTCCCACCTCTGCTGCCTGGGTTTGTTTTCCGGTCAAGGAACCACATCAGCGGTCTGTTGGTTGTCATACTGCGGTGGCTGCATGTTGGTGTGATGCTGAAAGTGATGCCATTGGTATTTTAAATACCAGCAAGATCACGCATGGTGGACAGGTTTCAGTGGAGCTTCCAGTCTAAGACAGACTAGGAAGAAGGGCCTGGCCACTCACTTCTGAAAAACTTGGCAATGAAAACTCTATAAATAGCAGCGGACCATCATCTGTTATAGCACCAGAAGATGGGCGGATGACGCAAGAAGACCAGGCACTCCTGCTCTGCTGTACACAGCATTGCTGGGAGTCAGAATCGACTCGATGGCACTAACAACAAGCTATGTTCTAGACACTGTCCCTAACACTCTACAAATGTTTTTATTTTAATACTTAAAACACTTCTATGTGTAAGTTCTATTATTTTCTCAATTTTTGCAGAGGTGGAAACTGAAGCAAACAATATAAGAATTCATTGGATAATTTCTAAAACAATATACCTGTGTAAGACATTACTATTACTTAGATTTTGAAATTTCATCAGTACACCAATAGGTAATGATCATTGCAATTAAACTTGTACTTTAAGTTTTGCTCTAATTGAATGATATTTATTTAGTATATTCATAATGCAGTTGGGCTCTGACTCCAAGCTGCACTGAAACACCATAGTACCTTTTGTGGTTATATTTTATGATAATTTTCATACCATATTTTGTATATCTGCTTTCCATTATCAGCTCATTTGAATAAACTTGCTATTATTTAATTCATATAAAATTTCTCAGGCATATTTCATATAATTAAATGTTAGTACATAAGATGAAAAAGCACTCTGTGACTTTAATTATATATGTATGAAACTAAGATTATTTCATTCACTCAATTTTTTGTTGAAGTCTGATTACCAGAGATGATATTGATTTATTGTCTTAAATACAAAAATATGTGGGCTCTTTCCCTCACAGTAAATTAGATAGGTACATGTAAGTTCTTAGTAGTAAGAGAATTACTTCTACTTCTGGGCGTGCTTTATTTGTCCCCAAGGAAGAAATTGCAAATAAATACTTGTCCATACATTCAGAGCAAATTCTTTTGTATCTTCTCCTGAAGAAAATATACATTAATAAACATTTATAAATTAATAATTTTCATCAAATTTGTTTGCAAGCCTACTTCCCCTCCTTTTTGGGACATGTTTTAATATAGGGGTGAGAGTTTCAGCTATAATATATCAATTACATTTTCTGTTTTCCTTGAGGTCTAGGGTTTGAGCAGTAGAATGTCAACTGGTTTGTCTACCTGCAGTCATTTGTCTGTTATCCATAGTAATGCTCAGTTATCCAAGCTGACTTTTGGCATATTCTTAGCGTTTTATAAGACAACCCTTACCTCTCTGGCCCTCCGATAATTCTCAAGGATATGTTTTTGGCTAAGTTTCCATATTTATTGTTAGTACTCAAAGGTCAGCTGTGGTTTTGGAGTTCATTAGACAAGACATGAAATGTTAAATGTGAGTTCGGAGAAGCTATTTAGGGATAAGAGTGTGTGGGGGAAACAGGTTGAGGTGGAAGATTCTAGGAGAGATTGGGAAAATGGACGGTCTCTCAGCCAAAGGAATCATCTCACCTATCTTCATCTAACTACTTAGTTAATAAAACTTTGTGAGCATAAAACATAATTCATCCTGATGTCTAATAGATATAGAGTTTTTTATATGTCCATTAGTAAGGAAAGTACTGTCTTTTCACAAGGTATCATTTGTTTCATGGCCAAGAGTTAGTGAAAATGTATGTGTAAGTTTCCAAATGATAAATTTATAATACAAGCCATAATATTAATCCTTTCATGCTAATTTGGTATTCCCCTAAGTTCTCAGACCAAAAAAACTAAATCAACATTCAGTTTTGTTAGCTTTGTTTTAGATTAAAGTCATGTGTTGCTTAACGGCAAGGCTATGTTCTGAGAAATGCATTGTTAGGCGACTTTGTGGTTGTGCAAACATCAGAGTGTACTTACACAAACCTAGATGACATAGCCTACTACACACCTAGGCTATATGGCACTAATCTTATGGGACCACCGTCATATATGTGGTCAGTCATTGACCAAAATGTCATTATGCAGAGCATGACTGTACTAATAGTAGACTCTAGAATGTCCTAGAACAATATTTGTGAAAGGAATTAAGTCTTATGAAGCATTTGGATATTTTAACATCTAAAATTATCTTCTTCAGATAATATATGACAAGTTTATTCTGCCATACTTCTTATATATTATACATTGGCACATGGAGCTAGAAAAACAAGTGCCTTCTGATAACTTTATATTGCTTTTTAATGTTTTTTTCATAAGAAGAAAAAAACCAAATTTGATATTATTTATCACGCAAAAGCAGAGTAAGGGAGAAAACATTAGTATCTTTTTGAGGTTATGCAGTGCTATTAAAGTTAGAAAATGTGTGTGGTACTGCAGTGTTGTCATTCTGATAAAAACTCTTGGCTTAGCTTTGAAACAGTATATAATCTGTGAATAGAAAGTGCCGTCTTTAAACTTCAGGTTCTGGATTTATCCTATTTGTCTTTTTTTCAATCCATGTAGGTAAAATAAATTACATTGCTAAGTGACATATTAGTGAGCTGCTTGTTAGCAAAACATGGCTTGAACATTTAAATGAGGTATAAACATGGTAAAGGCTCTAAATATTTATTTCTGCTATAGCTAACAAGAATAATAATCCTCATTTCATAAAGCATAATTCTAATATACATCACTTTTCCATTACATTGTCTTGAAATTGATTTTATTTGAATGATGTGGCAAAAAGATAAAATGTTACATTTCTTTACTTTCACTTGCAGATACCGCATCAAGAGATGGGTCTAATATGAGGCAGAATTTTTTGGTTGAAATATAGTTTGCAACTGGGTTTTTCTAGGATACACAAAACAATTGATTATCAAAAAGTCAACTTTCTCATTAGGTAAATTGTCTATCTGAGAATATAGCCCGTGTCTTGAATGTCAAGTGATTTATTATCATTGATTTTAATCAACACTGTCAAAAGGAAATATAATGAGAGACATATGTAATTTTATTATTTTTTCCCAGTTTTATTGAGAAATAGTTGATATACATTACTGTATAAGTTTAAGGCATGCAGCATGATGGTTTGATTTGCATGTATTGTGAAATGATTACCACAATAGGTTTAGCTAACAGCCATCTTCTCACATAGATACAATAAAAGAAAAGTAACAAGAAATGAATAAAGAAAAAAATTTCTTCTTGTAATGAGAATTCGTAGGATTTACTCTCTTAACATTCCTGTATATCATATAGCAGTGTTAATTATAGTCATCATGTTGTGCATTACATCCCTAATACTTATAACTAGAAGTTTGTACCTTTTGAGGACCTTCCTCCAATTCTCCCTCCGCTCCGCCACTCCCAGCCTCTCTAGTAACCACACGTCTGATCTCTTTTGCTATGATATTGGTTTTTTGTCTATCTCTGACTTATTTCACTTAGGATAGTGCCTTCAAGGTCCATCCATGTTTCCACAAATGGTAGAATGTCCTCATTTTTTATGGCTGAAAAATATTCCATTAAACATATATATATATATGGCAACTTTTTTATCCATTCATCCAATGATGGACACTTAGGTTGTTTCCATGTCTTTGCTATTATAAATAATGCTGCTATAATCATGGGGGTGGAGATATCTTTTTGAATTAGTGTTTTCATGACCTTTGGATATATTCCCACAAGTGGAATTTCTAGATCATATAGTAGTTCTATTCTTAATTTTTTGAGCATCTTCCATACTGTTTTCCATAGAGCCCGCACCAATCTACAATACCACTAACAGTGCGCAAGCGTTCCCTTTTCTCCACATCCATGCCAGCATTTGTTATCCTTTGTCTTTTTGATGATGGCCATTCTAATGAGAGTGAGGTGATATCTCATTGAGATTTTAATTTGTATTTCCCTAATGACTATCAATGTGGAACATCTTTTCACATACCTGTTGGTCTTTTGTATATCTTCTTTGGAGAAACGTCTATTCGGGCCCTTAGCCCACTTTTTGATCCATTTATTTGTTTTTTTGCTATTGAGTTGTATGAGTTCTTTATGTTTTGGATATTAAGTCCTCATCAGGTATATGGTTTGCAAAATTTTTTTTCCCATTTCATAGGTTGTCTTTTCACTTTGTTGATGGTCTCTTTTGCTGTGCAGAAGCTTTTTAGTTTGGTGTAGTCTCATTTGTTTATTTTTTATTCTTTTGCTTGTGCCTTAGGTGTCAAAGCCAAAAAATCATTACCAAGACCCATGTAAAGGAGCTTTGTTCCTATCTTTTCTTCTAGGATTTTCATGTCTTACATCCAATTCTTTAATCCATTTTGAGTTAATTTTTGTTAGTGGTATATGATATGGGTCCAATTTCATTCTTTGACAAGTGAATATTCAATTATCCCAGCACTGTTTATTGGATAGAATGTTTTTTCTCCATTGAATACTCTTGGCTCCCTTGTTAAATATTAGTTGACCATATATGCTTGGGTTTCTTTCTGGGCTTTTGAATCTGTTCCATTGGTCTATTTGTCTCTTTTCACACCAATAACAAATTGTTTTGATGACTATAGCTTTATAGGAGATCAGGAAGCATGATACCTCCTGCTTTGTTCTTCTTTTGCAGGATTTCTTTGGCTATTTGGGGTCTTTTGTTGTTCCATATAAATTTTAAGAGTGTTTTTTCTACTTCTGTAAAAAAGTGCCATTGGAATCTTGATAGGGATTGCTTTGAATCTATAGATTGCTTTTAGTAGTATTGAAATTTTATCAATATTGATTCTTCCAATACATGAACATGCAATACCTTTCCATTTATTTATGTCTTCTTTGATTTCTTTCATCATTGTCTTGTAGTTTTCAGCATAGAGATCTTTCACCTCCTTAGTTAAATTTATTCTTAAGTATTTTATTGTTTTTGAAGTTATTGTAAATGAGACCAATTTCTTTCCTTTTTTCACAAATTTTGTTCTTAGTGTATAGAAATGCTACTAATATTTATATGTTAATTTTGTATTCTGCAACTTTACTGAATTCATAGATTCAATGTTTCAAATTTTTGGTTGAGTCTTTAGGATTTTCTCTATATACAATGATGTTGTCTGCAAATAGAGACAATTTTATTTCTTCTTTTTCAATTCTGATACCTTTTATTTCTTTTTCTTGCCAAATTGCTCTAGCTTGGACTTCCAGTACTATGTTGAATATAAGTGGTGAGAGTGGACACCTTTGTCTTGTTCCTGATCTTAGAGGAAAAGCTGTCAACCTTTCACCATTGAGTATGATGTTAGCTGTGGGTTTGTTATCTATGATTTTTATTATTTTGAGATATACTCCTTCTATGCCCAATTTGTTGAATTTTTATCATGAATGGATGTTGAATGCTTTTTCTCCATCTATTGAGAGGATCATATGAAGTCTTTCTTTCATTCTATTAATGTGATGTATCACATTGATTGATTTGTATATGTTGAACCATCCTTGCGTCTGAGGGATAAAACCCACTTTGTCATGGTAAATAATTTTTTAAATGTGGTTCTGAATTCAGTTTGTTAGTATTTTATTGAGAACTTTTGCATCTGTATACATCAGGGATATTGGCCTGTAATTTTCTTTTCTAGTAGTGTCCTTTACTGGTTTTGGTATCAAGATAATACTGATCTTGTAATGAGTTTGGGCATGCTTCCTCCTCTTCAATTTTTTGGGAGAGTTTGAGAAGAATTTGTGTTAATTCTTCTTTAAATGTTTGGCAAAATTCACCAGTGAAGCCATCTGATCTTGGTCTTTTCTTTTTTCGGAGAGTTTTGAGTACTGAGTCAATATCCATATTAGTAATTGGTCTATTCAGATTTTCTATTTCTTTTTGATTCAGTCTTGATAAATTGTATGTTTCTAAGAATCTTTCCATTTTTTCTGGGTTGCATAGTTTTTTGGCATATAGTTGTTCATACTAGCCTCTTATGATCCTTTGAATTTCTGCAGTAGCGTTTGTAATGCCTCCTTTTTCATTTATAATTTTGTTGACTTGTGCCTTTTCTCTTTTTTCATTGGTTACTCTAGCTAAGGGTTTTATAATTTTATTTATCATTTCCAAAAACCAACTCTAACTTTTGTTAATCTTTTCTATTGTTTTTCGGTTCTCTATTGCATTTATTTCTGCTCTAATCTTTATTATTTCCACTCTTCTGCCAACTTTGGGCTCAGTTTGTTCTTCTTTTTCTAGTTCCTTAAGGTGTAGAGTTATGTTGTTTATTTGGGATCTTTCTTGCTTCTTAAGGTAGGCATTTTTGCTATGAACTACCCTTTTAGAACTACTTTTGCTGTATCCCATAAGTTCTGGTATGTTGTGTTTCCATTTTTATTTGTCTCAAGAAACTTTTTTACATCTCCTTTAATTTCTTCCTTGATCTATTGGTTGTTTGGGAGGGTGTCATTTAATTTCCATGTGTTTGTGAATTTTCCAGTCTTCCTCTTGTTATTGATTTCCAGTTTCATGCCATTGTGGTCATGGAAGGTACTTGGTATGATTTCAATTTTCATGAATTTGCTAGGACTTGTTTTGTGGCCAAACATATGGTCTATCCTAGAAAATGTTCCATGCCTGCTTGAGAAGAATCAAATTATGTTCTTGTTGGATAGAACATGCTCTATGTCTGCTAGGTCTATTTGGTCTATAGTGTTGTTCAAATCTGCTGTTTTGTTATTGACCATCTGGATGATCTATCCTGGTTGAGACTGGGGTATTAAAGTCCCGAACTATTATTGTGCTGCTGTTTATTTCTCCTTTTAGCTCTCTTACGTTTTGCTTTATATATTTAGGTGCTCTGATGTTGGGCACATAAATATTTACAATTGTTACATCTTCTTGATGTATTGACCCCCTTATCATTATATAATGACTTTCTTTGTCTCTTTTTACCATTTTTAGTTTAAAGTGTATTTTGTCTAAGTATAACTACCCCTGTTTTCTTGTTATCATTTTCTTGAAATGTCTTTTCCTATCCCTTCTCAATCCATTAGTATCTTTAAGGCTAAAGTGAGTCTCTTGCAGGCAGCATATTGTTGGATCTTGATTTTTATCCATTCAGCCATTCAATGTCTACTGGTTAGAGAATTTAATCTGTTTATGTTTAAAGTCATTATTTTTTTTTTTTTAAAGATTGGCACCTGGGCTAACAACTGTTGCCAATCTGTTTTTTTTTTTCTGCTTTATCTCCCCAAACCCCCGCTGTACACAGTTATATATCTTAGCTGCATGTCCTTCTAGTTGTGGGATGTGGGACGCCACCTCAACGTGGCCTGACGAGCAGTGCCATGTCTGCGCCCAGGATCTGAACCCTGGGCCGCTGCAGCGGAGCACACGAACTTAACCACTCGGCCACGGAGCCAGCCCCTAAAGTAATTATTGATAGGTAAAGACTTATGATTTCTGGTTGTTTTGTAGATCCATTGTTCTGTTTCTTATCCTGCTGTCTTTTTTTTGTGTTTTGATATCTTCTGGTATCAGTATGTTTTGACTTTTTTATTGTGTTCTTTTCGTGTAATTACTACAAAATTTCCCCTTGTGGTTACCATGAGGCTTACATAAAACATCTTAAACTTATAACGCCTTATTTTAAACTGATAACAATTTAATTTCAGTAGAATTCATATACTATACATTCTTACATCTTTTCCCACTCACATTTTAGGTTATTGCTGTTACAACTTATATGTTCTTTATATTGTGTAACTAATAACATATAATTCCATTTATGATTATTTTTGCTACATTCATTGTGATTTTTTTAACTTTTAAACTAGAGTTGTGAGTTATGCACCACTATTACCATATTGCAGAATCTAACTATGACTATCTATTTACTACTACCAGTGAAATTTACACTATCTTTTTGTGTTTTTATGATGTTAATTAGTGTTTTTTTACTTTCACTCAATGGACTCTTTTTAGCATTTCTTGTAAGGCAGATTTGGTGATAATGAATTCCCTCAGCTTTTGTTTGTGCAGGAAAGTCTTCATCCCCCATTTCTTCCTGAAGGACAGCTTCACCAAGTAGAGAATTCTTGGTTGATAGTTATTTTCTCTCAATATTTTGAATATGTCATCCCATTCTCTCCTGGCCTGAAAAGTTTCTTTTGAGGAATCTGCCAGTAGTCTTACGGAAGTTCCCTTGTATGTAACTTCTATTTTTTCTACTGTTGCTCTTAAATTTGTTTCCATCTGACTTTTGCAAATTTAATTATAATGTGTCTTGGTGTAGCCCTATTTGGCTTCAATCTATTTGGGGTCTTTCAAGCCTTATGGATCTGAATGTTCATTTATTTCCTCAGGTTTGGGAAGTCTTCAGCCATTATTGCTTTAAAAATACTTTCTGTCCACTTCTTTTTCTCTTCTCTTTCTGGAATTTCCATACTGCAAATATTGTTTCTCTTCACTGTGTGCCATAATTCTTGTAGGCTTTCTTCACTCTTTTTCATTCTTTTTTCTTTTTGCTCCACTGGATGCTTTCCAATGTCCTATCCTCAAGGTCACTAATTCTTTCTTCCACATGGTCACATCTACTTTTGAAACTCTCTATTGAATTCTTCATTTTGTTTAATGTATTTTTTGACTCTAGGATTTCCATTTGGTTTTTTTGATGGCTGCTATTTCCTTATAAAACTTCTCATTTTGTTCATGCCTTGTTTTCCTAATTTCTTTTAGTTGTCTGTCTGTGTGTTCTTATAGTTCACTAAACTTCCTTAAAAGGACTATTCTGAATTCTTTGCCAAGTCATAGATCTCCATTTCTTTAGGGTCAGTTATTGGAGCTTTATTAGTTTCCTTTGGTGGTGTCATATTTGCCTGATTTTTGGTGATCCTTGATTCCTTACTTGTATCTGCCCCTTTGAGTAACAGGGCACCTCTTCCAGAGTTTATGGGCTTGTTTTGGCAGACAGTTCTTCTACAGTCATCTCACTTTTAGTTTTGGGTGTGTCTGAAGGTAAAATCTTTGGGTAGGTGGAGTCTGGTATTATGGTCTATTTTTGGGCAAGACAACTGCTTGATCTCTGGGCACAAATATTGGGGGGTTGTGCCATTGGCTGAGAACAGTTGGATAAGACTGCTGACTTGGTTCCTTATCCAAGTGAGGCTGTAAGGTGGGTTCTGTGTTGCCTGAATTCTCTGGTCAGACTTACTAGATGGTCAGGACTGAGTACTATACTCAGTAGTAGATGGGCTATGAATTACCTTACCTGAACTGGCAGGGCAGCAGAATGGGACACAGGGCCTGTAGAGCTCATTGTTTGGGAGCCCAAATCAGGCCTGAGTGTGCACTGAATTCCATGGTCAGATGAGGCCATCAGTTTTTCTCTGCAGACAGGGGAAGCCACGAGCTGTGCTTTCTGTTCAAGTGCCACTGTACTTAGGGCTACACAGTTGTTGAATGAGCTACACAGCTTCCTGTGTGCTCTGGTTAGGTTCCTTGTCCAGACAAGTTGAAGGCTGTGTTAAACAATGAATGGGGCTACAAATTAGATTCCCTGCCTGGGCGCAGTGGGACAAGTACCACTAAAACTGGTAAAGCTCTTTGGTGTCTTAACTCAAGCTGCCCCACACCCCAAGTTCCCTGGCCAATCAGGGCCACTGGCTTTGTTCTTCAAAGTATTGGCTCTGTCTACCATTATGTAGGCTCAAGCACCACTGGGCTTCACAGTTTCCAACTGTTTTTGTCAGTCCTTCTAGTCAGATGGGCTGGAAGACACTCTTCCCATTGGGTGGGGCTATGTCTCAGCTCCCTTGCCTGGATGTGATAGGTAAGGGCCACTCCAGGCTACTCTGAATTTCCCAAATAGCCTCTCAGGTTGGGAAGGGTTGGGAGCTACCCTCAGCTGCAGCTACAAATTAATGCCCCTGCCTGTGTGTAGCCTGGGAAGCCTCCATGCCTGGTCCTGACTTTGCTTTGGGGGCGATCTGCCCTACTCAGCCACCTGTTGGCTCAAGCACCACTGGGTTGCACTTCTTCCAGGAGTTGTCACCAGCTCTTCTGGTCAGATGAGGCCAGAAGACACTGTCCACAGCAGGTGGGTCTGTGACTCAGCATCTTGCCTGGGCATGGGCAAACCTGGTCCTAGGTCTGGCAAAACTCCTTGCTTAAGGATCCAATCAGGCAGATCTGCACCTATTGAGTTCCCTGGTCAGAGTGTGCCCCCGACTTGGTTTTGCAGATAAGCAAACTTGGGCACTGCAGGTAAGAATTTGGTCTGCCAAGATCTGTGTGCTGGTTGTTGCAAACCTCTTCCCCCTTCTCCATCACAATCAGATTCCCAATGGCTCAGCCCTGCAGATTCCCCTGCAATCCCTGTGGTGTGATTTCAGAGTAGGGGATCCCACAAAGTGACCCACAATGCTGGGGGAGGCTGGTTGACACCCTGGGTTCTCTTTTCCCACTAGAGAAACCAGAGGTTCAAGGGACATCTCTCCACGTGGTGCTGCACTGTTCTGCAGGAGGAGTAATGTGTTCAACGTGTAGCCACTTCTCTTACCATTCTAATGCGGTCTTCTTGGTCCTTGTGGTAGAGGGGGCTGCTTCAACCTCAACCCTGTACTCTAGGATTCTCTCAGTGATGTCTTATTCTTGACAGATGTTAGTTGTCCTTGTGAAGGGCAGAGAACTCAGGAATGACTTATGCTACCATCGTGGTGACAACACTCCTCTATCCACATATGTAATTTTAAATTGTCTGGCAGCCACATTTAAAAAAGCAAAAATAAATAGATGAAATTAATTTTAGTAATATATTTTATTTAACCCAAGATATCCAAAATATCATCATTTCAACATGTAATCAATATAAAAATTATCAATGAGATATTTTACATTCCTTTTCATAGTAGGTCTTGAAATCTGGTATGTATTTTACACATACAGCACATCTCAATTCCAACTAGCCACATTTCAGGTGCTCAATAGCTACATGTGGCCAGTGGGTACTATATCAGAATGGCTTTAGATCTTTCTCAAAGACTAAGGCTCAACTGTTGGGTTTGGGTGATAGAGATAAAAAGGGCCTTGGTGTACATTGGTTTGATATTATACATTGAAGAAAAACAAACAAACAAGAAGACCCCTTGAAAGCCCTGAATTCATGCTTGCTCATCTAAGAACATTTTCCCCTGGCTGGCCAAAGCTAAAAGAAAACATTTGAGAAAAGAACTTTGGTTGATTTTTACTGCCATGACTGATGAAAAAATATCGAATGTGAGGCAGCAAAGGGCTGTATAGGTCAAAGTCAACACTTTCAATGGCAGACTTTGTGTCATATGTTTCAGGCTCTTAAGAATCACAGTTCATTGCAGTTTGCTCTCCTTGAAATTCTTGAGTAGTTTTCATAAGGAGCCCTCAGTAGAGAGCACTGATTGGTACTAGTTAATCTGGAGGCTACACAGGCATGGATAATTTTAGAGAGTGTATTGTATAGTGTTTTATAATAGTCAATATGTATCACTACCAGACTGGAGCCAGAAGGCTGAAAAGTTTCTATCCTCCAGTTCATATAGAATGGGGTACCTCAATTTAGAAGATTGGTAATATAATCCACCATGACAACGTGAATGTAAGAATGTGAATTTCTAAGAATATTAAGTGAAAGCATATAATATCTTAAACAAGTGTAAAATATTTATGTAGTAGATATCTATATATGGTATTCATGATACTCACACTCACAAGATGTATTTCCTATAGTGACCAGGTATAACAATGATTCGAAATAGTGCTGTGTGTCAGAGACAACTTAAAGCATTGATTTCTTCACTTGATAATCACTTATTAGTGGTCCAAAATATCACCAAATTAAAAACAGAAAACATCTTACAAAGTGAGGAAATGCAATGCTCATTTAATAGAACAAAATTCAAGTAAATTGATAAATGCTTTATATTCTTAACTACAGCCAAATCTAATCATATCATTGCTTATTGGTAAAGATGTGGAATATAGCATTAGCTATTATTCAGAATCCAAGTGAGATTTAGAAAATATATTTTAACATTTTGCAGCTTGGAGAAAGGAAGTGTTGAATGCTTTACACAGTCTGAATTTACACCAAATTAACAAAGTTATATTTCCTTTGCGGTCAGTATTTGTTGCTGTTCTCTAAATGTAGTAATATCCTAGAAGACAAGAGGGAAGAAATAGGGAACTTTAGAAAACCCACATTAAGCATTTTCCAAATATATTGAATCAGGCTTTCTCAAGCTTTTTCCAATGTATTTAAAATATAAAGAATACTGGGGCTGGCCCCGTGGCCAAGTGATTAGGTTCGCGCACTCCACTGCAGGTGGCCCAGGGTTTTGTTGGTTGGAATCCTGGGTGCGGACATGGCACAGCTCATCAAGCCACGCTGAGGCAGCGTCCCACATGCCACAACTAGAAGGACCCACAACGAAGAATATGCACCTATGTACCTGGGGGCTTTGGGGAGAAAAAGGAAAAAAATAGAAAAAAAATCTTAAAAAAATGTAAAGAATACTAATATTTTGAATGGGAGAGATTCTTGTCGACAAATGTCAGAATATATAAAGATTTAACAATAAAAACAAGATGGCAGCTGTGCAGAAATTGATAGATTAATGTGGTAAAATAGTACTGAAGCCGACCATAATACATATCTGAAGTTAATACATGATTTAAAAATAATTAAAAACAGAGATAAAAGTATGAATTATTAAACAAATGGTGCTGGGAAAGTTGGCAAAGTATCTGGAGAAAGAGCATCACTCCAAAATACAGATCCAAGAAAATATAGTAGATCAAAGATATTAGTATAAACCCGGGTCCATACGATTTAGAAGAAAATATAAGTGAATATTAACCAAAGAAATATGCCTCATTTTAATTTTTATTCCTGAGTATCTGTATAATTAGTGGCAAAACTAGTCCCAAACAGTTCTAAAAAAATTCTTTAGTTGAAATGAATTACTGATATTAGTTCTCATGGTGCACTATAGAAATTACTGTTAATTCTGGTTAGTTTCACCAAAAGTTTTGATTCTAGAGCGATTGATTCTGTTGTCATTAATTTAGACATAGCTCTTGAAAGAAAAGATAATTTAGAAGGCAGAATGTGTGGCGTTAAGTAATAGTCTCTTTTTTTAATATTGATTTTGATGATAATGATAATAATCACCAACTTTTAATGAGCAGATATAAAACATTACCCATTGTTCACATTTCAGAGCAGCAACAGATGGAGTAAGCCACTTTCAAATCATAGGCTATTTTTAAATAGGTGCTTGCATGATTTCACCTAACAGTATTTGATTAAATCGGCTTGTATTTGTAGGTGTAGCCCTATTGTTCCTTTAATGCTAATGTATCTTGAGTGTAAAGAGTTTCCTAAAAGCCTCGTACAGTCCTGCCTTTTCCTCCCCAGCCCTCCTTATTATAGGCCCCTTGACAGTTCTATTTCCCTTTGCTTTCTTTCATTCAACAATCTTTGTTGAGTACCTGATACATGCCAGACACTACACCAAGTTCCCTTCCTTTATCCTCTAATCTCTCTCCAATAGGCACGGAATGACACGGGAGAAAATTAGTATAAGTATAGTTATAGGTGCATGTGAGATAAAGGTAGAGTTATTTATTCATAAATAAGTGAAAATAAGATTTTTAATATTAATGTTCCATGGTATTCTATGTAAGAAGATTTGACATATTATGATCTTGCTTCAGAATAACAGAGACAAATCTTAAATGGGATTTCTAGAAAAAACTATATCATAATTTTCAACATTTTCTCAAAATATTCAGAGGCAGAATGTATAAGCCAGAGTCTGCGTGAGTGGATCACTTTGAGAATGTAATCTTGCATGCCTACTATAAGGTTGTATTTCAGTTTAAAAGTGAAAATGGTATGTGAATAGCTCCATCATGAAAAACGATAGTATTGGAATTTTATTTAAAACTGTATAAACAAAACTGCTTTTTAATCTTATGTACTTTTGCATATTCCTCCACATTTTTCAAGCCCCTAAGACAATCAGGATTGTTTAAGAGTCAGATAATAGAACTGCTTAAACTGATAATCTACTTGCTCCAGTAAAAAAGCACTTACTTTCCTTGGTTATCAGGAACTGCTCTAATTTAATTTATTTCTGAGGTTAGTGCTATGACACCCCTAAACTTCATATATTTCTCTAATTACTTGATGCTCATAAAACAGCATTTCTATGAAGGGAAAATACTACTAAGGTTTTGTTTATTCCATATGTTCTCTTAGGTTTCCATGCAAAAACTCTGAATTTCCATTTTCCCTATGATAATATCATATTAATTCTTATTTACAGTCTAATAGAAATTCAAAGTCAGCATTATACCATGCAAAATTTGCTTACTTTTAGGATTTACTTAACAACTATCATCCAACTCATTGAGTTAGGTAATACTTTTTTGAAAAGACTCCTTACTGGAAATTGTAAAACTTTTTCTACTAAGTAACAAATTCTATTTTTCAAGGATTTGCCACAGTGCTATGGGATATAGTTTTAGTATGTGCTGCAATTTCTTCAACTTTTTTGTTTTCCCTGGAGTATAACTGGTGCAAATGTTTTCCCTTTGAAAGCTTATATAGCAGAACTATAATATGTTAATTTAATGTTTTTATTGAGATATAACTCACATACAATTCACCCTTTTAGAGTATACAATTCAATAGTTTTTAATATATTCATAAATTTTTGCCACTATTGAATTCCAGAACATTTTCATCACCCACAAAAAACCCACATGACCATTAGCAGTCATTCCCCAGCTCCCCACATCCCCATTCTGGCAACCAATACTCTCCTTTTGTCTCTATAGATTTGCCTACATAGGAAATTTCATGAAGTAGAATCATACACTATGTGGTGTTCTGTGTCTGACTTCTTTTACAGAGCATAATGTTTTCAAGATTCATCCATATTGTAGCATATATTAGTATGTCATTCCTTTGAATAATATATCATTGTGTGATATACCACATATTGTTTATCCATCCATCAGTTAAGAGACATTTGAGTCTTTTCATCTTTTGGCTATTATTAATAATGTTGCTATAAACATTTTTGTATAAGTTTTTGTGTGGACATGTTTTCAATTCTCTTGGGTATATACTTAAGAGTAGAATTGCTGGGGCATATGGTAACATTATGTTTAATATATTTTTTAAAGATTTTGTTTTTTCCTTTTTCTCCCCAAAGCCCCCTGGTACATAGTTGTATATTCTTCGTTGTGGGTCCTTCTAGTTGTGGTATGTGGGACGCTGCCTCAGCGTGGTTTGATGAGCAGTGCCATGTCCGCAACCAGGATTCCAACCAACGAAACCCTGGGCCGCCTGCAGCAGAGTGCACAAACTTAACCACTCAGCCACGGGGCCAGCCCCTATGTTTAATATTTTAAGGAACTACCAAACTGTCTTCCATAGTGACTGTACCCCTTCTTTCGGCATTGTATGAGGGTTGCAATTTCTTCAGATCCTCACTAACACTTGTTAATAGCTGTCTTTTTAATTGTAACCATACACAGTGGGTGTGAAGTATTATCCCATTGTGGCTTTGATTTACATTTCCTTAATGATGCTGAGAAGCTTTACATGTGTTTATTGGCCATTTGTATATCTTCTTTGGAGAAAGGTTTACTTGAATACATTGCTTATTCTTCATTTGGGTTATTTGTCTTTTTACTATTGAGTTGTAAGGGTTCTTTATATATTCTGGATGCTAGTTACACATAAGGTATATGGTCTGCAAATAATTCCTCTCATTCTGCAGGTTTTCTTTTCATTTTCTCAGTAGTGTCCTTTGAATTACAAAAGGTTTTATTTTGATGAAGTCTTATTCATCCATTTTTAATTTGATTCTTTATGCTTTAGGTTTTTATATCAAGAAATAATTGCCTAACACAAGATCTTCAAGATTTGTGACAGTTTTCTTCTAAAAATTTTATAGTTTTAGCTCTTACATTTAGGTCTTTGATTCATTTTGAGTTAATGTTTGTATATGGTGTGAGGTAAAGATCCAACTTCATTTTTCTGCATATGAAAATCAAATTGTTCCAGCATCATTTGTTGAAAAGAATATTCCTTACCCATTGAACTGTTTTGGCGCCCATGTCAAAAGTTGAGCAAAATGAATGGGTTTATTTCTGGACTAGAAATTGTGGTCCATTAATCAATATGTCTATCCTCATGATTGTACCACAATATCTTGATTACTGTAATTTTGCAGTAAGTTTTGGAATCAGAAAGTGCGATTCCTCCAAATTTGTTCCTTCTTTTCAAGATTGTTTTGGCTAATCTAGATCTCTTGAATTTCCATGAGAATTTCAAGATCAGCTACTCAGTTTCTTTAAAAAATCACCTCAGATTTTAATAAAGGTTGCATTGGATCTGTAGATCAATTTTGGGAGTATTGCCATCTTAATAATATAAAGTCTTCCAATTCCACAAATGTCTTTCAATTTATTTAGATTTTTAAAAATTTCTTGATGTTTTGTAGTTTTAGTGTACAAGTCTTGCACTTCTTTTGTTAAATGAATTCCTTGGTATTTAATTCTTTTAATGAGAATAGAATTATTTTTTTAATTTAATTTTCAAATTGTTCACAGCTGGTATTAAAAAACCAATTGATTTTTCTATATTGATCTTGTATCCTGCAACCTTGTAAGTTATTTATTAACTCTAACCGTATTTGTGTGTCTTTCTTTTGGATATGAGATTATCTCATCTGTGAATAGAGAAAATTTTACTTCTGCCCTTCCAGTTTGGATGTCTTTTGTCTCTTTTTTTTGCCTAATATCCTTCTTTGTTTCTATTAACATTTTTTGTCTTAATATGTCTTTTGTGCCATGTTAGTATAATTACTCTTTTTTGATTATGTCTGCATAGTATCTATTTTTCCATCTTTTTACTTTCAACCTATTTGTACTTTTGAATCTAAAGTGGATAGCATATATTGGATCATTTTTCAATATATTATGTCAATCTATACCTTTAGATTGAAGTATTCAACCTGTTTATATTTAATGTAATTACTAAGGTTGGACTTATATATTTTATTTTACTATTTGTTTTCTATGTGTCATCTTTTTTGTTAAATCAGTATTTTCTAGTATACCATTTTAATTCTCTTGCAACTTCTTTTGTTATATTTTTGAGTTATTTTCTTAGTGATTACCCTAGGGGTTACAATTAACAATTTAACTTATAACAATCTAGTTCTGATTAATACAAACCTAATTTCAATAGTATACAAAAGCTTTGCTCCTATATACTTTTGTTCTCTCTCTCTTCCATTGTGCTGTTATTGTCCTACTAATTATGTCTTTATACATCATATTTCAATCAGAAGGGATTTGTAGTTATTGCTTTATGCAGTTCTCTTTTAAATTGGATAGAAAAAAAAGAATTACAAATAGAAAATAAATGATATTATCTTTTATATTTACCTATGTATTTATTTTACCAACACTCTTTTTTCATATGGATTTGAGTTATTCTCTAGTGTCCTTTTATTTCAGACTGAAGGCCTCTTTATGATTTGTTGTAAGGCAGGTTTTCTAGCAACGGAATCTCTGATTTTTTTATATCTGGGAATGTCTTAGTTTATTGTTTATTGTTGAAGGGTAGTTTTATGGTATAAAGAGTTCTTGATTCAATTTTTTTTTCTCTCAACACTTTGAGTATATCATCCTACTGTCTTCTGGCCTTCATGGTTTTTGATGTGAAATCAGCTGTAAATCTTATTAAAGATTCTTTGTAGAGGATGAGTCATGTCTCTCTTGCAACTTTCAAGATTCTCTCTTTGTCTTTGTCTTTCAAGAGTTTGATTATGTTGTGCCTAGGTGTTTACTGGAGTTCATTGAGCTTCTCAGATGTGCACATTAAAGTGTTTTACCAAACTTTGGGCGTGGTTTTGGTGATTATTTCTTCAAATATTCTTCCTCTCCATTTTCTGCTTTCCTCTGCCTCTTGGACTCCAGTTAGGTGTATATCAGTCTATTTGATTGTGTCCCACAGGTCTGTGAGGCTCTGTTCATTTTTCTTCATTCATTTTTAGTTCTGTTCCTCAGATAGATAATTTTTTGACCTATCTTCCAGTTTGCTGATTTTTCTGCATGTGCCAATCTGCTATTGATACTCTTTATCATTTCAGTGAGGTTTTTCATTTCACTTAGTGTATTTTTGAACACCAGGTTTTCTATTTGGTTTTTTAAATAATTTCTACCTCTTTATTGATATCTTCTATTTGATAAGACATTGTTATTCTTTAAAAAACTTTCTTTAGACATAGTTTCTTTTCACTCTTTGAACATATTTAAATAGATGATTAAAGTCTGTATCTAAAAAGTCCAATGTTTGTGCTTTTTCAGAGACAGTTTCTGTTTATTGCTTTTATTTCTATGTATGGGTCATAATTTCTTGTTTATTGGAATGCTTTGTAAAATTTTTTGAAAACTGATCATTTTATATAATATAATGTGGCAACTCTAAAAGTCAGATTTTCCCTCATCCCCAGGGTCTTTGTTGTTGTTGCTGTCAGTCATACTTGCTGTTTGCTTGTTTAGTGCTTTTATTAACTAATTTGGTAAAATGTATATTCTTTGTCATGTGTGGCCACTAAAGTATATACCTCCATAGCTAATTGATAAGCTAATGATTGCACAGCGCTCTCCTTACATTACTGAATTTTATACCTTCCAGTCTTTGCTGAGAGAATCTTCATGTCTGTTGAGCCATGCATTCAGCACTCAGCCAGGCACTTTACAGCTCTACCTTAACTTTTACTTCTGCTTGTACAGAGCTTCAATGTCAGCCAGAGGCAAAAGCTGAAGGCTTTCTCAGGTCTTTCCTGAGCATATAATCAGCCTTACCTATGTGTGTTTGTAGTTACCCAGGAATGTATTGTGGCTTATCAAAGTCCCTATCACCATTTATTTCCCCAGCTTTTAAGCATTTTGGTTAGCCTGTTGTTTACCCCAGCTGTCATCCATCACCTCAGAAATCTTAAATGTTAAAATACTTGCCTGTAATTGTTTTCAACAACAACTCTCTGGGGGAAGGCTTTAGCACTGGGTGAACTCTATGGCAGCCTAAAAGTAGGGTCTTACAGGGGACCACAAAACAGGTAATATAACAACAATTCTTTGAGAATGACACTCTTCAAATAGCTCCAATTCCATTCTACTCTCTCCAGGAGCTACCAAGCTGCCCCAGGAATGTGAGCTGTTATTTTTCAAGGCTACTGCTGGCCTGAAGGGAGGGGATAAGTCTAGTGTAAGTTAAAACACTACAAATCTTAGTGTTCTTTTGGAGATTCAGTTGTTTTTCTTGAATAAATACTCTCTGGCATTCTTTTTTTTTTTTTTTAAGATTGGCACCTGGGCTAACGACTGTTGCCAATCTATTTCTTTTTTTCTGCTTTATGTCCCCAACCCCCCCCCCCCACCCCGTACATAGTTGTATATCTTAGTTGCAGGTCCTTCTAGTTGTGGGATGTGGGATGCCGCCTCAACGTGGCCTGATGAGCAGTGCCATGTCCGCGCCCAGGATCCGAACCCTGGGCCACCACAGTGGAGCACGCGAACTTAACCACTCGGCCATGGAGCCAGCCCCTCTGGCATTCTTAAAGACTGGTTAATTTCAACAGTTCTGAAAAAGTCGATTCTGATATTTTTGCCAGTGTTGTCATGGAGGAGAGAATTTTGAGAATTTCTTATTCCACAATGTTAGCTGACACCACTCCTTGAATCAGTTTTAAGTGTGATTACATTTACTGAATACATTATATCTGATTATAAAATTAGAAATATGATAAAGTCTAATGTGGATTTCCCAAAACAACTTAGAATAAAATGTACAGATTATATCAAAAACATGAGAATATGTCTAAAAATAGCATGAGAGAGAAAGTTGGTGTAAAAGTATACTTACTGAAGTCGTAGAATATATATAGAATTTTTTCAGAAGGCAAAATATAGGTTAAGGATCATTGACAGAAATGGCAAAGTTAAATCAATAACAGCTGCTCTCATTTTTTTTCCAATATTCTTTGGAATTATACATATTTTGAGATTATTTAAGCAAAGGGAAATTAAACTTTAAATAATTTTGACGTAATATATGTTTTAGAAAGAAAATATTCATATTCAAAGTAGATATAGCTTTCAAGTCAGTTTATTGAGAACTTTTTTTTCTGATATTCAAAACTGATAAATCTGTGATGATCATTGAAAATGACAATTTATCTAAAGAAAAGTCAATTCAAGGATAAATTCATGCATCTCGTTATGATAAGTTCCTCACAAATAAAATTTACAAAAATAATGATAGGATAAGGATTGTGGGAAATCTAGATGTCATTCTCATACAGTGTATCTTAGTTTGAAAATGATGTATAAAACAAACAAAATAATCATAACTAGAATAAAAGTAGTTTCACTTTGCATTTTTGCTATAATATAAACCTTACATTGAATTTTTATGACTAGAAATTTAACATTAATTTCTACTTCAACTAGGAATACTTTATTATCTTGTGAGGACTCCCTAAGTTTCCTTATAAAATTTTAATTTTCATATTTTAGACACATAGAATACCTAATACATGTAGGGTATTTTGGTTTCATTTAGATAGTTAATCACATTCTTTATCTATTTCAATAGCATAAGAAAAAGTCTCAAGTCTGCCAGGGAAAATTTTGTAAGGCTGCTTTACTTTGTAAATATAGAGTTTCTACTATCTCAGGCTCCATTTGTAATCAAACAAGCTTAAGGGTTTTAGAAATAATATGGCTTTAATATAGTTTGAGCTACTTTTAGAGATTTTCCACACAAAACAGTTTATTACCATCACTATAACTAAATTTAGATTTTAGAAAAATAACAACACTGAGATGCAATTAGAAAAGGAATATTGTAAGTATTTTTTAATTGATTAAATGTGTCCAGTTATTAAAAATTTAGTCATCTAAGTGGTTCATGAATAAATTTGTTAGGACTGAAGTTCTCAAGAATGCTATCCATTCAGGTGGTAGCAAGAAATTAGGTTACATTTTCTAGTTTAGTCTTTTTTTTTAACTTACACTTAACAGTCACATGAACAATCCAGGTGATTCAAACCAAATAACATTTTCCCTTCAGCTGTTTGAAAGAGCATGTCAGACGTATTAGTGTTTGCTTTAAATAAGCAGACAGGTAGAAAACTGGTAGAAATGCTTTTTGAAACTATGCCTTACTAACTGCAAATTAATTTATGTACATTTATTTGGCTATTACATTTGGATATATACTGGAACATATAGATATAGATGACATAGATATAGATAAAATATAGATAGGCGAATGTAAATTTCATCAATCTTTTCAAGAGTTGCCTAACTTCTCTGTTTTCAAAGTCAATTTATGAACAGGCTTCTAATGAATATTTGTGATCAACATTTTGGATAGCACCTAAGATTACCAGTATAATAATCAAGCAAATTAGAGAAATTTTCCACTAGTATTAATTTCTTATTGATGCTGTAACAAATTGCCACAATCTTAGTGCCTTAAAACAGCATAAATTTATTATTTTACAGTTCTGGATGGCTAAAGTCGAAAATGCATCTCACCCAGATGAAAGGAAAGCATTGGCAGGAGTGTATTGCATTCTGGAAGCCCTAAGGAGAATTCATTTTCTTGCCTTTTCCCAGTGTCTAGAGGCTGCCAACATTCCTTGGCTCGTGACCCCTTTCCATTTTCAAAGCCAGCAAGGGCTGATTGGGGTTTTTTCACAATGTCATCTCACTGGTTTTTGACACTTCTTCCTCCCTCTTCCCCATTTAAAGACTCTTGTGACTACATTGGGTCCACTGGGATAATCTAGGCTAATTTCTTTGTTCTAAGATCATCTCATTAACAATCTTAATGCCACCTGCAAACTTACTTCCCCCTGGCCATGTAATATAATATATATAAAGATTCCAAGGATTAGGAATTTAGACATCTTGGGGGTAAGGGATATTACTCTGTCTACTGCACTACACTTTACTCTTTGAAAAGCAACTTTTAATGCTGTAACCACTCTTAAAAGATATCTGAACATATTTTTAATAAGAGAGTTTCAACAACTTTGACCTTTGAAATCTATCCAAGAAAGCCAAAAACTGTCTTGGAAATTGGGGTAATTTCTGACATCCCAGGTTCATTCAGGTTTTTAGGATAGTAAATCTTAGTCAATTCTTTTTTTTCTGAGGAAGATTAGCCCTGAGCTAACATCTGCTGCCAATCCTCCTCTTTTTGCTGAGGAAGACTGGCCCTGAGCTAACATCCGTGCCCATCTTCCTCTACTTTATATGTGGGATGCCTGCCACAGCATGGCTTGCCAAGAGGTGCGTAGATCCGCACCCAGGATCCAAACCGGAGAACCCTGGGCCGCCAAAGTGAACGTGCAAACTTAACTGCTGCGCCACCGGCCAGCCCCAATGGTCGATTTTAAATGCTCTATTTCACAAGCTACAATATGACTTGCTATAAAAATTTTTCCTTGCTTTTGCATTTCAAGTTATACACAAAAACTCATCCATCTTCTTAGCAAAGACCTAGTTAGGCTTTTAAACTCTCAGTTTCCTCACTTGTAAAATATAAATACCAATAGCAGCTACCTCAGAGTGTGGTGAGGATTTAAGGAATCAATGCTTGCAAAGAGCTTAGCACTGTCCTTTGGACATTATAGATGTTCAATATTATACTAATATAATAATAGCATTATTATTTTCCAATTATTATTATTTCTCTGAATGCAAATTTTACTGGATGTCTGCATAGACTTCAGGCAAAATTCACCTTATTTTATTTTTTATTCTAAGTATAAACAAATAAAAGAGATGCCACTTGTTTTCACTAATCTGTGGAATATTTTTCTCTGAATTTTTAAAATAAATCTGCATGTGTTATTCTGTTCTTTTCTCATTGTCAATATTTTCAGGTATATATATTTTAAGTAAAAAACAGGAGAGATCCTTTCTAATGAATTTATCAAAGAAGCTTCTAACTGTTAAATATGATTTGAACCCTCTAGTCTCATAACTAAGCACAATTTGGTCTTTACCTTTAACTAAGCTAACTGCACTCTTAACTTAATTAGTGTCTAAGCCTAAAGATGATAAACCAGGTAGCAAGGTTTACTTTGCATATTTTAAAGTCTAAGCAAAGTCTTGATGGAGATTACTTGATGTATACAACTAAATCTTTGGTCATAGTATCTCTCTCTTGTTCCCACATATGTTCTGCTAAAATCATACGGACATTTTTCCTTTACTTTCTTTTCCATAGTCTTCGAGCTTTTATGTGTAGACTCCTTATAAATAGTCTCAATTTGATTGTTAGCTATAAAGAGGAATATCGTTTTAAGAATCAGGCAGCAACATTTGCATTTTAACATCCATGGGAATGCTATACTGTGCCTGAATTACGAATCTGACACTAACCATTAAACACAGCATCTCCTTTCTTATCTCATCCTTTGATACTTTTTAGTATATGAGGTATTCTGAGTAAAGATGTGGAGCATGTAAATTAATCGTCTTTTTTTATCCTTCAGTGATAATTAGGGTATTTATTAAATTCCCTGAAGTCATACGACGCACAGCTAAACTCAAACTAAATTCTCTGGCTCTCGTAGACTCTACGTATGACATTATGACAATCCAGATTCTGTTCTTTAAAAAAAAAATGACAAGATGAATTTATAAATTAACACAGACACATGGATTACCATAATTCCATAAAGACAAAGAGAATCTCTACAATTCTGGCACGTGGCTTGTTCGACATTCCGTGCAGCTAAACAATTTATTCTCTTTTACACAGACTAGTCAGAGGCAGTGAAAGATTGCTAGGAAAATGGCATTTTCTCAATGCTTTAAAGTTTGTTATTCCTCATAGACACAGCCTCTGCGGTGGAGAATGTGGTTGTGTTGCCACTTGACCAACAGACTGTACCTCGGCACAGGAAAAATTTGTCTCAACCCTTTCACATGTGATGCAGGCATTGCTTTTTAACGATCATGATGCTTATGAACAGTTTTGCATAGAAGGGAGGATGAGAGTACATAAGCAGAAAACTGGTTCTTCAAGACCATAGGATCTGAATCTATGGTTGGTTTATGAAGGCTCAAAACACTGAAGTTGTGAACACAATGTAGTCTATACAGAAGTCGAAATATAATGATGTACTCTTGAAATTTATATGATGTTCAAATCAATGTTATCTCAATAAAAAATAAATTAAAAAATTAAATAGAAAAAGGAGAACAGGAGCCACTAATACACTCTGAATAAGCCCCATATTCTTTCAGTTATATAAATTTTTCATTAATTTACATAAATAATGTATTTGAGTGTTTTACATTATACAATCATTTTATTCATAAAATCATATTCAAAATATTGCTAAAATTCATCACCCCGAATTCTAATGCAAGTGATATTGTCTCCTTTACATTCTGGATTTTGATGATGTCACTAATTTAACATGAATAGGTTTCATTGTGAAAGAGGGAAAACGTGAGAAGAAAACATTTTTATCATATACACATTTTAATATCAAAAGTCACATTTCACTATCTATAATTTTACCACCAAAATAATTATTTTGTATTTGTTTTGTTCAAATTATTCATAAATCAGAAGTGTAATAGTCACATGAACTATATATCTAATATTATATGTTGTGACACGTTTTTTATTATTTTGGTATTATTTTGGAATAATTATTTTTTTTATTTAAAGAAAATCTGTAAAGATAATGCACAGAGTTCCCATATAACTGTCACCAGGTTACCCTAATGTTAATATAGCAACATAACTACGATTCGTTTATCAAAACTAAGAAATCAATACTGCTAAAACACAACTAAACCATAGACACTGTTCAGATTAAACCAGTTATTCCAATAATGTTCTTCCTCGGTTCCGGGATCTAATCCAGGATACCACATTGCATTTAGTTGTCATGTCTCCTTTGTCTTTTCCAATCTGTGGACAATTTCTCATGAACTTGACACTTTTGAAGAGTGCTGGTCAGGTATTTTCTAGAATGTCCCTCAGTTTGGGTTTGTCTGATGTCTGCATGGTGATTAGACTGGGGTTAATGGTTTTGAGGAAGAATAACAGAGGGGTGAAATGCCTTTCCTGTCACATTATGTTAAGGGGTACATAATATCCATATGACATCACTGGTGGTATTATCTCTGAACACCTGCTGAAGGTGGTTTCTGCCAGCTTTCTCCACTGTAAAGTTGCTCTTTTTTCCTTTCCAAACTCTGTTCTTTGAAGTGAGTCTCTAAGTCTGATAGATAGAGTTTAGCAGGTTCATTTGGATATAATTTACATACTATAAAATGTATCCAATTAAAGTCCACAATTCAGTGGGTTTGAGTATATTCACAGAGTTGTACAACCATCACTACAATCTAACTTTAGAACATTTTTGTCACCCAAGAAAGAAACTCTATACCCATTAACAGTTACCCTCAATTACTCCACTCCACGCCCCTCGCAATAGGCAACCATTAATCTACCTTCTGTGCCTATTGATTTGCCTATTCTGGACGTTTAATATAAATGAAATGATTTATTTGAAGTCTTCTGTAACTGTCTTCTCCACTTAGCATAATACTTTCAAGGCGCATGCCTGTTACGGTATACATATCAGTACTTCAATTCCTGGGTTTTTTTAAATTGTAGTAAAAAACACATGACATAAAATATACCATCTTAACCATTTTGAAGTGTGCAATTCACTAGTGTTTTATTGATGAATAATATCTCATCGTTTGGGTATACTACATATTGTTTAACCAGTCATCACTTGATGGATTTTTGTTTTTTCCCACTTTTTGGCTATTACGAATGTTGCCATCATCAACTGTATACAAGTTTTTGTGTGGACATTGTTTTCAGTTCTCTTTGGTATACACCTAGAATTGGAATTACTGGGGTATATGGCAACTCTATGTTTAACTTTTTGCGGAATGGCGAACTGTTTTCCAAAGTGGCTGCATCATTTGATAGTCCCACCAGCACTGCATGAAGGTTCCAGTTGCTCCACATCTTCCCCGACACTTGTTATCATCTGTCTTTTTTATTATAGCCATCATAGTGGGTGTGAAGTTATGTCTCATGACTTTTATTTGAATTTCCCTAATGACTAATAATGTTGAGCATCCTTGTATGTGCTTATTGGCCATTGGTATATTTTCTCTATATAAATATCTACTCAAATACTTTGCCCATTTTTAACTGGTTAGTTTTTTTTTGTTGTTCAGTTATAAGAGTTTTCTATATGTTCTGGATACATTCCCTTAGATAAATGATTTAAAAATATTTTCTTCCAGTGTTTACCTTAGTTTTTCATACTTTTAATAGGGCTTTTCTCAAAGCAAAAGTTTCTTTTTAATTGGATGAAATTCAATTTTGTTGTTGTTGTCTGTACTTTTGGTAGCATATCTAAGAAACTATTGCCAAACCTAAGATTACCATTTGCTCCCAGATTTTCTTTTAAGAGATATATAGATTTAGATCTTACACTTAAGTGTGTAAAGTACTTTAAGTTAGTTCTGCATATGGTATAAGATAGGGGTCCATTTTCATCCTAGCAGAATTTGTTCTAAAGACTTTTCTTTCCCCCATTGAATTGTATTGGCATGACATTATACTTTAATATACATTAATGTATTATATCTCTCTAGAATCTCCTGAATTCTATCACAATTTTTGTTATTTGTCAGTTGTACAATTTTGAGGCAATATTGGACTTGAACAGTGAGTTGGAAAGGGACATGAAAATATGGACATTAATAAGAGGGGAACCTTGCTCTAAAAGCAATCAGGACTAAACAATTCTCCTACCTGGTACTCTGGCGATGTGATGAAGGAGAGAACACAGTGGTTTTCAGTGAGATATTCTTCTGGTAACCTGTAGTGACGTTAAAAGAAATGGAATGCACCCCAGAACCTAACCAAACTCGGAATCAGGAATTGCATTCACTTCCTTTTGCTCTGTTCTTCATTTTCTAACTAGAACTTTGTAACATATTCCAACTTTCTATACAATGCTACAGTATCTAACATTTTTTAACTCCTTCTATCCATCAGGTACTTTGCTATATGATTTGCATAATTCCATACTCTGAATACATGAAGAGAATGTTTTTTTAAAAGAGTGCGGTGGTAGATATACAGCATTTATATAATATTATCTATTAATTTTAAAATGTATCAGCTAATACTAATATATTTAGTATTAAAAATACAATAACTCTGTGACTTACGGAGGTTATTGGCAATGATATTTGATAGATAATACCACTTACTGTTTGTCATTGGGACGAGTCACTTAATTTCTCTGTGCCTCCAGGCTTTAAGTAGCAGCCTCACAGTTTCAATCCAGTCAACGCTATTATAAATCCCTTTCCCATTCTATTATACTCTCTCTAAAAGATACAGTAAATGACAGAGATAATGTAAATAATGTAAGAATTTTCAGTGCCACCTTCTAAAAAACACTTGTGCATGGTTTTAAATTATTTCACATAATTTTAATCATTTTGAAACAAGAAATTCTGGATTCTATGTCATATCATACAAGATTAGAACTAGCTTTGAACAAATAGTATTATAAATATGCAATGTTGCAAATACATTGATATTGGCATTTTATCATTTTCTATAGCTTGAGAAACAACAGACTGAGTTATTTTTACTGTTTCTATTTTATGGTTTCCTCTAAACTCATGTGCCAAGTATCTATGGAAATTGTGAGTCAGAGATAGAAGGGTGGGTTAGATGACTATGCTACACGAAACCATAGCACACGTGGGTGTCAGCTTGGAATATGTTCTGAGCTGAAAGTAGCACCAGAGTTCTTTGGGCATAGAATGGGACTATCTGAAACAAGCATCTTCCAGGAACTGCAATTGAAATCTCTGGGTGGGTAGAGGGAAGGGGAGGTGTGAAGACATATGGCAGAAAAACTGATATACAGTTAAAAGTAGTGCTTTTTGTCATCAGAGGTTATCCTTGAAACTAAAATTTCCAATCTGTGGTTTTAAAAATGAATGTGTTAGTGATCGCATGAGAGCCTCACCTATAGATAGATGATTTAAACGAAGATTCAGAATTGCTTATCACTTAAATGGTATTCACAATTTATAACAGCATATTTTGTGCAAGAATTCATCAAAAAATATTTATATACTCCACTTCTATTTTATCAAAATATGATTCAGTACATATTTATACACATACGTTTAACCATTCTGTTTTCTCTCAGTAGCATGGACTTTAAAGAATACCCCTGAAAATATTACTTTTTATTTTGAAATTTGACTAAGATGGAGAAACAGAACTGTTATATAAAGAGAGTTGTATTCCATACGATGGTAATTTCATTTAGTGTTTAGAAGAAGGTGAAGTTTCCTCCATCCTTTATTGTTATTTATTTTCTCAGAGTGATATGGAGTCTCAGAAGGTCACTCAGAGTGCCTGAATGAGTTTAACAAGCAATAGCTTCTCCTTGTTTATTGGGAAAACAATGTCTCTTGTTAAAAGTTTACTGATTATGTAGCTTATCAGCCCTTAATAATGTCCCTTTTCAGTTAGAGCACTATATAAGTCATGATCCATTTAAAAATCATTCCATGAATATATGAGATCTGTTAGGGAAATTGACTTTCAGATATTTTCATGAAATCAGTCTGTGTTGCTTCATCTAGAGCCAGTTATTCTTGTGAAAAGCCAATAGATACAATAGGTAGAAAGTAGGAAACTTGCAATTAGTTGGAAATTCAAACTCCTCATTGCAACATCCTCTGCCCTGTGTGCATATAAGCATCAGTTAAGTTTAAATCCCTAACCTCAGAAAGAAAAAGCTTCTCTCTTCTTTTATTCTTTATAATCCACTTCATAAGAGAAATGACTTCTGTATAGACCGAGAGCTGGTTTAAACATTTAAGCAATATTTTGCACTTGACATCTTGCCTAGAAATCAAAGTCTCTATTCCAGTGTGAGATTATTTCTGATTTTATATCATTTCTGCTAGAGAATGTGAACTGCTAAGGAAGCAGTGGCCTAGCACTGTCATATGTAACTGTATCCCCTGAGTCGTACTGCTTGTGGAAGGAGCATGGTTCAGTGGAAAGAACACTAGAGTAGATTTCAGAGATGGTGGCTATGTGTAAAATTAAGAAAACACTTGAATTACCTGAGCCAATTTTTATACTTGTAAAGAGTAATGCATAGGCCACAAAGCTTATACCATTAAAATATAAGGAATTAGGGATGACTGATTTAAACTTATTAATCTTTTGTTAGACAAGTTTCTATCATGCCCAGGTACCAAAAGTTATCTCAATATTAATATCTGTTTTGTTTTGTTTTCCATGCCTTGTGTGGTGATAATGTTTTCCTTAAGGTGAGAAATACTGGGTCTTTGGTGATTAACCTATGTTGGGGATCTTTATCTTCAGTCATTTATAGGCTCTGTGTACCAGATACCAAATTGTCAGTAACCAGAGTTAAGGTGATGGATCTCAATTTTAGTTGGCTTTTCTTTCATCTTAGCCATCACAGTCAAGTTCAGAGAGTAGTTTAGTTACAATACTACTGTCCAATTTTCATACACTTTCTTTTCTCATTTAGTATAACGTTCAATTTGGACAACCAGACTTCTAAGATTAATAAAGATTAAAATTTTGAATGTGCTGTGTTGATACACATATAAATAATATATATGAGAGAAATTCCATAAGTTTTCATAAACTAGTACTTTAAAAAGAGGTTACCACCATTTTACCAATAAAATGAAGGGGAGACATTGTATGAAAAACCAGCATGGGTATAATTTAAGATCTATTTTAGATGAGCACCCTTGAATTATATTAAAACTGCCTGATTTTTACCAGAGGTCAATATAAGTTTTCAACTTCAAAAAATGGTTTATACATACTTATTTGTAAAATCAAAGCTGATATTTTTCAAATAACAAGAAGTTTTTGTCATTATTTTATAATTATAATAGTAAAAATCATAAATATTGTAAGCAATCGTATCTGGAGCACATTTTTATTGACCAGAAGTCAAAAATTGTTAAGAATATTTAAAAAAATAACTGACATAAACATATAGCAGTGCATTTACCCTAGAAAAATTAGTGGCTAATAACAATGACATAGGCAAAGATCAGGAAGACTTCACTTATTGTGTCAAAAATGCTCATATTTTTCCACGTATCATAAGAAACACACTTACAATGGAGAATAATTGTGTCTAATAATAAGAACAGGGTTAATAAAGTAACAATATGACATAATCCATTGAAGTATAAATTTTCTTTATAAAGGTAATAAAATATGAAGCTATTTTAAGATCAGAGAGAACATTAGTCAAATTATTATTTTTAATAATCAATAAAGTTTCAATTATTTGTGATAATAAAGTTAATACTGTATTCCTTTAAAATATAAACTTGCATAATAGAAAGATTGATGAAATGGTCAGAATGTTAAACTTAGAAGAAACACTTATTATGAGAGAAGAAGTCTTGTAGTTCTTAAAACTCAGTTTTTTCTGTCAACAGAGCAAAAATTGAAAATATGTAGAAAGTCTTATTATCCCATTAAATGTAGAACTGAAAGCCGTTTCAGGCTGCCTATTGAATTAACAAGTACAAAATCAAGTCCTTTGATTGATACCACCCTGCCGAAGAGTCAGCCAAGAGGATTTGAGTGGCTTTATTAAAGCTGGGTTGGACAGCAAGGCTGAGTGCTAATTCTTTATGTAGCAGAACACAGGGTCGAAACTTGCCTTTGGGACTGCTTTTTCCTTGCCCTAGATGACCAGATTGAAAAGGACTGTCAGAATGCAGAACCGAGTATAGAGAGCAAGTGCTAACTATCTAGATGCATTTTCACCAGTTTGACAGGAAGGAAAATAAAGTGTTTTAATTGCTATTATTATTAAGTAAAGTTACATTAATTACTCCAAATACTCAAAGTACAAGAAAATATAAATTACCTATTTTAACTGTTAACTGGGATGTGCAGGTGGGCAAGATTCACGGAATGATACAAAAGGCATCGTATCTAACATGGCAAGCATGGCAAATTTAGCAAAATCTTATCCACGAATCTCTCTACTATGGTTGAAAAACAAGGCTTTTATGAAAATAATTCTGCATAAATGCATTAAATAATAAGCAGGACACTTACGACTATTATTTATCTCCTATTAATCTTTATAGTTTGAAACTAATAGCTTTTATTTCTTCATCAGCAAATTTGGAACAGTAATATGTTAAATTAATATTTACAAAACACTTGTCATATTGTAAATCTCAATGTATATTAGTTGCTCCTTGCAATATGTGGATATGGAACCATAAAAGCTAAAGATCATGGACAGACAATGCAAAGTTATTAAAAAGTAAAGTGACTCACATACCCCAACTTATTTCAAATATCTGTACACTACTGTATTCAAATTCTTCTTCAGAAGAAAGTGCACTGGTTTTAGCCTGTATGCTCCAATCCCAATTGCATAACTCATTGTTTATTTACTTTTTCTGTCCTATCCATTTCAATGTTTCCTGGGGAACTCTTCGGCTTGTACAAATATATTGACATGAGCAAATAAACTTACCAAATATTTCTGATTTCTTATCAATGCTCACACGACTAAGTGCATAAATTGAGAACATTTTTAGCATGTGTCTTTAAGCAGTGGTAAGATCATCATCCTGTCAAAAAGGATTTTAGTATATCCTCTTAGAGACACTGTATTGCAGTTTTCCAACTGTCATATAATCCTGTGTTAAGTTTTAAATTGAAGTACTACATTGTGAAGCCTCAGAACTTTATGTGATTGCAGATAAAGCGCTTTCCTTAGCAAAGCTTCAGTGACATGAAAAATATATAGTTTTTTTAATTCCAAGAAATACACTTTCTACTTTTTTGTTTAACTTGAACTTAGAAAAAATGCAACTTTCCAATTTCTTTAGTCTAGTAAACATTTTGGAAAGGATGTAAGAAAGGAAAAAAATTGCAGAGATAGTACTAAATGTTGTTAATTTTTCTGCCCTTACAGTCTTATGACTCGGCTCCTGTCTCTTTAGCTAACGTCTGTCTACCGTTATGGGAGAATATCTCGAAAGACGTAGTTCTGTGTGAACATGACCATCCTAACTTTCTTGAGATTATAAAACAAAAAAAAAATCCAGATTATTTTATAATGTTACACTTATTTACCTAATAGTGCCTCAAAATGTAAAGAAAAACAGCTATGTTTCTAGCTATAGCCCTTATCACAAGAGTCACAAAAAAGGGGTAAGAGGAAACCACTAAAACATGTTAATAGTGCTAACCCCGTAACGATTTCTGTTTTTTTTCCTTTCTCTTTCTTCAAGGCCCCATGGGCAAATTTAAGAGCCAGTTTTCAATATCTAGGCCTGTACTGCCCAAAATGGTAACCACCAGCAACATGTAGCCACTGAATCCTTGCTATGTGGCTAGCTCAAATTGATATGTTCTCTAAGTGTAAAATAAATATGAGATTTTAAATGCATACTACTAAAAAATGTAAAATACCTTATTAACAATTTTACATTTATTACATGTTGAGACGATAATATTTTGGATATATCATGTTAAATAAAATATGATATTAAAATTACTTTTTTTCAATGAGATTACAAGACTATTTTAAATTACGTATGTGGCTTGTGTCTATGCCTTTCATATATTTATTGGACCATGCTGATGTAGAGGAAAGGAGTAGGTTGCTGAGACCTTACTTATCAGAGGGAGGTGACATAACGAAAACTGAGGCCCAGAAATGATGTGACTTCCCCGAGCTCTCACGGAGTTAGTGCTGCACTTAATGGAGAAAGGCGCTTGTTGCTCTTTTATCGCAAGAGTTCTTTCTACCAGAGTATACTGACGTCCCCTCACACACACTATTTTGCATAAATAAGCAAACCAGCTGCCTTTAGAACTTAGCAGTAAACATTTAAAATGGCTGTCACAAACAAAATAATTAAAGGTTTTACCAGTTTTTCACTAACGATATTCACTGGAGTGTTCAGTTACCATTGTCACTTGGATTCCTACAAGCTGTGTTAGAATTTTATTTCTTATAATTTTAGCCTCCATTTATCTAATGCAGGGTTTCTCATCCTTGCACTATTAACAGTTCAGGCTGGATAATTCTTTGTTGTGGGGGTTGTCCTGTACACTGTAGCATGTTAAGCAGCATCCCTGGCCTTTATTCTGTTTCAAGCAATGTCAATACTAACCCCTCCCACCTCAAGTTGTGACAACCGTGCCCCCACATGTCCCCTTGGGGGCAAAGTCACCTTCTGTTGAGATCACTGATCAAATGACTTTTTCATTGGTATTTGACCTAATATAAGATAGCAACACAATTTTCTCATATTCAGTTATAAAATATTAAGTGTTTTAGTACTTAGTTCTGCCAAGATATTTCTGTGCACAGAAAAAAATAGCATAAAAAGGTAAGATTTTCAAATGGTTATTATTTATAAATGATATCTGAATCTTCATTATAAAAAAGAGTCTGATTGTTGTTCAGTAATACTTCAGTTGGCAGTTCTAAGCCCTTATGCTGTGTCAGGCCTTGTGGTAGGACTTGGGGTCCAGAAACAAGTATTTTCCAGTCTCTGATGCTAAGAGAGATTTAGATTCTAAAATAGATAATTTCAATATAATATAGTAAGTGAAGACACAGTTATGGAAAAGATTTTCTGCTCTGGAGAAATAAGAAGGCCCTTTTTGACTCCTATGAACTAACGTTTCTCTTAGGACCCTTAATAATGGCAAACTAATGGTGTGTAGGCACCACTGGCAAGAATACTTCACCCTTCAATGAACACCCTGTAATGATGTGATGGAATTACCTTCCAATTAATCTCAAATCCTGAATATCAGTACAGGGCAAATCTGGTTAAAGTTTTATTAGAACCACATCACGTAATCATCTTCTTGGTTAACCTGTTAGCATCAGTAGCTTCTTTTTAAGGTGAGAGAGCCTCTGCAGGTTGCAAGAAATGACAGGCAGCCTCTGTTCTCGGGAAAGTTGTTTAGCGTCTTGAGTATTAACTAAAGAATTTCTTTCTAGAATCTCTTCCATGTAATTTCATTAGGATGTAAGCTCCGTGACGGCAGAGGTCTTGTCTGCATTGGTCACTGATGTTTGCCATGCAACTTATAACAGTACCTGGCACATAGAAGCTTTTCAAGAAATACTCGTTCAGTGACTTTTTCTACTCAATTGTAGCAATCATTTGTCTATTCCTCCAGTAGAGTACAATTATTCTAGGATTCTTACAAATGGATACAAGGCCCATGCACAATAACTAAGGTTGAATTTGTATTTTTGAACTAATTCACTACTAGAAAACCGAAAATCTTAATTGTTAGACTCAGGCAGGCTCGAAGAAGCTACTGTTTATATTTCAAAGTAGTTTCAATGTGGCCTGCAAAAAAAGGCCTAATCAGTCTATATCTAGATATAATAAAACCCTTATTGCTATAGAGTGAGTATCTACCATACAAATTCTGATCTGCAGAAATGACACTTGTTTCAAAAGCCACGATATATGGATTGCCCTAGGTTCTATCTTTACATCGACTGGAAGGGAAAAAGGAACAAGCAGGGATGATATGACCAACTTTCAAGATGGTGATTTGGAGTAACTTATTCCAGCTCAACTTTCCAGAAAGTGATATCTGCAGCTCTGTGGGGATGACTTCATACACAAACTAATTTGTACGTGTTCCAAATGGCCAGACTCCCCAAGCCCATGAATGTGGGTGTAGACCTACATCCAGTGAGCATTTTTCAATATGCTGGCCGATAGCACAGTTTTATGTTAAACTGATGATTTAACTTTCTTGACTCAGATTTTTAACCCATAAATATAAGGGCTGGGTTAATTTAATTTTTAGCTTTACAATAGATGGGCGTTTATTATGAGTATACTTATGGTAGTATTATGCCACCAGAAGTGTAAATGTGAATGAAATATTTCACTCACTTTTGGACTCTGCTGAATTACCTCTATGTCTGAAAAGTAAAGGTACGAAGATATGAATTTTCTGGCATTATAGCCCGGTGAAAGGCACTCACTATCAGCTCTAAGCCAAAATGGCTGCCATGGCCAAAATGGCCACCACAGACTATGCCCAAGTTAGCCATGGAGAAGACGATGGCTTCTTAGAGACCTCCACCCAGAAACCCAGACATACCTACACTTGCATGTTCATTTACTACAGAAGATATTTTCTCTTATTCTTTCTCTCATGATGTTTATTTTTCTTCTTGGGCAGAGTCAAATTTTTTGAGTTTACTTAGGCAACTTCTACAGGTATCTCCACCCCACCCCCCTTTTTTTTCCTTCAGATCCTCATACAACTAAGCTGAGGATAGAATAATATACCTCTTTCTGTCTGACTCCCTTCTGTTCTTACTATCAAAAATATTTTTCAGCAATCTGCATCTCCACCCTTTTAATCTCTCTAACTCTGGCCCATTTCACTTAATGAAATAACAGGAATTATGCCACAGAAATTTTGCATATATCCTTCAAATCACTAATATTCTCACACAAGCTATTGTACTAAACAATGCGATCTTATTTGAACCCAATAAGTATTAGTTCTGGAATGTTATTTTTCACATCTATAATTCTGTAATAATAATTAAAATACTACTAACAATAATAGCAAAAACAATAATATAATAACTTTTGCAAATAAAATTGATCTTCGAGGCAGGCAGATATAAAACAACTTTGTGAGCATGATGAAGCAATGCCAATAATTAGACTGCGCAAAATTGGAAAAAACTTTTGCAGATTCACAAACATAGCAAATTCTTTAGAACTGATACGAGTAGATGAAATGATGGTCAATACATTCTCAGTGCTTCTGGTGGTTAAGAACGTGTGCAAAAGAGGTAGGAGAGCTCCTTGTCCTCAAAAAGTAACAAGAGCATCAGAGACAAATTGGTAGAGAAGTAAAGACATGGATTATTTTTAGAATAGATAATTTAATTGTGTGCTTTATAGCAATAAAACCTCAAATATAATTTGTGTTACCTAAGTTTCTATAGATATTTTTCCTCCACATATCTTTATTTCATATATGTATATGTTTTCTGTTTACATGTATAGTGATGAAGCTATCAGGTTTATATCAGAAATAAGTATTTACAATTAGCAAAACCTACAGTGTGATGATGGACGCAAGTTGAACTTGTGCACTTCTAGGAAGTAAAATGCTACACTGTATGCCAATGATCATGAAAGATCCATGTATTTATAATGAACCTCTCACCAAAAGAACTTAAGCCAGATGTCAGAGAGGGACCCCAGAGACCATGGTTCTCCACTAAATACACAGAACAGAAATGGCATCTACAGTGGTACTGAACTTATGTGCCCTGTCTCACCATCACGCTTGCCCTGGAGACCTTGTTCAAGGAGAGAGACAGAAATTCAGTGTTCGTTGAGCCGTTCAGTCTTTGGCACATTTGCTGAAATGACAACTAGGAGAGAAATTAATGACAACTGTGATTTTTTGATACAGAGTCTTAGGGAATTCTAAACTGAGAATTTTGACAGTTGAATGATTGTAATTAACTACAAAAATATCAACTAAAAAACAAGGCATAGGCCTCAGGAGGATCTTGCGAAGCTTCTCTTGTGATCTGTTTTGTGATCTATTTTAGTATGAACTGAAATTGGCCTTTCAAAAGCAAGAGTTGAGTAAATTATGAGTGAGCATATTTTTTCTATTCAAATTCATTTTAAAATATGACATATAAGTTATTGCCAGAATCTTAACTCAAATTTTATTAAAACAGTTTAAAAGAGAAGCAAGAGGAGAAAGAGGGCAAAAAGAACGTATAGTACATAATAAATTGCACTTCAAAAATTCCAGGATCCCGGGCTGGCCCAGTGGCACAGCGGTTAAGTGCACACCTTCCGCTTTGGCGACCCAGGGTTCGCCGGTTCGGATCCCGGGTGCAGACATGGCATTGCTTGGCAGTGGTAGGCGTCCCACGTATAAAGTAGAGGAAGATGGGCATGGATGTTAGCTCAGGGCCAGTCTTCCTCAGCAAAAAGAGGAGGATTGGCAGCAGTTAGCTCATGGCTAATCTTCCTTAAAAAAAAGAAAAAAAAATTCCAGGATCTCTCCAGTGTAATATAAACAACAAATGAAACAAAGAAAACATGGTGCATTCCTTCATGTGTTGCATTTCCAAGACTGTGTTGTATAGTCCAAATGGCTTAAAACAAGAGATTTCGTTTACCAACAGTCATGCACCATGTAACAACCTTTCAGTCAATGAAAGTCCGCATATACAATAGCGGTCCCATAAGATTAGTACCATATAGCCTAGGTGTATATAAGTACACTCTGTGCACAACAATGAAATCACCTAACGACACATTTCTCAGAAAGTGTCCCCATTGTTAAGTGACGCATGACTGTATCTCATATTAAGTATCTAATTACTAATAGCATGATTCATGTGGTTTGTGTTGGCAATATCTGTAGCAAATGTCAGAAAACTCATCACTTTTGAATCTAGTATAGCAAAATATGCACTAATTGGAAAAATTGTAGTCTTTAGCTGTGACAAGTCATGCTCCTTTTAAGTTTAGGTTTTATCCTCAAACCTACTTTATTTTAGCTGCTTTGAAAAATTAAAGTAAGCTTTTATGACTAATTAGCTTTTTAATTTTTAAAAATTTTGTGTATTTATTAGCTTTTTTGCTAATTGGTTCTGAGACCCTGGCTACAACCTGAAGGGTTAGAAACTACTTACAGGGGCTGGCCCTGTGGCGCAGCAATTAAGTGTGCACGATCCGCTTCGGTGGCCTGGGTTCGCCGGTTCGGATCCCCAGTGTGGACATGGCACTACTTGACAAGCTATGCTGTGGTAGGCATCCCACATATAAAGCAGAGTAAGATGGGCACGGATGTTAGCTCAAGGCCAGTCTTCCTCACCAAAAAGAGGATGATTGGCAGCAGTTAGCTCGGGGCTAATCTTCCCAGAAAAAAAAAGAACAAAAACTACTTACTTTTCTAGAATAAAATACTAAGTCACTGAAACTTTAAGGTAATCAACATCATATTAGAGAACAGTATTTTTACAATGATAGTCTACACAAATAAGTTGCCATTATTTAATTAGTTTGGATTTGCTTTTGCAAGCATAGTGTGATATTGTGATTTATAAGAAATATATTTTTGTTTATTCAGAAGAACAAAATCCATTTCTCATGTATATTTGATCTTCGCCACAGTTCCTGTTCTCAGAGCTCCCAAAACCCTTGGAATTTCTTTTTTTTTTAAAGATTTTATTTTTTCCTTTTTCTCCCCAAAGCCCCCCGGTACATAGTTGTGTATTCTTCGTTGTGGGTTCTTCTAGTTGTGGCATGTGGGACGCTGCCTCAGCGTGGTCTGATGAGCAGTGCCATGTCCGCGCCCAGGATTCGAACTAACGAAACACTGGGCCGCCTGCAGCGGAGCGAGCGAACTTAACCACTCGGCCACGGGGCCAGCCCCCCTTGGAATTTCTTAAGTGTTGAGAGTGACGAAGATGTCTTTTGTTATGTTACTGTGGTGACTTTTGGACAGCGCCTAAGGATGGGGGCTGGTTACCAGAAGATCCAGCCATGTAATTAGAGGTTGGAACTTTCAGTCCCAGCCCCCAACCCTCTGCGGAGAGGAGAGGGGCTGGAGGTTGAATCAATTGCCAATGGCCAATCATTTAATCGATCATGACTATGTAATGAAGCCTCCATAGAAACCCAAAAGGACAGGATTCAGAGAGGTTCCAGATTGGTGAAGGCATGGAGATGGGGGAGAATGGTGCCCTCTGAGAGGGCATGGAAGCTCCACACCCTTTCCCCGGCATCTCCTCCACCAGGCTATTCCTGAGTTACATCCTTCTACAATAAACGAATGATATAGTAAGTAAAATGTTTCTCCGAGTTTTGTGAGCTTCTCTAGCAAATTAATCAAACCCAGGGAAGGGATCTTGAGAACCTCTGATTTAAAGCCAATTAGTCAGAAGTATAGGTAACAACCTGGACTCGTGACTCATGCATGAAGTACAAGGGGGAGGTGTGGGAACCTCCACTCTGTAGCTGGCGGGCCAGATGCACAACTAGCAACCTGGGCTTGCGACTGGCATCTGAAAGGGGGTGGGGGGAAGTCTTGTAGGACTGAACCCTTAACCCAAGGCATCTGATGCTATCTCTGAGTAGACAGCGTCAGAACTGAGTTGAAGTCTTGGACACCCTGCTGATGTCCGAGAATTGTTTGTTGGTGTGGGGAATCCGCCCCCAAACATGTTGGAATGGGGTCCAGGAACCCAAAAGGCATAGCAGCCCTTATCTTGATATTAGCCTCGCTACAGAATAGCTGGGTACCAAATATTCAATTAACTTTTTATGTATATTTCTTCACTTCAGACAGTCATTTTATTTTGCCCTCTCTCCCAAGTTTTCAGAATAAAATATATTTACTTTGGAGAAAGCTGCTTTTTCTGTGCATTGGTGAGTTGAATACAAACTAACTTTGTGTCATTGATTACAAATTCAGGTAGCAGAATTCTACGCCAAATGGGTACACACTTGAAAAACTGTGCTTCAGGTCTAATTCTGCCCATAAAAGGAAGGGAAAGTACTTTGTTCAGATCAAGCTCACTAACTGTACAAGCTAGCACTATTGTGGAGACATCACACCTGCTTTTACATCCTTCCCACAGAAAACAACAGATATAAGCAGATCAATCAACCTGTGTTTCCATTTAACCATAAGCTTTGTTCTTGCTTAGCATCCATTCTGCGGCCAGGGTGAAAGTAAACAGATGTATTTTGATGCTTGCGAACACGCTATGTCTTTTAAGCCGATTTCTTCTTTTAGCTCTAATAAAGAATGGTAAGGTCACTGCATCAACTATTCAGGAGCTTCAACGTGCCTGGGGCTGGAAACCAAGAGATTTGCCTTCTAGTCTCGCTCTTTTTCTGCCATTTGCTTTGAGAAAAATCCTATAGATTGTATATGGTTCAACTACTCGTGGATCAGATGGGGAGGATCAGCCCCACTCTGCCTCACCGTCTGGATTGTTGTGACACTCAGATGGGAGGCAGGAGACTCTCCCAAGATTGGAAGTGCTATGAACATACTGGACAGCTGCATTTCTCAGTGACTCAGCTGTGAAGTTAGTCAGGCTATTTCTAACGCTTTAGATTTTGGGGGTTTTGGTTCATTTTTACACTTTGGCAGACCATAGGGGTAGTGGGGCTGGTTCATTAATATGAAAATAGGGACCACTAGGTTTTAGTTTTCTCAGAATATAGCTATGCCCTCTGAGAATTATCTGCATACACCCACCTTGGGGCCCTTTACAGGTATTAATAGAGTCCCAGGGGTTGCTTCCCTGGGGAGCCAGCATGACTTAGTGAGCTAGACCGAACATTTAAATATTTAAGTCCCAAGCACTAAGATATGCCTGTGTGCCCATCTGTAAGGTCCTTAGCCTTGCTGAGTTTCATCCGGAAAATTGAGCCTGCAGAACATTACTTAGGCGCCTAACAATAACATCTTAGACGTCATATTACTGTGTAAACATGTGAATATATGTCATAGAAGATGTATTTATCAATTTGTATGTCCTTTGTTAAACAGTATATGTGAAACTTCAGAAAGTATAGGTGCTAGGTGATAAATGGAAACTTTAGAGACAAGTACTTTGGGGACTAATGCTCATAGAGAATCTGAACAAAATTTCCTAATCTTTCTCTTTCTTATAATAATCTCTTCTTTCATTTTCCAAAAAGCCTGCTAGTACATTTCTTTAACGTATCTACCACATTACCAAATGATAGTTTAGAGCTGAGAAAAAACTCTAGAATTTTCAAATGTCTTTATAAAACACACTCGAAAGCCCAATATTTGATATTGAATAGGCTGACATGTCTCTAAATGTAAGCTAAGAATTGATGTATAATGTTTTCTTCTCTCAAAATCAGAATCATGTGAAACATACCTTTCTGAGGTATCTATATAAAATATATTTGTGATATGGCCGTAAGGACGCATATTGCACACCTCAAAAGGTCAAAAGTACAGATCTCATTGTGTGAGAATACAATATAGTTCAGTGAGATATTTTATTTTTGAGTGCGAGATTACTTTTTTTTAGAAAAAAACAACCTCTAAAGTCTGATTTCAGTACGAACGTCAAAAAAGTCATAAATAAATGATAACATTGTCAATCCAATATAATCAATAAGGGAATTCACACCCGTGTCTGTTCTGATCTCATTAGAAACCAATAAGGCAGTAGTGCGTTTATTTCTGTTATAAAATCCATCTTTACAACTAAAAAAGAGGAGGAACTTTTATTCAACACTTAGATTCCACATAACACAGCAACTAGTGAATTAAAGAGCAAAACCTACATAATGTTTGTCACCTTGATTTTTATAACCCTACTGTGCCACATCTTAAGAAAAGGTTATTTTCTTTCCCTTCACAAGGCTAAGTACCGTAATGCAAAAAAAGGGAGAAGCATAGGCTGAAGGGTCAAACACATACCCTTACCAAAAAATCCATTTTGCTATTTTACCCATTATCTATTCTAAAGGGAATTGAGAAAGCCACACCCTGAAGTCATACACAATTCAACAATTCCAATAAAGAAAATCAGGGTCAAAGTATTGCACATCAAACAGCAAAGAGGTGTAAATTGTTCAGAACCTGTTATTATAAAATAACCTGAAGATCATGCAAATACAGTCGTTCTGTGTCCTGTTCATGTCATTTGTGATTCAAGAGATGTATTTTGTCCTGGCCTTTCAATAGGCTATCAGCGCACTTTTGTCTTCTCTGCATGAACTGCCAAGCAGTTTTACAGATCAGAACATCTATCCCCTGTTAGAAGTATTAAATGTCACTGTCAGTTTATCCCTATGAAAAATGAAGTATATGTTAGTGGGGCTGTCATGCCATATATATAAACAGTTCACCTTTCACTTTGTTTCAGTAGAGAGGCTGACATTTGATTTTTTTTAACTCAGCCTTGTTTTCTCCAGTGAATATTAGAGGCCAGCACCACTATAATCCATCCTTTCTCACTGACAATATGGAATTTGCATAATGCGTTCAAGAAAATGCATTGATCTACAGCTGTCCTCTTTCTGGAATAAGGCTCAGGGGCTGAATAGCAGTAGGGGCATTTTTTTCTAACCTGAGGTATCAGTAAATGCATCAGACTTGGGAATGGTTCACCTGTATTGTCGGCAAAACAGAACATAATCATTTGCCTTTCTGGGCTCTTATTTTACAGCTGTATATATAGACTGCAAGGTGCCATTCTACAGCTGATGACTCCGCCAGATATAAAAACACCATTGCATTGATGTTGCATCTGCCATATCTACGTAATTTAATTTATTAATATGTAAACTGAGGTTCAAAGATGTTAAGTAATTTGCCTGTGGTCATATAGTTATTAAACAGAAGGGTTGATATTTAAACTGATTTGTTATACTCTATCTTTCCTTTTCTCATTACACCACACTGCATTTTAATAGTAAGGTTCCTTTAATATTTGTATAAAATCTTTATATATCGATGCAATCCCTTTTTCTGGTTGCCATTCTCTTTTATCAACTAATGCATATTGCTTAGCCTAGCAAGTCTTCCATGATCTGCATCCCATCTATCTCTCCATACTCATTTCTCCACTTGCTTCTTAACCCCAGTGCTTTAAACAATTCAAATAATTTAAAGTTCACTGAATGATTCACTCTGCCTCATGTGTTTGCTACTCTGTTTTAAATGTCCACTTTAAAACTCTTCTCATCTTTCAACCCACAGTTCAAGAGTAGATTCCTTTTATAATGCTTTCTGTGACTCCTCCTCCGGGTAGAATTGAGCACTCTCTCCTCCGTGACCTCACTATATCCTACATGGACTCTTGTCACAGCAGCTAAAATAAGCTCAGAGACTCTTTCCTCAGTTGTGTCCAGCCTACTATGAAGTGCATCAAAGGCATTCCTGGTTTCTGTTTCAACGTTTCTGATCTCCGGCGTTTTTTTATTTTTTTGGTTCTTTCCATCTCTTTGCTTACATTGCCCATCTGTGCCTGCATGCTGTCTACTTTATCCATTAGAGCCCTCAGTATATTAATCATAGTTGTGTTAAATTACTAGTCTGCTAATTCCAGCATCCATGCCTTAACTGAATCTGGTTCTGATGATGCTCTGTTGCTTCAAAAGGTGTTTTTTGCCTTTTAGTATGCCTTGTAATTTTTTCTTGATAGCCAGACATGATGTACTGGGTAACAGGCACTGCTGTAAGTAGGCGTTTATTAATATGCTGGTAAGGTATGGGAGGAGGAGAAGTGTCCTCTAGTCCTGTGATTAGGTCTCAGTCTTTCACTGAGCCTGTGCCTCTGGACTGTGAACTTCACAAGTGTTTCTCAGCTTCCCTAATCTCTTCAGGAGGCAAATTATCCACTAATTCTTCCTACATTTAAGAACTGGTAATTTCTTCAAAAATGAAAATAAGCAACCATGGTAAAAAAAAAAAAAACCTCAGTAGTTGAGCCTCAGTTGAGGCTTTACTGCTTTTAAAACAAGACTTAGAATGGATGTTGGTTAATTATATGATAACTTTTTAAGATAAATGCAAAAGCAGTGATCAAGATTAAACAACTCTCGCAGTTAGACCATCTAGAAATTAGCTGTCGGAGGAAAATTAATTCTTAGGTTTGAGAGCAACAGTTAATAAACAATGAGTGGTATAATGCACAGCAGCCAGCGATCAGATAGATGAAGGTGGTTGAACGAGCTTTTCTTTCAGAGATGTGCATTCTTTATCTTTGGGTCTCCTATCAGGGATGTCTGCATAGCAAATATTTCTTGAAGATGACAATGGATCTCATAGAATATGGTAAGAACAAAATTATGTTAGTGTAGTAGCTAAAATAATTCCTCCTCTCTAAGAATAGGTCAAGACAGATAAACATACTGCTTATCTATCTATATTTACCTTTTACTGTTGGGTCCCTAAAATTTTACACTGCAGGTATTCTTAAAAATGGGCATTTCCAAGAATGCACTATACTGTTTTCTAACTTACATACCTTTGCTGTAGCCTTCCCTAGAATACTTCCCACCCATTCCCCAAACCCTTTGCCTAGTTAACTCTCAGTCTTTAGCTCTAATTTTGAAGTCATCTCCTCTAAGAAGACATTTCTGACTGAGCTAGTTCGGAGCCTCATCTTTGTGTTCCATAGCACACTGAGCTATTGCTAAAGAAAACCAGAGCCAGACACTAGTTAAAGTGGTAAAACCAGGTTTTACTCAGGAAATATTGCAATAGTGGGAAAGCGATCTCAGTATAGAACTGGGCTCATTTCTGAATATAGCAAAGACAAATGGGGATTTACTACCAAGGAGCAGGTTAGGGGTGAGGGTCGGTGGGTGGATAATTTCTAAGAGGAGGCATCAAGGGTAGGGCCAATTCTTGCTATACTGACCTAACAGGATTCTTGCTGAAGGCAGGCCAGGGTGATCAGATTAGATGTTGAGGAATTCTTGCTAAAATTCAGCTATGCAAGCCTGAGGACAAAACCCAAGGGTTAGGCCAGATTGAGAAAAGGGCTTAGAGGAGCCTGACCAAAGTTTGGTCAAAGAAAGAGTCTTCCTTACTATTACAACATTTATCACACTGAACTGAAATATCTTTAAAAAAATTTTGGGCATATCCCCACCAGACTGGAAACTTCAGGAAGGTAGACATCAATCTGCATTCAATGTTGTATCCCTAACAAATAGCACAATGCCTGGGGGCCCGCCCGGTGGTGCAGCGGTTAAGTTTGCATGTTCCACTTCGGAGGCCCGGGGTTCCCCAGTTCGGATCCCGGGTATAGACATGGCACTGCTTGGCAAGCCATGCTCTGGCAGGCATCCCACATATAAAGTGGAGGAAGATGGGCACGGATGTTAGCTCAGGGCCAGTCTTCCTTAGCAAAACGTGGAGGATTGGCAGCAGATGTTAGCTCAGGGCTAATCTTCCTCAAAAAAAAAAAAAAAAAAAAATAGCACCATGCCTGGCACAGAGTGGGCAATCAATCAATGTTTGTTGAATTGAAATTAACTTTTAAAGGACAGAACATAAGATAAATGTAAACTACTAATTTGTAAAATATAATGTTGGAGTCAGATATTCATTAGGATTTAGACACTGTGATTCTACAACCAAATGATAAATCCTTCGAAGTACAAACTTTTGATTGAAATGTTTATATATATTTAGTAACTGTAAAAATGGGAGCTATTTAATTTAATTGACTCTTTGGTCTATCACTAAAATTGCTTTGTTTCAAATCATTAATTATCATAATAGAGAATGATCTTGTTTATACTAGAAACAAGGCTAGGATAGGACTAGATAAATGCCTCAAGTTGTTCTTCAAATCTATCAGCATCACAAGTTATCAAAATTTTATCTAATATTAGCATATTAGCTCCTGTAAAGATGGCTATGTCCTTAGATATTCCATGCAGATATTGATCACTTAAGAATAATATCTAGATGATGACAAAAGGTCTGATTAATTGGTTTTGTGGCGGCAAAGTCAAACATCCAGTTAATTAGGTTTCGTTTTCATTTTTTAATTCATTGTTTTGTCAACATGTGAAGACACTTTCCTTGTTGTCTTAAACTGCAAAATATAACAAGCATTTGCATAGAGTATAATGGCACTTCTATAATCGGACCATTATCTCAGACGTCCGTGCTTAAGCATACCCGGAGAATTTTCCTTTTGTCTTTTTCAGAGTTATGTTATGAATGCATGCTCTTAGCAAAAGATGCTATCCTATTGAGACAACATGGCATCACATATGGTATGCCAAATTACCCACTCTGTAGAGACACCTGTGGTTCACCAACAGAATGTGGTGGATTATCACTAAATGTACAGACATTTGACAGTTTAAAACAAATCTGCTGCGTTATTACTGTAGTTTTTTTTCCTCAAAAGTTCTGCGGCCCAGTTTGTTCAAAATAAATATCATGATACAAGAATGAAACTTCAAGCCTGTTTATTACATTGCCTGTATAATTAACCTTACAATGTACTGTTCAGTCAAACAATATAGTCATGATGAAACTGTTGCAATCTATAAATGTATTATATACTTATGTAATATATAGCACTTTAATTATAACTTATTTAAAAGGAAAGATCACTCTCATATACATAAAATGCAACCTTAAATTATGAAATGAAAAATATAAAAATGAAGCAGTGATTGTAAAATTCCCAGTAGAAGATAAATTCCTTACCTTGAACAGCAGCCTCCTTGTAAAACTAAATAGATATTTAATATTTATTGGACATTAGGAATATATTAGATGTTATAGCAAAATTTGAAATATCTTGACTATATTCTAGAGATAATTTGGGGGGCTGAAAAATAACATATTTTTTTGTTAATTCTTTATAATCTTCCTGAAAAGAAGTCCACAGACTCCTATTTTGAAAATTCTTTTGAAATATCTCATAATAAGTTTCATTCTAGTTCCTTTTACATATTATCTCTTTTCATCAAATCTAAGTCACTTCAATACCCTGAAAAACAAGCTTTTTAAAATCAGAATATAAAAATTCACTGAAAATTGTCTCAATATCTACGGCCATTTAGTTAGAGGAAAAATTTACTCATTATCAATATGATACCTAAATTAATTTAGATTTATTTCTCTTCAGTTTATACAAATAAATGTAAGACAGTCAAATATCTGATTCTGTATTCATCCAACAGATAGAGGCTCTGGATTAAAAAAAAGAATAAAATAAATGAAAGTACCTTTCTTCCTTTGAAGTTTCAGAGAACCAGTGTGTAGTTATTGCCATCACTATCAATAAGGCACTTTAGAAATACCATTGAAGGAGGCCAACAAGTAATTCTAATCTTCCTCTGGCCTTTATGATGCTAGTTCTGGTCACTCTAATCTGTATAATTTTCTCCAATTGTGAATCCAGCTCCTCATTGTATTTGCTTTGCAGCACGTTTCTAATGCAGCTCTTGTATCTTTATAGGGCCTCATCATGAAAATTTCTGTGGCTTAAAAAACTTTTCTTGTAATTGATACTCAGCTGAAATATTCTTTGCGATGCAGAATGAAAATTAGATTTAAAATGTAATCAAGTTACAAAATGTTTTATAGTGGTTGTATTCTGCTTTTTATATATTTATCCAAACAATTTATCTTTCAAATGATTTAAGTTCCAGGAATCAGGATCCTTTTGTAGATCTCCCTAGTTAATGACATTTAATTTTGAAAAAAAATTACCTTAATCTATAAAAAGCAAGTGATTCCTCCTACCTTTTATTTTCCTTTCTACAACATCAATTCCTATCTTCATCTGCAAAGGTAGAAAATATAATGGAGGGGGTGAATATATTTCTAGTTGTTTTTCCTTGAGGAAAAGTGGCAAAATCCTTTGTTTCCCTTTAGGGATGAACTAAAGGGAGATCTTGCAACTGTAAGAAGCAATGCCAGAAACTTGTGACATCATAGAGGTCCGAGAGATGCAGGGAGGAATTAGGCAGAAAACAGAGAATCTGAGCATGAGGTACGATGGGGGACTGTTTTGAGTGTCCAGATCAGAGCAACTTAGCGGTTTCAGAATCGGACCTTCACAATGTCTTTGAATCACTCTGTTTGAATCAAGTGCTCCAAATCAGAGAACACTCAAGTGCAAAAGATGCCTTGTCAAAAATGCCTTTCAAAACTAAATGGAAATGCCTTATAGGTTATCCCTGTTATGTCCTCTGTTGGGCCAGATTGGTGAGAGCTGGCTTTAATTGAACTTTTCACAATGAGAAATGTGCATTTTTAAGTGAGATGAATTTCTGTAGAAACTGACATTTTATTCAGTTAAAATCAAAATGCCCAGTACAAACTTCTGCTGAATCATCTAGGTTTACATATGGATATTAAATATTTGATTTGTGCCTAAAGAAACGCTCTCATGTGTAAGCTGATGTGTAACCGGAGTTGGAGTAAGAGTGAAGAGGCAGGACTGCAACAAGAGCCCTTACTGGAGGAAGCTCTGCTCTGAACTCCATGCTCCCAAAAGTATGTGGATTCAAATGAAACTAAAGAGGAAGAGATGTTCCCAAAAAAGCAAGAATATTAACATTGAACCACAGGACCTCCAACATGTATCAACTCTCTCAGAATGCTAACATTTTATTGATATTTTACAAATGATATAAAGCTAAGACTGACGAAAAATACATTATAATAAATCTGTATAAGAATAAAATAACTGGGCCGGCCTGGTGGCACAGTGTTTATGTGTGCAAGTTCTGCTTCGCTGGCCTGGGGTTCGCTGGTTCGGATCCCGAGTGCTGACATGGCACTGCTTGGCAAGCCGTGCTGTGGCAGGCATCCCACATATATAGTGGAGGAAGACGGGTATGGATGTTAGCTCAGGGCCAGTCTTCCTCAGCAAAAAGAGGAGGATTGGCAGCAGTTAGCTCAGGGCTAATCTTCCTCAAAAAAAAAAAAAAGAATAAAATAACTAAATAATAGCAAAATTAAAAATAGCATTTGGGACAGAAGTTCACCTGTCATTTTAACATGTGCCTGAAATCATTTTGTATACAAATAAGTTAAAAATAGAACATATTTTTAAATTTCCTGAAGAACATCTAATATTCTTATTTACTAAGAAAATCTAAACAATGAATTTTTGAACTTTTTTCTCTGTCTCAATAGATTATATATCACCTGAAAAGTAAAGAGTTTTGCCAAGACGAGACAGTGCCTAGTTATTCATATTGGCTAGGAAAAAAATATGTCTGTTGTTAGCCACTGCTCCGCTGCTATGATTATGTTAGACAAAAATTGATGTACATATTGGGAAAAATACTTCACAGTCACCTATTTTTATTCACTTTCACAGCAATTTCCCAGGGAAACAAGACATATCAAAATTAAAACAGCAGCAAGGAAATCGTTTACGAAGGTGAAGCTGAGGAAAGCAAAAGTGACAGCAGTTATAGAAAGCGGCAATAGCTCTTGAAGTTAAGCTGCTCTGTCACATACCATCAATTGGACCATTATCTGGTGCAGGAGGGCTGTAATAAATTGTCAGATTTGCTTCTTAGCTGAAATGATGGGATGGAAATTGCGCTGTGTATGTGAGGGTCGGGTGGGGGTGGGGGAGAGTGGGTATATCAGATTTGCCCACATGTAAGTCCTACAGTGACTGACAGTCTGGCACTAGACGTATAGTTTCTTCACATAAATTGTAACTTGGGCATCTGGATATCCTGATTCTTTAAGGACAGAAAGGTCAGACAAAAAGAAAGTGCTATTAATAGCGACAAGAAATATTTACTTTGCCTTTTTTGAGGCATATTCTCATTATAATTCTGCCAAATTGTGCTTCAGACTCTCCTTCTACATAAGTATTGTTTGAGAGTAGTCTACATGCTTATTGATGACAGCTTCCTAGTTATTTGAAATAAGAGCTAATGTCGCCTCAGTAATATTTTTCTTGTTTCCTCTGCATTTCAAAAACGGCAACAACGGCATATGGGGAAGAATTACGTAGCTGGGAGTTAGGTGACCCGGTTTCTAGTCCAGATCCTAGTATATAAGAGATGCTTAATGACTGTTAGTTTCCCTCTTCACCCCTGGGTAAAGAATTGTTTGGCTACAGAAAGATCAAGTTCATAAAAGCTCCTTTGTGCAACGTATGGGAACACCACTGGTAGGAAAAGAATAATTATTGATCTTTGAGATAACCTGTCAATTTTCTCATTAAGTCATATTCTCATTCGAGCCTTATGATTCCTCCCTTTTCTTTTTTGAGACTCATATTGAAATATGCCACAATTTAAAAGAAACGGAGATATAGTCAGAATCTGACTTTAAAGATTATAGAATCTTTAATAACAGAATATGTTTTCATTTCAGACATTTTAATTTGTAAAGTAATTGTCACACTTGGGTGAAAGTAAACATGCAGTATAGAACTTGAGAGTGAGTGAAATTAAATACTTCCTTGATTCAGGACAAACCTAAATCTTGATGTAATTGGAATTTATAACTTATTGAGGACAACATTGAAATAATTAACTAATAGGGACCATCACCAGGCCATAACATCTTGTGTAAAGAGCTGCTCTCAGCTGATTATTTCATTCCTTTCAGTGATAGTGAATGAAGGCTGTTTTCCCCTCTTCCTGAATAATGACTTGGCAATAAGATAAACACTTGAGCTGAGTCAACATGGTTAAAAGAATTAAATAAAAGGACAACAATCTTGCAAACGTCTGTCTCTGAATCTTTTACCTCAGCTCTCAGTATAAATTTGGAGAAAGGGGTTTTGTCTGAATTATCCTGATGTAATAATTGCCTCAAATCTCTACTTTGCTTAACCATGAAGATGCAACCGGAGGGCATTTAGTGCATTACTGCCAATTTTCAAGGCACTAAATTGTCCTGAAGAGGCCTTGAAAAGCTAACTATTTTGTCAGAGTAATGTAACTTACTAGCTGGGAGTGATTCAGGTATCGGGGTGAATCTGACTAAGTCTTCCTAACAAGGCCTCTCTGGATTAACAGACTGTATCTTGGGTAGTTCGGAAGGTGCAAGTTTTCTTAATAGAATTCTCCCGCTTGTGCATTTTATAAGATTGTTAAGAAATTCAGTTCGCATTATCCTAACTCATCTCTCGATTTTTAAGTACAGCTTCCCCAAACACATCCGATTCACTTTGCTTTTCAATTACTGTGCATGAAAGGAATTCTTAAATTATGGAAATCCATTCTCAGGCTTTCAATTATCTTAAGTGTTTATCTCTAAGAAGTGCACATTAAGCAATACCTTTTAAAGCTGCTGAATGTTCAGACTGCAGACAGCAACACTGAGTGAGCTGGGTGGTGCTACAGGCCGGTTTCCCCGGACGTTATTTAGGAGTAGAAAAGGATTGCCTGTAGTGATTCCAATTTCTCACCGGATGCTGTGTCTTTGCATGTGGCCAATATACATTCCTGGGCTATCTCTTCTGGAGAGATGAGTACACCTAAAAATTGCTACTGTCTGTGATCCAGGTCTGAGAGGCATTTCTGTGGCAGGTGTGCGATTCTAGGATTCCCAGAACTATACTGACCCCAGGAAGAGACAATTGCAGAGTGTCTTTAGAACATGTTGCTGGCAGTTACTTAAATAAAAAGGGAAAACAGAGACTCTTACAATTCAAAATCCCAATTTGGGGCAGTAGGAGGTCAAATAATGTTAACGTGGAAAGAAGGGTGCAGCTTTGGAAGAGCGAGTCTGAGGTTGAATATTGTGTTCACTAGTTATTAACCTAATATGTTTCAACTGTTAAGTGAATGTCATTATTTCAACCTTAATGAAATAATGTGTTAAAACACCAAGTTCAGTGCCTGTAATAGAGTGTTTTCCAAATTTATTGTAGCTATTGTTGTTATTGTAACTGTTAGCATTATTAGTCCATAGATAGACAAAATGAGGCACAGAAAAGTTAACTGAACTGGATGTATTTGAAACCCGGTCTTAATTCAGCGCCATTTCTACTTTGAAGCATCTTAATGACAAAGAACAAAGGCAGGGCCCTGTTTGTGATAAGATTTCCCTACATTTTCTAAGAAACAATTCAAGGCAGCAGAAAAAGGAAACCTGAAGCTCTACATATGTTCTTTCCTTCTTAATGGTGCACATAATGTAATCAAAAGCTTTCAAGGAATTTTCACACTCCTGGACAATGAAGGGGTGCCTAAGAGTGTGACAGCTCTAGCTTCTTGATGGTAAACTGAGCAGAAATTTAATAAGGCCTTTATCTACGGCATCATGCAGTTATGTCTTTTCCTCATCTGTGCCTCTCTTTAAGAGTATTCCTTGAAATATGGATCATTATAAAATGATGCTGTGAGGAACCTCTTCCCCGAGTATTTATTACTTGGTGTTAAAGCAATGGATTACAAATCAGAACCTTTCGAAACCTCATCATCCATGAACCTGATTTCACATACCATCTTCTAGGTGAAGAACATACTAACATAATAGTCTATTTCTCGACGGCATCAACACATTCATGCAGATACCTGTCCATTTACCTGTGCTTCAGAAAGCAAAAGAATATTATCTACATGGTTCATTGAATTGAATCAGTGCTTCCTCTTATGAAAGAAAGATGAACACATCACTGGAAAGTGCAACAGTCTTTGGTAATTACAACATTTCCAAGATCAGTTAGCATATGAATACTGGGAGCTATTTTGGGGTTAAATATAATTATATTGAATTCACCAGAATGTCCTCCCTCATGTTAAAACATTTTTAGAGAACCAACTAAAATGTCTTGAGAAGACTGGGTTTTTGAAATACGGAATTGAGATGAGTTTCTCCTGAGAACTAAATTATTTAACTAGGACGAAATTACTAGAGGAATATTTACAGGATGATATCTGAAAAAAGAAAACTGTTTAAAGCCATAGCTACCATCTTTGTAACTACAGGCCATAAAACTGAGCCATCACCTCACAGTGGGTGTACAGAGTGCTGAAGCACAATGGGAAGACTGATTTTTTTTAGTACATTTATTAAATCAAAATATTTTGGGGGGCAAGCCAGGTGGCGTAGTGGTTAAGTTTGCATGCTCTGCTTCAGTGGCCTGGGGTTCGTGGTTTCAGATCCCCAGTGTGGACCTATACACTGCTCATCAAGCCATGCTGTGGCGGCATCCCACATACAAAATAGAGGAAGATTGGCACAGATGTTAGCTCAGCAGCAATCTTCCTCAAGCAAAAAGAAGAAGATTGGCAATAGATATTAGCTCATGGCGAATCTTCCTCACACACACACAAATATATATATATTTTTGGAGTATTTTGAAGTGTCAGCTTGCAAATTTAATACAAAGTGGGAGGCAACATTGAGCACTGGTTAAGACCATGGCTCTGCAGTTGGACTACTGAAGTTTTGCTCTCAGCCATACAATTACTAGCTGTGTGCTCTTGGGCAAGTTACTTAATTGTGCCTCAGTTTTCTCATCTGTCAAATGGGGATAATATTAGTACCTATCTCATGGGAATGTTCTGAGGATTAGATGAGAGATGCTATATAGAATGTGTTTAGAAAAGTGCCTCACATACATTAAGTCCTCGAGACGGGTCAGCTATGAGAATTAATTGAGATAGAATAATTTAAAGCACTTAGGATGGTGCTTATTCCACACAAGTTAGTTCTTTTATAGTTATAAAATATACAAGTAGTGTATGCCCATGCTTGCTACTGTTAAAACACAAGGAAAAGTGGAGATTCAATGGTGAATGTATTTTTTTATCATGCCGTGTACACATGCCTATTGCAAGTTGACTAACTTGAAGTTTTTCTCATTCTTTCTAAAAGAACAAGCCCAAATTGTTGTTTTACTGGCGATGGAAAGAAGCACTTTCTACGAAGAAAGTAACAGCCTTTATATTGTGAGGGTGCTAAAAATGTTACTATCGAAAATAATGAAAATTTGGAAATAAAGGGAGAAATGAAGTTTATGGAATTGATAAAAAATAAAGCATAGTGAGGAGTTCCTTAAGGCTTTGTACTACACAAGAATGAGAAAAGATCTGGCAACCACATCATGTGACATTTCATAAGATTTTTGTGACCATAAAAAGTTCCAATATATGATTATTATATCTATCAAAGACCTTAAACACTCAGACTTGAAATGAGGATTAAGCTTCTGAAGATTCACTTATTTAGACATGTTCATTTTATAAGGTCCCTTACATTCATTTTGTTAAAGTTTAATCTTTATTATTTCATTTTTTTTTTTTTTGAGGAAGATTAGCCCTGAGCTAACTACTGCCAGTCCTCCTCTTTTTGCTGAGAAATCCTGGCCCTGAGCTAACATCCGTGCCCATCTTCCTCTACTTTATATGTGGGACGTCTACTACAGCATGGCGTGCCAAGCAGTGCCATGTCCACTCCCGGGATCCGAATCGGCAAACCCCCGGCCGCCGAGAAGTCAAACATGCGAATTTAACCGCTGCGCCACTGGACCGGCCCCTCATCCTTGTTATTACAGATTCAGTGAAGTATAATTTACTTGCTATAAAATTCACCTATTTTAAGGAAACAATTCAATGATTTTTAGCAAATTTACAAAGTTAGGCAACCATTGTCACAATCCAGTTTTAGAACATTCTCATCAGCCCAAAAAATATTCTTTGTGCACATTCCTAACTCCAAGCAACCAGCAATCTACTTTTTGTCTCTATTGTCTGATTCTTAGTATAAATGGCTTTTAATATAAATGGAATCATACAATATGTGGTCTGGCTAGCTTCGCTTAGCATAAAGTTTTCAAGGTTCATCCATGTTGTAGCATGTGTCAGGACTCCAATCTTTTTTATAGCTGAATAATATCCCATTGTATGGACGTACTGCCTTTCGCTTTTTCATTCATCAGCTGATGGATATTTGGATTGTTTCCACTTTTTGGCTATTATGAGTGATGTTGCTATAAACATTCATGTACAGGTTTCTATGTGGATATACATGTTCATTTATCTTGGGGATATGCCTAGGAGTGGAATCACTGGGTCTTATGGTAACTCTTTGGTTAGCATTTTAGGTAACTGCCAAACTGTTTTTTAAAGCGACTGCACCATTTTGCATTCCCATCAAAATTTTGCAAGTAAGATCAGATAAGGTTTAGTGCTATCAAAATTCGCCTTAGATATAATTATTTAACAACATCTAGTTTAACAGTTTAAAGTGATAAAATTAATAATTATAAATCTCTCTTGTCCTTCAAAATTGATTTTAACACTTGCCACGGGCATAGTTTTATCTCATATGAAAACGTGAATCTTCAAATGATGTTATCAAACCAATCTTATCAATTAATGGAAATCCAGGCATTATGGCAAGTGTTTCAGGGAAATACATGATGAATATATTTTTCCATTTATGCACTAGTTTAGAGCTCATTTCTTACTATTTCATAAAGAAGATCTTTGCAAATACCCTAAGTTAATAAGTTGAGAGTTCAATGTCCAAATGTTCTAATGTGAGTTTACAGAAAGGGTAGTCTAATTGAAATCTCCTTATCTGAAGAAGTTACACACCATATTGAAAGATGTGACTTTTTTTTCTGTACAACAATAATAATCAGTTGATCAAGGTAAATACTAAAATTTAGTGTTATTAACAAGAGCTTGAATACATACATCTCACATTTTCTATGGAAAATTCCTTTCATTTGCAAGTGTATCTGGAGAAGCAACAGATCAAATAGAAAAGAAATTTTTTTCTTGGACTGTTACACTGCTTATCATTCAGTAAATGTGTATAGCTCATATCTGTTTAAGTAAAGAGAAAAGACTCATAGGTCTATATCGCGCTATAAATTTCTCTTTTGCCAAGTGAAGTCTTGAGAATTTCACCAGCCTCGGAGCAAAATTAAAGAAGTGACTGATTAATATCTTCTCGGCTGTGTGAACATAATTCTGCCTATTGAATTGAGGGGTTGTTAATATCTCGCAATCATGCTTGTGCCAACTTGATTGCTGAGCTCAAAATATTTCCAGTCACAGGAGGTTGAAAAAGCATGTGGGTTTTAAAAAAGGAACAGGGAGAAGATGGTGACTCTAAATGAAAAAGGGACAAGACTAAGCAAAAGTCTTGATATCACAAATTTAGAAAATAAAAGATTCTGTGAAATGTCCTGATATCCCTTGGGGAGATGAAGAAATAAAACTGGGATTTTTCAGCTGGATTAGAGTTTGACTTATGAGCTTCTTCTGTTAACAGAAGTAGAACAGGAAGAGAATAGAATTTACCCTCCAAAGGACAAAAGTGTTTTGAAAAATTCCTTCCAATTCACATAGTTTAACAACAAAAACAATTTTTCTATTACGCAATGCTCAAGTTGGTTAAAAAAACCCCTGAGGGAACATAAACATTATTGAATCATATAATTAAACTATGGTTTATATATGTATAGGTTTATTACAAATACTTTAAAATTTCAAGTTTTATCAATGTTTCCCTGTTGAAAGTATATATTTGCATTGTATTTTTTAAACTTCCTTCTTTACTGATATCTATTGATTAAAAATGTTTCATTATGCATATATAATTAAGTAAAACAAATTCTTATTACAGAGATAATAAAAGGGGAAAAGCACAAAATGAGATATTCTTCTGGTTTTCTCACTAAAACTCACAGGTTTTTGTTTGTTCTTCTTCCTGCATGTGTCGTCTCAATCTTACGCTAAAATGTGATGGATTGGCCCTTAAGGAGAGATTGTTCTGAGAATTCACCTCCAGTCTTTACCCAGTTTTATTCTATTTTTCATCACAAAGATATTATCATACACAATACAGCAGTTTCTGACACCTTGGCCCCCTCTTTCTACTTGCACCGGCCCGTCAGAACTTCTCAGCTATCGTTTCTCGTCTGTGCATGGAGGGATGGCCCACCCTGCTCTGTCGAAATTCTCTTCCTCTAAGGAAACTCTTATTTTAATAGGGATAGTCAGTCTCTGTCCTACAAATACTCACATTTTCCAACTCTTTTCTTAAGTCCCTCCTGTCGTACAAAACAAAATACACAACATCAAAACACAAACAACAATCTAAACCACAAACACAACCATCTACATGTGAAGGTTCGTTTCAGCAAACGTAACTTGCTAACATTTGCCATCTGCCATCCTCAGGACAGATTAAGAAAAAAGAGGCTCACCTTGCAATCTAAGTGGCTCTAGCTTAGGCACGATGGCTTGTTTTCTGACAATGGCTCTTGCTGGATAAGAAAATGACCTTTTTGGGAAGATTATGAGAACCTAAGCCTAGGTTATTTGTGTGAGGTACTGTCCAGGCTGAGTATGAACTAAATAATGTCTCAACATACCCAAGATTTTATTAACTATGTTTCCTATGAAAGTGCAAATTGGAGAATGGATACAATTATCTGAATGATTCAAACCCTTTCTATTCTCACCCTGTCTATCCCATAACTTTTCTCCTCCTTGTCTTTATTTCCATTGTCTATATATATTTTTTTAAATTTGTTTCATATGTATGTGCGTGTGTGTGTGTGAGTACACACATCTGTATGCCAGACTTCAAAAGTGAATTGGAATATCATCAGAGATCTCTCTGTGAACAATTCAGGCTCCTGAGAAAATTGTCGACAGTTACTCAAGATAGCTACATCAGAATATCATCCTTTTTGTAAAGCAAGTAATCGTATAAACCTTCCTTAGCCTTTGTGATAATTCAAATGTGAATTTTTTTATGTTTGATAAAAAAAACTTTGAGATAAGAAAATTAATAATGTGAACTAACCTTCAAGGGAAATACAGTGTTCCAGAACACTACTCCCAAATATATAACATTAGAAGTAGCCCATTGTATAAAAAGAACTGCTTATTTTAAGTGGTATTTTTGTCTTTAATCAATTAGATCTTACGAGATCTATATTTCTAATACTTATATATTGCTGTAAATATATGAAAATTTAAAAACTATATTTACTGTATAAAGTAGTAACTGAATCCAAACATTTCTCTGAAGCTAGCTTCTCTTTCCCATTTCTTTTCCCAACTCCACTTCCTACCATTAAAGGTTTCAAATGAAATATTTACAGACGTGGAACTTTGGGCAGGCTTCTTCTTCTTGAGCAATGCTACCTAATTCAATAGAGTTCCTTCTCTATTTTGTAAAAAATATCATCCATTTCATATATTAAATCCATTAAAATGCGCCCTATAATCTCTGACTTATGTGGTGATTTTTTTTTAAATGTTGTTATAGGGCAATGATAGTATTTCCACTTACCGGGGCTCTCAACTTCTTCTGTAGGTGAAGATTCCTTGAACTAAAATGATAGATAAATCCCATGTTTCCTTTCTTTCCTTCTCACTGTAGGCTGTTTTAAACAAATTAATATGTCAAAGCTGTCATATTTCAGTATCTTTCAAAAAACAAAGTTGGCTTTCTTTCCGATGTGCACTAAACTTGTTTAACTATTTTTCTTTTTTAGTTTAACTGGACTTTTATCTTAAAGAATATTGTAAACTCGTCCAAATTGGGAAGTAAAATGCTGTGATCTATTCTCTTTTTGAAATGTCTTTCTTTCCATGATTGTTCACTGTCTCTTTACCTACCACATGGATATTATTACAGTTTCCTTAGCAGCAACTATATCATCACATATACTTATAAAGACTGATATTACAAAATATTTCTGTAAAACACAGTCACAACTGTGTGTGTGTGTGTACACTCTGTAGACTCAGTCCAGTGATTGCTAAGGAAGATGATCTGAATCAATTCAAATGAGCCAATTATCTTCTTGGGAGAACATCACAATACACCCTTCATAACTATGAGAAGGAGCTGATATTTCGCATTCTCCACTTGGTGCAAGCACCGTTTTGACTTGCTTGTATGAGGCCTATTTCCTCAATTTCACAAAAGCTAGATTGACCAGGCCCTTCGACATTATATCCTAACTTGGCCAGTTGAAGACCTTCTCTGAGCATGTTAGCAAAAGCAGACTTTGTTAGATACAAAACAAATCTTGCAAGGAACATTCAGTATGACTTCTGATAGAAAGATCTTTCAAGTGCTGCAACTACTGCTTACTCACTGTGTGACCTTGAATAAGTTCTTAGACACTCTCAACCCCATTTCCTCAACTGTAAAATGAGGATCGTAATGTTAACTACTTCATTTTTTGAGAGAATACAAAAAATAATCCATGTCACATGCTCCATACAACCCATTGGCAGATGAAATATGTACAGAGAAGCTGGATAATTCACTTAAGTTCACATGGCTAGAGAATAGTGGAACGGGGAGTTCACTCATTCATAATTGAAGCCAAACTTGTATTTCTCCTTCTATTACAGTAGCAAATATATTTATCATCTTTATCAAAACATGATCAAAGAGTGACCTTCCCTTCCCCCTAATACCAGGTAATATGTGCTTTGTCTTTATTTTACTTTATGATTAAGCTAGTACCACTCTCTATCTTGCAAAGTGCTTAAGTATAATTAATTATTACTCTTTCTTTGCTAGAGATAAAACATATCCTTAATGACTATAGACTCATCTATCAAAAGGCATATTAACCTATCTGCTGCAATTAGTTCAATTTATTGGTGGCATTGGGAAGCAGAAATACCATAATGACATCATATTCTTTGTTTTTTTGACTTATGACAGGAAAATAAATCAAAATTATCTTTATCATTAGTTAATTTTTAACAGTCCTAGTATATTCAAAAGTCTGTTTCTTTTCTTCAGCATGTCGTTAATACAGTAACTTTCTCTTTATCCCTTTTGCCATCTCTTTTGCCTTCATATGCCCCAGTTAAGTACTTATTAATAGGAAATGCTTCTTTCTTTACTTGATTATTCAGGCTTTTGACAGAGATGACAATAATAACAATAGTTATATCTTTGTAGATTTGAATGCGTACCGTAACAGCTGGGAAGTGATACCGATAAAGTATTAAGTGTTTTCTTTGCCCTGTGGGGTAGGATGGAAGGAACGGTCGGTTGGCTTCTGATTATATGAATGAGAGAGAAAATAGGATAATTGGGCATCATTTGTAAAAATGACTTAGTAACCAGAAAGATTGCTGATAAACACAAATATCTTGGGGGTGAAGGTGAGAAGTAGAAAGGAATCAATGTTAACATTTATTGTATTGATAGTAAATGTTATTTTATTGCATTTACCAGGTCATGTGTTAAGCAATTTACATACATTATATCTAATTTTTAAAGCAGTCCTTCTGAGGAATAGGAATTACACTCTCACACTGGAGCTTAAGAAAAAGGGGATAAAGGACTCTGAGAGAGCTAATGAAGTTTCTAAGATAAAAAATTGTAAAATGTCAAAACAGAGAATCGAACCCAGGTTTGTCTGACCCTAATGCTTGTTCTTTTCCCTAAACTTGACACCACTTGGATGAAATGTATCCAAGCGTTGTTCTAAGCAGTTAGGATTTTGACCATTCAGAAAGTAATTCTCTCTGACAAATCTGCCGTAGATGAGCCAGTCAGAGAGTGAGCTAAATATATAGGAAAGGAAATGACAGGCCAAGCCTTCTGCACTATTTTAATGATCACTAATTAAACATTGTGTTTGGGGAGAAGACTGCTGAAGGTAGCAAAGTAAAACTTCTCAGACTGTTTTAGAAAACTATAAAATTTGGTTGGCTATGATTTGGTCTGGAGTATTGTTAGCTCATGTAGACATTGTATAAATATGCATATCCCTTAAAACGTGTCTCATTTTAAAGTCTTTTCCCCCAGGATAACATCACAGCAAGAGGCAATCCATTTTGTCATCGCTATCCAATGTCATATCAACTTTTCTCAATGATGCACTGCTTTTCGACCCCAATGATGATATTTATTAGTTTGGATGAGCCACCTCTTTTGCTTACTACTCTGCCCACAGGCTCTTTTGAATCCCTTTCTAGCTATACACAAAATTATAGTTGGTCTATCTCTAAAATTTTATCTTATTAAATTGGTCCATGAATGTTTTATCCACTCATTTCCTCATTATTTTTCCCTCATAATGTGCTAGATAGCTGTGAGCTACATTTTCTTTCTATAAATAGTAAGAGTAATGTTAGACATTTGTCACCTCTCAGAAGAAAAGACACATTGAATTAAAGATTGACATTTGAAATTAACTAGTGTTACCGTAGACTTTAACTATGTGACCACCAAAATGCACTCTGGGACTCAGCGATAGGGATCTTCTCTAACTTCCTCCATCTCTGTTTGGTGACCCTGCCCATAAAGTTCACATGGCCTCCCTAAGAGGAGGAGCGTGCACGCTAATGAACACTGTTACCTTCTCTTTTAAAGACTTCCAGAGAAAGAGATTTTGCAGCAGTGACTCAGCCTTTCTGGTACTTAATAGCTCATGTCCTCATGAGTTCTTTCTTTCACTCAATCACAATCATTTTCTTACATCTTGAATCTAACACTTGCTCTTTTTTGTTTGTTTTTATTTTCAAAAATGTCCTTGACTCACAATTCATCATACATTTGTTTTTAATGTTTATTTTTAGCATTTTTTTTTCAAAAGAAAGAGGCCCTGCTTCTTTATCTCTTTTCCATGACTCCCTTTTCTAATTAAGCTGAGCTACTTTCAGATACCAAACCAGATATTTTTCAGTATGCTCTAATAGGGAGGATCGGAGGCATGTGAGTAAACAGTTACCACAGGAGACAATGGTTTGGTATTCTAGAACTTATGAAAGATGGCTTCAAATGCTCATATACATTGGGCAAAAATTCTGTTTTCATTTAATAGATATTATATAAGGTTAAATTTGAACTACCATGATACCTCAGTACCCAGCTCCTACCTTTATTTCTACTGATTTTAAGCAACTTCTCTTGTGGAAAGATTTCTTGCCCTTCTTCTCTCTTTAAGTTGCTCTGAGGTTGTGAATCAGGGTTTATAATATGAATCAAACGTATCAGGCCATAAATCAGGTAGAGTTAATAGGGGAAGACCCAGACTGGTTAACTCACTTCGTCTCTATAAACCTATCTGATGTCCAACTTTTGTTCTATGTCTCTTATCCAAAATCTGAGCTCTTTGCCTATTCGTTTCCCAGAAGGAGCTCCTGTAAATGCATACCTTGGTAAAACTAAGGCAATAATATTTATCTGGCTTATCCTCTGATTTCTGACATGTTATCTTCCAATATGGTTATCCAGTCCCACCTGTAAGTTATCTCATCTCTACTTTTGTACCCTTACAAAAATTGGAGCAGTGGTTTTCAGGTCAATTTGACCCTTTCTTTTCTAGAACTAAATACAGATTAAATTTATCTCTGGGCATTCATGTTCTATCCATGAAATAGACATTTATTTCAATCTATTGCCATTTCGTGCCTGCCATTCCCTTGAGGTCTGATAACTGACCAAAGTTAACTTCATAGGATAGAGACTTAGGACAGCGTCATCTTTAGAATCGTTTATTGGTAATGCCTAAACTCCAGTACAGGGCTTGTGCTCACGTCTCTGACCAGGTCCTTGTTTTTCTGCTATGAGGATCTCTATGATTTTTGATAATTAGTCTGCAACCTACCCAAAAAAGTAACTCTGACAATAAGAAACAATTTTGTAAAGCTTTTCCTTATTCAATTAATAAAAAACAGCGCCAGAAAAGAAACCTTAAATGGAAACTGTGTAGAGTATTCACAAAATATTACGTGTCTTCAGTTCACAAAAATAAACTTAAACTTAGTTTCTGTGTGGTGTTATGATTAATATTATCATATCCTTCTTAACCATTTTGAATTCTCTTTTTGATAAATGCTAACTTTTCCTTCCTGAATTACATCTTCTTTTTCAACTTGATAAGAAGCTGCCTGTTTTTTCCTTTATAGACACAGGCATGATGTCAAGAAAAAGGTAGAAATAATTCAAGTTATTAAAAAAAGTGGTACTGCATAAAATTACCAACAATAATTTTTTTTAACATGGAGTCTTTATCTTATGAGATTTTGGCCAATCAGGCACACAACTTCTTATTTAAAAAGTTAATACATTCTCTATCAACCTTGCCTTGAAAACATCCTAACCATAATCTTTCTTGAAGCCAGTCTGTTAAGTTTTAATTGGTAACCATTTAAAAGAAAAATATTACAATGACAAAGCAACTTTAGCTAGGACATAGAATTCACTTATTGGGTCATTTCCAAATTTCTTGTTCTAATTTTTTAAGTGAGAAGATAAAGCACAGAATGCTATGAAATGACCTAACAATTAATTGGGGTATAAGATTAAGAAATAGAACTCAGACCTTGGGCTACAGATTCCCTGCTGTTCACTGTAGCCAAATATTTCTCAGGTGTCAGAATGCAGTAGGTCAGCATCTGAACTTTGAAGAGAGTACCTGTCCTTGAAATAAAAGTCGTTCTTAATTCATCACAGGAGGTTTATGTCCTTGTAGACTGACTTTAGCATTTCCTTCCTTTCTTCTTTTACCACCTGCAACATTTGATATATGGTCCCCATTCTATGATCATTAGCAGCTTTTAGACTACTGTAGATGGTGGAAGCCCAGTGAGGAAAGAGGAAATCTGTAAGTCTTCAATGAAGCTGAGATTTTAGATGAATTGGTTTTTTTATGAGCTCTGCTCTAATTGCTTGCTTAACAGCTCATGTTTACATGGGGAAGTCATTGTTTTGGTCTACTTTTATTTGTTCTATTTCATAAAAACAAACTGTCACACTTTAAAACAAAACCCTGTATTTCTTGAAAATTAACGTTTTTATGTTATGTCATTGGTTAGAGAGAGAAAGACATTTTTACTGGAAAATCTTGAAGTCATACGGTAAAAATTAAAACTGAGTAGATTTTTACTAGGGTGAGAACCAATACACAGGTATGTTTAGATTCAGGGTAGAAGATAATGTGTTTTATTCTGCTAGTAAAAATCGAACTTTTTGATTTTCATTTGTGGCTAATTTGACATGTATAATTTCTAAATATTTACATTATTGTTGAAATCTTCATATATTTAACTAAACAAGCAGTCTAATATCTGTTGTAATGTCTTTAATGAGTGCAAAGCTTGGAAGGGAGTTATATACAGTGCCTGATTAAACAGAATACAAGATTGAAGTATTTTTGCCATAAATCATAGAAATGCCTGTGACACATCACATGCTTAAATGCAGATATTTTAAAAATTAGTGTAATATATAAAAATGAAATCAATGTCCCCATTTAGAAGTATTGTAAAAGTACAATTTGCCATGAAAGATATTTGAATTTGAAATCACTGGACACATTTTTTTTTTAATTACATGTGGTATTATTCCCATATCTTTAGAAAGCTTATAGCCTATTTTAAAATGCTGGACATTTTGACAAACACACTAGTGTTACTTAATATAGGCTGGGAAATTAGCCCTAAATTAATTTACTTTAAAAATTCTATCAGACTCTAAACTTAAAAAAAAACACTTTTAAACAGATGAATACAACATATATTAATCTATTGAAGAATCTTGCCCAAGAGAAGTTATCTTATATAATTAACTGTTTCTTCAGAAAGGCATTCATTCATTCCTTCAAGACCCAAGTAAATTGTTTAACCCAAATATCTGAATTGTACTTCACTTATAAAACTAGATTCCTTCCTTTCAGTCAGTAATGCCAAGAGTATTTAAAAACAAATTATTGATTAGTATGAACAAATGTAAGAAGGCATGAGTGAATAAAATGGATCATGGGATAACAGATTTCCAGATAGCTTTTTTAGTGTGAAAGGCAATTTCCACTCCTGAATGAATAGATGGAAGCGGAAAGAGAGTGTAAGAACCACCTGTAAATGCTCTCCTAGCCCTAGGTATTAAGCAAAAGCAGAATGAGATTGGTAACTGTGGTACTAGTGGTAGAAGCAGATCTTTTGGGTTGGTTAAAAGAATTTGGTTATTTTTCCAAGAACAGGAGGTCATATAATGCATCTAACAAAATTAAAGAGAAGTTTTCTTTTAACACAATTAAAATCACACACACATATACATGTATAATGCACATGTATTTAATGAGTCCTAGGTTGTACTAAGAATCCTTAGTGAAATTCCAGTTCAATCCATTTCCATATAACCCTGAAAGGACTATATCTTTCCATGTTTGAATAAGAATTTGAATTCTTATGTCAAAATCTCTGAGAAAAGAAGAGGAAATGTTTGTAGAAAAGTTTTGAGGGTCAAAGAAAAGAGCATTCATTGGTCTTTACCCTTAAGCCCACTAGCTACAAAGGTATATGTAACTCTGTTGATAAGAGTATCAGGATTGAGACTTAGGACATTATGTCAAATTTAAACTTTAGCATTTGTTACATTATTAATTGTTGAGAGATTAGTACAGGATTGAGAAAGGTCACAGAGGAAATCATTGAATGATACAGTAATCTGACCCACATACCTTAAAAAACAGCCCTATCTTAGACCTGGATTGCTGGCTGGATTACAGCGTAAAACTTCTGAATGCATCACTTTTCGCTGAAGCATTATACTTCACACTGTGGAAAACTGTCCTTTTTATGTTTTTATAAGATGGATGGGTTGGTTTTTTTTTAAGAAAATCAGGAGAAAAGAACACAGTTAGATTGATGTTTACAGAATATGCGGTGATTAGTGTGCAATCTGTATTGATGTAACGAGCAAAGCACCACTGCTTGTTTCTGGATGGGTTATTCATACTAGATGCATTAGTCAGGGTTTCTAGCGTTAATTTAGATTTATTCCACGGCTGCAAATGTTGTTCTAACAGCAGAATATGGCTGTGATACCTTTCAGAGAAATGCTAATCACAGTCCACTGAATCTGTATGTATTATTTAGCGCAATTACCACTCCTAGAGCTTTCCAAATTTTTATTTCTGTTATTTATTCGCGTTCATGGATCTTGGTGATGCATTACAGCCCTTATACTGTAGTAGGAAAGAGCAACTACAGGAGCAATAGTCAGTCTAGGCTCTTGCCCAGAGTTGCAGTTGGATGGGAATAAATGTGCAGAGAATTAATGAATTTAAAATCGTGAATAATTTGATATAAGTAGCCAAAAACAGATCACACATCCATTCTCTGGGTTTCATTGGTTGAAGAATAAGAAAATAGAATTAGCTGACTCGAAAGTGTGCAAGTCCAGAACAGCATTTTCCATAGTATATTCTATGGAATGCTAGTAAAGAAAGAGATCTTATCAAAAAGAAAAAGTAAATATATACAGGTTCTGTGATATATTATGTTTGTGAATGAAGAAAGAAAACTAGAAATATAAATACCTTGAGCCAATAATGGAGTCCATCATTGATGATAGTTCTTTTCTAGGTTTGGTATAAATAATAGTTGAAATTTACCTCATATAAGGATTTATTGGGAATATACAGTCAAAGGACTTCTCTATAAAATACTATTCTTTTATGAGCACTGACCTTTTTTTGTGAGACAGAGTTTTGTAAATCCAATATGTGCAATAGACTTATAGGTATTAAAACAAGTGATTTGATATACTCTGGCACCATGCTTTCTCCTAAAAGAAGAAAAGAAAAGAAAAGAAACCTTTGAAACTGAAAGTTACCTCTCAATTCAAGTGGTCCTCAAACAGAAAAGAAAATTATTTTTTAAAAAGATTAGTATTTTTGTTTTCATTATTATTCTTTGAACTCCAAATTCAAGATGCATATTAGACCTCTTAATTAGTCTTCATCTACGGGGAGAGTAGAAGTTGTTCCAACAAGATTCAAAATCATTTGAATATTGACTATTTTGCAAACTTAACTTGACTCCTCCTTTTACCTGTAATGTGTACAAATGCAAAACTTCTTGGGAACGTTGGGGGAGAGCACCCACCCTCACCAAAACAGGCCTACATTGTTGCCCTTGTACCAACTATAAAGAGCATGAAGCCTTTCCCCAGTAATAGGTAAAATCTATAGCTATTAGACAGGAAATATCCCAGAGATGGATGCTAGCAATCCTACCAGCATGCTTAGCACTTTCCTAATACTTTTTCATATATGCCCTTTTCACAGATCCTGTAGTCTCTTAGTACATAAGTTACAGTAATGCTTCACAATGGTTCTGTGCTTAAAGAATAAGATTTCAGAACTTTAAAAGACATACAAGGAATGCCTCAGCCACAGATATTCCAATGATAGAATATATCTCTTAGGTGATGAATATTTGAATCAACTGTTTTAGTTCAAGTTATTGTTTTCATCTCTCTTGACAATGGATTATCATAGAAACAATTGTATTAGACATGGAGTCATCTGATGTAATCATCAGGTTGGTCACAGTATTCCAAGTCAAGCATTTTAAATTATCCGTTCATGGATGGAAAGTAATATAGATGGTGCCAATTTCAGTTGGTCTTAAAATAAATTGGTGGCAAACATAAATGTAGAATGTATTTTTTTAAATTATAAAGTTAATGCATTATTTTCAAAACTGTGTACCCAATGTTGGTAGAAACACATCTGTGGCACTCCCACATGTGAAAAAAACCCGCTAGAAATGGAAAGGTTTCCTTGAGCCAAAAAATATATATTTAGTAGGAGTAAAATGCCAATTTGAAAGTGTGTGTGCACACACATGGAGTCTTAATTCAACTCATCTGAGGTTTCTTTTAAGGATTTAGGACTAAAGGTAACATCTTAAATTAAAATCGACTCTGTAAATAAAACTTTATCCCCAGTGTACCAAGAACACAGGGTAAGACATTCATTGGTTCTATGAAAAATGCCAAAGCTACCTCTTTTAACAGAAGGTCAGTGTTCCAATTTTTTTTAACTTTAGATGTTGGAGTTATTTCCCTCGTAAATGAATATAATTTCCTGTAATATAAATCATTGACAGAAATGTGCTGTTTTCTCAAGATGATCTGAACTCTGTGTACATACCCTTAGTGAATTTACTTGTTTGATTCATAAATATGTTCCTACATATTATTTTCTTAAGCCATCTTATTTGCTGTTAACTCGTTATATATAATACTCTGAAAATTTGCTCAACCAGATTTTATGAAAAATTGACATAGGAAAGTTTTCATGAATATATCAAATAAGCAGGAAAATATTTATACTAAGACTGAAAAAAATCTAATTTTGACAATATTTGGTATACTAGAGAACTTGAATTGAAAAATATTACTGTTAAGTGACTGACCCATTTATGTAATCTTCTTTAGCTGTGAGCTTCTCTGAATTTAGTGAGAGCCTTATATTGTCAAAAAAATAAAGTCAATTATCTTTTTCAGAGAGAAAATCATGAAGGATCACGGCCTAACAGTGTGCCTGAGGGATTGGAAATGAAAAGATCTTTGAGTTCATTAATTTCACTAATGTGGATAATATAATACCTATTTTTCATTGGTATTCTAAGGATAAATGAGATTTCCTGTCACACTGCAGTAATGTAAAAGTAATGATACCACAGAGGCACCTCAATAATCATGCTAACATAGTACAGGGAGAAAGTAGACACTGGGGAAAATAAGGTCTACTATGTGGAATTTAATGAAAGAAAGATACTAACAGAAATATATTTTAATTGTGGTAGAACCTATGGTACCTTGAGAGTATCTGATCTGTCTGTTTATATTTCAAGTTTCCATTATTTAGCTGATGTCCATGAATATTGGTTGTTGATAAATATAGTATTCCTTCTCATAGGGTTGGTTCATAAAAGAGGAGTGAGGACATCAATAAGAAACTCTTTTCAAATAGAGATGATTAAATTAACCTTTCAATCACACCTGTTTTCTCTTAAGAAATTAGACTTAATGATACCTTTACTATTCACATACAAGGAGTAGCTCTAACTTTCCCTCATTTTTAAAGAAAATTTTCTTTACTAAATACAACATACTGACAAAATACCATACTATCATTATCATCAACTAAATCTATACTGCACTTGAGCATATATGAGTAGACAGTAGAGACAAGGTGTATTTAGTCAGATTGAGGGGAATAAATTAGGAAATAGGAGGAATGGAAGAAAAGATACAGATTAGGTTCAAGTAAAATGCAACATAGAAAATGAAAAGATGCTCATATTTGGGTGCAATGAGTTTTAAGAACATATTAAAAGGGACTCAGAATAAGTTGAGGTGTGATGTATTTAGCAAGGAAAAGGTTTGCTTTCTTCATTTTTTACATTTAAACATTAAGAACTGATTAGAACAGAAAAATCAGGGTGTTTGGAAGCCTTGAGAAGGATATCATTGTCTAAATAGAATACAAATGAAATGTCTTTGAGGGGAGAAGTAAAAAAATCGAATAATTGTAAAATATAGCCATAATACTTCTGATATTATCACATAATTTTATACCTATAATAAAACTTCCTTTAATAACTATTTATTGAATGTTCTATATGTGTTCTAGGTAGTTGGGTTCTATCAAAGGACAAAATGGAAAAAAAATCCCCTGCCCTCAATGAACTTACATTTTAGTGGTGAAAGAGAGATAATAAGCAATCAACTTAAGAAACAAGAAAATTTTGTAATGCGTTAGAAGGGGGAAAGTGCTATGGAAAAATACAGTGCAGAGATAGGAGGTTTGTAAGTTGATTTTTAGAGGCAAGCCTGATATTGTAATTATAAATAGGCCTGTTTAGGTAGGCATCTTGAAAGGTGGTGATTGTGCAAGACCTGAACATATTTACTAATTACAAGAATTTAACATCTCTTTAGTCTATGTAAACTGAAGCTTACTATCTAGTGTGGATATTTTTATAATCTATAGTAGGGAGAAGGGGAAATTATACTTACACGTCTCTAATAAGACTTTTGAAGTTATAAAAGATTATCAGGCTTTGTCTTTAGAACTTTTATAAATGATCTTTAAACAAAGATATTACTACTGTACTCCCAAGCTTTCCCGAACTTCTTAGAAGCTCCTTAAGACATGTAGTGTAGAGATCTTTTGTTAAGATAGCGGTGTAAGGAACAATGAACTCACCTCTTCCCATGGATGCAGTAAATTTACAACTACTCTTGAAACAATTACCCCTGAGAGAGAACTGAAAACTGGATAAAAAGAATCCTCACAACAAGGGACAGTGCTTACTGAGGTGGAAGAGGCAGAAGTTCCTTTCTGGAGAGGAAAAAAAGCCATATTCTAGCCACAGCCCTTCACAGCTAGTCAGGAGTAATCTTAAGGTATGAAGTTTTTCCTGGTGGAGAGGGGGATCCGAGTGGGGACACATTACTGTAATAAGCAGCTTTTGGACTCACCAAACTAAGATAAGTGTCATAATATCTGGCTTTTCTGGCTATTAGCAACAAGGGAGAATACCCCTAGAAGAACTATTGAATGTAAGGCAAAGAAAAACCTGCTCTTAAAGGGCCCACACACAAATTCACCTGTTTCACAAAGCAACCTAAAATCATCAGAAAGAAAGGTACACAGTCCTTTGGTGAAAAATGATTCACTTGATAGACTCCGGGTGCATCTCAGCAAGAGGTGAGATCTTCCCAGGCTGGGACCACCTCTCCAGGGACTGAGACATTGGCAGCAGCCATTATTGTGACCTACTACAGGTGTGCTGACCCAGGCACTGGGAGATGCCATTAGAGTTCTTCCCCTGGGCTGTTAGCACAGGAGTCTGCCCCGCCCACTAGAGCACCAAATTAATTCAGCTTAGCCAAGGCAGGCAACCCACCTTGGACACTGGTCCCACCCAACAGCAAGTCCTCAGGCAACTTGTGAGCCTGCATAGGTTGGATGCGTGGAAACTCTGCAGTGGGGTAAGTGGTTCCACCTCTATGGGGCAGGGTATGCAAGAGGAGTAGGCCTTTGATGGTGTAATGTGTGGGGCTTCTGCAGCAGAGTGAGTGCTTCTGCTTCACTGGGTCATGGTGTGCCCATGGGGCAGGACTATGTTGATGGGGTATGTGGGCCTGCGGGCAGTGGGACTTCTCAAACAGCCATATAGGGGATCAGCCCCACCTTCCAATACTTGAAACAATTGAGTGCTCTCATGCCTAGGGCCAGCCCCACCCAGCTGAACTACTGAAAGCTGACAAAAGCCTTGCAGGCTAGAGGCCTACAGCAATTATAAGCCCCAGAGCCTAGCAACAAGCCACAGCAAGAGCATAGTCACTTAATGGACAAACTGCAAAAGGAATGTGCTATTAGACCTTGCAGCCAACTGTGCTGGGGTTCCTCATGCCAGATAAAGTGACTGAAGGAACCATAGCAGCCACACACAGCTAAGCATTACAACCAGGCAGCCAAGGGGACAGCATAGCCTCTCCAGGAACCTGCAACAAGAGTAACCCTGCCACAACAGAAGGACACACATAGCCCACACAAGGGACACTCCTGGGACATTTGGAACTGATGACAAGAGGCAAGGACACGGCTGGGCCTCATAAGGCACCTCTTACATAAGGCCACCTCTCCAAGATTGAGAGACATAACTGATCTACTTAATACATAGATATAAGCATAGAGAAAGAGACAAAATGAGGAGACAAAGGAATATGTTCCAAATAAGCAAAAAGGATAAATCCTCAGAAAAATAACTAAATGAAACAGAGATGAACAATCTACCTGATAAATAGTATAATTAATAGTCATAAGGATGCTCACTGATCTTCAGAGAAGAATGGATGAACTCAGTGAGACATTCAACAAAGAACTGGAAAATATGAAAAAGAACCAATCAGAAATGTAAAATACAATACTGAAAATGAAAAATTCACTAAAGGGACTCAATAGCAGGGTAGACGATACAGGATCAGTGAACTGGGTGAAAGACTAGAAGAAATCACTCAAGCTAAACAGATAAAAGAAGAAAGAATTTAAAAAGGCCAGGAGAGCCTAAGGGCCTCTGGGACCTCAAGTGCACTAACCTCTATATTATAGATGTCCAAAAAGGAGAAGAGAAAGACAAAGGAGCAGAGAATCCATTTGAAGAAATAATAGCTGTAATCTAAGGAAGGAAACAGACATCCAGCTACAGGAAGCACAGAGAGCACCAAACAAGATGAACCCAAAGAGGCCCACACTAAGACACATAATTCAAATATCAAGAATTAAAGATAAAGAAAGAATCCTAAAGGCTGCAAAAGAAAGGCAACAACTTACATACAAAGGAAACTCCATAAGGCTAGCAACTGACTTCTCAGCAGACCTTACAAGCTAGAAGGAAGTGGCATGATATATTTAAAGTGCTGAAAGGAAAAAAACTACAGCCAAGAATACTCTACCTGGCAAGGTTATCCTTCAGAATGGAAAGAAAGATAAAGAGTTTTCTAGATAAGAAAAAGAAAAAGGAGTTTATCACCAAGAAACCATCCTTACAAGAAATGTTAAAGGGACTTATTTAAGTGGGAAAGAAAAGACTACAAATAATAATAAGAAAATTATCCCAAAAAAAACCCCACAATAAAATCACTGGTAAAGGCAAATAAACAGTAAAGGTAGCAGACAAATCACCTATGAAGATAATATGAAGGTCAAAAGACAAAAGTACAAAAATTATCAATTTCCATGATAAGAGGGTAATGGAAATACATGCATAAAAAAGAGGTTATATATGATATCAAAAACATAAAATATGGGAGGAGGAGAATAAAACAGTACAGCTTTTAGCAAAGGTCAAACTTAAAAGACCATCAGGTTAATACAGATTGTTATGTACATAGGTTATTATATATGAACCTAATGATAACCACAAACCAGAAACTTATAACAAATACACAAAAACTTAAGAGAAAATTACCCAAACATAATACTAAAGAAAGCCATCAGACCACAAGGGAAGAGAACAAGAGAAAAAGAAACAAACAGAGAAGAACTACTAAAACACCCAGAAAAAAATAACAAAATGGCAATAAGTACATTCTTATCAACAGCTACTTTAAATGTCGCTGGAAAAAATGAGCCCATAAAAAGGCACTGGGTGGCCTAGTGGATAAGAAAACAAGACCTATATTTATGATGCATTCAAAAGACACACTTCAGACAATTCACACTAAAGACACTCACGACTTGAAAGTGAAGGAATGGAAAAAGATAGTCCATGTAAATCGCAACAAAAAGAAAAGAAAGTTAGGGTAGCGATATCAGAAAAAAATAAGACTTTAAAACAAAAACTGTAACAAGAGACAAAGAAAGGCACTATACAGTGGTAAAAGGAAACAATCCAACAAGAGTATGTAACACTTGTAAATATCTATGCATTCAATATAGGAACCCCTAAATATATAAAGCAATTATTAACAGACATAAAAGGAGAAATAGACAGCAACATAATAATAGTAGGGTAATTTAACACTCCACTTACACCAGTGGATAGATCATCCAGACAGAAGATCAATAAGGAAACATTGGCCTTAAGTGACACATTAGACCAGATGGCATTAGTAGATATAGACAGAATATTCCATTTAAAAACCACAGAAAACACACTTTTCAAATGCACATGGAACATTCTTCAGGACAGGTCACATATTAGGGCACAAAACAATTCTACATAAATTTAAGAAGATTGAAATAATACCAAGCATCTTTTGTGACCACAAAGGTATGAAACTAGAAATCAAGTACAGGAAGAATTGGAAAAGCCACAAATATGTGGAGATTAAATAAAATGCTACTGAACAATGAGTGGGTCAATGAAGAAATCAAAGGAAAAATAAAAACAAAATACCTGGAGAAAAAGAAAAATGAAAATACAACATGGCAAAATTTATGGCATACAGCAAAAGTGGTTCTAAGAGGGAAGTTTGTAGCAATACAGACCTACCTCAACAAACTAGAAAAATCTAATAGTGCACTGAAAGAATCTGGAAACAGAAGAACAAAGTCCAAAATCAGTAGAAAGAAGGAAATAATAAAAATCAGAGCAGAAATAAATGAAATAGAGACTAAAAATCCATAGAAAAAATTGGTGAAACAAAGAGCTAGTTCTTTCAAAAGATAAATAAAATTGACAAACCATTAGTTAAACTCACCCAAAAAAGAGAGAGAAGGCTCACATAAATAAAACCAGAAATGAAAGATGAGAAATTACAACAGACACCTCAGAATTACAAAAGATTATAAAAGAACACTACGAAAAGCTATATGCCAACAAATTGGATAATCTAGAAGAACTGGATAAATTCTTAGAATCATAAAACCTTCCAAAATTGAATCAAGAAGAAATAGAGAATTTGAATAGACCAATAACCAGTAAGGAGATTGAAATAGTAATAAAAACTTGCCAAAAAATAAAAGTTTAGGACCAGTTGGCTTCCCTGGTAAATTCTACCGAACATTCAAAGAAGACTTAATACCTATCCTTCTCAAACTCATCCAAAATATTCAAGAGGAGAGGAAGCACCCTAACTCATTCTATGAAGCTAATGTTACCCTGATACCAAAACCAGACAAGGACAACACAAAAAAAGAAAATTACAGGCTAATATCACTGATGAATATAGATAGAAATACCTCAGCAAAATACCAGCAAATTGAATACAAGGATACATTAAAAAGATCATACACCATGATCAAGTGGGATTTATTCCAGGGATATAAGGATGGTTCAACATTAGTAAATCAATCAACATGATACACCACATTAGCAAAATGAAGAATAAAAATCACATGATCATCTCAACAGATGCAGAGAAAGCATTTGACAAGATACAATATACATTTATGATAAAAACTCCAAATAAAATGGGTATAAAAGGAAAGTACCTCAACATAATAAAGACCATATATGACAAACCCACAGCAAATATCATTCTCAATGGAGAAAACCTGAAAGCTTTCTCTCTAAGAACAGAAACCAGACAAGGATGCCCACTTTCATCACTCTTATTTAACATAGTGTTGGAACTGCTAGCCAGAGCAATCAGGCAGGAAAAAGAAATAAAAGGGATCCAGATTGGAAAGGGAGAAGTGAAACTGTCACTATTTGCAGATGACATGATTTTATATATAGAAAACCCTAAAGAATCCATTAATAAAATAAATTATTATTTTAGAAATAATAAATGAATATGATCAAGTTGTAGGGTACAAAATCAACATACAAAAATCGGTTGTGTTTCTATACACTAACAACAAAGTAGCAGGAAGAGAAATTAAGACTACAATCCAATTTACAATTGCAACAAAAAGAATAAAATACCTAGGAATAAATTTCACCAAAAAGGTGAAAGACCTGTATACTGAAAACTGTAAAACATTGTTGAAAGAAATTGAAGACACAAAGAAATGGAAAGATATTCCATGCTCTTGGATTGGAGGAATTAACATTGTTAAAATATCCATACTTCCTAAAGCAACCTAAAGATTTAATGCAATCCCTATCAAAGTTCTAACAACATTTTTCACAGAAATAGAACAAAGAATCCTAAAATTGGGGGCCGGCCCAGTGGCGCAGCAGTTAAATTCACACGTTCCACTTCTTGGTGGCCCGGGGTTTGCCGGTTTGGATCCCGGGTGTGGACATGGCACCGCTTGGCATGCCATGCTGTGGTAGGCGTCCCACATATAAAGTGGAGGAAGATGGGCATGGATGTTAGCTCAGGGCCAGCCTTCCTCAGCAAAAAAAAAAGAGGAAGACTGGCAGTAGTTAGTGCAGGGCTAATCTTCCTCAAAAAAGAAAAACCCAAAAATCAAAACAAAACAAAAAACAAACAAAAAAATCCTAAAATTTATATGTAATAACAAAAGACCCCAAATAGCCAAGGGAATCTTAAGAAAAAAGAACAAAGCTGGAGGTATCACACTCCTTGATTTCAAAATACATTACAAACCTATAGTAACCACGACAGCATGGTACTGGCACAAAAACAGACTCACAGATCAATGGAAAAGAATCAAGAGCCCAGAAATAAACCCATAGATCTATGGACAGCTAATTTTTGACAAGGGAGCCAAGAACATACAAGAGAAAGAAAAGTCTCTTCAATAAATGGTTTTGGGAAAACAGGACAGCCACATGCAAAAGAATGAAAGTAGACCATTATTTCACACCATATGCAAAAATTAACTCAAAGTGAATTAAAGACTTGACTGTTAAGACTCAAAACCATAAAAATTTCTAAAAAAACACAGGCAGTACGTTCTTCAACATCAGTCTTAGCAGCATATTTTTAAATAATGTGTGTGACCAGGCAAGGTAAACAATAGATAAAATAAACAAATGGGACTACATCAAATAATAAGCTTCTGCACAGTAAAGGAAACCATCAGCAAAGTGAAAAGGCAGCCTACTAATTGGGAGAAGATATTTTCAAACCCTATATCTGATAAGGGGTTAATATCCAAAGTATATAAAGAACTCATACATCTCAACAACAAAAAAGCTGACAGCCCAATTACAAAATGGGCAAAATATCTGAATCGACATTTTTTTTTAATTTTAATTAACTGGAATTTTCCCAGAATTTTATTTTTTTTAACTTTTTTTATTAAGATTATGATAGTTAACAACCTTGTGAAATTACAGTTGTACATCATTATTAGTCATGTTGTAGATACACCACTTCACCCTTAGTGCCCTCCCCCCATCCCCCCTTTCCCCTGGTAACCACCGATCAGTTCTCTTTGTCTATATGTTCACTACCACCTATGAGTGGAGTCATACAGAGTTCGTCTTTCTCTGTCTGGCTTATTTCACTCAACATAATACCCTCAAGGTCTATCCATGTTGTGAATGGGACGACTTTGTCCTTTTTTATGGCTGAGCAGTATTCCATTGTATATATATACCATATCTTCTTTATCCAATCATCAGTTGCTGGGCACTTAGGTTGGTTCCATGACTTGGCTATTGTGAATAATGCTGCAATGAACATAGGGGTGCATGGGACTTTTGGAATTGCTGATTTCAGGTTCTTAGGATAGATACCCAGTAGTGGGATGGCTGGATCATAAGGTATTTCTATTTTTAACTTTTTGAGAAATCTCCATACTGTTTTCCATAGTGGCTGCACCAGTTTGCATTCCCACCAACAGTGTATGAGGGTTCCTCTTTCTCCACAGCCTCTCCAACATTTGTCACTCTTGGTTTTGGATATTTTTGCCATTGTAACAGGCATAAGGTGATATCTTAGTGTAGTTTTGATTTGCATTTCCCTGATGATTAGTGATGATGAGCATCTTTTCATGTGTCTATTGGCCATCCATACATCTTCTTTGGAGAAATGTCTGTTCATGTCCCCTGCCCATTTTTTGATTGGGTTGTTTGATTTTTTGTTGTTGAGCTGTGTGAGTTCTTTATATATTAAGGAGATTAACCCTTTGTCAGATAAATAACTGGTAAATATTTTTTTCCCAATTAGTGGGCAGTCTTTTTGTTTCAATCCTGTTTTCCCTTGCCTTGAAGAAGCTCTTTAGTCTGATGAAGTCCCATTTGTTTTGAATCGACATTTTTACAAAGAAGATATACAGATGTCAAACAGGCACATGAAAAGATGTTCAACATCATTAACCATTAGGGGACTGCAAATCAAAGCTACAATGAGATATCACCTCATGCCTGTCAGAATGACTATAATTAACGAGACAAGAAATAACAAGTGTTGGAGAGGATGTGGAGAAAAGGGAATTCCCATACACTCCTGGTGGGAGTGCAAACTGTCTCAGCCACTACAGAAAACAGTATGGAGATTCCTCAAAAAGTTAAGAATAGAACTACCATACAATCCAGTTATTCCACTGCTGGGTATCTATCCAAAGAACATGAAAACATGAATGTGCAAAGATATATGCACCCCTATGTTCATTGTGCATTATTCACAATAGCCAAGATTTGGGGAGCAACCTAGGTGCCCATCAAGGGACAAATGGCTAAAGAAAATGTGGCATATGAACACAATGGAATACTACTCAGCCATAAAAAAGGTGAAATCTTGCCAATTGCTGCAACATAGATGGACCTTGAAAGTATTATGCTAAGAGAAATAAGTCAGAAGGAGAAAGTCAAATGCCGTATAATCTCGCTCATAAATAGAAGATGGAAACAAACACATAGGGATAGAAATTGGATAGGTGCTTACCAGAGGGGGAAATGGGGAGGGAGGAGGGTGAAAGGGGTGATTAGGCTCATGTGTGTGGTGATGGATGGGAATTAGTCTTTGGGTGGTGAACATGATGTAATCTACACAGAAATCAAATTATAATAATGTACACCTGAAATTTATTTAATGTTATAATCCAATGCTATCTCAATAAAAAAATACATGTAGTGTAATAATCTCCATAATATAATGATAAAGATTACACAAGCTTCTTAGAAGCTATTTTGCAGGAGACTAATGTTTCAAGAGTAAAATTTTAGCTAGTACAACTTGATATCTCCTTATGAGAAATTCATTATCAATTGCTACTGTGTATCTTTAATCAAAAGTCTATAGAACAGATAAAAACACTGATGTTTTCCTTATTAAGCTGTACAGCAAAGCCAAACTCCTAAGTAAAAATATTGACATACAAAACTGATTGCAAATATCGAAACTTTTAGTGAATAATCCTAATATGACTCTGCTATTTTGTGAAGATAAAGATTTATGTTTTAATACATCCCATCGTTTCCATATGTGTACCAGATAGATTGTGGGAGGAGTGTGATTTGTCAATATTAACACCAAATTGTATTAGGAATGTTCATTAAATAGTGATGTATGAATACTTTTATTTGTTCAAATAATTTCAGGAAAAAAAAATAAGTACTCTTATTGAGGTGAATTAGGTGAGACCCCACAAATCCTGTGTTGAAACTACAAAGCTACCATATTCTATTTTTCTATGTTTTTAAAAATGTGAGACACCTATTTTAATTTCACTGCCGGTGAAATCTGTAGAGATGAAACTTTTCTGGGGAGATAGAGATGTTAACATAAAAAAGATTATGGGGAACACAAACTCACTAGAGAAACAGAACATAAAACCATACAAAACAAAATATTTTACAATGACTGAATATCAAGTTGAAAGGATGAACCTCTGAGATGCTTTTTATTCCCTCAGCCAATATGATACCTTGGAGAAGGTGAAATCTTTTGTCAGTTCCATGTAAAACAGTTCTAAGGTAGGAAAGACTTGAGAAGATATTTTTGTTAACCTATGATCATTTTGTATAAATTAAACTAGTGGTCTCAAATATGTATCCTTACTGGTACTATATTGTATCACAGGATCATATTCTTATCTTTGCCTCAATTTCTAATTGGCTAATACTTGATTACATGATCTGATTTAGATCTTTATATTTTTACTTCTAAATTATTTTACGGACCCAATACGTCTATTGAAAATAAATAACCTTATAGAAATTACACATCAACAATACTGGACATTCTGTGGTACGATATTTATAATCACCATTGCAATTTTATTTGAAGATAATCAGGCTTTTATTGAACTTCTTGTATTAAAGTGAACATGTGACTTGATGTGTGATACGTGTGTGGGGTTTCCTGTCATTCTTGTGGTGGTGCTTATTACTCAAATGCAAAGCCAATTTTACAGTATAAAGCCTTCAGTTTTCCATGATTTCTCAGGTTTTGTTTCCTTAAACTCTTTATTTCTTTAAAAAAATGACTGAATTTTTAATAATCTACCACTTTTCACTATTGGAAAGCTATAAAATACCCTACTTCAAATTATTTTCATACATATATGCTTTCCATTTAAACAATTCTTAAGAATTAATTTTACCTCTCCCTCAAGGAAATGCAAATTTATATTTATTTTCAATTTATTTTACATAATTCTTATGTAGGGCATCTTCACACTACATGATTATGATTAAATAAATGTGAATGAATTTAGTTTAAAAATAATTGAATTAAAGTGAGATTCAATACGAATTTTATTGAATTGTCCTTTTTTAAATGATGTTTTACCATTGTATAGATACACTCCCTTTTTGAAAAGAACTCAAATATTATTTTTGCATCAATATTAGGACATCCTCATAAGCAATTGCTCATGAGGAGATAAAAAAGCCTTGAGTTGCTTATGGATCTGCCTACAAATACAAGTCTTAATTCAAATGATTCTCAAACTTTTATTTTGAATTTAAAAGTGCTCTGTATTACCATATTTCATATTTCATTGTTTGACTGATGACTATTAGCACCTTTCAAAGTGTCTGTGAATTATAATAAAATTACAATAAAACAACATTTTCATAATTTTTTTCTCAATAGCTCATAATAAGAGCCAAAATTTTGTGGCTCAATGTATGTTTCTTTAAAAATAATCCATAAGAAAATGATTTAATGCCAACTTATACATGAGATATATAGCACTCTCCTTTTAGATGAAAGAATGAAACACTATTTACAGTGAAAGTAGGCAAAATAACATCAACAAATGGGATCTTTTTACCACTATAAAAAGACTCATTTATTTTCTGGTGGCCAGTACACTTTATAAAAAACCTAAAGCCTTTCTAGTGGCAAAAATCTACAAAATTCAATGAAGTTTTAATAAAAAGAATACATGATCTTCTTTAAAAAAATGCCATAAAAATATCATTTTACTCTCTAGAGAGCCGTCTTTATAGATACTTCGTAGTATAGAAGAAAAATGAACTGTTTCAACCAATTCTTTTATTAATGATCCTGAACAGGAATATTCATCATAAGAGATCAAAATTCCTCAGCACGAAATTTCATCTTCCAGAAAAAGTGTTTAAATCTGGATTACAAAACCACTCACTTCCATTTTTTCATTTAGAATACAAGAAACTAGTGTCTGATTTCTACAAATATTTTTAAAGGGTTATGTTTTTTTAAAAAACACTTCTAAAATCACTACTAGTTTAAAGTCTCCTGAATATCAGGCCATTGCACTTCCTTGATCACATGATACTAACTCTACGGCTTTTAAAAGTTTGGCCCTTAATAAATTTTGAAACTTTGTTTTTCATCATTCCCATGATCTCCTATACGTACTACATGTAAAGTCTCTAAATCCTGATTGAAGGCAAATATTACATAAAATTGACTTTCATACCATTACGATGATTTACAGTTATCGACACAGCATTAAATTGTGATTCAAATCAATGCTTTTTGGCCCCCGCATTCTGAAAGCACAGACATATTAAGAATATACATGGTAATAGACTTTATTTTCAATCCTGACCTCCCCAATAATCCCTAATAATCAGAAAATGGAATGAAATCTCTAGCTAATTCATTTTTTAAAACTTTCTAAATAGACTAGAAGCTGTCATATGAATTCATGAGAGCAGGATCAGGGTCATTATTTGGAAAAAAAAAAAAAACCTGTTATCATAGTACATAATCTAGGAGAACAGGACATGTTATACTCAAGTCGTCTAAAGGAAGCCATCGAAAGCCAATCTTATTTTCCAAATATGGGAAACATAAATAAGAATATAGAGATGGTAACCTAAAAAAACCCAAAACTTTGTTAAGTAGCATAGATGACAGACAACTGAAGAAAGGAAGGAAAGAGGGAAGGCAGGGAGGGAAGAAGGAAATTTAAAAAGCAACAGCCTTCTGACAATTTTATTTCCCTCTTGGATAAAAGTGGTATGTTCGGGAGGGTCAGCATAGGGTAGTTGTTAAACACCTTCCTCGCTTTGGCCTCCATAAGTAATTGGAACAAAACCTTGCGTTTCAAGCAGGTACATTTCATTATTGAATTTTCCATTTTGGGCATGATTCCACATATTTCATATTTTCCCATAAACTGGTTAAGATAGCAAAATGCCTTAAAGAAGTGTATCATTTTAAGATGTTACCTGTTTGTTAGGTGCATAAGTTACCCTTGGAGAAAATGTAACTATATCCTGCTCCAAAATAGGTTCTATGAATAGAAGAGAAGAGAAATTATTGGCTACGTTTAACAAAAAGTACAACAAGATACTTTGTCCTTGATTTATTTTGTTTAAATAGTGAGACTAGAGAAACTGTTGAGCCTATGTTTGATTTAGTTAGCCAAGAAAGTAAATTGGGAATTCAGCACAAAGCTATTTTGCTTTGATTTTTTTTTCTTTGCTTTTGTTTTATTTTTCTTTCTGTCTTTGTTCTTGTCTTATGTGCACAGTTACCATTGGAGACGTCATAACATTTAACCCCATCATATGATTTTATTTTATTTCAGAAGGTTGGATATATTCAGTTAAAATAAATAGAATTTCTTAGACTCATCTTAATTAAAGGCTTAATTTAGTCAAAACTCTCCTAAACATCAAGTTCCAGAAATGTCTTTAATGAAGAAAGTTTATTGGTGTGAATTATTAATAGAAGCAATTTTCAAAAGTAAGGAAAACTTGTATAGATGAAATTTTTAGCATCAATTTAAATAGAGTGTCTTTATTGATGGCTTAGACCAATACAGTTTGTATATCCAGACTCATACCCCTCAAGACCCAGGCAAAGTATACCAGCACCTATCTCTTCCTACTACCTGCGTCCATGTTCCATGACTCGCGGAAGTGGACAGAAAGGTTAGCGCATAGTATAGGGTTCTTAAAAGTATCTTTGGAGAGATCCTGTTGTCCAAAAGCATGCTTCCATGTGGTGGCCTGGAATAGAAAGGCCACGATAGCTTTTGATATACTCCATGGGAGAGAGTGAAGTGGGAAATCATAACGATAAGCAGGGGAGTTTTGTGAGTGGTATGACCACCAGGGGAGCATATGAGGATTTATTTTAGTGTATATTGTTTAATTTTTGCTGGAGCAATTTATAATTTAGAGGCTTTCTTGGTTCCAAAGATGAGTAATATTGTACTGCATAAGAGATATTTAGTCTATTGGATAAGGAGATAGGTGAAACTGCATTTTTAGTATCGCTGACTTTGACAGTTAGATTCTTGAACTGATAATTAATCCACTGAAATGTGTTCATGTGTATAAATTTAAATAGGGCTTTTGCGCCAAAATGTGATAGAAAAGCCAGTAGGATGAGTTTAGAGGTGTGATTACACCCTATCTCAGATATTGTAAGTTAAGAATATAAAATTATAGTGACACCTAATGCCTTTGGCTTAAAGGTAGCATTTCTCTGTTATCTTTCTCCAAAATTATAAGATAAGGAGTAAAGGAAGTATTATCACTCACCTTCAAGCACTGTTGATATAGATCTGCTCTTTTTATTTTAAAAACATATACCAGATAATGAACTGCTGAATATCCAGTTTAAGGCATTATGTGGTGGGCTGATCCTTACACAACTGAGAGTCTTTCTTCCTCTTTTAAAAAATGACAAAGGAAAGGAAAACAATTGAAATTTTTCTCTGAAAGAACTTTGGGATTCACATTCTTTATTTTACAGATGAGAAAACTGAGCCTTAGTGAGGATGTGACTTACCTATAGTCACACATTTATTTAGTTGTGGAACAAGGAATAGAACCTGAAAGAAATATTATTGAGCAAATTAATATTCTGCCATCAGAATCTGGCTGGAATGATGCTAAAATGAAAGACCATACAATATCAGAGATTAGACTGATTTAAAGTTGAAATAATATTATTTCCCATCAACATATATGAAGGAGAAATCTTGGAAAATTCTCATCTCCATCTATACATGAGAACTCTTTTTTCAATAAAAATTCTAAATGATACTATTTTTCTTGTTATCAACTCATTTTGATAGTAGATAGCAAACAATTAGGAAATAATTGTTAGCGCATGTTACACAAGGAAAAAAGTAACATAATGCCAATTCCTCATTTTTCTCTCTTACAAATCACAAACGTTGTTTTAGTCTCAATTAAGTTGCTATTTAGTAATAATTCATTAAGTGGAGAAAAGAAGTCAGGTTTATGTGAATATTACAAACTATGTAAAATGTGTGGCTGTCTGATGAAATTTTGCATTTCCTTTCAGTATTTCCTACCATACAATTACTTTATCACTATCCTCCATTTACACAAGTATATTGCTTTTGTCTTTAAAAAAAAATCTGCAAGTGGCCTTTAGGTTACTGTCCTTAATATTGGGTCTATGGCTTAAGGAGCTCATAGGCTCCGTATCATCTAATCAACATCTAATTGTATTACAAGGTCATGTTGCCCGAATTGCAAAAATTGATCTGCTGCTCTCTTTCCTATCTCTTCACAGTGCACCTCAGCACAGTGTCTTATTGTCCTCCTTGGAGCACTAACATCACTCACGGCTGTGGGGAAAACAATTTCCCTCCTCAGGGTGGACATATTTATTGCACCTTTAGGAAAACCTAGGAAAAAAGTACTAGTTTCTAGATAGTTTTATTAGAAAGCACTATGACCACCAGAAATTCTACATGAATCCCCTTTTAGTAAGTGTTAATTCTTTCTACCTGTGAATTAGAGTAGCATCATGGTGATTTGGCAAGAATTTTAAAAATTAATGATTGATTTCTCTATTAGTTTATAACTGTCAAGATTCCTCCATAAACTATTTAGAAAATGACATAAAAGGTGAGAGATTACTGATAAATGGAATTGCTTATAAAATAAAACATGGTGAAATTACAGCAAGTCATTTTTTTAATATTACTTAAGGCAATATTCATTATTCGGAAAAATGCTATTTAAATTCAAATTCTACTTCCCACCTGAAGGAAGGGTTTCTAAAGGAAGATTAAGTTGTAACCTCAAGAGAAAATGTGAATACAAACCAATCTCTCTCTCAGTCTCTCTCCCTCCTTTTCTCCATTCCTTCCTTCCTCCTCCCTTTAACATTGTGAATGTTGCCAGTTATTTTCCTTATACTATCATGAGGATTTACAGTTAGTGTTGCTGTTCCCTATCGGGGCTTTTAGAAGATATACACTTACCTTGAGAAAAATGATATTTGGTCATTTTTGTTCTAATGAGCTTTCTCCTGGTATTAAACTGATTCTCTGATTGCCTTATCAGTCCAATCTATAAATAATAAGAAAAATTGCACTGGACCTTGCAAAAATATCCTTTTTCATCACCATTGTATAGACAGTGAACTGTTTGTAAGATTTTTACCAGCCTTTAAAATGTCATTTTGGCAGTACAGAAATTGCTTTAAAACTAACGCCAATGGCTTCAATATATATAAAAGGTGATTAAAACCAAAAGCCTTTGTTAAATGGAGACAATCTGGAGTCTTCCTCCTTACATAATCCCAGTTTAAATTCTGCATCACAATCTATAAAATACTCTAAAGGGAAGAGCTCAGTTCCTTCCTGTAGTTTTATTTATTTTTTGTTCTTTTAGCTAACCTTCTGGCATCTTATCATCAGTGTTCGCAATAATACTTGCTGATCCTGTCAAACCTGTGATAACATGATGAGCATCCCAAAATTAATTTCTCTTAATACTAGTGCCTTCTGGAATGTGAGCTAAATCTAATACTGCAATGTCAAGTTTTGCTTTCGGCGATCTTTTCCTTATCTCCCAGAATGCTATGGGAAATAGTCCCCTTAAAAAATGACAGAGCCAAGACCAAATGACATAAATTCTATTTGAAATGTTTGTTCATATGATTACAGAAAAAAAAGTAAGCTTTTTTGTGAGCTGTTTGACCTATTATTAGAGAATATTTGCAAGGATTACAACAGTTAAGTGAAGCAACGGTCAAAATATAAACCAAAAGGTCAGAATGACTTTAGAAATGTCTAATCCATATCTTTAATGTGTGGAGAAAGAGTGTAATTGTCATTTATTAAAATTAGGTTTAAGGCGCACCACTCAATATTTTAAAACATACACCAGGTACATCTGACCCCAAAATAACTAGATACTATAAAAAAAAAAAAAGTAAAAGACTCACATATTCTCACAAAGTACAGGGATATAGAAGTCCAAAATTCTGCCTTCAGTACCTTATGAGGAATACGAAGCTGTCTTTGCCAAATCTCACAGTAACATTCAAATCTGAAATTACGCATTCAGTCACGTGTTGCTTACCGATGGGGATACGTGCTGAGAAATGTGTTATGAGGTGATTTCATTGTTGTGTGAACAGCATAGAGTGTACTTACACAAACCTAGATTGTATAGCCTACTACACATCTTGGCTATATGGTACTAATGTTATGGGACCGCCATCATATATGCAGTCTGTTTTTGACCGAAACATCATTATGCGATGCATGACTGTATGTGTGTGTATATGCATTTGACTTTGCTTTCCTAATTTAGATTTTGATACCTTACATTGCCTTATTTTAAAGCTATCATTTATAGTTTATAAAGATTTTCATATATATTATCTTGTTTCATCTTGAACACGAAGTGGATTTTCATTTCATTTCATTTGCTCCTTAGACAGTATTGTGATTTGGGGTCAATGTAAGGAAATACTGATTGATCTGAAATTAAATGTCTCTGTCTTGTGCTTATACTGACCTTCAACCTGGTTTCTTAATGTGTGCAAATGAGTTGTGAAATGATAGCTAAAATGAGAAGCTATGTTGATGAACATTTTCAAATTTGTGATATTGAAATTCAGATTCCTTAAGTTCCTAGATAAAATACCCCATAAGAAAAAAATGTATTTCTCACACTGAGTAGTGCCTTTTTTCCATGATTTATCTATTCTGAACCCAACTTTATTAATTCATTTAATCTTTCTTTGACATTCTTTTTATGATGGCAAAAGAGAAAAAACAACATCTATGCTTTAGAATAAATAAAACAGAATCATCTCACCGAACTATCAGTGAAAAGATACTCAAGCATATTACCAATAGTGTAGCATATAATTTTTAAAAGAACTAAATGTGCTATTAAATAAAGGGTTGACATTTTTTTCTGTTGTAATATAATAAACACTCTCTTTAAATATCTAGATTTTTTCTGTCTTATATAGTTACAAAGAGGAAGCATGACCACTTTAGCATAAATTTCTGGAATTCTAGCCAAAACAAACTTTTACATTACTCAGAATGGAGACTAAGGATGAATTGCAGAGGTGATAAAGAACGAGTAGTAGGAACTTGATAAATTCAATATCTTGATCTATCATTACTAGAAAGATTTCCTTCTGGATCCAGAGTCAATTTTACCCCAGTGGGATAAGCACTAGGTCTTGTGTTTGACAACCAAGGAAGATTCTTGCAATAATAGAATAATCTATTTTAGAGGTGGAATATACTTGAGGGATCAGCTACCCTGACTCTTCTCAGCATTTCCCACCAAAGTGCTCCATCAGGAAAGGAGAGTGACCTGGCCACTCCTATGACCTGGGAGTTCCTCACAACATAATATTTCTTTTAAGTATTATGTTTTAATTGTTGAAAAACAAGTGCATCTTGTATTCCACTCCTGAATGTTTCGTAAATATTGAGAAAAATAAAACATAACTTTTTTCATGCCATATGATTTTATTTGTGCTGCTGCCCTTAAATTAGACTCCGCTGAAGTCCTTACAGTGTCTACATCTAAATACTCAAAGTTAGCCTGGCATTCAAGGCACTCTAGTATCTAGGCTTAGCCTAGTTAAAAACTTATAAACCTTTAGAATCAGAAGGGACTGAATCAATTACACAGTTCAAACGTGTATCCAACTATCACCCCTTCAATAATCCTCCATTTCAGATAAACTGGCTCTTCTTTATCATAAAGCACTTCCCTGCTCCTAATTTTTCATAAGTTCTTAATGCCTACAAGAAACAATTGAAATATCTTCACGTGTCTTATAATCTGTCCCCTACATACTGTCATCTGTCATCTCTCTATGTCTCTTCCAGTGTGCCTTATTCTCTCCTGGCTGTAAACTATGGACATTCCTGCAAAGGAGACTTACTTTCTTGCTTGCGTGCCTTTCTATAGGCCAGCACTTCCCACCACCAAGATCCCACTTTCCACCAAAGCTTCCATACTGTATTAGACTTTCCTTTGTTCCCTTAGCCTTCAAAAATACCTCTATTCTTGAATTAGCACCTTCCAAAGTAATTATTTGTTGACATCTGGGTGTTTGCCATTAGAATATCAGAGCCTTAATGGCAGGGTTCCTGTGACATTTATCTTTGTTTCTGCGATGCTTAGCACAATACCTGACACAACGTAGGAGCCTCATCATTTTTAAAAGCCACGTTAAATAATACTAGTATTAGAGACTTAGAGCTTATCTCGTTCTAAATCTACATTTTTAAAGAAAGTAAAATTGTGGCCCAGACAGCAGAAGGGATTTGCCAAGTTTATAAAGCTGGGACTTTGCTTGGGGTGGAATTGATTCTTTAATTCAAGTGTAAAGTCTAAAACGTGGAAGAAATATTTGACCTTTAGAATCTGTTTTAGATACTTATGTGGATCTATCATGATGGTTTCTAAGCAATCAGATAAAAACATTAGGTTTATGACGGGGAAAAATTTATTTTTTAACTTTACCTATTTCCCAATTGACCTGAAATTTTGGCAGAAAAATGTCTAATATTTTCTTGCATATATTAGTACAATGATTCTGATATAACCAATGGAAATATGAATCATACAGATTAGAGACTTCAATAGAATATTTTAAAATTCACTCTAGGCAGTGCTTGAGGTTTGGAGAAGTCCGAGGTTTTAAACTAAAACACTACTTCAGACAAGTATCCCTTCTGCATTTCCATAGCCATCATTTCCCTTGCAAAACAGCTGCTCACTATTTGCATAGCATTTGCATTACCATAGCTTGTAACCAATTTTAGCAAGGTTCCGTCCTTGTCATAATTCAAATAATTATTGATAAGAAGTCTTAATTCATAACCTATTATTTTAGTGGCTCCTAGAAGGTCTCTTTGCTGAAATCATGTTTCCCAGGTGGCTCAGTATTTGAATATACATCATTCAAAATATTACACTTTATTCTTGGCATTGGCCTTTCCTTGTATATACTTCTATCACAGCATTCATTATATCTTTTCTTACCAGCCCATTTTCCTGAGCTCTGTGTTCTGTTCCTCAGACATTTTGTGGGAAATAAATCAGTTTGCTGAATGAAGAGATGAATGAATCATGTTTTAAAAATGCATGTGCTCTTAGAAGAATTGATATGCTGTTACTAATACCATTATATAAAATAATATATCAATATTTTTCAAACTATCTGGAAATAAGAGTTCTTAGGGAAAGCGCTAGTTAAGGGTAAATTAGATCAAAGCTTAAGTACTTGAAGTACTGTATGGAAACAAGAAAACCAATTAAGGCCATCCACCACTGCACTCAGTTCATGAGTGACTTGGCATGCTTTACTGAACCAAGGAGATTAGATAAATTACTTTAAAAGTATCAGAAACCATACTGACATTCATGACAAAAATATTATTTTAAAGTGTATGCAGACAAGATGAGAACTGATCTGAGACTATTAACTTCCTATCAAAATATGTTTACCATCCTAGAGACCTGTGTTTTATTTGTACTTGTTTTAGTGATTAAAGAATTATAGATAGATTCAGGAGAGGTTGATGGTATCTCAACTTGATTAATAATTCTTGGTTAGTTAGTCACATACACTTTTTAGTTAATTGCTATTTCAAATAATAGTCAAATATAATTATCCTTGCTAGATTTTTGAACTTATTTCCAGCATTAAATTTTAAAGAAATTATGAGTCATATAATTAAATTTTTTAAAAATATAGGCTGTATGGACACTTTATAATTTAATTTTTAAGGCAACAACTAAAATCCAGATTGGATAAACCTTGCCAAAAATTTTATTCTGCATGTAGTTTATTTTACTTGTCATTACTTCAAAGCAATAAGCAGGCACTTAGAGATGTGTGTGAAGACATTTGGATATTTTGCAACTAATTCACAGGGTTTGCGTGAAAAAAGAGATGTCCACAAAATGTCTGAAAATTATATTTATATTTGTGACGAGTGCTTTGTAAAATCTATGAGAAAAGAATCATTCACAGGATTAAGAAAAAAGAAGAATTGAAATATTGCATAATATGATCAATGTTCCTAAACGTTTATTACTAATCACTATGGCTGTTTGTTAAATGTGCCATTTTAAAAGTAGAAATAATATGCTTATCTCATATTAACCAAGGATGAATCCACATTTCAGATATACTAGAGATCTTTAAAAAAATTATTCTGGTGGATATGACTTTGTACACTTATCTCTATTCAAATGATATCTACAGGGAAGTTCAATCAAAAAAATAAGTTGTTTTTTTTGTTGTTGTTTTGGTCAAAATATTACTAAGTAATCAGCTAGACAAAATCTAAACTAATCTACCCAACCATATTAATTCAATAAATTTATCTAAACTCTAGGAGATCCAAGAAAATAGAATATGGAGTTATTTACTATTTTTTTTAACAACATATAAGCATTAGATGGTGAAGTGAAATATATTTGAGAATGTGCAAGGGCCAAAAATCAATATTAAAAGCATGACAAGTAAATTGGCTCTATTAGTAGTTCATTTTAAAAAGTGAGTTAACTTGACCTCTTTTAGAATTGCAATTAACGTAGAAAGAGATGGAAACTACAATTACAAATAAATGTTGAGTTATTTAAGCAAAAATATGCATACACATCTGTTTAAGCATATTTAGATTAGTTAAATCCAAATGTAGAAATCCAGGTTCTTAAGAATAACCTGAATGAATATTTTTTACCCTTTAAAATATGCATTGTTATCCAGAGGAATGTGATAAAACTAATGTTGATGATACTTTATCTGCTCCTTCCAAAATGTGCTTACATTTCAATTGTGTAAAATTTTAAAACAACTACCTTCACTTCATTGTTGCATATTTTTAAAGTAAACATTTTAACATAGCTGAGCATTTAGTTTCCACTTAACCTTAAATATTCCTTTTTGTTTCCATATAAAAAAATGATTTCAACTTTTTCTTGAGTTGTTGCATCCCCTTGATACTGAGTTTCTTGATGTTTCTCAAAATGTTGTGTATCTTGTGTATTTCAATGCTGTTTTAAAAATTATTGGATTGCTCTAAGATATCCTGAAGCCAAACTTGAAAATCAACCTTCACCAGTGCTAAGAAGGAGTAAACCGTAGGCCAGTTCCAAGAAGAACTATATCTTTTTTGAATGATATATTAATATTTAAATATCTCTAAACTGTATAAAAGTTATATTTAAACACCCAGAAGCTTTAAATAAGATTTCATTATGACCAGCACCATTTTATTATGAATTCTGGAAGGACCATACAACCTAAAGTATTCTAATTGTACAAATTATTTTTATAACCAAAGGGTAAAAAAATGAAACATTCAAAGACACCTGGCCAGTTTCAGGACAGGTTATTTACATGTCTTTTAAATATGCTGCTGGCTGGTTATCAATTTCTAAATTTGCAATCTGAAACAAAGTAAAATTTATAAAATTATTTATTTTAAATGACTATATAATAAGATTATTAAAAAGTTTTAGAATTGCATTCAAATTTCGGTGATTTGCTTACACTTTCTCTCATGTTAGAAGATAATGAAAATAGAGTACTTTAACCTTTCTCTCAACTTTGCTCAGGGAATCTTCACTAGTTAAAATTTCTCTTCCTGGTTCATTATTGATCCTTAGTTTTGAAGGAAAGAAGTGATAAAATGATATATAGTCCTAATATAATTCACTAAGTAATCATTGGGGAGTCATTGTGCTAAAATGGAAAGAGTAGAAGATTTTGAGCCATAGGCAATGTGTTTTAAATCCTGTTTTGGTCACTTAATTAGTTGTGTGGCTTATAAATTTATTTAGCCTCTTGACTTTCAGTTTCTTCATCCATTATATTTTTAAAAATTACCTAATTTACAGGGTTGCTGTAACAAGTAAATAAAATATAACATAAAATATACCAGACACTGCATTTGGCATGTAGTAAGTTCTTAATAAATGTTATTAATCTTGTATCAAGGGTCAAACTATATGTTGAATACTGTGCCACCCAGCAACACAAACACACACACGTGTGTAATATATATATATGAGTATATATATATATACTTAAATTTTATTTATTTTGTCCATGCCTTAATAGATGTTTATAAATTTGTAAAAAATACTAAACGTGTAAAAAACATTTAAATAAAACATTTAAATAAAAATGACTTACTGGGCCAGCCCGGTGGCACAGTGGTTAAGTTCACACATTCTGCTCCAGGGCCCAGGGTTCACTGATTTGGATCCCAGGTGCAGACCTACGCATCACTTGTCAAGCCTTGCTGTGGCAGGCGTCCCACATATAAAGTAGAGGAAGATGGGCATGAATGTTAGCTCAGGGCTAATCTTTCTCAAAAAAGAAAATCACTTAGGCATAACTACTACTAAAATGTTGGTATGATACTATGATTTATTCCAATCCTTTTTTAAATGTCAGGATATATATTTTTTAGTTTGGTTTTAAAACATTGGGATCATAAACTATTTGATGTCTTCTTTTTTTTAACTTAACATTGTACTATTAGCTCTTCCAAAGTCATTAATTCTTCTTTGAAATTTTATTTTTAGTGTCTATTCTATTGTATTTTGATTCCTCTTGAGCAAATTAACATTTGACGTTACGTAGTCATTGAAATATATTACAACATATTATACTATTTTCACATATTCAACATCAGCTTAACTCTAGTAGTAATTATTTAAGTTTTGCAAGAACTATAGTATATCAGTGAACTCCCGTTCATATACTGTGTTGTTTTTAAATGATGTAGTTTAAATTTTATCTTACCTAAAAAAAATGTTTTCTCTGTTGAAGTGTACATGAACATTCTTACATGCATACCTTCCCAGGAAAACTTTGTTAATAGTTATCATTGCCACATCTTGGAACTATTAATTCATATTTTATGAAATACAATTATACATAGAAAATCAAGAGAGAAAAAAATGTGTCATCTAACATGAACCACCTGACTGTGTTAGTCAATTGATTAACACCTTGCAATCCTGTGTGAATCAATGGTATTTCTGAAAAGTTAAATGACTCACTGTCAATCAAGTCACTTCTTTGAGGTGCCATCACAAAACTGCAGTTCTTCACTGTATGCAAAAGTAATTCAGTGACCTTACTTATCCTTATAGCCTCGTGGTAGCCGGGGGGAGGGGAGACTTTTAAAAATGTAATCAAATGCAATATTGGGAAACTGTATATTTTAACTTCATTTTCGAATCACTCCTACCACAGAGTACTCCAGCATTACATTTTCATCTTCCCACTCTCAAACAGCCCAGTTGGTGGGAAGCTTGTTCATAGCCATGATAAATTATTCCCTGTTAGAATCTACATCTATCTTTTCAAGTCTGATCATTTTTGATGAATATATTCTGCTAACACGAACTTCAGTGAAAGCAGTGGGCTATAATGAATTGCCTATGGAATATAAATGGCATTTCCTTGGTAAGGCGGATTAGAAAATAAATAAGAGCAGAGAACAAATAATAAACAGGTAGATATTTAATGTTCCTTAGAAAGCCTCTTTGTTTTAATTTGCATGTATTAACTAAATGATAAAGATAGTAAAGAATATCTTTGGCAAATCTTCAGAACTTACACAAATTACCTCACATTTTTCAAATTAATGGCAGAGTTAATTTAAAGGTTTTGTAAAACCAAAACTCATCTTTACTTTTTATTACCAGGCATATGTAGTGAGTGAAGCACAAAATGAGTATGATACATTGACTTCCATTTGCCCCATGGCTGTTCTTTCTGGGATGAGTTTGGTCAGATGCTTACAATTTCCATTTACATGTTATAAGGAGCATTGTGTGGCTGGTCTGTTTAGTTATTGGCCCAAATACACAAGGGCAGCCAGGTAATTGAAGTTAATATAATATCCTGAGATACGGAAAGTGGTAGGGTCCTGGGGATACAAAGGGAAGAAAGGCCATTCACAGGAAGGTCAGAAGAGATTTTTGGAAACCAAAGTTTGCCCTGTCATATAGATAAGTTTCTTAGGTAAAAAAGTATCTCTGGTAATAACTCTTTTCCTAGTACAGGCCTCTTTCTAATGTAAATTTAGCCAGTTGAGGGGAAAGTAAAGAGATTTTCCTGGATCTGTTGAGTTTTGTTTGCCTTTAGCCCAAAAGAATCCTCATGCCAAAGTGACAGATTTTGGGGTAGTAAATTCTACTCCCTTTCAGTCCCACCTTTGAAACTTCAACAAGAAGTTTCTCAGTCCAGAAGTTAAGTTAGAAGTCCCTATCTCACCAAACCAGTCTCAGTCTTGAGAGTAGGGCAGTTCAATTAAACAGTTTTGTCTTATTTCAGTGGCAGTGGTACAGATGGGCTCCCAAAGTTAGGCCTATATTGTGTGAGAAATTAAGTATTTAATAAGAAGAATTTCCAGGAAGCCAAAAATAGATAGACCTATGTTCAGTAATTAATGTTTCACTATTCCACATTATTTGGAAATGGTTTAAATATTCAATAAATTTCTGTCATTTAACTTAACTAAGCAGAACTTTAAGGCTTTAACTTAAAAAAAATTTAGAGAGACTATTTAAGTAGGCATATCATAAAATATAATTACTGTTAAAAAGTTCGCCTAAAAACTCATATCTGACTTACATCTATCTAAATCACTTGCGCCCAACAATCGTGTTTGGACTATCCATGAAAATGTTGTGAGACATTTAGACAAAGTCAGCCATCATCTCAAGTTATTTTCTTTTGCTGACAAATTTCATATCAGAGATATGAATTTGACTAGTAAACCCAGGTAGAATAAAAGTTGTATGTTTATATTATATTTAATACTGATAACTCTAAAGACTTGTTTATTTTAATTAAGGAGATAAACAAATTAACTTTTGTTTACCGAACATTATCCTAGATCATGTGAACTTGAAAAAAATTTGGATTAGTTTCTATATTTTAGAATACTCAATTCTTAAAAGTGCTTGACCTTAAACCCAACTAAATAGAGCTCTTTTACAAATTAATTTTGGCAATACCATCAGAAGGTAGAAAAATATCACACATCTACAACACACATATATAGACACACATAAACATACAGACAGATGCAAACAGAGACCTTATAGCTATTGTTTTAAAATTTTAGCTGTGAGTCAGGTACAATAATACAAAACTCATTAGTTTATAAAAGAGAAGTTGGATCCAAATTGTGTTTTGGTAGTTGGAATAGGTTAAGTTCACCTCTTCAGATGGCTAAAGCTCTTTACTAATATTTGCAGAGAAGACATTTAAGATTTTTAATTAGCCCAATTTCCAAATACCTACCCCTTCTTTTTTCCCTTTGATGAAAAACGTCTCTCTAACATTTGCATTTTGATGAATGGCTCTTAGGTCCTAAAATATGTGGCATGTAGAAAATCTACATTACGAAGGCACAAAGAAAGCATCCAAGTTTTGGGGGTATATTTGCCTATTACCAGAGGTCTAGGGTAACTAGTATTTAGAATTTTCCTTCTATTTCTCAAGTGCAGGACAATTGTACTTCCAATATGCTGATCTTTTACAATATCTACAAACATGTTGTGTTGAATAGGCAAAGTTTTGGGATTCATAAGGATAAGTGAGCTTTGAATTGTTTCTAGAGCTGAAAGTCTGGTTTTGGAAAGCTTTGCAAGACAAAGACAGTTGTTTCCAATTCCCCACAGAAGTTAATTGCAGCTTAAGTATCATGGGGCTGACCAGCCCTCCAACTAAATTTACTTCTTTATATCAGGGAGATTTCCAATTAAGATGGAAATCAAATGATGTTTTATGTTCTAGAGCTTCAGGGTTTAATGCAATATACCTTTAAGAAGTCTATATAAATTGTTTAACAAAGCCCTTCTTTCTGAATGGACAATTCAACCTTGGACCAATTCACCTTAGGGAGAAAGCCTCTACTATTGCTCCTATCCCCCCTGAATATCAGTCTCTCATTTAACCATTTCCTGGTCACTTGTAGGAGGGTCTGGGAGAAATTCTGGCCATCTGTTTCCTCTGTGAAGGGGGGTTTCCCCCAGTGGGCCCTCTGACTTATCTGTTAGTTACAATATAATTATGGGTGGGAAGAATACTCTTTAGCAGCTGATCAAAGTTCCTGTGAGTGGGATTGTGAATGGCCACTAATCTTTTACATTTTTCTCTAAATTTGGTAGAATCTTCTGAAAGTGGAGGTAAAAGGGCTTTATTATTTAAGAGATCTGCTTCTTGTCCAAGAAAACAATTCCTTGCAATGGGGGTTCATGGTACATCTGCAAAGGACATTGAATAGTAGGGCCTGAAGCTGGCAGAGCCTGTTTACAGACCCCTGGAAAGTGGCAGGAATTATAAGGGACAGAAAAGTGAGCCTTACCCACCATTCAGATGCTTCTGCTAAATTTACTTCCTGGCTTTTAGTAGTTACATAAGTAATCTGTATAACTTGGGCCTGGAGACAATGCCAAAGTGCTCTCAGTAAATCTTGTAAAGAAAAGGAAGTCAAAACAAATAGCTGGGTTTTTCAGGGATTTTCTGGGGAAGTTGGAGGAGTTTTGAGATCTAAGGGGATTTGCTGAGGCAATAGGGCTGGATTTTGAGGGGTGGGGGGTAGACAAGGGACCTAGAGATCCAAAAAATATTCTGGAGGGTCAGGAACATGGAGTTGGGGATAAAGGAGTGCATAAAAAGGTGGAGAAAGGGGATTTACATTAGACCTGGATTTTAATTTTTAGTCTAAGTCTAATTTCTGTTCTTCCATCATATTAAGGGAGTTCCTAGTGCTAGCCATTGTACTCCTTTGTATCTACTTTTCAACTTGGTCTTTCCACAGGTACCAATAAGACAATTGTTTAAGACGGTAGCTCTCTAAAAAATGTGTTTTTTTTATTTTAAATATAAACCAGTTCAAAGGATCGATTTTCTGGCCGTTGATGAGTAGGATCTTACATTAGTCTCAATAGTGACTCGAACCAAGAAGCCTTTTTATGGCTTAACCATGCATGCAAGAGGCATCCCAAAGGAGAGTGCAAAAGATGTAGCCTTCACAAGATCCAGAAAATTTACTCCCAAAGATAACCAAAAGAGAGAAAGACTTATCTGGTTGCAAATGGGGTGCAACTCACATTCCTGTCCAGCCATATCCAGCTACAAATGAGGTGCAGCACTGATGGTTGCCAAGCTGCGTTCTCAGGACACGAAACGAGAAGGCATAGAACAAGATGAGAAGAAAACTTTATTCAATTTCTTTCATGTGCACATTAACAGTTTTAATTTGCCTCCAAGATAGAGGCAAATTAATACCTAAGAGGTTTTATTATTAGATATAATACCTAAGAGGTGTGCTGGGTTGGGGATTATGTGGTGTTTTACAATGTACCTCATTGTATGGAAATTTTGTGGAGGTTGATGGGTGACCCAGTGTCAATCTAATGTGTTCTGTGACCAATTTGTCCTAACACGGGTGTCTTTGAGTTAGATGGTGAGCACTCTAACAGCTTTTAAGTGCTCAACTTATGCCCGTCAATTTTGCAGCTCCTTCTGAGATTCCCATCAACAATAGCCTTTACCTCATGTGCACATTTACTAACAGCAAAGTTTGTCTGAACAGATGCCAGCCAGCCTGGTGAGATTGTGAACTCACCAGTCTGAGGCCAGTTCAAATGACAGGCTTATAGGAACTGTGCCTTTGTTATATCCTATGGTTTTCCACCTTATGACAAAAGACGAAGCGGAGAAAAACAGTGACCATCTCTAGGGGAAAAATGAATCCTCAGAAAACAAGAGTATTCATAGCAATTTTTACCGAACTGAAGGAACTCATTCACCCAAATGTTTTCTCCTGTTAATGTAAATTTATAAAAAGAAAAGGACTCTCACCACTCTCCCTTCCATCAGACCCTGCAGGCAGAGATTTGGGAGACTGAGCTGGTAAGCATTCTTACCTTCTGCTGACTTTTGTCAGAGGTTCCAGGGTCTCTCAGCTACAGCAGCCCCAGACGGAGCAGCATCCAGCTAGTGAAGGTCCCTTTGAATTTGCCAAATGAAGGGATGGAACAATTTTCCCTTCTTCCTTTCCAGGTTCTTTGCCTGGTTTAAAAATTAAATTGATGTAAGACATATTAACAGGAGAAACACAAATTTCATACATATGGGAGCCCCATGAAAATGTGAGACTCAAAGGGCAGCCAGGTAATTGAAGCTTATATGAAATCCTGAGCTAAGGAAAGGGGTAGGGATCTAGGGATACAAAGGGAAGAAAGACCATTCACAGGAAGGCAAAGGAGATGTGTGAAAAACAAAGGTCACCCTGTTACGCAGGTAAGTTCTTTAGGTAAAAAGGTATCTCTGGTAATAGCTCTCTTCCTGGTAAAGGCCTCCTTTCCAACATAAATTTAGGCAGTTGAGGGGAAGGCAAAGAGCTTTTCCTGATTCTGCTGGGATTTGATTGCCCTTAGCTCAAAAGAATCCTCATGCCAAAGTGACATATTTTGGGGTGACAAATTCTACTTCTCTCTAACATCATGTGGAAAAAAATAACTAAATGAAGACTTCAAATTAAACCTGATTATGCATGTGTAGATAAAATTGAGTTAATATTTAAATAAATCTTTGAAATTTGACTTAAAAAGTCATGCTTAACATTCTAATAGAAATAAGTAGATTATGGTCACCGTGTATTGGTAGGAAAAAGAAGGGTTAAAAATTAATTCATCTCACAATTAAACTTCTTATTGCAAATTGTAATTCAAAAGTGTGTTTGCTATATTCTTTGATTTTATGAGTTGAGAGCAGTTCTTAATAGACACTTCTTATATAATGGACATGAACAGCGGAGAACTATCAAATATAACTGGTAATTGGCTGATTGTGGTTTATATTCCAAAGAGAGACAAGAGAAGCGACAAACTGGTTGACTGTCTGAATGCTGATTACCAACTTCAAGACTGGTTGAATTTTATGAGTTTATGTCTAAAACATGGGAGTACTTTCTTTCAGCAGCTGGAATACTCTTCCTGTATTATTTGTATCTTCACCATGAAACCTCTTATCAAAGCATCAGAAGTAAATTAGGAAAGTAGAATGCAATCATTTTTTAAAAGTTCAGGAATTAAGAGAATGAAGTCTCATTATTTTCCAGAAAGAATCAGAACACAAGCTGCGATGCAATTCTGAAACATTGTATTCTAATGTGAATCCTAAAAATCATTCTGTCTTTTCAAGTGCGAATTAATGCTTTTGAATGGGAAACATGGCACATTGCATGGATTAGTAGACATTTGGTCTTGTCCAAAATGTCCATGAGCATATTTGGTCTATGCCAAATGGGTTTGGACAGGACCAAATATCAAGGATCTTTCAGTTTGGACCCAATGTCTCCATGGACATTTTGAACGAGACCAAATATGAAGGACCTTTTGGCTTGGACCAAATGTCTTATGGACAAAATGTCGTATGGGTGTTTTGGACAGGACCAAATGTCCTGCAAGACGTTGCATGTTGTGCTCGTTACTCCTCAAGAGCAAAGGGTAATTAAAAAAACAGTAAATTGGGAATAAGGAGAATAGAGTTCTAGGCTTGACCCTATTGCTAACTAGCTCTGTGACTTTGGGCAGATCGTTTAACTTTGCTTTGCTTTGGTTTCCTATTCTGAAATACGACTACATGATCTCTAAGGTATCTTCAGTTCTTTACAAAAAAAGAAAAAAAACAACCATTCCATTTAAAGGAATTGGAGCTGGAGTAAAAGAATTGACCTGGCATTTATTGAATAATCCATAATAAAATAAAACAATACAGAAATAGTCTTATTCAGTCCCACTTCCTCTACAAGGTCTACAAAACGTTTAGAAGCTCATCCTTGAGCTCTGGGACGACATTCAATGTGTGGTGAATTACATGCAGCATTTTATGACAAGATGGTGACACAAATTTACACCACAATCCAACTGAAACGGAATTGAAGAGTTTTTTTATTCATGTTTATAAAGAAGTCAAGACATTTTCTTCAAAATCTCTTAAATAAATTTATTTACATAGACTTTACCACATCAATTTCATACATATCCATTTTTATCTTTAAATTTTGTCAAATTCTTGGAAATAATAATGGCTATAATTAGAGAATAAGGTAAAATTTTGTAGGATTCTAATATAAAGAAAATTCGTCAGGTTTTCCGTGAGTGTAAATATGTGCTTAAGAAGACAATAATAGAAATAGTCACAAGAATGCAAATTAGTCCTCTTTTATGCAGATTATTTTGGTTAAAATTTAGATTCCATATTCCAAAGGAAAAATTACAGATTAATGCATGTTCATGCAAAGTAAGGAGTTTTTAATGCTGTTAGGTGTAATTCTTTTGTTCCATTTAAGACTTTGAATGTCTTTTACCTGTGTAATTATAGTATTTGGAATGCATAAATCTTTTCCCATACTGCAAATACAGTGCATTCCATACCAGCTTTGTAGGACAGGAATAACTTCTAAATCATTTGCATCATAATATGGAGAGTTAAGATAAATAGGTTTCTCTTTGCTTTGGAAAAAAAGTTCACTTTTAAGTGCTAAAAGCTTTCTTGTCATTCCCTAGGAAGTAAATTTTCAATGCTAGTAACTGTCCTGTTATATTTATAATAGAGCGGCTGCTTTTCTTAAATTCAGTACCGAGAGTTTAAATGAAATTAGTGAGTGTTAATCTGACTAATTCACCTCCAAGTTATTTTGGAGAGAAATATTTACATTTTCTTTATATAAGATAGAAGCTCTTCACTATGATTTATATTCAATTTATCAAGACCAATAAATGTGAACTGTCTTCATCATGATGTATTAACTCAGCCCGATAATTCCTAAGTGCTGAGATAATTAAGGTGGATATATAGGGTTTCATGAAGTGGGGATATGAAAATCCTTAGCCAAAATTCAAATTATGCTTTTAAGATCTTATATTCTCTTCAACTCATGAATAGAGTGTATAGAAGACAGGAGATCATTAATTCATTCTCTCAAACTAATATAGTAAACCCTTCAGTTAATTTTCAATTTTTTTTTTTTGAGGAAGATTAGCCCTGAACTAACTACTGCCAGTCCTCCTCTTTTTTATTTTTTATTTTTTTTGCTGAGGAAGCCTGGCCCTGAGCTAACATCGGTGGCCATCCTCCTCTACTTTATATGTGGGATGCCTACCACAGCATGGTGTGCCAAGCGGTGCCATGTCCACACCCAGGATCCGAACCAGTGAACCCCAGGCTGCCGAGAAGCAGAATGTATGAACTTAACCACTGCGCCACCGGGCCCGCCCCAATTTTCAATTATTGAAATGCCCTTCAAATCTTTTAATATCATCATCTGATAGAATTAATTGATTTAGTTGTTCTCCCATATCAAGTACATATGCATGAAGTGATTAGATTTATTAAATAGTGAGCTAAATAATTGTTTATATGATTTCAGTGACTGTTTATAAATTTACAAAAGTTTATACTTTTGACAAGTAGTCTTTTAATACTAGATGTCATGATAAGCAAGTTTTCTGTATTTGGAGATTATTATAAAATTATCCAGTATTTGGTTTGGTAGGTACTTCTTTTAACCCTTGGAATTTTAGTTGAGCAGGCTAACATTTGAAGTAATACTTACTTCAAAACTGGGAAAATATTGGGAAAAATGTGTTCAAGCGTATGGCAACGCCTTTCTTGTGAGTGGCAAAAGTACATTTTTTTTGCATTTTAGGTAAGTTAAATATCCAAAATGCTTAACATCTAAGAAAGAAAGATATACAGTTTTTTATCAGTTCATTTTATTTAGCTTGCTTGCTACATTAAATAATCAAGCATTTATCTATTAATCAATCTATCTGTATTTCAAATTGTTTAAATTTGAGCATATGCATATGAAAAACAATTTTATAAGAATTCATTATGATATGTAGGTCCATGAATGAATGCATAATTTGAAGATTTCATAGCTAATTTACTTATACTATCTTATCTATGCCAACCTAACTAGCCAATACCACAGGCTATATTTTATTTCTTTTATGTGATCATTTAAAATCTATACTTCCCACCCTTGCCTCCACCAAAAGACTTTAACACTTTTCAGGGTTTGCTTTTAATTTCTATTTTATAGGGTGAAAGAAATATTATAATTTGTTGAAAATAAGGTGATGTGCAATAGTAGACATCGTAGTCTTCATTTTCTTCTTTTACCTTAGGCTACAGTTGGCTTTATAGAATAATATATTATCTTAGATTCACTACTAAAGTATGTGTTACTATCAGAGAACTGATGTCTACTATTACGCTGATGTAGAGTCATGATTGAAATGAATGAAGATGTTGTACCCCTAGCTTAAATACAATTTAAATTGTTACCATATTCACTTAACAACTCAACACCCTCACAAATTCCTACAAACATATTTAAGAACGCAATTAAGACATAAGCCTCCTCTGGGTGATTAGCTGGTATCTATATGATAAAGAAGCAAATAGCCCCCAAAGGCAAATTATATCAGTCTTTTCGTCTGACCTAATGCTCAGTTCTTAATCTTGACTCATCCTTTGAACGTATTGTGCCCTGTGACTTTAAGTATATTGCACTGACATAAACTAATTAATCTCCCCCCGAAGGGAATTTTGTAGATTGCCTGGGGAGCCATACAATAACTTTTGGCCAACTTCTGCCATTAGATATGCAAGTAGAATCTATATGCATTTTAGAATGTCAGAAACATCTTAATCTTATGTGTTTGCTATTATTGTTTATTTTGTTATATTACTATGTATATTACTGACAATTAGAGCATACACCATTTTATGTATTTAGGACTAAAGTATTTACCCCTTATAAATGGTAAATTATGTTTGAAATGTTATGTTGTGATTACCTTGTATAAGCTTAGTTTTACTCTTCAAGGCCTGATCATAAGGATGCAAGTAAGCAACCAACTAACAATACACTCCCATCTACTTTTCTAATATGAAACATCTAAAGTGTTTTGTAGAAATTTCGGATGATATGCATTGCTCAGAAACATACTTTTACACTGTTAGATTTGAAAAGGGCACAATGAAATGTGGATTATAACGTTTAAAATTATTACACATTTGAAATAATTTCTTCATCAAATTGGATTAAAATGGCTGTAATTCAAAACATTTTTACCTCAGACTGATGTGAAAATTGTAGCACTCATATTATTTCTGTTTGCCAGTTTGATTAGGTATTTTTCTTTCATTTAAAATACTAAATTGTTGCTTTAAAGAATGTTTTATTTTATGTTTATACTTTCTGTTGCAACTACCTAATAAGAAAAATATGTCAATGCTTTTTCCCCTTTTTATTTTATAAAGCATTACCATTTTAAAACTTTCTTATCTGCTTACATCTATTTATACTCACACTCTTGTGTAAATGAATGTAATCTTCTATTATTTTGATGATTTGCATTCAATTTAGATGAGAATGCTTTAAATTTTCTTTAAAAATTGCATTTGTTTTTAGATGAAAGGAAGTAATTATTATATTTGATAATAGGTGCAGTTACTATCTAAAATGTATATAAAACAAACTTTAAAAAAACCTGGGACAACCAGATATTAACTACCAAATAAAAATTAACTGTGGGCACATATACACGTGTATGTAAATGTATATGTATTGTAGGGAGGAAGACTTTTCCTCTATCCAAAGTGGGTTCGTCTGGCTGGAGAATGAATTCAATTCACATGAGACAGAATAGCAAGAGAAAATTAAACAAAGCTTTATGAGGACCATGGCCCGGGGCCTTTCTTCCCGAAGGAAGAAAGGACACCAAAGAAGTGAGGTATACAGAGTGGTTATATACCCCCAAACAGGGTGTTTCACATAAGATTGAAATGTCCCTCCCACAATAGTCACAAGATTGCCCTGTAGGCACAGTGCTTGATGGACACAGCAGGAGGCAGGTCTATTGTCTTCAGCTGGGCGGTCACAGGTGAGCCCAGCAATCAGTTGCTAGCCTAAGGAAAGATGCTTAATCCTTAAAGAAATGCCAACATTGGGAGGGGGAGGTAAGTCAGTTACAGGATATTACCAGACAAGCACAATAAACAAATGCAGATTTAAGTCCTTGCCTTGCCCATTGATTAAGAGTTTCTAGAGAGAAGGACATCCTCTTTCTTCTTCCTGGTACAGAAGGGGATATCTTTACAGATGGAGATTTCCTTTACAATGTAAATATCTCCTAACAAAAGGCAAGCAAGTTCTACTCCTCAGAGCCTCTTTCCCTGTCCCAGTTTATCAAAAGCAATCAGGCTCAAATAATCCTGATGCCAAAGAGACATATCTTGGGGTGGCCAATTCCAGTCCCCACAGTATGATATCTATTCCATCATTATTTTGAATGGTGTGAATGTGAGGCACTGGTGTCATAAATGCTAATATACATGTTTCATATTATTTGTGTTTGTATTCTTTGGAATATGACTAATGGAATCCAATAAAATTTTCTAAATTATATGACATACAAAATGTACTCAAGTAAGGCACATGAAATAGATTTCAATTATATTTTACTAACTCTACAATATTATAAATAACTGATGAGATTAGCAGGGAATAAACACAGTAGTTGAGTATTGAAAACTGCCTACATTGTATTGTTCCTAAAGGTGTAATATTATCAAACCAATTTAGGTTTTGAAAATATAGGTTTTTCACCTAAGAAAATAACATGCATCATCACAGAGCTATAATAAACTTTTTAATATGTAATCATTAAGTTATAAAGTATATTTTCAAAGTACTATAATAGTATATTGACTATGTCTTAAATTGATTTGATAAAATATTTTAAGTAGTTTTATTAGTGAGTTTCATTTTACAACTTATGAAACCACACAATATCATGAAATGTCTAATTCAACATCTGTGTATTTCAATTTTGTAGTGACTGCTCTGTGAAACCAACAGATGATCCAAATCTTGAGAAAAATGTACTTTTGGTTGAAATTGAAACACTTTAGGGATAAATACAAAAATATAGAGATACTTCATATTTTTGAAATTGTTGAGAATGCAATTTTACTTTTAATAGCTTTGGTAAAAATCAAAAATATACCTACGTACTATCACTGTGTTTAGAACATGTTTTTATTGTACAATAGCTTAAAAATCTCCGAGCACTTTATGTGATAAAAAGTCAAAATAAGCTTGTCTTTCTTGAAAATGGAGATCTTTGGTCACACGCAGGGCCAAGCAAGAAAGTGTGAATATCTCAGTATAAATCCATGACAGCTTTCAGAAAGACTCTCAAATCTTCTTCCCTATTAACTTTGAATTAGTATGGTAATATTCGTATATGACCAATAATTTATTAGTTAATATTAAGATGACCAGAATAACTGAATGTACTCCCTTAAACACTTTCTTTAGACATGAGCTGAAATAAATTAGACCCGAAAATGAAAAGCAACAGATTCATCAAAATTTGTCTATATGATCTAGTCTATATAAATATCAGAAATAATAGAACCTACTGTGCATACACAAGGGTTAAGTTTTCTTTTTAACATATAATTGAAAGTAAATAAATTATCTTTGATGTTATTTGCAGTTATTGTGCACTTACAGAAAACTCACGGATATACTAGAGGATCATATCAAGAATAAGGCTGCCAGATAAAATACAGGATGTCCAAATAAATTTGGATTTCAGATAAACAGTAGTTTTCTTTTGTATAAGTAGATCCAAATATTGCATGAGGCATATTTACACTTAAAAAATTAGTTGTAGTTTATAAGAAATTCAAATTTAACTTGGCATCCTGTACTTTTATTTGGCAAATATGGCAGCCTTCGTTAAGAAGAACCCTTAAAATATTTTGGGTTGAATATAAGAACATGGTCTTGGAATACTCTTTGTTAACTGTCATATTTGTATTAACTACAATAATATGATAGCATCTTTCTTGTAATGTGCCTGTAGGATTTAATATTATGGCTGTTATTAACGAGCCATTGCTCAATCTGCCCAGAAATGTGACGAAATAATATAGACAATTTAAATATTCTATTTAAATTATAAATATAATTAATATATTTCAGATTTTCTTTATTCAATTATCAGAACAGTTTTCATCAAATACTTTTCTTTCTCTCCAATATCAATTTTCTTCCTTTAATAAAGAAATAGTGTGCTTTAAGTCTCTTCCAGAAGAAATCTGTAGAAGAATGACAAAGTGGGCAGTTGAAAAACATTGTTATGTGTAAAAGCTTACAATTTCTTGCTTAATACTCTATATTTTGGTACCTGTTTTCCAAATAATATGTTATAGTAAGCACAGTAAGTCGCTACATTTGATGGGCAGTGGTACTGACAAAGCCTCTTTCCTTGACCAAATTTTAGACAGGCTCCTCTGAGTCCTCTTTTTAACTAAGACTCATCCTTGGGCCTTGTCTCTGGCCTGTCAAGTCCAGTTTTAGCAAGAATCCTGCTAATTCAGTTTAGAGAGAATTCCACACCTTTGATGTTTGATCACCCTGGCTTGCCTTCGGCAAGAATTTTGTTGATTTGGTTTAGCAAGAATCCCCTACCTTTGATGTCTCCTCTTGTTAATTTTCCATCTACTTACTCATCTCCCCCTCACTCTATTCCTTGGCTATAAATCCCCACCTGTCTTTATTGTATTTGGAGTTGAGCTCAATCTCTCTGCCCTATTGAGGTTGTCTTGACACCTATGGCAATAGTCCTGAATAAAGACTTCTTTTCAGTTTTAACAAGTGTCATAATATTTTTTCTTTAATAACACAACATTAATTTTAAGCAGACTGTGAAAATTTAAGAATATATGTTCTAATTCTTAGAGTAATCACTGAAAAATTGAAAGACATATAACTAAAATGGCAATAAATAAAATGGGAATCTAGAAAATTCAAATAATCCAAAAGAGGCAGAAAAACAGAACAGATATTAAAAATTAAAAAGAGGACAAATAGAAAATTAATAATAAAATGGGAAACCAAATTAAACCATATCAATAGCTCCATTAAATATTAATGGAGTGCACACTTCAAATAAAGGCAGAAAGCAAGATCCAACTTCATGCTGTCTAGAAGAGACACATTTTAAATACAAAGATACAGAGAACTTGAATATAAAGGAATGGGGAAAGATATATCATTTGAACAGTAAATATAAGGTCAGAATGCCTGTATTAATATTAGAAAATAGATTTCAAGACAAAAAGTATTACCAAAGATAAAGAAGACTATTTCATGATTATAAAAGTGTTAATTTATTAGGAAGATTTATCAATCATATATGTATATGCACTTAATTGCTTCAAAATACATGAAGCAAAAATGATGGAATTAAAGTGAGGATAAGACAATGCCATAAATAGTAGGAGATTTTTAACATCGTTATCTTTGCAATTGATAGAACAAGTAGATAAAAAATCAGCAATGAATAGAGGATCCAAACAACACAAGCAATCACATTGACTTACTTGATACTTATATACAGAGTACTATACCCTAAAACTGCAGGATATGTATTTTTTTCCAAACACACATAGCACATTTACCAAGGTAGACCATTCCCCGGACCATAAAACAAATATTAATAAATTTAAAAGGATTGAAAGCACACAGAATATGTTTATTGACCTTAATGGAATTAAATTATAAATAACAATAATATAGCTAGGAAAAATCACAATATTTGAAATTAAACAACATACTTCCATGAGACAAAGAAGAATTAAAGAGTTGGAAAATATTTCAAACTGAATTGTAATAAAAATACAATATATAAAGATTAATGGGATGCAACTAACTAAAGCTGTGCTTAGAGGAAAAATTATAGCTTTAAATACTTAAAAGAGGTCGAAAATTAAAGGTTCAAGATACTACCTTAAGAAGCTAGAAAAATAAATGCAAAGTAAACCCAAAACAAGTAGAAGGAAATAATAAAGAAAAAAGCACAACTCAACAAAATAGAAAAAAACATTCAAGAAAATGACCAAGCCAAAAGCTCATCCCTTGAAAACTTTAATAAGACTGATACACCCCTAGCTAGATTGATCAAGAAAAAAAGATAAGGAACAAAAGTAATCAATATCAGGAACAAAAGAAGAGACATCACAGATCCTACAGAGGGTAAAAAATAATAAGAGAATAATTATACACAACATTTTTCCCCAAAATTGGACAACTTAGAAGAACTAGACACATTCTTTGAAAGATACAAGCCAGCAAAGCTCTCTCAAAGAGAAAACGTATAATCTGAATAGTTCTATGTCTATTAAAGAAATTTGCTTTTTTGATAAAAATCTTCCCACAAAGAAAACATCAGGCCCAGATGGCATCAAAGGTGAATTTTAGCAAATGTTTAAGGAAGAAAGGATAACAATTCTACAGAAACTTGTTCAGAAAATACAAGAGGAAAGACTGCTTTACAACTCATTTAAGGGACCAGCATTATTGTGATGCCAAAAACCAGAAAAAGATATTATGGAAAAAAAAGAAAAGAATGAAAGAACTACAGAAATATCCTCCATGAATATAGATACAAAAGGTCTTTACAAATGTTAGTAAATAAAATCTAACAATATATAAAAAGTCAGATATGTATCAGGGAATGAGTTGTATCCCAGGAATTCATGGTTGGTTTAACATTCAGAAATATGTCTATGTAATTCACCCAGTTACATAGTAAACAAAGTACCTTAGCTTGTGGTGGTAGGAGTAAAAGCAATATCACAGATCTGGCTTCTTCATAATTGTTTTGAAACCAAAGGTTTGTTGCTATAGTGAGTAAATGCGGGTCCTTTGTTATAGCCTACATGCAACTGAGTCACTAGGAAACCTAATGAGTTAATGACAGAGTAAAAATATGGGGTTAGTCCTTTCTTTCTTACTTAGTAAAAGAAAGTACATGTGTATGTACTGAATTGCACTTAAGTTGTGTATGTATGTATGTATAATAAAATCCGTATTTGGGAAGGAGGATACATGTTAATAGTGAGGAAAAACAGTTTCAGGAAAAAATGTATTGAAATAAGTATTCTGCTTAATTGAGAGAACGTTTCCTTATATTCCATCTCAATATGCCAGCCTACATACAATTCACATGTTTTATCTATTTCTGTGTCTATATATCAGAGATCACTTTTGGTTCATTTCCCTAAATGGAGAAAGAGTACTGCCTCTGGAACTTTCTGTTCACTTAAGGTCCCAATTAACTGTCTAAAGGACTATTCACACTAGTTCATTGCAAATCTCCCTACCTATGTCTCTCCTTTCCGTCACTTAATTCTATCATCCCTAGTCCTCTATAGATGTTGCATTCTCTCCATCCTGACGAATGCAATCACACCCTCCCCATCTTTACAAACACATACACAAGATATTTTGCTTTGTTAATGCAACCCATATCTTATTTACTATCTTCCTCTTAAATGGAGTAGTTAAATTGGCTATCATTCATAAATTACATACGGATGTTTGGATCAAACACATTTTAAGAAATCTCATTTTTTTTTCCTCCCTCTCTTCAGCCATTTTGTAAGTAATATAGATTGGTCCATTACATTATGACAGTTTATTTATCCATGACATTAATTAAAATTTTAGTTTGCTGTAGAGTACTGTGTACATGAGGACTATATTCTATACTTCTCTGTATGTTTTTACAACACATACACTTACCTTTGAAATCTTGTACAGAGTAATTCAAATACAAGTTGCCTGCAGTGAAAACATCAAAGTTATGATTCATTAGGCTAAATTTGATTCATTGCTTGTCCATCTTACATCTGTACAAACGTTCTAATGCCTCCTCATTACAAAACTTCAGATAGCATATTGAATATATAATATGCTTAATACATTTCGACCACCAATTGCCATTCCTAAAAAAACAATTTGAAGGAAAAATCTTCATGTGCAATTACAGTACAGTTATTATATCTGCATTAATAAAGACAAGCAATTAGATTTATCTCTTGATCAATGAAAATGTACTTACAGTACTAGTATAAAATTATATAAAGCATTATTTTTTCAATATATGGAAATCAACACAAGCACACCTAGAAAAACAAGTACCAGGCATTCTTTGCTTCCAAAAAAAAGCAACATTTTATTCCTCTCTTGCTCAAAGTCAATCAGAATATTGACACCAGGACAATAATGAGTTACCAGGAAGTAATTAAAATGCAAAATATTGAATAAATGCTTACATACATTATGTTTGGCTAAGATAAATCAAAATTCATTTAATATTGCATTTAAATAATATGTAATACTTGATCACAAATAGTTAATTTCTACACACCTATATTATGGAAAATTGTTCACAGACACTGTAACAGGAGTAAGAACGTTGTCAGAGAAAGTTTTCATGACTTCTTTCACACTTGGACAAATTTATTCAAAGTTACTTTAGATTAAATATTTTCCCTTTTTTCTGTTTTTTTATATTTGATTTTTTCTTTTTTGAGGAAGATCCCCCCTGAGCTAACATCTGCTGCCAGTCCTCCTCTTTTTGCTGAGGGAGACTGGCCCTGAGCTAACATACATGCCCATCTTCCTCTATTTTATATGGGGGGGCACCCGTCAGAGCATGGCTTGCCAAGCGGTGTGTAGGTCCACATTCAGGATCTGAACTGGCCAACCCCGGGCTGCCAGGCCACTGAAGCCAAACATGCAAACTTAACCACTGCGCCACTGGGCCGGCCCTAAATGTTTTCACATTTGTTTCACTATATACTTTGACATTTCCAAATCCTAGCCCAGAATAACCGAGAGGTGATCCCAGCAGTGGGACTAGCTGGTGTCTCTGCTCTATCTTTGCTTTTATCAGCACCCTATACAGGGAGCATCAGAAGAGGAAGACATTCTTTCTCTTCTCTGGATTGTGATTATTGGCGATGATAGCGATAGCTCATACTTTGTCGTATATATTTTCAGTACAAAAATCAATTTTATATAAATGAAATTATTTAAATGGAATGTTCAAAGTAATTTAGGTATCTGATTTTTCTTTCTATGTACATCTTTTATCAATGTGTCATAGTATTATATACGATAGACAGTATTTTCTTGTTTTCTACTAAGTATGAAATAGTACTTTTTCATCATGTCTGAAAATATTTTTTCTTATACTTGCTATTCTTTATGTCAAAGTCAAAGATACCAGTACTGTGGATTATGTTGAAAGGCATATTTAAATGGTATATTTTTAAATTATAAATTACATTTTAAAATATCAATTGTCATATATCTCTTTATTCATTAACATTAACTCTTGCTTTTGCCAGATACAATACTTGAATAAGTAACTGACAGCAAATTTATGAACAAATGTTTGCCCAAAAGAATCTCTAAAATATCATGAATGATTTTATGTTAACAGTCACCTATGAGTTTGTGAAATAGCATGTATTAACATGTTTAACTGGAATAGCTTTTGCTAATAAATAAACTGAACAGCAATTATTATTAATGATTCAGGATTCTAAAACAACTCATTACTTTAAGAACCTGACATTCTTGCAAGAAACTCCCAGAATTTATAAAAGGGCAGTTCATGATGGTAGAATTACTAATTTTTAAGTGGAGAGAAGAATTTCTAGGTCTCATAAGATATATTCAGAAGAGCAGAATGAGTTAAAACTGAAGTGTGAAAATTTTGCCAAATGAGTTCTTGCGCAAGGCAGCTGTGCCCCAGTTTTCCCACCCTAAATAAGCACGGGCGTCCTGCTTTGTAGAGCAGCAATAGTTATTACTCAGCCTGCTTCATCCCCACAAATAGGCCCAGATTATTGGATGTATGGCATTGGCTACATTTGTTGGTCATTAATAATTCTATGTGTTTTTCATAGCATCTGTGGCTATATACCAAAAGGCACCTTCTCTAGCTCCCAAAAGGAGAATCTATAAGTCTGATAGATTCTCCATTGACCTAAAAATTATAAAAGTAATACCAAAAGCAATGGTCTTGCTCTGCTTTGGACTTCACTAAGTGCTAAGTTCAGGCTGTAAATTGAACTTCCAAAAGATAATAAAAAAAGGTCCCCCTACTCCCTGGGGAAAAAAATAAAAGAAATGTTTACCTTTCCAACTTCAAAAGCCAAATACAAATAATGCCTTTTGTAGTACACTTTGCATCACAACACTCCTAGCATGATAATGCTTTGCACCAAATTGTCATTGTCTCTTCATGAAGGTCGTGTGCACTATTTCAATAATATGATAAAATATGAAAGGACAAGGTAATTAAAAGTTTGGCATTTATGTGCATTCCGTTTTAGTCTTGGAGAAATTTGGATGTTTAAAAAGTATTTTACACTCACACGATACAGATCAATACGTCTCAGAATTTTGAAATGAAAGATATCATAACGCATTTTATTAACGCACATCAATTCATATTAACAAATAAGTTTGAATTTTTTCAAAGTATTTCAGATAGACATCAAACAAAATTTATTTGGTAATATAAACATGACATTAGTTTTGGTTTCTGAGGTAATTCAGAGACTTTTTTGCTTATACCAGGCCTGAATTGCTATTTTCATCAATTACTGTTTTTAAAGGGTAAAGAAACACTTTTCTTAGTGGATATTGTTAACTGAACCAGTGTAAGGTGGTTGTCACCATCATTTAGTTGAGATCTCAATAACCTGATAACAAAGGAAGTGTTACACTTGTTGACTAATCAGAAATGCCATAGCAAATGAAAGTTGCTTCTTCTTGTTTGTTGGTTGTTAGTATCGTGAGCTATGGTTTCACATATGTGCAGTATTTTGAAATATGAAAAATATCTGTGTAATCATGGGCAGTTCATTTCATTGTGTGAGCATTTTGCTTCTTTCATCATTTTATTCTAAATGAAATCCAAGATTGTTTATATTAAGAATTTGCTTAACTTAAAACCTGCTCTTTGTTAAGCTAGGCAATTTATTTAATTTAGACTTGAATTTATATAGGAATAAAACACTTGGGAGCCTAAAATTTGAAACTAAAACATGATTATGGAACCACGGATAGATTAAAGGTTTGGTGTAGAATAAACATTATTTATGAACATAAAGTATAGCTATATTTGTATATATAAGGTAGCCAACTCTAATGATATTTTCATAGTAAGTGTTCCAATCCCACCAATTTCCAGATGTTTGCCTACCCTTGTGGGTCCCAAATTACTATCTTGGTGATGATCACTTTACTCAATTTGTTCCCAACAATTCCCAGTGGATATTGGAGAGATAGGTAAAAATAAGGTCGTGCATCTTATGATATTTGTTTCTAGTGTATTCTTTTGCTGCTCTGGCTAGTTTACTTACATGAATAGATTGAAGCTGTCGAGTTACAACATATTATCTTCAATAACATTAGTGGAAATTTAAGTTACACAAAACTCTAAAAAGTTAAAATCTGGACTGAATGTTTCAAATACCTTTACTATGCATTTGGATCACATTAAACCAAGCTCTGAGCTGTCAATCAAATAGGCAAGTTGTATGTTTCCGTTATTGGCTTGAGAAGATCAAATAATGAACTATGCAGAACAGTAAAATTTTTTGCTGAAATGAATGTATCAGTTACAATCTGATAATCCCTTAAAACATAACATTTAAAATCTTCAGTGTTACAATTGGGAAGCTACTGAAAGAGCAAGAGAAAGAGAGATCAAAGCAAATTCACAACAGTATCTCATTCTTTTTCATGAGAATTCAGCTTTGAACACTGATCAAGTGATCTGTATAAGACCTCTATCATGTGAAATTCGCTATCAGAGGTTAACAGATACATTAAATGAAACAGTTTGACTGGAGATTTCTGTATAATGAACATTCAAATCAACTTTGGGATAGCACTAAGGAAAAGGTCTATAAAATATGCATTTGTCCTCAAATTGATAAAGGTTAGAGAATGATAGGGAGCATCACCAGAGCACATTTAATCACATCTACAAACTTGATATCTGAATTTTGAAAGCATGGATTTGCTCTTCTATTTCTTGAATCACGTATTATATATCAGCCAATTAAATAAATATGAGTTAATAGATAGTTCTCAAAAGCAATTTAAAGGTCAAATAAGTGTAAGCATTTAGAATGAAGGAAAAGATTGTCCAAATGAATTTATTTAACCTCATAAGAGCACATTTTCTCTCTGAGACAGAACAGATGAATTACACTCTAGAAGTGATCTTCATTTCATTGTGCTAAAAATAGATTTTAATATACTGTCATTTTTTTCTCACTCCTTCTCAACAACTGCAGATGGTGTCAAGTCTTTTGTAAGTGATTTCCAAAGAGAGATACTAGGACAGTCTTCTCTGCAATATATTCTTTGTGAATAGGTATTTTTATTACACTGCTGTATATTCCATTTTCCTAGGATACCCGCTTGATGTTCATATTGGCAGAATTCTTGGCCATCACTTAAATCTTACCTTTAGTTCAAGTTGCCTTTTCAACAAGATAAAATGATCAACTATCTGACTACATGACATTTTCCCTGCAGAAGACTATTGTGATATCGACAGGGTATTTTCGTGCTGTGTGAGGATAATGTATTTCCCAAAGAAGGATATTCATTTCTTCAAAGTTAAATGTTATTAATGAGTTACAGAAGCCCTCAGAGAATGTTGTTGTAAGTGTAATTAATTAGAACACAAATTCGCAATGCATGCAATTTTGAACTTGCACTTAGTTAATCTGTACTTCTCTCATGCTATCTCTTTGGGAAATAGTTTGTTAAACTCACTAAATGGTGTCAATAATATTAAAGGAGAGTGTATAGTCCACTGCAGAAAATATGCTTAAAAGAATATTTTAGCAGCATTCATTCAAATAAAAACTCTTAGAATGTTCATTGCACTTCTCTTTTTTGTATATTTATTTAATATTGATTCACTAATAGTTGGCAGATTTTTATATACCTAGATATACAACAGTGAAGTTTATCATGAACTTGTTTTAATGAAAACTAGGATTTTCACCAAGATATTCTGAATTACTGAGATTAAAAACATTAGCTAAAGATGTGATTTTTTTATAAATTGTACACATACACACACACACAAATATTGTGATTAATCTCCTATCCGCCAAACTGTGTCTAAGAATTACATTTAGTAGCTCTGGGTATGTGATTTCATCTTGTAGCTCATGAATAGGTTTTTTAAAACTCATAAATGTTATTAACTATAGCAATACCCATTACTTAAAGGCAAAAAGAGAGTTTTTTAGGACAAATAATATCAATAAGTTTCTGGTTATTTATGATCAAAACTTTGCTATGAAATTGACAGAGGTTCTATTTCCATAATGAATCAATTAGAATTGAGTGATGAAATACAAAAGAAATTTTGGATTCTTGTCAAGGTGAATTTTTTAGAGAAGCTCTAGAAATGTACTGAATTTTCTATAATTTTATAGTAAAATATCATTTGAACAATAATATTACATTGCTCCACCATGTTTTTTGAAGACATTTTATGTGAAGTATCACCTGTCCTCCTAAAGACTATGTGTCAGTGCTAATGCTTAACTAGAGACAGAATGATAGCAAGTGAATTTAGAAAGTTGATAGTTCTTAACAAATTAGACTTCTTAAATTGGCAGATCCTTACTTAAATATTGGAGCAATAGATATTCTGAAAAGATATGAATGGCAATATGTATAACTACCATTAAGAAGCTAAAGGACAACAAGTAGTGCTGGGAAAACTGCACCACATGCAAAAGAATGAAGTTGCACCCTTACCATATACCTTATACAAAAATTAACACAAAATGGATCAATGACTTAAATATAAGAGCCAAAACTGTAAAGATCTTAGAAGAAAACAGATGGGAAAAACTTCATGACTTTGGATTTGGCAAGATTTCTTAGCTATGACACCAAAAGTACAGACACTACAAGAAAAAAATACATAAGTGGGGCTTCATCAAAATTAAAAACTTTTGTATGTGGAAAGACACTATCAGAAGAGTGAAAATACAATTCACAGAATGGGAGAAAATATTTGCAAATAATTTATCTGATAAGAGATTGATATCCAGAATACATAAAAATTCTACCAACTCAACATACACCCAAAAAAACCTCCCAAACAACTCAATTAAAAAATGGGCAAAGAGGGCCAGCCTAATGGCACAGTGGTTAAGTGTGCATGTTCCACTTCAGAGACCCAGAGTTCACAGGTTAGGATCCTGGGTGTGGACCTATTCCACTGCTTGTCAAGCCATGCCATGGCAGACGTCCCACATATAAAGCAGGGGAAGAGGGGCACAGATGTTAGCTCAGGGCCAGTCTTCCTCAGTAAAAAAGAGGAGGATTGGCAGCAGATCTTAGCTCAGGGCTAATCTTCCTGAAAAAAAAAATGGGCAAAGAACTTGAATGGACATTTCCCAAAAGGCAGTATACAAATGGCCAATAAGGACATGAAAAGATGCTGTGCATCACTAGTCATTCAGGAAATGGTAACCAAAATCACAATGAGATACCACTTCATGCTCATTAAGACTGCTGTTATAAAAAACAAAAAATAACAAATGTAAGAAAGAATCTGGAGAAATTGGAATCCTTATGCATCACTGGTGGGAATGTAAAATGGTACAGCCACTTTAGAAAATGATATGGGGATTGCCCCAAAAATTGAACATAAAATTACCATATGACCCAGTGATTTCATCTGTGGGTATACACCCTGAACACGTGAAAACAGGGACTCAAATAGACATTTGTATACCCATGTTCACAGTAGCATTATTTAAATTATACGCATATAACATTAACAGCACAAAGGAGGTGGATAGGAGCAAAGCTGACTTGGAGTAACAAAACAACACCAGATGGTAATTAAAAATCCACGGGAACAAATGAACAAAGAGAACCAGAAATGGCAAATAGGAAGGTTAACAAAACAAAATCTATAATTAGGTTCTTGCTCATTTTTTTTCTCAGCTCTATTATAACAAATAATACATAAAGCAATAATTTTAACAATGTATTATTGAGTTTGTAACATACATAGATGCAATATATATATATTGCTTGTTAGTGCTGTTGAGTTGATTCCGACTCTTAGTCACCCTGTGTACAGCAGAGTGAAACCCTATATGGTCTTTTGCACCATCCTTTCATCTTCTGGCACTGTATCAGACAATGCTCCACTGCTATTCACAGCGTTTTCATGGCCAGTTTTTTTGGAAGTGAGTGGCCAGGTCCTTCTTCCTCATCTGTCTTAGTCTGGAAGCTTCATTGAAACCTGTCCACCATGGGTGATCTTACTGGTATTTGAAATACCAGGGACATAGCTTTCAGCATCATAGCAACACATGGCCACCACAATATGACAACCAACAGACAGGTGGTGTGGTTCCCTGACCAGGACACAAATATGGGCTGTGGCAGTGAGACTGCTGATTCCTAGCCACTAGACCACCAAATATACAGAGAAGAGTGAATACAGGTGTACAGGAGTAATATTTATATATCTCTCACTGGAATTAACTTATAATAACTCTTGAGGTAATTCTAAGTTAAGATCACAAGCCCTGGAGACCAGTAAGAGACTGACATACACACACATGTGTGTATATGTATACATATTTATGTATGACATTACATATTATATATACATATACATTGAAAAAACGTTAAAAGAGTTACAATATTACATTACAAAGTGTTTACCTAATATAAAAGAAGCTGGAAAGGCGAAATAGAGGAACAGAAAGAGACATGAAACAAATAGAAAACAAAAAGTAAAATGATAGATATAAATCCACTATGTCAATAATAACATTAAAAATGAATGGGTTAACTGAGGAGATTTCATCACAGTGGTGTGAGAGGATCCCTTAGTCTTTCCCCTTCAATCTACAGCAAGTAAAACATAACTCAACAAAGGCTACATTGCCCAGTACACCAGGAGACCAGAGATCCACATATTGGTGCATACATAGATGGATGGACTGGACTACAAAGAGGAGGCTAAATTGAGGGGGAAGCAGAGGTGGTGCCCAGGACCCTAGACTTTTGGCAGTGGCAGCTGAGCCAGCTGCCCCCAGCACCAGAGAATTTAGTGGGCAGCATCAGAGGCAAACACGCAACTCTGGCTGGCCAGCTGTGGTAGCACCTGCAGCCATTGGAAGCAGAGCAGCAGCAGTTGTGGAGCCCCATGATCTCAGGCCCCCAGCTGTGACTCAGAGCCAGGTGGCAGCAGCAGACACATGCACAGGACTCTGACATCCCAATTACGGTGATGCCTGTGGCCACAAGGTAACCAGCAACAGCAGAGGTGGTGCCCTGTGAACCTGACTCCCTCCTCACTCTTCTCCACCCACCACAGCAGCAGAGCTTCTGACCCAGGTGATCCCGGATGAAGTGGAGATATCAGCCATGCCTGTGCCCCCAGTGGTGAAGCCAGTGACCCCATGACATCAGCAACAGCAAAGCATCAGTGACCCCCAGAGACACAGGCAGTGATAATGAGAGTACCTGTGATGTCCCAAATAGAGGCAGTGGAGGGTGGAACATGCAGATCCTCAAATATAGCCAGAGGCAGCTCAGGTAAGAGAAACCAAAAACTAGTGCTATAGTATCACCTACTGAAGAACAAAAAAAAGGCCTCTGTACTCTCCAAACAGTTGAAAAGTTTGAATCCAAACAAACAAAGTTGTACATAAGTAAGAAAATTATTTGCTATGACAAAAGCACTGGCAGAAGAATAACTCAGCAAGCACCAAAAAAAGCCATGACATCACAAAAAGAAAATAACAATTCTCCACAAACCAAACATAAAATCATGGAAGACTGTAATCTAATTCATAAAGAATTCAAAATAGCTGTCATGAAGAGAACTCAATGAGCCACAAGAAAACTCAGAAAGGCCGTTCAATGGGCTCAGAAATGAAATAAATGAATGAAAGGAATACTTTACCAAAGAGATCGAAACTCTAAAATAGAACCAAACAGAAATTCTGGAGATGAAGAACTCAATAAATGAGATAAAGAATGCACTAGAAAACACTGGAAATAGAGCAGACCATACGGAAGAGAGAATTAATGAGTTCAAAGATAAAATCCTAGAAATGATGCAAGTTGAAGAGGAGAGAGAACTAAGATTTTTTTTTTTAATGTAGAAATTCTATAAGAATTATCTGACTCCATTAGAAAGGGTAACATAGGATAATTGATGTTCCAGAGGAAGAGAGAGAGAAGGGAGCAGAGAACTTATTTAAAGAAATAGTAGCTGAGAACTTCCCAAACCTGGGGAAAGAACTGGATATACAAATCTATGAAGCTAATAGAACAACCAATTATCTCACCACAAAAAGAACTTCTCCAAGGCACGTGATGATGAAACTGTCAAAAGTCAATGACAAAGAAAGAATATTAAAGACAGCCAGTGGCTGGGGGAACAAAGAACCCTCAAGGGAACCCCATTAGGTCATCAGCAGATTTATTCCCAGAAACTCTACAGGCCAGGAGAAGGTGGAATGATACACTCAAAATATTGAAAGACAAAAACTGTCAGCCAAGAATACTCTATCCAACAAAGTTATCTTTCAGATATGAAGGAGAGATAAAGGCTTTCACAAACAAACAAAAGGTGAGGAAGTTCATCACCACCAGACCTGCTTTACAAGAAATGTTGAAAGGAGCTCTCCTACCTGAAGTGAAAAGGCAAAGTCATACAAAGTTTTGAGCAAGGTGATAAAAAGACAGAATCAGAAAGTTGCAACTCTATATCAGCACAGGATAGTAAATACTTCATTATAACTTAAAGGTTAAAGGGAAAGAAAACATTAATAATAACTACAATCACTTCAATTTGGTAACAAACTCGCAATGCAAAAAGGGATAATTTGTGACAACAAAAACATAGAAGCAGAAGAGGAAAAAGACCAAACTTGCATAAGCAAATGAAGATAAGATGCTATCAGCAGAAAAAGGACTATCTTATCCATAAGACCTTTTATACAAACTTCATGGTAACCACAAAGCAAAAATTCAGAGAAAAAAAATGAATGGATTAACAACCCAAATAAGGCAGAAATTGTCAGCTGAATAAAAAAATAAAACTCAAATGTCTACCTACAGAATCCAGGCCTTAGATTGAAAGATATAAATAGGTTGAATATAAAATGGTAGAAAAAGTTATATCATGAAAACAGAAACCATGATAAAGTTAGAGTGACTACACTAATATCAGACAATTAAATAAAAACAAATTTGTTAAAAATTTTACCAGAATTTTCCCTTTTTTTGTTGTCCTTTTCTGGGTTTGGTACCAGGGTAATGGTTGACCTTGTAGAATGAGTTAGGAAGGATCCATCTTCTTCAATTTTTCGGAATAGTTTGAGAAGGATAAGTACTAAATCTTTGAATGTCTGGTAGAATTCTTCAGAGAAGTGATCTGGTCCTGGATTTTTGTTTTTGGGGAGGTTTTTGATTACTATTTCAATCTCTTTACTTGTGATTGGTTTATTCAAATTCTCTATTTCTTCTTGATTCAGTTTTGGGAGGTTGTATGATTCTAAGAATTTATCCCTTTCTTCTAGGTTATCCGATTTGTTGACATACAGTTTTTCATAGTATTCTCTTATAATCCTTTGTATTTCTATGGTATCTTTTGTAATTTCTCCTCTTTCATTTTTAATTTTATTTATTTGAGCCTACTGTCTTTTTTTTCTTAGTGAGTCTGGCTAAGTGTTTGTCAATTTTGTTTATCTTCTCAAAGAATCAGCTCTTAGTTTTCTTGATTCTTTCTATTGTGTTTTTAGTCTCTATTTCATTTATTTCTGCTCTAATTTTTATTATTTCCCTCCTTCTGCTGACTTTGGGCTTTGTTTGTTCTTCTTTTTCTAATTCTGCTAGGTGTAGTTTAAGATTACTTAGAGATTTTTCTTGTTTGTTGAGGTAGGCCTGTATTGCATGATACTGGCACAAAACCAGACACACAGATCAATGGAATAGAATTGAAAGCCCAGAAATAAAACCATACATCTCTGCACATCTAATCATTGACAAAGGAGCCAAGAAAATACAATGGAGAAAGGAAAGTCTCTTCAATAAATGGTGTTGGGATAACTGGACAGCCACATGCAAAAGAATGAAAGTAGATTATTATCTTACATCATACACAAAAATTAACTCAAAATGGATTAAAGATTTGAATATAAGACCTGAAACTATCAAAGACCTAGGAGAAAATATAGGAAGTATACACTTTGACATCAACCTTAGCAGTATCTTTTTGAATACCAAATCTACTCAGACAAGAGAAACAAAAGAAAAAAATAAACAAATGCGACTACGTCAGACTAAAAATCTCCTGCAAGGCAAAGGTTAATCATGAACGGAACAAAAAGATAACCCCCCAACTAGGAGAAAATATTTTCAAATCATATATCTGACAAAGGGTTGGTTTAGAAAATATATAAAGAACTCATACAACTGAACAACAAAAAAACAAAGAACCTAATCAAAAAATGGGCTGAGAATCTGAGCAGACAGTTTTCCAAAGAAGATATACAAATGGCCAATAGGCACGTGAAAAGATGCTCACCAACACTAATTATTAGGGAAAAGCGAAGAAAAACTTACACCTATCAGAATGGCTATAATTAGCAAAGCAAAAAATAAATGTTGGAGGAGATATGGAGAAAAAGGATCCCTCATTCACTGTTGGTGGAAATGTAGACTGGTACAGCCACTGTGGAAAACAGTACGAAATGTTCTCAAAAATTAAAAATAAAAATACTACACAATCCAGTGATCCTGCTGCTGGGTGGGAACAGGAAATCAACATTACAAAGAGATTTTTTCACCCCTGTGTTCACTGCAGCATTATTCCCAATAGTCAAGACATGGAAGCAATCCAAGTGCTCATCAACTGATGAATGGATAAAGAAGATGTGCCATGTGTAAATACACACACACACACACACACACACACACACACACAATGGAATACTACTCGGCCATAAAAAAGACAGAATTGTCCCATTTGCAACAACATGGAAGGACCTTGAGGGTATTATATTAAGAGAAATAAGCCAGAAAGAGAAAGACAAACACCGTATGATTTCCCTCGTATGTGGAAGATAAACAAACACATGGATAAGGAGAACAGATTAGTGGTTACCAGAGGGGAAAAGGGTTGGGAAGAGGGTGAAAGGGGTAAAGGAGCACATATGTATGGTGACAGATAAAACTAGACTATTTGGGGATGAGCAAGATGCAGTCTATACAGAAACTTATATATAGTGACAGGTACCTGAAATTCCACAATGTTATAAACCAATATGATCTCAATGAAATAATTTAAAAAATGTTACCAGAGGTAAAGAGGGACATTTTATCATCATAAAATGCAAAATAATCAGGAAGATATAACAATTATAAACACATATGTATCTGACAACTGTGCCCCCAAAATCACGAAGCAACAACTCACAGAAATGAAGGGAGAAATAGACAATGCAACAAGAACACCTGGAGATTTCAATACTCCACTTTCTATAATAGATAGAAGAACTAGACAGGGAGCAATAAGGAAATAGAAGACATGAACAGTGCTATAAACCAACTAGAACTAATAGACTTCGGTAGAACACTCCACTCAACAAGAGCAGAACAATTCTCCTCAAGAGCACATGCAGCATCCTACAGGACAGACTATATGCTAGGCTAGAAAACAAGACTCAATATAAAGAAAGAATTGCAATCATACAGAGTATATTCTCTGACTACAATGTAAGTAAATTAGAAATAAATAACAAAAAGAAATTTGGAAAATTAACAAGTTTGGGCAAATTAAACAAAACAGTCCTAAATAATCAATTGGTAAAAGAAGAAACCACAAGAGAAATTAGAAAATATTTTCATGATGAAATACTTGATGTTTTCCCCTAAGATCAGGAATAAGCCACAGGATGTCTGCTTCCACCATTTCTATTAAACATTGTACTGGAGGTTTTAGCCAGGGCAATTTGACAAGAAAAGATATAAAAGTCATCCACATTGCAAAGAAAGAAGTAAAACTATTTCTATATGCAAATTATATGATCTTGATATACAAAATTCTAAGAAATCCACTAAAAATCTATTAAAACTAATAATCAAGCTCAACAGTGTTACAGGCTATAAGAGCAATATATAAAAATCGAGTGTATTTCTATACTCTAGCAATAAATGTATCTGAAGAATATAAGAAAACAATCCCATTTACAATAGAACAAAATGGAATAAAATACTTAGAAACAAATTTAACGAAAGAAGTACAATGTTTGTACTCTGAAAATTCTGAAATCCTATTGAAAGAAATTAAGGGTCTAAATAAGCGGAAAGACATCCCGTGTTCAAAGATCAGAAGACTTAAAATTGTAAAAGTACAATACTTCACAAATTATATTCAGATCCAACATAGTCCCTATCAAAATCCAAGCTGAATTTTTGCAGAAAGTGAGTGGAACTGGAACCTTCATGCATTGCCAGTGGTGATGTAAAAAGTGCATCCAATCTGGAAAACAGTTTGACAGTTCCTCAAAAGTTAAACCTATAGAGTTGCCGTATCACCCAGCAGCTCCAATCCTACATATATTCCTGAGGAAAATGACTGTGTCTACACAAAAATTTTTAAACAAATGTTCATAACAGCATTTTTATGATAGCCAAAAAGTGGAAACATCCCAAACGTCCGTCGATTTATGAACGGATAAGTAAAATGTAGTATATCCACACAAAGTATAATCTTGGGAAATAAAAAAAAATTGAAGTATTGATACATGCTTCAACATCAATGAACCTTAAAAATGGTATTCTAAATGTCACAAAAGACTCCATTTAAAAGATTTCATTTATATTACGTGTCTAGAATAGACAAATCTATAGAGGAATAAAGTAGGTTAATCATTGCTTAGGGCTGTGGAGTTTGGGGGGAAATACGCAGTGACTGCTAATGGGTACTTGGTTTCTTTTTGGGATGATAAGGATGTGCCAGAATTGATTGTATGATGGTTGCACAACTCTGTGAATATACTAAAAACTATTGAATTGTTCACTTTAAATGGGTGAATTTTATGGTAAATGAATTATATCTCAATAAAGCTCTTAAAACGTCTATAAATCATCTCCCTTCTCAGTGAAAATGACTTTGTATCATTTGCTTGTCAGAAATAGGCAAATGACCCAATGTTGAAATTATGATGTATTCGTTTGTTGCAAAATTTAAAGCTAGCAGATGAGTTGCTTTTCTGATGACCAGGAAATTAAACTTCATTTTAAAGTATAGTTGTATGTGTGTCCATATATTTCCATGCATGCTTTTCTGACAATATCACCTCAAATACATAAAACTCTACCTTCCTACTTCTCAAATATAATTGTGCAAAAGCATAAGATATTTTAACTGTTAATGTCATAGGGACATTTTTAAGTGTCCTCTAAATGTAGAAAAGTAAATGGTTATTTAATGGAAAAGATTAGTCTTAATGAGAGTCAGTTCTTGTATGTCTTATTCTTTGGTTTTAGAAGTGATGGAATAATGACACGGACTCTATGTCCTGTTGAGCATTTATAGGATCATGAATTTCTATTTTTAATTTTTAAGATTGTTATGTCTTCTTAGAGAGTTGACCTTTTTATTATGCTAATATCCTTTATTGCAGCTAAAAACATTTCTTGCTCTAAAGTCAGCTTTTATGTTGCTATAGCTACTCTATTTTGCTGGTCTTTGTATGGTGTACTTATTGACAGTTGGTATCTATTGACATTTGAAAACTTTACAGAAACCTTATAAAGTTTTAGAAAGTATTACAGTTTAAAGCTAAACACTTCGGATCTATAGTTTATGATTTACTACACTCTGATTTGTCATGATTTCAGAAAATGAGGACTACAGAAATCATTTATCTTTGAGATAATTACAGCTATATTTCATTCTTGAAACTAAAAGGCATATCTTAAAGTTCAATAAACTATGTTTCCAAATTAACCTAATTTATTCTTAGATTTATTCTCAGATTAATTAGATTCTTAACCAAATGATTAGCTATAATTGGTTAGTTCATCATATATTTCTATGACTGGTTTTCCCACTCATTTTACTCATGTCCTCTCTTTGTCCTAGTTAGGAGCCGTATTTCAACTGACTTGTGTGTATAGATGAATGACCATAGTTTCCATTTATAGTCACAAACACAATTAAAAATATCTACATTTGGAGACTAGCCAGAGTATCTTAATTATAAAAATGAGATCCCATCCACCCACTCCTGCTTATTTATGTTTCTCTAGGAATTATTTCTTGACAAACCAAGTACCAGTTGTGAAAATATTGGAAGTCTCTGATATCTTTATATATAATTAACTTTTCTTGTAACAATATGATTTATTTTAAGTAGCTAATAAAGTATGTGTTTGGAATATAAATTTTATCATTTGTTTCCCACCCTAACAGCTGCAGAAATAACTGTTCAACCGACTGTGGAAGAGGCCTCGGACAACTGCACTCAAGAATGTCTCATCTTGGGCCATTCCGATGCCTGCTGGATGCCGGCTTCTCTGACCCATTCCAGCCCTTCACAGGTACAGGCCTCTGCTCTATGCCACAGCTCACCCCTGACGCAGACCTCTGCTCGCCACCACAGCCCTCCAGTGACACAGACCATTGCTCTCTGCCACAGTCCTCCGGTGACCCAGGCTATCGCCCTGTGCCACAGCCCTCCACCAGCACAGGCCTCTGCTCTCCACCACAGTTCGCCTCTAGCGCAGGCTGCTGCCCTCCATCGCAGCCCTGCACGGCCACCAATGGGTCTGCAGCAAGGTTGGGGGCAAGGTGCTGGACCTGATGGACTACTTTCTCTTGATCAAGGAGTGCAAAGTAGTACAAGATCTCAGTTTTACACCATGTCTGAAAGACTTCATCCTAGTGACGATTCAATTAAAGTCATTCCCTTGACAACTTTCACCCCAGGGCAACAAGGCAAATCCTCCAGGGGTGATTCTCCTATTATGGAAGAACATCCCTTGTAAGGCTAACATGGCTACTTCACATTTTCCAACAGGATGTATATAATCAAAGTTTAAGATCCAATTTCAATGAATATTCCAAATTGTTAGGTTTGTAAATATCTATGTAAATAGAAACAGATACCAGGATAAAGTCAGAGCTAGACCCTTAGTCAAAAGTTAAAAATAAACTTACAATTTGTTTAATTCAGAATGTGGATTTAAAAAGAAAAGAAAAAATTTACACCCCTTTGTACAGAAAGGCTTATCATGACAGATATCAATATGTAGCATATATTATTTCTGATGCATTGTAAATTTTTTCATTCATTTTTACCAACATGTGCAAAATTACTGATTTTTTCCATTCTGATTTTTGTGGACCCAGTATGTAGCAAATGGAAAACTAGCAAATTACTGATTTTCCAGGAGTAGCTTTAGTTCATCTAAACTTTTGTTCAGATAACATTAGAAGGTATAAGTACAGTAGCATTTGCTTGTCTTTTTGTTTGACATTTGTCTCCAGTTTCGTGTTGTTAGTCTTTCTACAAAAATGCACATTAGGGAGTGTAAATATCTCTTACATTTTTTGTCTACCTGTGTTTTTATGTTTTCTACCTTTATTTCAAGAATATATTGTTCATATAATTTGTATATATGTTTTCAGTAAAGAACATATATAAACTGTACAGATTTATGTCGATAAGCTATTTCTCTACTCTTTAGTAGAGTTCGAGACACTGAAGTGCAATAACTGTGCCCAAGTTAAGCAACTATCAGCTAACAAGGGCCTCTTTTTGTTTTAAATTCACCTTTGTAGTTTAGTGTAAAGTGCATCAGAAATCATATTGTATCTGCCATGTTAAGCCTGTATTCCACTATTAATTGGACCTTCATCTTCTGGAATTTGTATATAACAGCCTAGAAATTCACAAGGAAGGTGGACGTATTCAGTGCAGGATTCATTTACAGCTGCGACTGTAAACTGCTGTTTTCTAGAGAATATCGGGAAGATTTAAATGTTGATTTGACAGCTGACTTGGCTGATAGCAAAAGATGTTAAGTAAAAAGAATAAACAAATAAATATAACTGTATATATAACCACATACTAAACCTATAAGACTAAGGGATTTTTGTCATTCTAGCTCAATTTACTGAAGAGAACCACTGATAACAAGATAAAAGGAAGGAACTTTCCAAGAGACGTAAATATAAATCTACATCAAACGTGTTACAGTACAGAATTTTAAGGAGATGTGCAGAGGGAGAAATGAGGTTCACGACTGCGTCTTGGGGTGGATAAGAAATACCCCAATAAACACACATATGAAAAACCAACAAAATCTCATATATGAAACAAAATATGTCCTTCTAAGCAAAGAATACAACAGTATTCCAAGGGAACACTAGTTTCCTTCTGTTGTCTGTTTTTAATTTTCCCTTTTTGTCCTCTTAACTGGCCATGATCTTCTATGTGCACATTTCACCAATTTACAGAAAAACCACCAACTTAATTTTCCTCCATAGCAAAACTGAGAAAATGTCTTGTTTCAGTATTACACTAAACCACGAGACAATTGATGTTTTAGTTGGGGTGGGGGGGAGTGAATATTCTTGATTAAATTAGACGTAGACTTTGTAATGTGTAACTTGAAGATATGTAATTTATGATTAAACTGTGTGTAAATGTTGTAATATAAACTGTGGTAAATGTATAATTTCATTGGTGAAGGTTTCCACTGAATGTTGAGAAAGCTTCTCTTCATGTGCCCAGCAGGTTACGTAGCGTTCTGAGAATATATTGTTCCCATTGTGAAGCTCTCTAAATCATATTGGATTTGGTGTGTAGAATAACTTCTTAACTTTTAACTACTAGAGTTTAATTAGTGAAATTTCAAATTAATTAATATTATTAATCTTTTTCTCCTTTATCTTTGTTAATGTTCAAAGGGATTTGGAGTGTACTGGTATTCCAGGTGCATGTAAATTCTGAAGGACTGATGATATTTGAAAGTTTATTGAAATATGACCATGTATATGTGTTAATATTATTGTTGCTATTGTTGATGATGAAGATTGTAAACCTGGGGAAGATAAACCCAGAATGACAAAATCAGCGCTTCCAGTAGATTTTAGAATGCTTTTTCTCTAAAAGCTTGCAAAGATAATGTAAGTCAGAATTTTTCCTTCTATTTTAGTTATTTCCACATTTTTCCTCTCCACAGTTTTAGTTAAGATCTACACACACAAAAATAAATAAATAAAAAGCAGATAAAAAGGAGAAACTGAAAGACTATTAAATAATGTGTCAAGAATATGAATGGTTACCATCTATGTTAGTGAAAATCAGAATAGGAACCCAAGTTAGATATTTGAGAATTTTTTTCTGGTAGTGTGATTTATTGAGTTATAAGGGTGGCTCTTAAATCCTCATATCTAAAAATTCGTGAAGTTTTGATACCTTTCCTAGAGATATAGGAATGAACAAATATGCTTTTATTGCCCTTTCTAACTCTGATTACATAGTCAGACTTAGATTGTGTTTAGAATATTAAATGACTGGGCACCCTCTTCTGGGTTTGCACCAGAGAGGCTTTGAATGGAAGCAGGCTAGAAGTAGCCAAAGAGGCAAGGGGTGTGAGCCCAGTTATTCTCCCCTACGCATTCTCTTTCTAAGCTTCCACTAGGTCTGGCCTTGGCAACCTGTAACTTCCAAGGCTTCAGATCCGATGAGATCTTTCTCATCACATTACAAATTCTTTCTTTGAATGGATGGACAGAGCTCTAGGTTGATAAAGCTCACAGGTGGCTCTTCTGACATGCAAAACTTTAGTCCTGGACCTACAAAAAGTCTTATTCTACCATCAATCAAAAATATTTCCCTTGAAAAAAGAAAGATTTTAGTTTGAAATTAAAACTTCAAATTGAAAGACGAGTATGATGATAATACATTCAGTCAGACTGGTTATTCTATTTTGTGGCCATGTTCAATTACATGTGATTATTAATTTACTAGCTATAGCGTTAATATACCACGTTTGTAAGTATGTATTCAAGCACTATGTATCCTATATGCTATGTGCATACACATTTTTTTCTTGAACTTTATCTTCAAATTTTAGCTAATACTGTGTCGATGTATTAAAAACAAACTTACATATGATACAAACAATGTAATAAATTTGAGAGTACATTTTGTGTAATTTCATTTAGTTATTTAATGTTTTGTTTTTGGTAATGTAAATTTGGTTAGAAAAAATGGTTGTTAAATGATTAGTGCTATTGTGTATTGGTGACAGTTTTGAAGAGCCTCTGCCTTCCCAGACTAATACTTGTCACACACTTTCATTAAAATGGAGAAAAATAGACTAAAAGATCACAAACTGTGCAGTCCTTACAATGTAATCATGTCACACACACACACAAAAATCTTTTCCAGTCATGGGAAAATTAAGTAAGTTTCGCCCACATGTATATTCAACATTAGTTTTTTATTGTTTATGTTAAGGCTGAAAGTGCGTATATTTCCTAATACATGTTTAATGAATACTAGTTGTTTAGGCTTTTCCTTTTTACACTCTGATTTATATTTTCCGTGTGGTTATCATTTCTTGTCTTTCTTCTTTCATATTTGTTCCAAACCAAATTCATAGTTTTGTTTGGATAAGCTTTTTATCGCAATCATCAGACACTATTTTGGCTATTTCCAACTGGCACAATTGCCCTGGAAAACATGGGAGCAAGAGAAGCTGAACTATATCTGGACAGGAACCTTTTTACGTTACGTGCCAATTACCACACCAGAGCAATTTTATGCAGAGGCCTTAAATATTCATTCATGGTAGCTTTCTTACACTAACCATTCATGTGCTTTAGGTAAACATGATTTTTAAAAGCAGTGCAAGTTGACAACAGCAGAAGTAGTAATGAAAAGGCTACTCAGAAAAATGTGTGTGCACAAATGAAAATAAAATGAAGGCAATTGTTTAGTGATTGTATGTGATACTTTTAGGAATAAAATGTGTGAAATTTGCACTGTCCCTGCTTAAAGTACTTGGAATTTTATGAAATATGTATTTATGTTTGTATTTTTGGAAGATTCCTCCTCTGTGACATCATACAGCATCTGAAAGTGAACAGTATCCCAAGCAGCTCTAGCCATGCTTTGGAAGTGAGAAGATTGGCTATTGGGTGGCCCAGGATGGCAGTATGTAGTCCAGTGGCAAGTGTGTATTAATTGTTCTATTTCAGGTTCTGTATTGCATGTTTTCTGATTCATTAATATAAGTATTAATAAAGTTATGAGAAATAAAGTTGCATTTTTATTGTGTGCATTTCTTAATTCAGAAGTCAAAGGTTTTATTTCATTTTAAATTGGTTTTTAAATTCATACCGAGTAAAATCCAGCTGTTTGGTGGTACATTTCTACGAGTTAGCTTGCTTTTTTGTTTACTCTGATAATCTCTTCAATATAATTCTTTGAATTGAACATCATTTCACTCACTTTTCCAAGTTGATGAACAACATTGTAGTGTTCTGGAACATTTATTTTGCATCTTTCAAGACAAACTTAAGAGATATTTATTTATTCCAGAATAGGTCTATGGTCTCACTTAATGTAAAAGCCATCTAAGGATTTCTCTGTACAATCCTTGAGGATCCAAATGAAATGTTTCTGGAGAATGTTGATAATATTTGTGGAACAAAATAATTTTGCTCCTGGCTTCACTTTCGCTTTGGCAAAATGGAAAGAATCCCAGTAGTTTGCAACCTCCCAAGCTGCACAGGATCACTAAGTACCCAGCTGCATTTGGCATTGGTATTAGTCCTGAAATTTGATTAAGAGTTATGGAGCACATAATCTAGCTTTTTGTCTTCTTTCTTTGCTCACCCATCTTTCTATTACTGTGATATTAATTTGCTCATTCTTACTAAAGGTTAGCTGATGATGGAAAAAAATCCAAAATTTAAATCAAGCAAAAATGTAACCTCTGGCAAAAGGAGATTGGAGTTTTAGAAATATAATGCATGCATAGGTTAATTCATGTTATTTCTCATCCTGACTCCAGCCATTTGGGAAAAAATACAAGCTGTAGTGAGTAATAGGTAGACTGGGAGTCACCAAGTTATGTATAGACATTGTCATAATAACTTTGGCATGAACTCTAAAAACGTGAAAAAGTGAATATGATGAATACATACTCTGAATGGGGGATAAGTGCCCTACTGGAAAAGAATGCTGAAAATGTCTAATATTTCAACAAGTGGAAAAATTAGTGAGCTCATATTTAGTTTTATTAAAAACATTACTGTACTTGCCAGACCTAGTCATACTGATTTATAAAATAAATTGTTAACGGTGTAATGGAAATGGCTTCAAACAAAACAAACAAAAAACGACCATGAAACAGGCAAGTAGGTTCAGAGTTTAATTTCTGTAATTTGGGTTACAAACTCCATAGCCATTTCAAGTATCTGAGGACCTATAGCTGTATAAAAATAACTGAAGTTTAATCTGTGCACAAGTTGAATTTCCCTCTTGTCGATCAAAGTATTCTAAAGTTAATTGGGTAAAACAGAAGCGAAAGACAAAAATGAAAAAAGAAATAAATGGAAGCTTAATTCTGTCAGCAACTCAAGTAACTCAGGGATCTATTCATAGTACATTTTCTTCATAAACATTTTTGAAAATCAGTTTTAGATTTATAGAAAAAATGTAAAGATAATACAGTTTCCCAATACTCTACTCCCAATTTCCCCCACATTTAACGTGACGTATTTGTTACAATTAATGAGCCAATATTGATATACTACTATCAACTAAAGTCCACAGTTTATTCAGACTGCCTTAGTTTTTTCCTAATGTCCTTTTTCTGTTCCAAGATCCCATCCATGACTCTACATTACATTTAATTATCATGCCCCCTTAGACTCCTATAGACCGTGATGGTTTCTCAGATTTTCCTTGTTAATGACAATCTTAACAGTTTCGAGGAACACGGGTGAGGTATTTTGTAGAATGTCCCTCTCGGGATTTGTCTAGCGTTTTTCTCTTGGTTAGGCTGGGTTATAGGTGTTTGGCTGGAACACCACAGAGGTAATGTTCTTGTTTTATCACACCTTCTCAGGTGTACGTGATAGCACATTATTTAACCTATACAGTTATTGTTTGGCATCATCTCACTTTATGGTTGGGTTTCACTCTTCATCCTTGAATCACAGACCCACAATTTTCCAAGTGTTTGGTGCACTCAGGGTCAAGGCATCCCCAAAATGTGGCCTCCCCAGGCTTGAAGGCCCTGGGACAATTCAAGATAAGTCTCTTTCCAAATTCTCACTTGCCACAAAGATCACTACCTTAACATTTCCTTTTAATTTGTCAGTTTCTAATAGGGCAATTTTGACTGAAGTATTAATAGAAAAAAAATAAGTAAATGTGTTTCCCTTCCCACATTTACTAAATAGGAAATGAGTGTTGTGATGATGTCCCACTAATGATGAAAATTTGAAGAATCATGGCTGTGACATTGTGATTTGTAATAAGAACGATATATATTGGTCTCTGCCCCCAGTTCTTGCCACAGAGCTCCTAAAACCCTTATAAATTCCTAAGTGATAAGAGCACCAGGACATTTGCTCTAACACTTGGTCTTTGACCCTGGCTCCTGACCCAGAGCTCTTGAAATCCTAAAAATTTTCTGGGTGATGAGTGTCTTTCCTTTGTTCTAATGAGATGACTCTGGGTGGGCTCCCGGATGGCTCCTGGATGAAGGCTAGTCAGGGGAAAGATGAAGCCATGATTAGATGTTTGGAATTTTCAGCCTTGCCCTCCCATTCTCTTGAGAAGTGAGGAGGGCTGAAAATGGAGTTAATGATCGACCATGCTTACATGATGGAGCTTCCATAGAAGCCCAAAAGGACCGGGTTCAGAGAGCTTCTTGGTTAGCGAGAACAGATGGTGGTGCTGGGAAGGTGGTGCCCCTGGAGAGGGCCTGGAAGGTCTGCACCCCATCCAACATAAGTTGTCCTACACATTTCTTCCATCTGGATGTTCATCTGTATCCTTTATTATATCCTTTAATAAACCGGCAAATGTGAGTAAGTGTTTCCCTGAGTTCTGTGAGATGCTCTAACAAATTAATCAAACCTAAGGAGGAGGTAGAGAGACTGGCTATAGGCAGATATCAGAAGCACAGGCAACAACACTATCTCTGAGTAGATAGTGTCAGAATTGAGTTGAATTGTGGGACACCCAGCTGGTGTCACAGAGAATTGCTTGGTGTGGGGAAAACCTCCACACATTTGGTGACGCGAAGTGTCAGAAATGAAGAGTTCTGCGTGAGTAGGAAAGAAGACTCACAGGAAATAGAAACACAGAATGAGGTGGAGAAGTGGACTTTTCCCTGTACAGGTTTAAAACTGAGGTTTTTCCTTATATAACGGCAAGTAGGGGGAGATCTCAAGCATCTAGTCACACAGAGAACAAACGCAATACAATAGGTAAATACCCCTTTTTTTCTGGGGTTGGGGAAGAAAATTGCTGGATTTTAACTCATTTTACTTGTTTTGGTATTGTAAAGCAATGCAGATAAGTTGACTATTATGTGATAGATTGATGGGTTGAAGTTCGAGTTTATCTACTAGCGTATATTCACTAGATACTGTCAAGGGAGAAACGCTGTTGAAGATTTATCTAATGAAAGAAAGCTGTTGGCCCTCTCAAGTCTTTTTTAATTTTACACCTCAACCAATTGACTCTTTGACACTACATATCTGGAAGTTACAAAAATTTATTACCTAACAATACACTCAATGTGGGAGAGGGAAGTGATTTTTCATAAACTGAAGAAAAAAAGTTGTGGCTTTCAATTTAGAAAGCTTCTATAAGAACAGTTCAAATTTATAGAGCAAATTACACTGCAGTAGCCCAAGGTAAATTTTTTCCACTGCATTCTTTATTCATAGGAATAGAAAAAATCAATTACTGGATGACACAGGTGAGTGCCTTTTAGGTGCAAAGATGGTAATGCATGTCACTGTATATTTTTCTGTGAAAACATTCATGTGGTCAGATGCAATGAGACTAAGCCTAAGTCATGTGCTGCTCATCTCCCAGTACTGAAAGTTGTTCTCCTACATACTACAATTCAGTTACATGCTAGAAGGGAACACTGGTTTAAAGGATCAGCCATCAACTCCCTAAAGAGTTTTAGTTTACCTAGTTTTGTCCAGTAAGGTGTCAAGAAAATGTTTAGTACACACAGGCCTGTTTCTTACTCAGGAGTGGCACTGAAAGAAGTTTAACTTTAAACATAAAGAGTAAGGATACAAAGCACTTGTCTTGCCAGCCACCCAACTGGAGGAAGCATCCAATCATCCTAATATGCTTGTCTGCATGTGCTACCGAGCAATTGGAGAAATCCAGGAAATGGAGCATTTATTTAGAAAATTTATTATCTCTATCTTGGGTCAAAAAAATGTCACACTAGATTTCACAATAAAATCAACTCCAGGAATTAGAGTTTGTAGGTAACCAAGGCAGAGTACTGAGATTCTGGGATGGTTAATTTTACATGTCAACTTGGGTAGGTCACAGTACCAGGTATTTGGTCAAACGCTGGTCTGGATATTGTTGTCAAGGTATTTTTTACATGTGATTAACTTTTAAATAAGTAAACCCTGAGTCTAGCAAATCACCCTTCATAATGTGGGTGGGCCTCATACAAACAGTTGAAGGCCTTAAGAGAAAATCTCCTGACCTGCCACTGAAGAAGAGGAAATTCTGTCAGCACACTGCCTTCAAATTTGAGCTACAACATCAATTCTTCCCTGGGTCTTCAGCCTGCTGGGCTGATTTTAGACGTGCCAGTCTCATGATTGTGTGAGCCAGTTCCTTAAAGTCAATCTCTCTTCCTCTGTCTGTCTCTCTCTCTCTGTCTCTCTATATCTCTATATAAATATAGATATATCTTTATATATATATTCTATTGTTGTTTTTTTACAGAGAACCTTGACTGGTACAGATTTTAATTTAAAAAATGTCCTTAACTAGGATCTGCCATATAAGATCAGGCCTGATGAAGTGCTGCTCCATCCAGTGTTTGGGTTCTGAGAGAAGAATGTTCTTTTGACATGTAGGTGGGCTTAGCTAGAATTCTATCTGCCTCCAGTATTGCTTAGTGATTAAATTCTCAGGCTCTAAAAGCACACAGATCTAGGCTCAAATCTCAGTTCTTCCACTTGAAAGCTAGATTACCATGGAGCAATTTTTAACCCTCCTTTTTCTCATTTGTAAAATAGGGCTAATATTCAGCATATTGTGAGGAATAATGGCAATATGTGACATGAACTTTCATTAAAGAAGGGAGAAGCTATGTGGTGAAGAAGGAAATGAGAAAAGTTTTCCTTTGGAGTGGCACCTATATATAATTCACCTCACTAGACTAGCATTGTTTGCCATTCAACGGAGAAGTGAAATGAAGAATGAACTAGTCAGCCCTACTCTGTCCTTGGAGAGAGTGCCTCAGCCCTGAGACACTTGAAATCTAACCACTCAGTGAAGTGAGGTTGCTAGTCACCTAAAGAACAAAAGGGTGTCTCATCCCATGGGCCTTGAGGCAATGCTTACGGGCATTTTCAAATAGCTGACCTGACCAAGGCCATTACATTATGACTAAAGTTTTATACCTGTGGCATTATTATGAGGAAGAAAGCAGCAAAGGAAAGGACTTAGAGAAACAAATATTTAGAGAGTGAGCTAGTGAGACAAGAAAGGAAATAAGAAAGGCCTGAAGGAGAGAGAGATTTCATGCACTCAGTGAGTGTTTAATGAGTGCCTGTGATGCGGCGAGCACTGTTCTAGGCACTGATGGTACAATGATGTGAAGAAAAATGGTTTCTGCTCTTATGGAGTTTATGATCTAATGAGATGCAGCAAACAGGCGATGAATAAGAACACACATATGTTTGTTAGAGAATGATAGTGACAAATGAGGAAAATCAAACAAGGTAATATGATAAAGGCTGACTGTTTTATCTATGATGTGTATCAATTAAGATGCTTTTAGCTCCATGTAACAGAAAACTCTGACTCAAATAACTTCAAAATGAGAAATTTCGTTATTTGACTTCACATAACATCCTAAGGCGAGGAAGTTTCAGACATGGTCCATCCAGGCTCGAACCTGGCTTCTCTGTAATTCCCTTGGTTTTACCTACCATTGTTCATTGTTCGTTGGCTTCATCTCAGGCTAGTAATAAGAAGATTGCTGCAGTTTCATTGTCACATCTGGACACAGCAACATCCTGAGAAAGAAGAGGAGATGCCATTTTTCAAGAACAAGAAAAATTTTTCTCAAGAACCTCCCAGCTGACTATTTTATTGGCCAAAATGAGGTCACATGCTCCTAAAAACAATCTCTGCTACAGTGAATGGGATTGCCATGAATAAATTAGATGGATGCAATAGAGTTGTTTTAGTCAAATACCATAACCACTTTTCTTGTGATTTTTGTTAAGTTAACATTTGTTAAGTAGAGCCCTGGAGTGTTGGATGATGAGCCACCAGTTCAACAAAGACCACAAGGGAAAGTGAAACAGAAAGTCGTTACTCACAGGTCCTGGAAGATGTACATAGCATGTCTCAAGGGGCCACACAAGGGAGGTCAAGGCAGGGTGCAGGCAGACAGCAAGCAGCAGGACTTGGGGCACACGTCTTTCTTTATTAGGATTTGTAAGTGGAGTGCTTTCGGAGTTCCTGGGTTAAGATTGGATTGGTCAATTCAAACCAAAAAGAGCAGGGTTTTGGTTAGTTCCACAGGGGTTTTATCTAAGGGGCACACAAGAGGAAGGAGTTGGGAGGCAAGACTGTTTTACTGCCAGAGGCATTGGGAAAGTCATATCAGGAACTTAGACTTGTGACTCTGAAGGCTGTTATCTAAGGCATGCACTTGTGGGCGAGGCTAGCGTCAGTGCAAGACCCCTGCAGGCCGCTTAGCCATACAAAATGGATGGTGGGGCAGCAATATTATGGAATAGTTTAGCTCAACTCTCAACAACCTTAGAAGGCCTCCTTGAGCAGACATTTGAGATGAAATGAGGTATGAATTATAAAAAGAGGTAACAATGGGATGAATTGAGACAGGGAAGTGGAGATAATAAAAATGGAGGAAACAGCAAGAGTAGTTTTGTTCAAGTTCAAGGAGGAAATAATATCAACAAAATATGAATGTTTGATTCTGTTAAATGTCGGAACTTTAAGTTAATGTCCTCTCTCCTCATGTAGACATTAATGCTGCCCAACATCCATACCATATTAATTTATTTACTCTCCTACTTTTCTAGATGATTAGTTCACTCATCCTTAGCAAGCAATATCGCTTCCTATTTTAATAAGAAAATTGGAGCAACTCAAGCAGAATTTCCACAAGCTCTTATCACCAATTCCTATTTTCCACTATGCACATCTGTGACCATATAGTTTTGCTTCTCTCCTGTTATCACCCCAGGATGTGTCTTCTTAGCTATCTCTTTCCCTGATTGTCTCTGGTAAATTTCTAGCTGGTCTATGCCTTGGCTTGTTGTTTTCATGGAATCAACAGTGTCCTCATAATTGCTTACTACCAAAATTTGCATTAATTTCAACAGATTCCCTAGGCTTGAACATCCCCACAGTTCTTTCTAAATATAGCCTGATAACTTGGGGTGAGCTTCAGAGTTTTCGTTCTTACAACTTGCCTCTATTGTGCAAAATCTTTCTGCTGTTTCTCCAGAATGTGTGTTGATGACAGTGGCTCACTACTCTCAGACACTCCTGTTTCATGCCCAAAGTGCACGGTAGTAGCTACTAATCTTCTCAGTTTGCCTCTCTTGGTATGGAACTTCCATTTTATGACTAATCTGAAATGAAGGCAAGTAAGCCTCAGAATTCTCGGCCTACCATACCTGAGAAGATCTTGTACCCTGTGAATGGCGGCTGGCTAGAGGAAAGGATTGCCAGAACTTTCAGACACTCTTGACTGGAATAGAGCTTCTGGAACACAGAACTGGGAAGAATGAAAAATACTGGTAGCCCTCCCATCCCTGGGAGACACTGTAACCTAGATTGGAAGCTGGGGGGAAAGGGAACCCTGTGTTCTTGGCTGATCTCACCATGAGTGCACCTCCCATTATGCTGAGCTGAGGCTGGAGGGAGGGAGTGGGTTGTGGCTCAGATGCCCCATACACAGTCTGTTCTTACCAAGATTTAGTAGATTTTCTCAAAAAAAGTTTATTTATTATATTCCCTTGGAATAATTTCCAGAGACTCTAAATGGTTGTTTTTGTGTTTTAATAATTTTTACCGGTTGTGGCTATTTTATTGGAGCACGCTGTTCACACTGCCATTCTGGAATATATTTTCCTAATATTTAATCTTAAAAATTTAAGAATTGGCAAATGAAACCAAAAGTTAATTCTTAAAAAAAACACAAATGAAATAGGTAACTCTCTGTCTAAACTTAGTAAGGATAATAAAAAAAGAAAGCAAGAATATGTCATATAAGAAATGAGAAAGAAGATATATTCACAGGTATGGAAGTTATTTAAAAATTTTTAATGTGGAATACTACTCAAATAATTTTAAAATCTGAAGGAAATAAATTCTTTCCTTGCAAACATAAATTACCAAAATTGACCAAAGAAATGGCAAAATACCTAGACATACAAGTAATCTTAGAAGATAGAGAAGAGACAATTAAAGACCAACTTATTTAAAAAGAGACCAGGCTTAGATGCTTTTCCTGTTCAATTATATATAAATTTTAAGACACATAAAACTCCTATATTTTTCAAACTCATTCCATACATAGAAAGACATGAAAATTTCCACAATTCATTTTATGAAACCAGCGAAACCTTACTACTCAAATGTTAAACCTCAAAAGTAGCACAAAAGAAGAAAATGTTTAAAAAGAATTTAAATTATAAGCACAAATGAAAAATCTAAAAAAAATTAGTCAACCTAATTGAGCAATAAATTAACAAAAAAATACCCCATGATGACTGTGCATTTTTTGCTCCATAAATGCAAAATTGGTTTTTCTTTAGGAACTCTGTTAACAGAATTCACTCAACCAATAAATTAAAGGGGTAAATATATGATTGTAACAATAGATACTGAAATTAAACATCCAATCCAAATAAAAATATATGTAAGTAGAAATTAAAGGGAACTACAAATATGACAAATATATTTTGCAATAAATCTACTAGAAAACATAAATGATAATGAATTTCTAGTATTATCAGAAAAAGGCAAATAGATGCTATCCTCACCATTATTCAACATTGTTTTTGGAAATTTTATACAGTGCAATAAGATAATAAAATGAAACTTTCAATATAAATATTGAAAAATGAAAGAAAAGTTATTTTCAGTAAATATTGAAAAGTTAATAAAAAATTTGAAGAGATTTGAAAAAGTTATTTTCAAAAATATTTTAGGAATTGCACAGACTCTTCTACAAATTAGTTAAAATAATAAGACAATTTGAGGGTATGTTTGGAATCAAATTAAAAAGTCAATAGCTTTTCTATAGACCACTCAGTTAAAAATAAAAAAGAAAAAGATCTCATTCACACTAATGATAGAACCACAAGATACTTTAAAATAAATTTGAGACGAATGAGGTAGGATCTATACGAATGAATGTAAAATTTCACAGAAGAACATAAAACCAGATCTGAAAATGGAAACACAAGCCATGTTCTCAGATAGGAAGACAGAAATAATACTATAAAAAAATCGTTACCTCATAAGTTAATACATTTCTTTAGCGCATCAAGTATAATCCCAATGGAGTAATTATTTTGGGAATCCATATAAAATTATTTTAAAGTTTGTCAGTATTTTTGGAAAAGAAGAGTAGTAAAGGGAGAGAATTGCCTCACCAGATATTAAAATGTATTATTTATTCCATATGATATTACTCTGAGACAGAAATAGCAAAATAGATCTTTGAAAGGGAAATATGAGGGGCTCCAGAAATAGATCAAAGTACATACATAATGTTGGTTAGGATTAAGTTTAAATCAAAGAGATCCAAAATATCAGTGGCTTAAAAAGGAGATAATTTTATTTCTTTCATTTGTCTGGAGGAAATAATTTAATGCTGGTATGCGGTGCCACCGTGTCAGTGATACTGACTTCTTCTGTCTTGTTTCATCTTGTGTGGTCTCCATTTTCAGGGTCATTTATGATCCAAGAAAGCTGCTTCAGCTCCAGTCTCCCACTTGGATTACAGTCAGCAAGAAAGAGGAAAGAGAAAAATAAGGGTAAAAATCATTCCTTTCAAGGTTATTTTCTGACAAGTCACACATACCACTTCCACTCAGCCAGTATTTAGTCACCTGGACACACCTAGTACAATATAAGGCAAAAGATGAAATATTTATTTTAGGTGGCCATGTGCCCAGCTGTAGAGTGGAGGATATACAACTACAGAAGAAGAGGAGAGCAGATATTGATAGACAATGAGCAGTCTCTAACACTCATATGACAAGGTTAGCATTTCAATTCAGTGAGAGAAAGATGGGGCGTTTCAGTGACTCTTACACTTGAACATGCATCAGAATCACTCAAAGGGCTTGTTAGCACATAGATTTCTGGGACTCAGCCTAAGACTTTCTGATTCAGAAGGTCTGGGATAGGCCCCAAAATTTGCGTTTCTACACATTCCCTGGTGTGACAGACCTTAAGGTGGACACTATGATCCCCACCACCTATTGTTTACTCTTTTGTGAAATTCCTTCTTCTTGATTGCTGGCAGGGGCTGTGACTTGTTTATAATCAATAGAATATGGCAAAAGAGATGAGATATATGTGATTATGTGTATGTGATTATGTCACATAAGATTGTAACTTCTGTCTTGCTAAGAGACTCTTTCTCTTGCTGGCTTTTAAGAAGGAAGCTGCCGTGCCACAAGCAGCCCTATGGAGAGGGCCACATGGGAAGGAACTGAGGGAATCCTCTGGTTGACAGCCAGCAAAAAATTGAGGTTCTTGCTCTAATAACCTGCAAGGAACTGAATGCTGCCAGCAATCATATTAACGAGGAATCAGATCCTTCCCTAGTTGAACCTTGGGATAAGAACTCAGTCCTGGGCATCACCTTGATTGTAGTCCTGCAGATAAAGTGGAACAAAATTTGCCACTCAAAAATGTATCTCTTCAACAGGAGGATTATTTTAGGCTAATTATTATTATTATGTTTTTTTTTCTGAGGAATATTCACCCTTAGCTAACATCTGTTGCCAATCTTCCTCTTTTTTTGTATGTGAGCCACCATCACAGCATGGCCACTGACAGACAAGTGGTGTAGATCTACACCTGGGAACCGACCCCAGGCTGCACAAGCAGAGCATGCCCAGCTTGACCACTAGGCCACCAGAACTGGACCCAAGCTAATTATTTTTAAGAAGCAAAAGATTCAGAAAGTTTTTCTTGTTACCTCCCCCTTAGTTGCTTAAAAGAATTTAGATAAATGGATAAATGGTCTGTTAACAGGAACAAAGCTATCACCAGAGATATCTGCAAAGAATATGGGCTAAGTATGGTAGAGGAGATTCAGCTGGGCCTCGAGATAAGAATTCTCTCCAGGCACCATTGTCTTTGCGTGGCATGGCAAACACTTGTTTACCAAACCTTTCTTTTCCTATCTCCATGTAAATTGTCTTCCTCCCTTTTGAAGTCCCAAGCCACTACCCCAGCATCTAGTTTTGTCTTTAGCTGAAGATAGTATTTAAGGTGGTGGCTTCAGTCGTTTTGGTGAGTTATTCAGTTTTCCTGGGCTTCTCCCACGTATACAAGAGGTATGCATGTTATTAAACTGTTTTATTTTCTCCCATTAATCGGCCTCATGTTACTTCAGTTCTTAGACTGGCCAGACGAACTTAGAAGTATAACGGAAAATTTTTTCCTCCTCTACACAGAGTATCCAGTTAAGTCATGACCAGAACTCTCACCCACAGAAACTGAAAAATAACAAATGTCTGTTGTTTAAAGTTACTAAGTGTGTAGTAATATCGGTAGGCAGCAATAGATAAATATTATACAAAGTTATATTGATGCTGCTGATAATTGAGGCTCACTAGTTTATTTAATACATTGTGCCAGCACCTGGCTATCCGTAAAAAGAGAATCCTCATTTTTCTACGGCCTCAAGTTTCCATATAGAGATTCTATGTAGAAGATCTTCAGATAAAGAAACAATTGTAGTCTCAACTCATTCCTCTCCTAAGAGAAAGAAATTACCTGATGATGGATGGCATCCATTTGTCCATGATTATTGACTGAGTGGAGCTAATTGCATAATCTAGATCTGAACTGTCCAATATAATAGTCACTAGCCACATGTGGCTATGTCTTTTTAAATTAAGTAAAATTAAATTAAAAATTCAATTCTTTATCCACACTAGCCATATTTCAAGTGCTTAATAGCCACATGTGGCTAGTGGCTACCATAATGGAGAGTACATATGGATGACATTTCCATCATTACAGAATGTTCTATTGGATAGTGCCTGTCTATATACAGTGGGGAAAGAGGGTAGTAGGCAGAGAATATTAAGAAGATCTTTTGACCAAAGAACTATAGTATTTTTTTCTCTCTTATCATCTGTATTAGTAATAAAGCTGACATTTGGATCACTAGGTATCTCTATCTTGCATCCATCTCTCAGTTGGTTCTTACCTTTAGAGAAGAAAGGAGTTTTATGTAATGACCTTTTACAATTTAATACTGTTCAGCAGGACAAAAATGTAGCAAGATCCCTAAGTCTTATCACATATAAAAGCACATGCCAAATGAGTTAAATACCTAATAATAAAATACGGTATTTTATTTATTATAAATGTGTACTTATTTTTCACATTTAACTTCTCTGAAATAAGATGTGTGTTACAATCAGCATTGTATTACAATTACTTGTATACCAATGGCAGTCATGACATAGTTGCCGTTGCCTGCACATGTGTGAGTTTGGTTGTCATTACTGGTAAATAACTGCATAGCTGCATTCTTTGAAGATTGATTCAATAAACCATACCAAAAGTGAAACCATTTGATGAAGGAATGTGAGTCCATTGACACTTACTGGTAAAGTCAAGAAAGAAAACTCATTAAAACTTACAGAATGGGCGCCTGAGTTTCCTAGGAGGATCTAGCAGACAATAATAGAGTACTTGATGGCACAGAGGTCAATACTGCGTGGCAAAATACACAATTTTGAATTGAAAAACAATTTAGAACAGTTTTACCTTCAGAGTAAAGAAATATTAGGAATATTTTAATTTACTTATTTCATTTATGTTTTCCTCTTTATAAATGAACAAGAGTGACAGAGTATAAAATCTATATCTAAATAAGTGTTAAAAAGTTTTCAATGAGATAAAATAAAAGTTATAAGTGATAAGAAGGTATTGTATTAGTTGAATTGGCAGTGTCATTTTCTTTCTTTGTGGTACATAAAATAATGCATCATAAAATTGATAGCATCCTAATAGAATTAAATATAAAATATAATAATTATAATAGCAACATTAGGAAGAAATTTAGTAAAATATTTTGTATAAACTTAAGATGAGGGAAAATTTATTAGGCTAAGAGGTGAGTCCATAATCCAAAAACCAAAATATGAATATTTTCATTGCCTAAAAAAAGTCATTTGAAAAGATATCATAAGCAAGATCATAATATGAATAGATTGAGAATAAATATTTGCAAGTGTATGACAACGTAGGAATTAACACTGCTATACCAAGAGCTGCTGAAAATTGAAGAGAAAAAACCCAAATAAACCTGTTAAAATATAAAAAAAGGTATTAAAAGACAATTCAATTAAGAAAGATGTTGTAATAGTCAGAGTAGTCCCCTCATTCACTAAGATCATAGTCTAGAAATTCCTTGCAGAGTCCAAAGTCCTGGTTAAAGTCTGAGTGCTGTCATCTACTCCAGTCACAAGTAGGCAATGAAGACTAGACACATTTAAACATCCCATGTTTCTTAATTTTAGAGAGAGAGAAAAAGCTGTGTTGTTCACTTGAAAGGAATTATAAGAGTGATAAAACTCAATATCTGTTTCCTGCTTTCCTAAATTTTTCATCTCATTGTAATTTGAGAAAGTAAAAAAATGGTATAATCTATACAGGGGAATGTGGCAGACTAAATATGCCCACACATTCTTGGGCACTACTCCGGTTGAGAGGGAGGTTTATGACACTGACCAGAAATTCCAGTGGACTCCCTGACTGCTTTGATCATTAGAATACAGTAGAAGTGCTGCTATACCAGATTCTAGGCCCAGTCTTTCAGAGACTTGCAGCTTCCACTTCCTGGATTACAAAGCACTTGCCCTTGGAGCCCTGAACCATCATATTAGAAGTGCTACCTCCCTGCTGCAGAGGGGATGTGCAAAAGTTCACAGATTAGAGAGGGAAAGAAGCCCAGATAAATGCAGCCTTCTAGCCATTACCTCCAAGATGGCAAGACACGTGAATGAAGCCATCTGGGACGCTCCAAACAGGACCAGCTATTAGCTGAGTCACCTTAGTTGACATCATGTCTCCATTGAATAATATTTCTCTCAATTGTTGACCAGTTGGCTACCGTATCTCCGGAGGCTGCGAGGCTGTTCAATTAGATATGTAACAAGGGAGATAGTGTGCCCGTCCAAATTTTGTTTTATTTGGAATACAAGCCCCAAAATATATATAACTTCTCCAGAACTACCATGCCTATTTTAGGAGGAAATTAGAATTTTTCCAATCAATAAACCTTCTGTCTAATTTTCTTACATAATATTATTTAAAAAGAACTCTTCTTTCTGAACTTCTAGGTGGTCTGGAAAGCATGACCTCTGTAATAGTCTTCCTGAAATGTTTAATCTACATTTAATCATGATGAAACAAGTAGTTATAACCAGATTATAGGAAATTCTAAAATGTGACTGGCCGGGACTCTTCCAAATGTCAATATAATAAAAGAGAGGTAAAGGTGGAGGAACTGTATCTGACAAAGGGAGCCTAACGACAACCAAGTGCAACGTGTGTTTTTCATTAGATTCCATGTTGTTGTGAGGGATAGCAAGGACGCCCTCCTTAACCAAACTTCAGTAAGGCTGCTGTCAGCGCTCTTCTTAACTGGGAGGCTTGTCCTTGGCCCGCTGAACCCAGTTTCAGGAAAGAAGTCTGTTAATCCCAGGTTTAGGAAGAATTCTGCTAAGACAGTTTAGGGAGAATATCTCCACTCGTAATATCGAATCAAATCCTTCTTCCCCTATCCTTAATATTTAATCGAATTCCTTTTCATAATTTTCTGATCGCTGCCTCCCTCACCCTGCTCAGTGGCTATAAATTCACATCTGTCCTTGCTGTATTTGCTGTTAAGTCTCTCCCCTTACTGCAGTAGCTCAAATAAAATATGTCTTGCCATTTTTAATGTGTCCAATTCAATTTCCTTTTAACAGGTGAAACAGTTCCATGGGACATTTTTGTGACTTTGGAAGAAATTCTGATATAGATTCTATTTTAGATATGATTCTTGTTTCAGCTCTAGATATTTTGGATATGATAATGGTATTATGTGTCCTTGTCTTAGGAGATACATGTTGAAGTATATACTGGTAAAGTTTCAAGATGTCTGAAACATACTTTCAAATGATTTATCTGTCCTGTCAAATGTGTGTGTGTGTGTGTGTGTGTATAGAAAGAGAGAGATTACAGGTGTGCTTATAATACTATACTTTAACTTTGCTATAGGATTGAAAATGTTCAAAATATAAACAATTGGAAAGACAAAGAAGAAATAATCTCTTGAAAGTTATTAACGGTTGTTCCTTTGAAGAGAGAGCCTTACAAATAGGTAAAGGAGAGAAAAGTAGATCCTTTCATGTTATATCTTATTTGTAATGTTTAGATTTTTTTAAATCACGTACATATATACCTTACTTCCTAAAATATAAGGTGCCACTGTCTTAGATGAAATATTATTTTATATACTTTTAAGAAAAAATATTCTGCCTATTAGCCTATGACACAAGAATTTAATAGTGATCATGCACAACACAATGCCTTAATAATAATCCTATACTACATATGAATGGGTTATATCAACCTCTCATTGTATTAAATTATCTTTCATCTCTTCCCAGGAATATGGAAATTCTCTTGCCTTCAATTGCATTGCTTGTCATGTGACTGGCAAACTCTTTCCACATATCTCAGTAATAAAACTTAAAGCTTCCATTACTTGGGCTGCTCCTTCTTTGGTCTTTTAAAGCACCTGGTTATTGCTTTCCAAGAAAAATGAAATTGAACTGTTTAGTGGACACTGTAATGCCTCTTCTGATTCTCTTTCAGGAATGAAGGATGTAATCTCTCAGCTACTAAGAGTGTTGCCACTAAACAGCCTTCAGCTGTCAGCTTTCTTCAGGATTGTTTTGGCTGAGAAGAGTTGCCACAGCCAAAGGCACACTCTGTTCCTGGGGCAACTGGTAGCAAATTACTAAAGGCTTGCTCTCTTTATTCCAACTCTGGGTGATTCTGAAGGACCAGCCCAGCTTCAGAGCTCTTTATGAGTACAGCTGAGGCATTTGTAAAGATGTAAATCCTGCCCCAACTTCTTTTGTCCAATTCTGCTTCTTTGTTTCCTTTCAACAAGTGTTGATCCCACGACACTCCCTAATAAATGTTCTGCATGCTAATATCCATCTCATAGTCTTCTCTCTGGGAAATTAAGCCAGCAAAAAGGTCATTTCACTAATAATAGTATTTACTTCGTTAATATCAGCTTCATGACCTCTGATCTGTTTCCATGCTTTTCTGCATACCTAGTAACTTTTTACTTCAGTGCTACACTGTAGTGTGATCTATTTTGAAAACATTTTAAAGAGCAATTAATGTCTGTAATACAACAATGTCTATAACTCAATTTGAGGGATAACAATATGAACAGTTTTGACTACATTTGACCATGTGCAGGCAGTGACAACTATGCCATGACTGCTTCCTGGGCAAAGGTAATTATAAGTCACCATCAACTACACGTTGAAACTTGTTTTCAAATATGTTATTTTCCGGAAAATAAATGGATGCCTCAGAATCTATGTAATATATAAACATATATATTTTAAAGAATGGCTCCTGAGCTAACAATTGTTGCCAATCTTCTTTCTTTTTTCCTGCTTTTCCTCCCCAAATCCCCCCAGTACATAGTTGTATATTTTAGTTGTGGGTCCTTCTAGTTGTGTCATGTGGGATGCCACCTCAGCATGGCCCAATGAGCGGTGCCATGTCCACACCCAGGATCCAAACCAGCGAAACCCTGGGCCGCCAAAGCAGAGAGTGCGAACTTAACCACTCGGCCATAGGGTTGGTCCCTATGTAATATATTTTTAATTTTTATGTCAGTGGCAGTTATCTGGACAGAGGTTATTGATTCTTCCTGATAAATGTTCTATATTGAAAAATAATTAAAGCTGTTTTAAAAATGGAGATATTTTCTTGAATCATGACAGGATATTTGGAGCTGCTAACATGGGTCAACCAGAATAAAAAAAAAAGCGAGTGTACTGAATAGTTTAGTGTAGATAACGGGGTGAGTTGGAAGGATAATCTCTGTGGAAATCTAGGTGAGGAACACTTCCTGTTAATCTAGAATTGTATGATCTAGAGTTTTGAGGATGGAGATGGGGATAATTATAAAGTTTGCAAATAAGGCTGAGAGCTAGGTTTTGAAAAATTTGAAACAAATTTAAAGGGATCTTGCTACTGTCCATATGATTTATAAACTCATGGTTCATTTCAAGATTTTTCAGTTGCCTTTGGTAAAGGCCACAGTCATTGAATTTTGTACAGGAGTCTGTGTAATTTTCTCAGTAAAACTAATGTTAAATTTATTTGACCTCATTAACATGTGTTATTTTGACAGCCTGACAGTTCTGGCAACTAAGATTTGGGCATCTTGGCTGCGTAGTACAATTTTTAACTGAATTTGCTTTATTGAAAACCTACTAAATTCAGAATACATAATCAGTTTCATAAAAAATATTTAAGAAACAGAGGGAAAAAAGTACCTGAAATTCCAAATAAAACCAAGTTCCATGATTTACTTCCGTCCCAAATAACACAATGTAATTAATATGGTAATCAAACATTAAATGAAAATATAATATATTTTGATAGGTTTTTTTGCCTATTTGAGGTTACCATTTTTCATAATACTTTTTACATCTTTTCTTCTTAACAGTTTAATTTCCATATTTCTTCTGTCTAAAACATTGACATTTTTCAGGTTATGCTATTGAATAATTGGCATCAATTTTAAGATGACTTGACAGCCTAAATTGTCTAAAATGTAAACATAATTTTTCTTCTTATAGACAAATTTTTCCAGTCTTTGTTCCATTATGCAGCTATTTTTCAGAGATAATTGCTGAAACCTGTGATAAAGAAAAGAAAAGAATCTAGAGAAAAGTAGCTTTATTTCCAAGATGTAAAGTTGTTAGAACAGTCAGGTAAGGCTAAGTTGTGCTGAGTTTACCAACAATCCTAAAATCTCAGCAACTTAAAACACACCAAGTCTGGTGAGGATCCAGGTGACTGTTCAGGTTAGCATTCCGCCATGGGTTGCTCTACCCTTCCAGGCTTCTTTAATCTTTCAGTTACACAGGTATATCTGTAAACATCATGGCAGTGGAAGAACAAGTTGGAGAGTTGAGTACAGGCAATTAAATGCTTCCACTGGAAAATGAAAGCCCAAACCTCATTGGCTACAACTGTTCACCTGACCATGTCTAACTTCCACAACATTTTTGTGTGCCAGGATATAGAGAATCAGGTATTGGTGAATAGTAGTAATGCCAGAAAATGTCCACCACCGTAACTGAGAAATGCTATACAAAAATTTCATCATTTACTTATAAAAAATTAGGCTTTAGTTTTTCAAACTCATGATCTATATGCATCGTCTTTCATTGTGTGAATATAAACACAATTTTGTTTAAAAAATAGTTAATGATAATCCCAAGATATTTATTCTTCCATTAAAAATTCAAGGTCATTTTGTCCAGTCCCTGACCTAGTCAAAGTTGAATGTTAATTGAAATTTGCTGGAGGATCCACTTTAAAGTTATTTACTCAAATGGTTGGTAAATTGGTACTGACTGTTGACCCTGAGCTCAGCTGGGTCTAAGGGCCAGGGACTTTGGTTCTTTGGTTCCTCTGCAAGTGGGTCTCCCCATATGCTGCTTGAACTTTCTCACATTTATGTTGACTAGATCCTAAGAATGAGAAACCCAAGCAAAATAAACAGAAGTGTTATGAAATTTTATGGTAGCTTTGGAAGTCACATATTGTCATATCTGACAGTCGACTGGTGAATCAAAGTCATATTGCAAGAAGATTATATGAAAAACTTATGGGATTGGCCATCCTTTTAATTTAAAATCTGACACACAGATTTAGTACAAAAGTTGGGTAAAATAATTCTAAAGTTCAAGGGAAAATCAAATAGCTTAAAGAATCCAAAAACAGAAATATAGAAACATAGAAAAGCTAAGTTCCTCCTTGTATATATTAAAACAGTATAGTACTGGCAAAACTATGAATAAATAGACTAATAGGACAGAAAAAGAACCCAGAGGTAGATCCTAGTATATATCAAAAGATATTAAAAAGACTGCATTCTATTCAAATGGGGAAAAATGTTTTATTCAACAAATAGAATGAGCACAACTTGTTATCTGGGAAAAAACAAAGATGGACTTCTATAAAACATCATATTCAGAAATAAATTCCAGATAGATTAAATATATAAATATAAAATATAAAACAATAATAATTTTTTAAGATTATGGATTATGTATGTAACCAATGACCTTGGGAAAGCTTTCTAAGATAGGAAATACAGAAGCTAGAAAAGATAAGAAAGAAATACTTGACTATAAAAATTAATTTTTTATAAAAAAAGGGGTTAAATACATTAACAATCTGAAGTGATGGATGTGTTAATTATCTTGATCTTGGCATTCTACAGTGTATATGACTATCAAATCATCACATTGTACATTTCATATACAAATATATTTGTCAATTATTCCTCAATAAAGTTAAAAAATTAAAATTTTTCTTTGACAACAGATGTATTATACAAAGTCAAAAGATAAATGATAGATTAGGAAAAAATATATGCAAGGAAGATGACAGATAAAACATCAATACCTAAAAGATACAGATTTCTCAAATTGAGAACAAAAACCAAAAATCTTAATAGAAAATGAGAACATAATATGAGTAGATAATTAACATAAGAACAAATACAAATGATTAATAAATATAAGATCACTAGGAGAGAAATTAAAATTAAAACTATTGTTTTTACCTAATACATTGACAAAAAATTTTAAAGGTCATAAAACTATTCCTGGCAAGGATCTGTGAAAAAAGGATACTTTTATTCATTGCCAGTGGATTTATGAATTGTTATAATCTGGAAAAGTACTCTTGTGGCAACTATAAAAAGTAAACAAATATACCATTACTTCTTTTGCTTTTAATATATTTGGTTCTCTCACGATTTTCTCTCCTCTCCTCTTTCCCCTCCCTCCCCTCTCTTCTCTTCTCCTTTCCTCTCCTCGTCTCTTCTCTTCCCTTCCCTTCCCCTCTCCTTTCTCTCCCTCTTTCCATGCCTCTTTCCTCCCTTTCTGCTCTCTTCTTATCCTTTCCTGGTCTGTCTCTCTCCATCTTCTCTTTTTCAGCTGTCTTACATCAATCTATGCAATAGAAATATATTTACATAAGACAAATTGCAGCACTCTGTATAATATTTTGCAAAACACAGGAAAGGATATAAATACTGATCACACAATGGAATATGAAGGAGCCATTTTTAAAATGAGTTGGCGCTATACCAGCTAATTTTGCGTAATTTCCACAATGTACTTTTGATTGGATAAAGATGCAGAGAAATAATTGTAGTACAATCCTCTTTTGTTAAGAAATGCACATGTAAGTATAAATATATGTTTGTTTATAATAAATATGAACATGGAGAAAGGTATGGAATAGTGCAAACCAGGTTGTGACCATTGGTTATCTAGAGGGTGGGGCTGGGGTAGATGCATGGAGGTAAGAGAATGGATAGTATGGATTAAGGAGTGGAAGAGAGGGAAAATAAATAAGAGGGAAGAAAAAATAAACAAAATATTATATGTTTGAAGCCCTGATGTTGAGCAAGTACCTAATTAAGAAAACTAAGAATTCATCCATAAAGATATGGAAGCAGGGAGACATTACACTACACACTGGGTAGGAAAAATTCAGTATCGGACAAAAGACGAGGATGTACAGCTCTACCAGACCCTAACCTTAGTTCCATTGGTTAGGGGTTATTAGCTCTTATTAGCTGAATCCTTAAAGAGGAGAATTAGAGACTGATAGCAGAAAAATATTTACATCTTCTGTGCTTCATTTTATAATACATGTGTAGAAAACTGAAGATTATCAAGTTTTTTTAAGCAAGCAGAATCAGTGGTGGAGTAGCTGGAATGAATGGGAGATCAGGAGGAGAGTTGTAAGGCCTTGACACTCAGACTCCAGAAGACATTTATTTAAATGTATAATTATAAAGGTTATATAGAGATAGTTTAGCAAAATATGCTAAATATGTATGCTCATCATATGTAAAATAAACAAATATTAATGTGTCTACTATTTGACTATATATCTATATCTGTCCTCTAGCTAGCTAGCCTACAATATCGCACACGTATGTACAGGTACTACAGGGAACATGGAAAAATGAATATAGTATATTTGTTTTGGATGGAATATTAAATTAATTTTACATTACTTTTTGATTTGCTATTCATCTACCATTTGGTACTAAAAAATCCCTCCACATAATCTAAGAGTAATTGCAACTTATTTTACATACAAGACGTTTTCCTACTTCTCACTTTCTATCACTATTGCGTACTGAACTTTTTCCTCTCTCTTTTTTCATATCTAAGATTTACTCCTCCCATATTTTGACCTGTTCATTTTTCTCTTACTATTAGTTTTAGCACCTATATTTCTTCTAATTATTTTTTCCTCCCTCCAAGTTCTGTCTCCCACATTTATTTCTTTGATTTTTTTATGATGCTTTACTACTCCATGCACTGTCAGAGCCTGCCCTTCCTTTAGCCTTGTGATCTACATTTACAGGAACCATTTTACCAAATGGAAGACCTGTACTAGTGAAGAGCCATGGTTTCCCAGGGGGATGAAGTTTAGAAGACTATACATTTATTCTCTTTGCCCTTGTTTCTGTCATGCTTATTATAGAATTTTTCTGTCCATATGACTGTGCTTTTATGGGCTATAGATTTATATTACTGTGTCATTTTTTCTTTCTACATTCTTCTGCTTCCTATCCATTTATTATATATTTTACTTGATTTTATATACCTTTCTCACTCCCACATTCTCTGAGTTAATTGTCCTATATTTTATCTTTTTTTCTCACCTTCTTATCCAGTGTTTTGCCCATTTTTCTGCTACTTCTACTTCCAGTAATTTCTTTTATCTACTTTTACAAGTTTTACCTGTTTCTTTTTCCTTCAACCATGGAAATATGCAATTCTCTTGTTCCTTAGCTATTGATTTCTACCTTGCACCATCTCCATGTAGAAATAATAAAGCCAGTCACTTATTGAGAGCATACTACATGCTTGACACTGTATTTAATACCTGACACTTTCATTTAATCTTTAAAAGACTTTTGTGAGAGAATCACTATTTTGCTCATTTTCCAAATAATTAAACTTTCATTTTCAGAGTGTAAGCCACGTATCTTCCAAGGTCATGAGTGTAAGTAGTCAAGCCACTTTCATACCCAGGTCTTCCTGTGTCCAAGTCTCATGCTGTCCTCACCACATACTGTCTCTCAAACGATTAGAAAATTAGAAGATAGAAAAGATGTAGCCCCTTCCTTTGAGGAACTTTAAATCAATTTGTTGTGCAAATTTCCCAGAGAAACTTAAATTTAATATTTGATAATAACTAAGGGTGATAGTATGCATTTCTGACTAGAATACTAAAAGTGAGGTTAGTGAGGGTGAAGACTTGAAGAATTTGGGTAATGAGCTGGAGAAAGGGTTAGCAAAATTTTCTGTAAAAGGCCAGACAGTAAATACCTTCAACTTTGTGAGCCACAAGATCTCTGTTGCAAATACTTAACTCTCCCGTTGTAGCATAAAAACAATCATACACAATATGTAAAAAAATAAAAATGGGCGTGACTGTGTTTACAATAAAACTGTATTTACAAAAACAGGCAGCAGGCTTGGATTCAGCCCATGGCTCATAGTTTGCAGACCTCTTTGTTAGATATCCATTGATTTGTTCATTCATTTAATAAACATTAACTGAGAGTTCTGTATGTACCTGAAAATATAGCATAGTGGAGAAGACGATATGCTCTACAGTGAACAAAAACCTAGATTTCCAATCTAGCTCTACTATTTATGAGTTACATACCACCAGGTTAGTTATGTCTTCTGTGTGTGTTGGTCTTCAATCATTAAAGAAAGATTATAATACTCCCCAACTCATATGGATGTTGTGAAACAAAAAATACCCAAGCATTTTAAATATTGAATATATGATAACTATTACTGTTCCGTGTGATAGAGATACAGCAGTAAAAAATTCCATTAAAATTTGCACCATAGGTGAGAAAAGATCAAATAAAAAACAGAAAAAGAAAAAAAATCATATTGTGCTTGAGAACAGATTCTAGGGGACCTGGAGTGGAAGCATAGAAACTAGTAACAAAGCTTTAAAAAAGCTTTTTAATTGAACAAAAATATTAAAAACAAGCTTTTTAAATAATTCAGGCAAAGTATTTCTGATGAATACAGATTCAACAATTCTCAACATAATAGTTACAAACTGAATTCAACAGTACATTAAAAAGATCGTACATCATCTATCCCTTGGATAAATGATTAACAAGATTTATCCCTTGGATGCAAGGATGGCTCAACATATGAAAATCAATAAATGTGATACACAACATTAAGAGAATGAAAGATAGAAATCATACAATCATCTCAATACATGCAGAAAAGCATTTGAAAAAATTCAACATCCTTTCATGATAAAAACTCTCAACAAAATGGGTATAGAAGCAACATACCTCAACATAATAAAGGTTACGTATAACAAACCCACAGGTAACATCACACTCAATGATGAAAGGTTGAAAGCTTTTCCTTTAATATTAGGAACAAGACAAGGATGTCCACTCACACCACTTCTATTCTACATAATACTGGAAGGCCCAATCAGAGAAATTAGGCAGGAAAAAGAAATAAAAGGCATCCTATTCAGAAAGGAAGAAGTAAAATTGTCTTTGTTTGCAGGTGATATAACCTTATATATAGAAAATCCTAAAGACTCCAACAAAACACTGTGACAACTAGTAAACAAATTCAGTAAACTTTCAGGACACAAAATCAGCATGCAAAAATCTGTTACGTTTCTACACAATAAAAATGAACTATCTGAAAAAAATAAAGAAAACAATTCCATTTACAATAGCATAAAAAACAATAAAATACCTAAAAATAAATTTAACCAAGGAGATGTAAGATATATAAACTGAAAACTATAAGATATTGATGAAAGAAATTGAAGATGACACAAATAAATGGACAGAAATCCTGTGTTCATGGGTTGGAAGGTTAACATTGTTAAAATATTCATACTATCCAAACTCTTTAAGACTTAATGCTATCTTCATCAAGATTCCAATATCATTTTTCACAGAAACAGAAAAAAAAATCCTAAAATTTACATGTAACCACAAAAGAGTCTGAATAGCAAAAAAAAAAAAAAAAAAAAACCTTGAGAGAGAACAAACATGGACACATCACTCTTCCTAATTTCAGACTACGTTACAAAGCTACAGTAATCAAAACAGCATGGTATTGGCAAAAAATCAGACACATAGACCAATGGAACAGGTTCAAGAGCTCAGAAATAAATGAACACACATATGATTAACGGATATTTGACAAGGTGGACAATAATATTTAATGGGGGAAGAATAGTCTCTTCAATAAATGGTGCTGGGAAAACTGGATATTCACATGCAAAAGAATGATATTGACCCTGTATATTATACCACTCAAAAAGTTAACTTGAAATTGATTAAGGACTTAAATATAATACCTAAAACCATTCAACTCCTAGACAAAAACATAGGAGAAAATCTCCTTGACATTGGTCTTGGCAATGATTTTTTTTGGTATGACACCTAAAGTATAGGCAACAAAAGCGAAAATCAAGTGGGAGCTCATCAAACTAAAAAGCTTCTGCAAAGCAAAGGGAACAATCAACAAAACAGAAAGGCAATCTATGGAACAGGAGAAAATATTTGCAAACCATCTGTGCAATAAGAGGGTAATATTTAAACTATATAAGGAATTCATGCAACTCTATAGCAATAAAATCCAAATAATCCAATTAAAAAAAGGCAAACGACCTGAAAAAATATTTTTTCAAACAGGACATACAAATGGCCAACAAGTAAAGGTACTCAACGTCACTAATCAGGGGAATACAAATCAAAGTCACAATGAGATGTCATCTCACACCTGTTAGAATGGCTACTATTAAAAGGACAAAAGATAAGAAGTGCAGGTGAGAATGTGGGGAACAGGGAACTCTTGCACATGTTGATGGGAATGCAAATTGATGTAACCACTACGGAAAACAGTATGGAGGTGCATCCAAAAATAAAAAAATAGATCTACCATATGATCCAGGAATTCTACTTCTGTGTATACATCCAAAGGAAAAGAAATCATTATTTTGAATAAATACCTGCACCTCATATTCATTGCAGCATTATTCACAATAGCTAAGACACGGAAACAATTTTAATGCCCAATGATAGATGAATGGATAAAAAAATACGATACACACACACAGGAAGATTGTGCAGCCATTAAAAAGAAAAAAATCTTGCTGTTTGCAACAACAGGGTTGGAACTTGAAAGCATATGCTAAGTGAAATGAGTCAGACAAAGACTAATACTGCATGATCTCACTTATATATAAAATACAAAAAAACTGAACTTGTAGAAAGAGACAGGAGAAGGGTGGTTGTAGGGACTGGAGGGTGCGGGAAATGTGGAGATTTTGGTCAAGGGAATAAGTTTCTGGTTGCAAGATGAATAAGTTCTTAGTATCTAACATTTAGCATGGTGACTATAGTTAACAATACTGTATTATGTACTTGAAGGTTGCTGAGAGAGTAGATCTTAAATTTTCTCACCATGCAAAGGTAATTATGTGAGGTGATGGATGTGTTAAGCAACCTTATTATTGTAATCATTCCACAATATATACATGTATCAAATCGCCACATTTATACCTTAAACTTACACAATGTTATATGTCAATTATATTTCAATGAAGCTGGGAAAAAATACTAAAAAATTAGATGTCCATCAATTTGAACACTTTGTAATCATTAAAATTGATGATTATAAAGACCATATAAGAAACTTTTAATAAAATGTGGAGAAAGTAAAAAAAATAATAACCAAGGCAAGAGATGCTAGTGATTTGGTGAAGGATGCATTGGCATTAGAGCCTGCTGGAGTCCTTGAAAGTATAGTATGTAGCTTAATAAAATAGCATGGAGAAAATGTTCCAAATATGGATATAAGCTCAATAAGGGAAAAAGTCACCAATGAACAAGGTTTGACCAATAAGAGTAGATAGGTAAGACTGCCTAAAGTGAGTAGACTACTTGGAAAATCAGTGATACAGAAGTATAATACATGGGATGTGAGCAAGATGGTGAACTAGGAAGCTCTAGGCTCTCACTCTTTTTTTCTTTTTCTTTTTTGGTGAGGAAGATTGGCCCTGAGCTAACATCTCTTGCCAATATTCCTCTTTTTGCTTGAGGAAGATTTTTGCTGAGTGAGCATCTGTGCCAGTCTTCTTCTATTTCATATGTGGGATGCCACCACAGAATGGCTTGATGAGCGGTGTATAGGTCTGCACCCAGGATCTGGACCTGGGTGAATCCCGGGCTGCTGAAGCGGAGCATGTGAATTTAGCCACTATGCCACTGGGCCAGCCCCCAGGCCTTCATTCTTATGGAAGCACTAAGTAAACAACAACATATGGACCAAAGTAACTCTGCAAGAATGCTAGAAACCAGTTAAGAATCTGCAGCAATAAAGTGAACCTCAAATCAAGCAAAAGCCACATTCAAAACACTAGGAAATGTTGTGGTGCTTTTGCTTGTTCTTGCCCTACCCATTCCCAGATGAAGCATGACATGGTCAAGAAGAAGCTATCCAATGACCTGTTATTCCCTTGGGAAAGAAAGAAAAGAATAAAGTTGTTTGTAACATTCTGCTTTGTCTGAGAGCTGCCTAATGAACTGATTGCTGTCTCATTTGACCAGAGCACTAATCTGAATGGTAGAATTTGGATATTAGGCTAGAGGCTACTGAAAGTAGTGTAAGACATTGCTGTGCAAGAGAAGCTGTAGGGGAACTGCAGACCCATAGGCCTCTGGGAGCAAGAAATTATAGGCAGAAGAATACAAGAAAACATCTAAGGACCTGAGAAGAAACAGGAGTGAGACTTGGGGGAAAACTAAGACATTTAAAAGCAGCCATGTATATGGAGAAATTGGAGGAAAGGCACACACACAGGCCTAGGGAAGATGCATGCAGGAACTGGCATCGAACACCTTAAGTCTTCATTCCAGGCTGACTGGTGAACTCCTCTCCTACATAGACCCACTCAGCAAAAACTGGGGAGGAGTGACTGCTTTTTGAAATAGCCAGTTTTCAACAAAAGGTCACAAGACCTATAAAGAAACAGGAAAACATGGCACATTCAAAGGAACAAAATAAATCTCTAGAAAAAGACACTAAAGAAATATAGGCTTGAATTTACTTGAAAAATACATTAAAGTAACTAACTTAAATATACCCAATGAGCTAAAGGGAAAATGGAGAGAGAAATGAAGAAATTCAGGAAAATGATATATGAACAAATTATAAAAATCAACAAAGAGATAGAAATCATAAAAAGAACCAAACAGAAATTCTGGAGCTAAAAAAATACAATAATTGAATTGAATAATTTATACAAGAGTTAAACCAGAAGACATAGGCAGAAGAAAGAATGAGCAAATTTGAAGATAGAAATTGTTGAATATGAAGAACAAAAAGAAAAAAGAATGGAGAAAAATGAACAGAGCCTAAGGGGCTTATGGAAGACCATAAAACAGAGTAATATAAGCATTTCAGGTGCTCGAGAAGGTGAAAGAGAAAGAAAGGGGCAGAGAGATTATTTGAAAAAATAATGCCTGAAAACTTCCCAAATTTGAGAAAAGTCATAAATCTACAATCCAAAAGGCTTACTGAACTCCAAGTAAGATAAACACAATTATATCCAGACCAAGAACATTATAATCAAGCTACAGAAAGTCAAAAATGTAGAGAGAATCCTGAAAGCGGAAATCCCTTGTCACATACAAGGGATCCTCAATGCGATTATCAGATTTCTCAGAAAAAACCTTGCAGGCTAGAAGACAGTGGGCTGATATATTCAAAGTCCTGGGAAAATTCTAAAACAAAATAGAAAAACTGTTAATGAAAAATTCTATATTGGCAAACCTATCCTTCTAAAAAGAGGGGTAAATTGAAACATTCTCAGATAAAAGAAAAAATAAATCTGCTCTACAGAAAATGCTAAAAGGAGTTCTTCAAGTCACAACAAAAGGGCACTAGATAGTAATCTGAACACATACAAAAATGTTAAGTTCAGAGTTGGCCTTGTGGTGTAGTGGTTAATTTTGCGTGCTCTGCTTGGTGGCCTGGGGTTCACAGGTTTGGATCCTGGGTGCAGACCTACACACTGCTGGTCAAGTTATGCTGTGGCAGTGTCCCACATATAAAGTAGGGGAAGATTGGCATGGATGTTAGCTCAGGGCCAATCTTCCTCAAGCCAAAAAAGGAAGATTGGCAACAGATGTTATCTCAGGGCTAATCTTCCTCACCAACAAAACAAAAAGTTAAGTTCTTCCATAAAGGTAAAGACATGGACAAATGAAGCATGTTATTATAATTTTATAGGATTTAAAAGACAAAAAACAAATAAAAATGATTATAAATCTCTGTTACTGGTACAAAATATATAAAGATGTAATTCTATGGCTTGAATAAAATAAAGTAAGGGTGGCAGAGATATAAAGGACTAGAATTCTTATATGTGATTGAATTTATGTTGTCATCAGAATAAGATAGATTGTCATAACTTTAGGATGTTTTGTATAATCCCTGTAAGAAAATATCTATAGAATGAATATTAAAAAAGGGAATGAAAAGAGAATCAAAATATGTCACAACCAAAAATTCAACTACACAGAAACGAAGGTAGTAAGGGAGGAAATGAAGGACAAAAAAGCTATAAGATATACAGAAAAAAATAACAAAGTAGCAATAGTGAGTCCTTCCCTATCAGGAATTACTTCAAATGTAAATGGATTAAACTTTCCAATTAAAAGACAATTTGGAGAAATGGATTTTGAAAGCAAACAGGATCCAACAGTATGCTAGCTACAAGATAATCACTTTAGACCCAAGGACACACATGTTAAAAAATGAAAAGACAGAAAAAGATATTCCATGCAAATGATAACCAAAAGAAAGCAGGAGTGGCTAAACTAATATCAGAAGAAAAAATAGACTTTAAGTAAAAAACTATTACAAGAGGCACAGGACATTACATAATGATAAAAGGGCCCATTCTATAAGAGGATATAACAATTATAAACATCTATGCATGAAATACCTGAACTGCTAAATATATGAAGCAAATATTGACAGAATTAAAGAGAGAAATAGGAAGCTCTACAATAATAGTAGAAGATTTCAATATTCCAATATTGATATTCAATATTTGATAGGAAAAGCAGATAGAATTTCAATAAGGAAAAATAGGATTTTAACAACACTATAGACCAATTGGACCTAACAGACAAATACAGGACGCTCTACTCAATAACAGCAGAACATATTTTTCTCAAGTATACATGGAACAATATCCAGGATAGACCATATGCTGGGCCACAAGACAAGTATGTATTAATTTAAAAAGATTGAAATCATACAAAGTATCTCTTCCAATCACAATGAATGGAATTCAAAATCAAAAGCCAAAGGAAAAATTGAAAATGCACAAATATGTGGAAATTAAATACAGTTTAAATAATCAATGGGTCAAAGATTAAATCAAAAGAGAAATTAGAAAATATCTTGAGACAAATGAAAATGAAAACCTTTGACATACCCAAACTTATAGGGTGCAGTGAAAACCATACCAACAAGGAAATTTATATCTGTAAATGCTTACATTAAAGAAGAAGAAAGGGGGTTGGCCCCTTTGCCTAGTGGTTAAGTTCAGTGCACTCTGCTTCAGCACCCTGGGTTTGATTCCTGGGTGTGGACCTACACCACTCATTGGTGGCCATGCTGTGATGGCGACCTACACACAAAATAGAGGAATACTGGCACAGATGTTAGCACAGGGCAAATCTTTATCAGCAAAAAAAAAAAATAGGACAAAGATATCAAATCAACAACCAAAATTTAAGGAACTAGGAAAACATACTAAACCCAAAGGTTGCAGAGGAAGGAAATAATAAAGATTTGAGCAGAGATAAACAAAGAAAGAATAGAAAAACAATAAAGAAAATGAATAAAACTTAGAGTTGTTTCCTCAAATAGATCAACAGAATTGACAAACATTTACCTAGATTGATTAATAAAAAAAGAGAAAAGACCCAATAACTAAAAACAAAAGAGACAATATTACAAGCAATTTTACAAAAATTAAAAGGATAATAAAAGAGAATTACGGACATTTATATGTCATCTAATTGGATAATCTAAATGAAATGGATAAATTCCTAGAAATACGCAATCTAAAAAGACTTATTCATGAAGAAATAGAGAACACCAACAGACCTACAACTGATAAGGAGATTGAATTAATCAAAACCTCACTAAAATGAAAGACCAGGATAAGACCACTCCACCAGGGGCTGGTCCCATGGCTGAGTGGTTAAGTTTGTGTGCTCTGCTTCAGCAGCCCAGGGTTTCACCAGTGTGGATCCCAGGCACAGATCTAGCATTGCTCATCAAGCCATGCTGAGGTGGCGTCCCACATAGCAGAGCCAGAAGGACCTACAACCAGAGTATACAACTGTGTACTGGGGGGGTTTGGGCAGAAGAAGAAAAAAGAAAAAAAAAAGAAGATTGGCAACATATATTAGCTGAAGTACCAATCTTAAAAAAAAAACAAAAAACACTTCACCAGTGAATTCCACAAGACTTTTAAAGAATAAACACCAGTCTTCCTCAATCTCTTCCCAAAAATTGAAGAAGGACCACATTCTAGCTTATCTATGAGTCCAGCATTACCATATCAAAGCCAAACAAAGATAGCATAAGAAAGGAAAACTACAGACCAATATCCCTGATGAATACTGATGCAAAAATATAGAGCAAAATACTAGTAAACCAAGTTTAACAACATATTAAAAGGATTACACACCAAGACCAAGTGGGATATATTCCTGGAAAGCAAGGATGGTTCAACAGACAAAAGTCAATCAACATAATATACCATATTAAGATAATGAATAAAAAACACACATGATCATCTCAAATGATACAGAATAAGAATTTAGTAATATTCAACATGCTTTCATGATTAAAATACACAAAAACTAGTAATAGAAGGAAACAATCTCAATATAATAAAGGCCATATGTGAAAAGCCTGGAGCTAACATTATACTCAATGATGAAATACTGAAAGCTTTTCCTTTAAGATCAGGAACAGCACAAGAATGCCTGCTTTCACAACTTTTATTCAACATTGTACTGGAAGTCCTAGCTAGAGTAATTGGGGAAAAAAAATAAATGAGACATCCAAACTGTAAAGGAAGGAGTAAAATTATCTCCATTCATAGATAACATGATCTTATATATAGAAAATCCTAAATATTTCCCCCAAAAAGAAAAAAAAACTGGCAGAACTAATAAATTTAGCAAAGGTGATAGATAAAAGCTATATGCAAAAATCAGTTGCATTTCTATACACTAACAATGAATAACCAAAGGAGGAAATTAAGGAAACAATTTCATTTACAGCAGCATCAAAAAGATTAAGATACCTAAGAATAAACCTAACCAAGGAAGTGAAAGACTTGTACACTAAAAACTATAAAATGTTTATAAAAGAAGTTAAAGACACCAAAAAATGGAAAGACATCTGTGTTCGTGGATTGGAAGATTTAATACTGTTAAGATGTCAATACTAACCAAAGTGATCTACACATTCAATGCAATTTCTACAAAAATCTCAATGAAGTTTTTTCAGGAATAGAAAAGTCCATCCTAAAATTCATATGGAATCTCTAGGGACACCAAATAGCCAAAATAATTTTTACGAAGAACAAAGTTGAACTTTTGCACTTCCCGATCTCAAAACTTGTTACAGAACTACAATAATCAGAACAGTATTGTATTGCATAAATATAGACCAAAAAAATAGAATAGAGAGCCCAGAAACAAACCTTCACATATATGGCCAAATGATTTTTTTTTTGAGGAAGATTAGACCTGAGCCAACTACCACCAACCCTCCTCTGTTTGCTGAGGAAGACTCCCTGAGCTAACATCCATGCCCATCTTCCCCTCCTTTATACGTGGGACGCATACCACAGCATGGCTTTTTTGCCAAGTGGTGCCATGTCCGCACCTGGGATCCGAACTGGCAAACCCAGGGCCACCGAGAAGCTGAACATGCGAACTTAACCGCTGTGCCACCGGGCGGGCCCCATGGCCAAGTGATTTTTGACAATGTTGCCAAGAACATTATATAGAAAAAAGTCTTCTCAACAAATGGTGCTGGAATAACTGGATTTCTCAGACAAAAGGATAAATTTGGACCTTTACTTTACACCACATGCAAAAATTAACAAAATGAATCAAAAACCTAAATGTAAGAGGTAAAACTATAAAACTCTCAGAAGAAAACATGAGAGAAGTTTCATAACATTGAATTTGGTAATCATTCCATGAGTATGATATCAAAAGCAGAATCAAAAAAAGAAAAAATAAATAAATTGGACTTCATCAAAATTAAAAACTTTTGTACATCAAAGGACACAATCACCAGAGTGAAAATACAACCCACAGAATGGGAGAAAATATTTGCAAATCATGTATATGATAAAGGGTAATATCAAGGATATATAAAAACTCCTATAATGCAATATCAGAAAAACAAACAACCCAATTTAAAAATGGACAAAGAACTAAAATAGACATTTATCCAAAGAAAATATACAAATGGTGAATAAGCACGTGAAAGGATGCTCAACATCACCGATCATTAGGGAAATGCACATCAAAACCACAATGAGATACCACCGCAAATTCATTACGATGGCTAGTATGACAAAAACAGAAAATAGCAAGTATTGGTGAAAATTTGGCGAAATTGGAACCATTGTGTTCTTTGGTGGGAATGTAAAATAGTGCAGCCACTGTGGAAAAAAGTATGGCAATTCCTCAAAAAGTCAAAGTTACTATAAGATCTGGTAATTCCACTTCTGGGTAATATACCCCAACAAATTGAAAGCCAGATCTGGAAAAGATATTTGTGGACTCCCTTTCAAGGTAGTATTATTAACGATAGACAAAAAAAAGTGGAAGCAACACAAGTATCCATAGTATCCATCGACAGATGAATGGATAAACAAAATGTGGTATATCCATGCAGCAAAAGATTATTCAGTCTTAAAAAGGAAGGAAATTCTAACATGCTACAACATGGGTGAACCTTGAAGATATTAAGCTAAGTGATAAAAGCCAGTCACAAAAAGACAAATATTGTATGATTCCACTTATATGATATGTTTAAAGAAGTCAAATTCATAGAGATAGAAAGTAGAATGGTTGTTGCCAGGGACTAGGAAGAAGATAGAAATGGGAAGTTACATTCTAATGGGTATAAAGCTTCAGTTTTGCATGATGAAAAGAATTCTTGAGATTGATGGTGGTGATGGTTGCACAAAAATATGAATGTACTTAATCCCTCTAAACTGTACACTTAAAAATGGTTAAGATGGTAAATGTTATGCTACGCATATTTTATCACAATTAAAAAGAAAAAAGTGAAATACTTCTAAATTTTTCCAATATTTTTTGCCCTGTTTTGTCCTTTTCTCATTTAGCCTAGATGCTGAGAAGGATCAGAAAAACTGTTTCAGACTAAAAACTTGGACTGGGAAGTTTTGCCCTACAAGGCACCCTTTCTGAATGTGGTATTACTTTCAGAGTCTGTAATTTCCAAACAAAATTAATTTCACGTTTTCTTTTGGGAGTAGGGTGTCCGGGAGGAAGAAGAGAAGAGGGATATAATTAATAAAGAACACAAACCTTAGGATCGCTGTTGGGTTTATTTATTTGTTCCGCTACAGACATTTACTCTGGCGCTCATTTTCCTAATATGTGAAGAGAGATAATAATGGGAGTGAAGTACCTATACAGTAATCACATAAAGTGAAGCACCTCCACATAAAAGCAGCAAATAAGCATCAGTTCCTTTCTTCTTACGTGAAAAGTGGGTGGAGTTTGAAAGGAAATGGACTGGGTCAAAAAAGAGGAGACAAAACCTAAAAGCGTATAGAACAAGCTGTGACATTTCTTTGAGATGTTTTAAGGATTTTCTTAAATGGCTATCTTTGGAGAAATAAAATACAAGTAACGTTTTGTTGATTTTCCAGTCATTTCCATGATTGTAAGAGAAGGTAAATGCTATAGGAAATAACTGAATATTAAATGAATTTTTATGTTAGTGTCATGTGAATAGATGCAATCTTCTAAGGTTATAAATTTGTCATATAAAAGATAAAGAATTAGTTTTTTTAATTATGTAAAGAAACAAAAATAAATTTCACCTCCTTTTATAAGGAATTATTTTTACAAAGAAACATCAGAATATCTGAAATGTAATAACCACCATAGCAAAGGTTCATTAAATATATGAGGCCATGGTGTAGGGCGTGGGGTGTGTTAGTGATGGCGAAAATACTTCATGTAACAAGATTTAAAATCATGCCAGACTTTTCAGAAACTAATGTTGTAATGTGCATAATTTAAAAAATCTGACATTCTGTTAATTTCCCAATTATAGATACATGTGCTTAAAATACATTCTACTAAAGTCAACAATCTTAGTTCCCAGCTGTAGGAGGAAAAAAACAAAACAGGGTAAAATTATTGAATATAAGTTGCTAGAGTAAAAGTTGAGGATCAAATTTAGCTTGCACAGAGTGCAAGTAGCTCAAAACATCTTGGCTGTGAGTTTGGCCCTGTACTGCTTGCATTTTCATTTCAGACTACTGTCACAGGAAGTCTAGGATTTATATTCTGATACATGTGGGAATTGGGTGAAGGATAATGTTAGTGAATTAAAGAGCAAATGGAAATCTACTTTCTTCAACAAGTATTATTCAAATGACTCTTGACTTGGGTATAGACACTGCTGTCCCTTTATCATAAAACAACAGAAAACAAAACACGATAGACATAGTACTTTAGTTTTTCTTTTTCCTCCCAATTCTCTCGTTGTTAAGCACGGCACTATCAGAGAAATGTTTTTGTTTCTTTGCTTTATTGTTTTCTCCCCCATTGTGACAAATATTTCATATAGGTTATTTAAACCATCTGTGCACAGGAGCAATAGTAAGAGCAAAAGGGAAAACATTACAGTTTTTTGGTACTAAAATTAAACCTTAAAGTAAGCTCAAGAGAGTTCTAACTTTTGAATTTAGAAAAGCCTTTGAAAATGTCTTAGAACATTTATAAGAGTATGAGGGAAAGTTAGTGGTTAACGTAGTGGATATTTCATGGTATTGAGGAATTATTGTTAATGTTAAGTGTGATGATTGCATTGTGGTTATATTAAAAAATCCTTAACTTGCAGAGGTATATAATGATTAAATATGAAATAATATGATTATGTGATTTGCTTCAAAATAATCTCAGGTATAAGGAGGGGGCAGGAGACTGGGTGGCTGTATAGATTAAACAAGATAGAGAGATGAAGAGTTTTCAGGTTTGGTGATGAGACAGTGTTGCTTCATAATAAAATTGTCTTTATTTCAGTATAGGTTTGAAGCTTCTCATAATGAAAAAAATTATAATTGTAAAAGATTAATTGTTTCATTTATTACTGGCTTTTGAAGGAAATATTTTTTTTTTTGAGGAAGATTAGCCCTGAGCTAACTACTGCCAAGCCTCCTCTTTTTTGCTGAGGAAGCCTGGCCCTGAGCTACCATCCGTGCCCATCTTCCTCTACTTTATATGTGGGATGCCTACCACAGCATGGCGTGCCAAGCGGTGCCATGTCCACACCCGGGATTAGAAACGGCGAACCCCAGGCCGCTGAGAAGCGGAATGTGCGAACTTAACCGCTGTGCCACCGGGACGGCCTCTTGAAAGAAATATTTTTGTTGGCTTAGATTAGGATATTTTTAAGGGCAGCCCTCATGTATTGAAATCTTCTGCTCCTTTGGCACCAAAGACCCTCACCAGCTATCAAAATCTTGGATTTCCAATATCTTCACTGAAGAATAGGTGGACTCTTTTCAGAATCTAGTGAATTCCAAAGCAATAATAGCGCAGGAGAGCAAGAATACAAACATCTGTGTTCAGTTTTGATCAGGAAGCTTCACAGAATACATTTAAAATGTTAAAATTTGGGGCCATAGACTTGTGGAAATCAACAGTATCAAAAGAAACACTTAACAAGTCAGTAGTAGTTATAAAATAATTACTACTACAGTGTAACATTGTCCCAGAGGGTCTACAATATTGTCCACATTTATCACTCTATTCACTTTTCTGTTCATTTGGTTAAATCATTACAGTTTTTTACTGATTTGACCTTATATACTCATGGGGCAAATTTCACTAGTGTTTCACTGAATAAAAAATTTTTCTTTGACAGCAGCTTGATGTTTTTCTATATTTCTTCCTTCTTACGTTGCATCTCACAACTGTTCAGTTCAGTATTTCTTCTGACAGATTTTGCCATAAAGTGTGTATTCTCAGTTATAACAAAAATAAAACTCACACTTTGACAAATATTTGGCAACTCATTGGGAAGGGTTTATGGCACATATGCCTGGTTGAGAGTACATGTCTTAGTGATGGAATTCAACATCATCTGTTCATTGTAGACATCTTGTGGTTGTTTACGGAGGAGTCTAAGAGCACCAAGTTGGCTACTTTCCATTTAATGTGCTTCTAATGTCGTAGAAGTGCAACTATGTTAAAAATATTAGGAAGGCACAGTAACATTGAATTCTATCTGAGAGTACTACAAGGATGAACCATAATCTAGAGGACATTTTACCCAAATACAGTTACCTAGATAATCCCAGGGGAAAAAACTTCATTCTAAATTCAGAGAAAAAGGGTACTTTTCCATGACTGTGCTTGTCAGTGTGGGGACCTGAAATTGGCCACCCCAAGATATGTCTCTTTGGCATCAGGATTATTTGAGGCTGATTGCTTTTGATAAACTGGGACAGGGAAGGAGGCTCTGAGGAATGGAACTTGCCCTTCCTTAGGACGCATTTACATTTGTAAGGTAAATCTCTATCTGTAAAAGGCGCCTCCCTCTCTGTACCAGGAAGAAGAAAGGAGATGACCTTCTCTCCAAAAACTCTTAATCAATACCAAAGGCAAGGACTTAAATCTGCATTTTATTGTGCTAGTCTGGTAACCTCCTGTAACTGACTTCCCTCCTCCTCCCAACTTTGGCATTTCTTTAAGGATTAAGCATCTTTCTTTAGGCTAGGAACTGATTGCTGAGCTCACCTGTGACCCCCCAGCTCCAGACAATCGACTTGCCTCCTGCTACGCCCACCGAGATAGCTCACCCAGACTTACCACTGCCTGCTGTGTCCATCAAGCACTGTGCTGACGGGGCAATCTTGTGACTATTGTGGGAGGGACATTTCAATCACATGTGAAACACCCCGTTTGGGGGTATATAACCACTCTGTGCACCCCACTTCTTCCGTGCCCTTTCTTCCTTCTGGAAGAAAGGCCCGGGGCTATGGTTCCTCATAAAGCTTTGTTTAATTTTCTCTTGCTATTCTGTCTCATGTGAATTTAATTCGTTCTCCAGCCAGACGAACCCACATTTGGGGAGAGGAAATGTCCTCCTCCCCTACAGTTTTGGCATAGTCAGCAGGATGAAATTTCCCTTGCTGGACATTGCTTGCTCCTGGACTGCTGCGGCCGAGAGATCCCGGACCCCTGACGAGAGCCGGCAAGAGGTAAGAGTTCTTACCATGTCAGTCTCCCGGATCTCTGCCTGCAGGCTCCAATGGAAGAAAGAGTGGTGAGTTTTTTTTGCTCTTCTAAATTTAGATTAGCAGGAGAAAATGTTGGTGAGGCTAGCTTCTTGGACTCAGCGACTCTAGTATTTGAGTACTCACTGGTTGCAGATCCTTTTCCTCCCAGAGATAGACTTTTCCTTGTCTCTGTCTTTTTGTTTGTCATAAGACACAGGCATCTCTATAAGCCTGTTGTCTGGGCCTTTTGTCTTGTTCTATGTCTTGAGAGCTTGGCTTTGTGACCTTTCTGGTCTCTGCCATCAGAGGATGCATGTACCGGCATGCATCTTGGCGACCAGTCGAGTAGACTGGGATTCCAGGACACACTCTTTGTCCAGCTATTTCAGCTCTCAGGGGAGTTTGTCATAAGAGGTCCCAACTGCTTTCATAAAGGGCCTTTGTCGTCTCAACCTTTGTCATCTCAACCTTTGTTGCTTGCTGTGCAATAAGGGCCTTTACTTTCTTAGGCTATTTTTGGGAGTGAATTTTCTGGATCTCTTTTGGGGATGCCTCTTTGTCCTTGGTTAAGCTTTGGTTGAGTCGCTGTTAAGATCCTACTCGTCAATTAGGCCAGACGATGGATCATTTAAATTCGGAAAACTTCTAAATTGGGAAAAAAAATTGTGAGCACTCTCATCATAATTTTTATTGGTATCTATGAAAAGGCCAAATTAAAAAGGAAACACAGAAAATGATGACTAGGTTTAAACCCTGACTCAGGTTATAATTGAATTGGTGAAATATAAAGGCCTAAGTGTTGATAAGATTGTAAAGGTTGAAATGCTTGAGCTGATTTTCTTTATAAAGAGGTTATATCAATTTTGCCTGAGTATGTTTTAAAATGTCTGACTGGGAATGCTTCCTTATGCGATAAACTAAGACCTGTTAAGTCCTGGCCATGGGTCCTGTCACCATGCTGCAGCTCTTCATTGCCCTTGGGCCCTGTCCCCAAGCTATTTGAATAGAGGAGCGCTACTTCCAGGCCTTGAGCCCAGGAAGTCTTTCTCTTGACTCCTTGGCTTGCTGAGCCCGCTTGCTTCACCAGCTTGTGAGCTAAAGTTCTAGTTTTCCTTGTGCCTTTCTCTTTTTTCAAGGATGGATCTAAATTCACTGCTCCATCAGGAACCTTCTCAGACAGCTGTATGAATCCACTTTTGCTGCCCATGGCTACTCTATGGGGCAAATTGTGGCATTCAGCCTCAAGAGAATCAGTACCTTAAGCCTGAGGGTGATGGAAAATGAATTAATCCATTCCTTTCTGACTCTATCTCTAATAGACAAATTTTATCTGGGCACGGGTCGGCCACTTAAGTCATTAGGATGGCTGCCAATCTCCAAGACTCCCGTGGAAGGTTTCTTTTCCTAAGGCTGGATTGGGATCCCTTCCTCTGGCACCTGACCACTCTCTGAACTGTGGAAAAGTCCCAATCGGGACTCCAGTTCAAGGCAAGTACCAAACTCTAACCTCTGGTTGAGTATGGGAACCCCTTCTTGGGAGAATGGCTCCAGGACGCAATTGGGTAGAATGTCCCCCAGACCAACGGAAAAATTCCTCACTGTTTTTCTCTGTTCTTTTATCTTTGGGACAACTCACCTGGCACTTAATGACTGCCAGACATAATAGGGAAGGTATACAAGGGATGCAATGCAGAGGGAGGCCCCCATCGCCCCCTGCTGTAGGAACCCCACAGGCAGAACAGGTAAAATGCTGCCCTAGGTTCGGGAGATTTTCAAGGTAATGGACCCTTTTCTTTCCTCTCTCTTAAAGTTACAGTGGCCATTTTGGGCTCCTTCTGAGCTTTGCAACTGAGAAGGGAATTTTTAAGGTGTTAAAGGCTCCACCCCTGTGAGCCCCAACTCTGGTTTCCGGGCCTGATCACCCCGGCGACCACGTGGGGTGCCCTCTCTTGGCGATTGACTCGTTAAGCATTTTAGGTGGCCTACTGAGTTGGTTATGACGATAGGAGACCTGTGATTTATTCTGTGAACTGTCCTGATGGCGTTGTGTGCCCCGGCATGGGAACTGCTGTGTGACCTCTATCTCGATAACCCTTGGGGAAGAGGCCATGAGGGTGAGGCCTGATCTCTTTTCCTTTGTTCTCCAGGCCTTTGCCTCCTGCTTCCCTGCCTGGCTCATCTGTGCTGGCTCAGGGACTAAGTGCCCTGGGCTAAGTGGGATTTGACTAGATCTTATAACTATGTTGATGCCTGCAGTCAGGCGCCTTTGCACCCTTTCTCTGGCCTTGTCAGTTAGACACCAGCTTTACCGCCATGAGGAATGCCTCAACCATCCCCAGAGACTCAGCCCCTGCGTGCATTTTAACTAGTTGGAAACACTTTCAGTTGGATGGTTTATGCCCCAGAAACTCCAGCTTGGAGAAAACTTGAGGAGTTTCTCTGTGCCTTTGTGATGTAGTTGGACAGGTAGGTCAATCTAGAATGTCATTAAGTTAAACCCAGTAACTTCCAACTGTCCTTGGAAAATCCGTGCAAGACTGGAAATACAGCTAGAGGCAGTTCAGATTCCACTCAGTTCCTTTATCTCAAAAAGGATTATCATCTCCCTGCCTCCAGGAACTACTATCTAGCCCATCACTAATTACTAAGACTGAAAAAAAAAAAAAGAGGGGAAAGGTCATAAGCCTGCCCTTGCCGAGAAAAAATCTAGCATCTTGAGTGTCTTCTCCACAAATATTAGTAAAAAGGCTCAGAACAAAATTTGGATTCATAACTAGGGAGCTTTGTATTGTACCTGATTCATGGAGTGATTTTTTAAAACAAGAGCTGTGAAGGCTCTGTGTCTGTGTGTCTATATGTGTGTGATATTTTTACCCCCGGGTGATATGGCCAAAACTAAGAGCTCTGTTTAATTGGATTAAAGTAAGCGCTTGCATAAATTCTAAATGAAATAGAAATTAACCCAATGTCTTTTAAGTTAAGATGATATGGATTAATCTTTGGTTAATGAAAGTTTAAGTTTGTTGGTTTGATTAAAATGTTCGGACATGTCCTCCAGAGTTAGCACTGCATATGATGCAAATAATGCAGACTGGGTTCACTAGTTTAAAAAAATAAAATAAATAAAAGCTTATGTTATCCCTGTTACAAATTTGTCAGCATAATAACTTTAAATGATAGCTGTTTGTCTAATGTCTCAAAGTTTTTGTGGGTAATCTAAGCATCATTATTGGGAACAAATGATTTAGATATATCTGAAATAAGAGTTTATAGATAACATTTTTTAGCAATAATTATAGTTTATGGTATGTATATTTAAAATAACTTCCAAAATCTTTGGTAACTTGAAACTTTGAAATTTTGCTAGGTTAATTTAACTGAATGATAAAATTCGTTGAGTAACTAGATAATTTCCAAATAAGATATTAGACATTAATCATTAAATGTAAGTTTATCTACTTTTGGCTTCTTATTGCAAAGAGGCTAAAAGCATTTGGGTCAATTGGAAAGTATGCCTTGTGTTTTATTGTAAGGTGGCATGTTTCTAGAAATTATGAAGTGTTTAGAATGCTGGTATAAAAGACAATTCTTAATTGCTTACCTTTTTAGTGTTTACTATGGTCTGTTAAGGGTTAAAAGTTCTTATTAACCTATATAATTAAAGCTACCAGAAATTAATAAGGAAAACAGTTCTGAATTCAAGGAAAGTAAAATGTATCTTTTCAGTAAAGAGGGTATAAAGAATGGAAATATTTTGTTTGATTGGTTAAGCAAGATAAATTTGTCCTAATATACTAGAAAGTAAGAAAGAAAGCATGGAACAAATTCTGAATGTAAAAAGAAAGTTATAGAAATTCTGAAAAGAGTTTTGTACCTGGTCAAGTTGGTTAAGATTAAAATGAATCTAATTAAGTAAATGGGTTTTAATATGAAAAAGTAAACTGGTACAAAAATTAGAATTTGGCTTTCTCTCTTAAAAGGTTAATTTTCTTAAACTCTTAGTCTGCTCTTCATAAAGAGATTATAAAAGGCTTAGAGGATCTATGTTTGGTTAAGATAATCTCCTATGCAAAAGACAGAGGTCTCTCTATTTAGGTTTTTTTTTTTTTTGCTATTGTCACTTTGGTTAAATATTATGAAGTACTGTTTCAGTGACCCTTTCTTTACAATGACAAGATCAGCAATCTCTTGATCTTGTTTACTTTAAGTAAGTGTTTAAAAATCTTTTGATATTTTTGACAAGCTTCTCCCTCAAAAATATTCAAGTCCTGAATAAAGGCTTTCTTTTGACCTGGATGAAGGAAGAGAATTTCTCTGAGGATTTTCAGAGGGCCACTGGGACTTCACAGAGAAATTCGCTCTCTCTTCCTATAAGGTGGAAAATTCTAAACTAACTAGGTTTATTTGGTCTATTAAATTACATTGGAAGCATTGTCAGAGAAAGTGATGATAATCTTTCTTAGTTGGTATTATGTGGGTAAAGGTTACTGATATAAGTGTTTTGAAAATTACATAACATTCCTAAAATTCTGATCTGTCCTATCAGCCATAATTCTAAATATTATTATAAGGTGTTGTATATCACAGAAATAACCAAGTTTCTCTGTCAATTGTCATTTTAAGTCTTTTGTTGTTTACAGTCAGTTGTTTTACTCTGCTTTTTGCTTTTGCAAATATGTCTCATCTTCAGAGGGATTCATGGAAAGGACTCTGACACTTACTCTGGAACACAATTTTCTGATAAACTTTCAGATCATAGAACTGAGCTCTGGGTAAGAAATTACAGAAATCTAATGGAGAAACTGATGACCACATAAAACTGCTAACAGAAGATTAAGATCAAGAACTGATTATATAGGACTGAATGAACTGAGGATGATAATTTTTGTGACTTTTATTTGAAATATTGTTGATTTTTTGATGTTTTGCTTTGTTTTTTCAGATTCAAGAAAATCTTTTTCTCTTTTTTCTTGTGCTATGACTTAGTAGTAATTTGGTGAAATTATACCTTTGGGAGCAAAACTGAAACATTTATCTTTTTCTCCCTACCTGATCCCTTGAGAATTTGGAAACTCTTTGTGAGTATGGTTATTTCATGTCAATATAGTTATTTCCATAAGTTCAATAAGAATCTGTTCTCCTTATAACAGGACACATTGGTTATCTTGCCAAAGCTTTGACTGGAATGTCATATTTGAGAGGAACATACAGACTCGGATATGACAATACTGCCTTTGAGGAATAAGGTTGACTTTCTGGAAATAAGCCACTTGGAAATACGGGCCTGGTACCTTGTTTACAGAGATTCTGGCAATCTTACCTGGTAAGTAAGGAAGCTTGCTTATCTGGCAGGTGCATGGAACCTCATAATATTTTGGGGGACCTTGAGAAGGGAGGAATCCACCCAAATCTGTAGGTACTGCAGGCAAAATCTGACAACAAATCCTTGGCTTGGCTTTCCTGGCCTCGAGAAGTCTTTAAAGTTCAATCTGAAATTCCTCATAAAAAAATTCCTGCAAAGCAGATCTAAGAGCCTGAATGATCATTTGCTATTCTTGCTGCACTTATGTAAATACTTGGGCCAAGTTTCTTTAAACTTATATTGCAAACCAATTAGTCTGAACTTGGCTATCTTTGGTAAAAATCAGGGTGATTTTAGAGAGAAGAATTATGTTTCAGTGAAAAACTAAAATACACATTTGTGGATCTTAGATCCTAGTTCTGTTAATTGTCTTTGAGGTTTTTTTTCTACCTGTGAACTGGACTGGATTCTGAATTCTTCTACTGAAATATCTGGTTACACATCTCCAAACTAATGTTTTGAATTTTTTTTACCTCATTTTCATTTGGAATCATTGAGAATTGAACCTGTTCTTTTTCCTGAAGCCTTGCTAACTAAAGCTGGACAACTTGATAGAAACTTACCAGAGATTCCTGTCTGTTGCTGTGTAAACTGTAACCCACTCAGAAAGATACCTGAATGCCTGATGACATCATCAGAGACATTTCAAGCTGCTAAAGATGCTTCACTCTGACATCTAGAAGTCTTCTTGACTGGCTGCCTCCTGGACTCAGAAACTAGTTTATAATTTGCTCCAACCATAAACCTTGTTTTACTTTTATTTCCATAGAAATACTTATTAAATACCTGATTGCTTGCTTCCAAAATACAGGCCTAACTTTGGGAGCCCACCTGCGTCGCCGCCTTCTAAAATGACTTTAACTGGACTGATCTATTAACAGGATTAAGAAATGGGTTCAGTGAGATGAAACAATCTGCCACTCAGCTTCTGGACTGTGAAACTTTAAAAAGTTTCAAAGGCGGGACTGTGGGGACCTGGAATTGGCCACCCCAAGATATGTCTCTTTGGCATCAGGATTATTTGAGGCTGATTGCTTTTAATAAACTGGGACAGGGAAAGAGGCTCTGAGGAATGGAACTTGCCCTTCCTTAGGACGCATTTACATTTGTAAGGTAAATCTCTATCTGTAAAAGGCGCCTCCCTCTCTGTACCAGGAAGAAGAAAGGAGATGACCTTCTCTCCAAAAACTCTTAATCAATACCAAAGGCAAGGACTTAAATCTGCATTTTATTGTGCTAGTCTTGTAACCTCCTGTAACTGACTTCCCTCCTCCTCCCAACTTTGGCATTTCTTTAAGGATTAAGCATCTTTCTTTAGGCTAGGAACTGATTGCTGAGCTCACCTGTGACCACCCAGCTCAAGACAATAGACTTGCCTCCAGCTACGCCCTCTGAGACAGCAGACCATTACCTGCTGTGTCCATCAAGCACTGAGCCGACAGGGCAATCTTGTGACTATTGTGGGAGGGACATTTCAATCACATGTGAAACACCCCGTTTGGGGGTATATAACCACTCTGTGCACCCCATTTCTTCAGTGTCCTTTCTTCCTTCAGGAAGAAAGGCCCCGGGCCATGGTTCCTCATAAAGCTTTGTTTAATTTTCTCTTGCTATTCTGTCTCATGTGAATTTAATTCGTTCTCCAGCCAGACGAACCCACATTTGGGGAGAGGAAATGTCCTCCTCCCCTACATCAAACATGAACTTCTCATCAAATCCACCAAGATTGATCTTCATATCATGCTGTGGCTACTTGGAATTAGTACATCTATGATTTTGATAATTACTTTCCCTGAATGTTTCCTACTGCTTTCCTGAAAGAAAGATTTGTGAGTGAAGTAATAAATTATTAATGCCACATGTCATAAAGTAAAATATATTCTTTTTCAGATCTTGATTCACTAATCAAGAATAAATGAATGCTCTGAATTATTCAAGGAAACTAAAATTACACAAATTGTACTCAAATTGAATATTTTGAATATTCTATTCAAAATGTAACAAAAGGGATCACTCTTCACATTAACCTACACTTTTACAAGGTACCAGGCCGGTTCTTACATGAAACATTTAACAGTGAGTTCTTTACGAATTAAAACGAAAAGAATGCCTTATAAATTGGAAAATTTGCATCAAATGCAGACTAGAAGGTCAGTTACCTTGCATAAAAAGGTAATTGCGCTAGGATGAACCTCAAGAGCTCAGATTCCAAAACATTCCATTCGGTATCCTCAGGCAAACTTCAATCAATGTTGCCATGATAATGTGATAGCTTTCTATATCAAGTGATGTTTATTACCTCTTGGTTTTCAATGACTGCTTGAAAACTGGACTTCTGAAATGCCACACATTAAACGACAGTGCCTTGATTTAGTCTGTCTCACTTATGAGAGTGTACTAGGCTTGCACCATAGCTACATTAGGCTATACAAATCTAAGGTTAGAGGTCTTCTATTTTTACAGTGTGTAATCTTTATTTTGCCCCGGCCATCAGTCTATGGAATGGACATGCTAAATGAATCTTAATGGAGTTTATGTTGTTATTTGTTAATTGCTTAATCTGTTTTAGTTGCAGAATTAGTTGAATCCCACTATACTGAAGACAAAAATAACATCGGGATTATAAACTTTTTGTGTGATAGTAAAGTAGAGGGTTACTGTGCAGATTAAATTATTTGAAGTGTGCAAATCATAGTACTTGACAACCAATAATAGTAGTTCTACCATCCTTTAAATGGACGACTATCTGTACCTAGCAGGATGTGCTTGTATTATTCCTTCCACTATAGGAATTTTATTTATCTGAGAGGATTCTCTGTCTCTCTTGTCATTGTTTCTTTCAAATTTGTAAACAACCCTTCCTTTCAAAACCAATCCTCCACACCTACAAAAATTTTACAATGCTGTTCAAAACTAGAAAATATCTTGGAGTGCCCAGGCTCACCTCTGTACTTGAAGAAGTTATCGGAGTACTTGGAAGAAGAACCTTCCATTTTTGTGCCAGGTAGACAAGTTTCCACTCCAGCATGTGTGCTATTTCTAAGTACTCAGTCTCTTTGGAGTTCTGCAGCACCTGTTGTTTCCTTTTCTCCTAGATAAGAGAGTTTTAGAGAGAAACATTGGGCTAAAACAGGGAATTGATTGAAAGACTGTGTAGGGGAGGAAGACATTTCCTCTATCCAAAGTGGGTTGGTCTGGCCGGAGAACGAATTAAATTCACATGAGACAGAATAGCAAGAGAAAATTAAACAAAGCTTTATGAGGAACCATGGCCCGGGGCCTTTCTTCCCGAAGGAAGAAAGGGCACCAAAGAAGTGGGGTGCACAGAGTGGTTATATACCCCCAAACAGGGTGTTTCACTTAAGATTCAAATGTCCCTCCCACAATAGTCACAAGATCGCCCGGTCAGCACGGCGCTTGATGGACACAGCAGGTAGTGGGTCTGCTATCTCGGTGGGTGTAGCAGGAGGCAAGTCTATTGCCTAGAGCTAAGTGGTCACAGGTGAGCGCAGCAATCAGTTCCTAGCCTAAGGAAAGATGTTTAATCCTGAAGGAAATGCCAAATTTGGGAGGGAGAGGGAAGTCAGTCACAGGAGGCTGCCAGACAAGCACAATAAACAAATGCAGATTTAAGTCCTTGCCTTCCCCATTGATTAAGAGTTTCTAGAGATATCTTTACAGATGGAGAGTTCCTTTACAATGTAAATGTCTCTTACAAAGGATATGTAAATTCTACTTTTCAGTTGCTTTCCTGTCTGCAAAGGAACTAGCCTCAAATAATCACGCCAAAGAGACAGACGTTTGGGTGGCCAATTCCAGACCCCTACAACTGAATACTGAAGAGTAAATTTCCCATTTTCTCCTTCCTTCCTAAAAGAGTGTGACCTCCCAAAGTCTATCTTCCATACATAAGAAATTTCTCTAATAAAAAGAAATTTAACTATCCCATAGTGAAATTTTCTGAGTTCTAACATTGGGGCACCCACCAACATAACAGCCAAATATCAGTCCGATCAAAGAAAGTTCTCCCTACGTTCAGCAGTCAGCAAGCCCCATAAACCTATACAGAGCTTCTAAGTAGTTTTCAGTTCCTCATTGTTAACTTTGGACATAAATTCTGACCCTTGAGGAAAACTGTAATGTCATCGATTAAAACAACAAAGGAGTGATGTCAGCAAGATGACAGAATAGGAAGAATCAGCCCTCATTCCCCAACAGAAACACCAATTTAACAATGATATATGGACCAAAATACCTTTATGAGAAGTGTAGTATCGAGTTAGGAATTTGCAGTACTCCAGAGGAGTGCAAAACTGAGAAAAGCCACATTGAAATGAGAAGAGAGCAATTTAATTTTACCTGAGCCATCCCCTCCCCCAAGCAGGCACAGCTCAGCACAGAGAGAGCATCTTGGCCTGCAACTTCTCTACTGAGGCAAGAGAGAGTGAAATATGCCTCAAACATCTCAGCATTTACGTGCACTGCCAGAGGAGTTGCTTTCTGTCTTGCCTCATATGAAGTGCTGATAAACCAGGAATAGTTCAGATGCCAGGGGGCAGTTAAGAACAAAGGAAATGGGGCAGACAGCCTTCTGTGGTTGGCATGGCTCTGTGAGATTCTGAAGCTTCTCCCCTGGGAGGGAGGGAAAGGAATAGAGAATGCCTCCAAAATCCTGGCCTTTCACTCTGCTGCCCGAGGGGCTGTTTTCCATCTCACCTCATCCAGAGCCCTGATGGAACTAACCTAGTTTTGTGGAGGCGACTAAAAAAAGAAGGAAAATTGGAGAGTGGTTTGCTGTGCCTGACACGGCTTTGAAAAATTGGGAGAAGGGGCAGATCTCAAGGCTTCTCCATAGGGAAAGAGAAAGAGGAGTGGAGCATGCCTCTAATGTTCTATCCCTTACTATAGCAATCAGACACCAGAGGGAGCAAGAGATCATAGGCTGTTGGAAAAAAAAAAAGAAAGAAAGAAAGAAACCAGTAAATCAGTCTAATTCACAACCTACATGCGCAAGTCCAGAGAAGATGCTTCCATAGGAAAGGTTTGAGATGCTCCCAGAATCTCCAGCCAGGCTGATGGGTGAAGATCTTTCCTTGTCAAGGCCAGTCTGTAATGACAGGAAGAAGTGGCTGTTTCTTCAATTACACCAGAGCAAAGCTACAAGGAACACAAAGAATCAGGGAAACATAACTCAATCAAAGGAACAAGAACAAAAACTCCAGTAATTGACCCTAAAGAAATGAAGATCTATGAATAGTCTGGCAAACAATTCAAAATAATCATCTTAAATAAGCTCAGTGAGTTATAAAAGAACACAAATAGACAACTAAACAAAATCGGGAAAGCAATACAAGAATAAAATGAGATATCAACAAAGGAAAACTATAAAAAAGAACCAAAAGATATTCTGGAGCTGAAGAATATAACACCTGAACTGAAAAGTTCACTAGAGCGTTTCCACAACAGACTTTATCAAGAAGAAAAAAAAAATTAGTGAACTCGAATACAATCACACTTCTGGATATATATCCAAAATAATTAAAATCAAGATCTCAGAGAGGTATCTGCACTCTCATGTTCCTTGCAGCATTATCCATAATAGTCAAGATATGGAAATAACCTAAATGTCTGTCAATGGATAAATGGATTTAAAAAGTGTGCTATATACCTGCAATATTTTTCAGCCTCCTGAAACTCCTGGATCAGAGAGAAAGGATAGTTTATTACTCACAGCAATAGCAATAGCCAGAGTATCAAACTTCTTGCACTATTTGTACTGGGTTCCTGGGTTCCAATTCCCAAAGAAAGCCAGCTGAACCTTGCACACACAATGAGATTCATTACAGGAGATGAACTTTGAGTTTACGGAACTCAAATCTTTTTTTTTTATTAAGATTTTATTTTTTCCTTTTTCTCCCCAAAACCCCCCTGTACATAGTTGTATATTCTTCATTGTGGGTCCTTCTAGTTGTGGCATGTGGGACACCACCTCAGCATGGTTTGATGAGCAGTGCCATGTCCGCACCCAGGATTCGAACCAACGAAACACTGGGCTGCCTGCAGCGGAGCACGTGAACTTAACCACTTGGCCACGGGGCCAGCCCCTCAAATCTTTAATAATGGGCTGCCAGGCTGTGAGGAAGCCCAGGCCACGTGGAGAAGCCATGTCTAGATATGTCAGCTGACAGCCATCACTGAGGTCCCAGGCAGCAGCCAACATCAACTGCCATACTTGTGAGTGAGAAAGCCTTCTAAGTGACTCCAGCCCCAGTCACCAACTGATTGTAGCCTGGAAGACCTACAAAAAGAATTGTCTATCTGATCTAAATCAATCCTCTGAACCATGAGTAATAACAAAAATACTAATAATAAAAATTATTGGGTTTTGATATCATTAAGCTTGAGGTGATTTGTTATGTAAGAATAGGTAGTTCAAACAGTACACCTTCAAACTAGTTATGTAAAAAGCTATATTTTAGCCAATTAATTAATATTTATTTGTGCATTGATGCATTAGTAGTAACAAATGAACATGTAGTAATTGGATTATTTCTTTATTCTGCCTCACCTTTTGTAGAATAAATTTTGAAAAGGAAAAGTAAGACAATTTCTTTTGCTTACATGAGAAAATAAAACTGTTGACAAAGATGAATTTTGTCCAAGCAAAATTGTTTCTTAAGTAGTTTTGCATGCTTTGTTAGATATTGCCTTATTTGCGTTTCATACCCTAGACTTGTGTCTTTCAATTATTTTTTCCGATAGCTAGATAAATTGCTTTATTTGCATTATTTCTAAGATGTGAAAAAAATTAGTTGTAAACATATTTAATCCTTTTCACTGAAAAAACGAAAACTACTATGCAAAACAAAAATATCTTATTCAAAGAAGCATGAAGAATAGTCAATGAAGACATACAGCTTTATCATATCCTTATATTCTAGAATCAATTTTTGCATTGCCATATAGTCATCATACATCTAGGAAAGACTTTATGAATTTTCATAGAATTTACAATTTTGTAGATTTATTTTATTATTATTATTATTTTTGCTGAGGAAGACAAGCCTTGAGCTAACATCTGTGCCAATCTTCCTCTATTTTATATGTGGGTTGCCACCACAGCATGGCTGATGAGTGGTGTAGATCTGCGCCCAGGATCCAAACCCATGAACTGGGCTGCTGAAGTGGAGCATGTCAAACTTAACCACTAGGCCACAAGCCTGCCCTCGATTTATTTTCACTTTTATTTTTTATTGTTGTGGTAATAATGCTTAATATGAGATCTAACCTCTTAACAAATTTTTAGCTATACAGTACAATACTGTCAACTATAATCACTATGTTGTACGGCAAATCTCTGGAACTTATTCATGTATAACTGCAACTTTGTACCCATTGAACATCAATTCCCCATTTTCCCCTCCCCTACCTCCTGCAGATTTATTTTTAGCAAAGCTAAGATTTTCTAGAGATTGTTTTTCTTTTGGAGGCAAAAATTATTTACAATCAAATTTTTAAAATTCCCAAATGTAAATATTCCCTTCTTTCCAGCTTGCTCATTTGTTGAGGAACTGGGCAATAGTCTCATAATAAAACAGGTTAGAAATAGTTTATATGCCATTGCTTTAAAATCATCTCAAGCAGTTACAATGCCCTTTCTCGGCAGCATCATTTATCCTAAAGCACAGAGGAAGGACAAGGAATCAGGAGCTAACAGGATGGAGGACCCCTGAGCTACATTCACAGATTCTTGCTTGTTTATTGTGTAGTTTATTCAGTATGGCTTAAGGGGCAAGCAAGCACTCACCACTCACCACTCCCATCATTGTCAAGACTGTTTAGTAAACAATTACAAATACTAAGCAAACAGATCTTTTGAACCATTTTAATCTACTTCTGATTTTTTTAGGTAACTAAAGCTTACAGAGTTGACTCAGTGTGTGTATGTCTCTTTATCTACATATATTTTTTGCCTTCTATGTCTTTATTTACATGTGAAATTGGGGGAAAAACTACCATGCCTGAGGTATTTTCTGAACAGGAAAAGAAAAGAAAAATTATTTGGGTTGAGAAGGGAGTCTCATCTAAGAATTTGAACTGGGTATGTTGAAAATAACTGTAATCTCAAATCTGTTGCAGTGCTTTGTGTGGTTCGAGGTTGTTAATACCTCAGTAGACAGAGCTTTTGTTTTGGAGAATGTCCTAATACACGTATTTTCTTATCCATAGACCTGAGAGTCTACTCTGCATTGTGAACAGTAGCTATGAAGAGTTCTAGTCCTGTAGCCCACGGCAAAGCATGAGAAAATATTTCTGTATGCTTATCTTTAGCTTTCCTGGGAATGGATCAATAATTTTATGAAAAATTGACTTAGAGAGCTTGAAGGGATTCTGTCTCTCAGGCTGCTGTTAGCAGCCCTTCTGAAAAAGAAAGCTACGGAAACTGCATGATGAGACTTCTCAAAAGCCTCTCCTTTGGAAAACTTCCCAGCCATATAGTGAGAGGGGGCCTTCCAGGGCCTAAACACTTACTCCTCCTGGAATAGACATACACAATACAGCACTCCACCCCAGAGCACACACATCCACTTGTTGGAAAATGACTTATTCTGCCCACTGACCTTGCATAGTTAGCCGTCTACAGCCATTTATATCCATTTCTGGAAAAGCCTCCGGGCTTCCACAGAATAATATGCAGTCCTGTCACTACCTGTGTGAGGCAAATACCCTTAAAGCCTCTGCCTGCCCCAGTCGGCCCTTTTCCACTCATTCCCAAGTGTATAGGGAAGAGACCTCATCTACTGATCATCTACTTCAGTGAAGAATATGAAAAATAAATTTATATACATTCGGAAGGAACTCAACCCGCTAACAATGCTGATTCACTTAGACCAGGAGTGGCAAATTCATCAGACAACAAGCAGGAAGTGTAACATGTGAAGACCTTTGGGTGGAAGATATCAAGTGATTATGGGAACTGTGGTGAACTAGAAAGTAAATCTACTGTATCAAACTATATGCCCCCAGTTTATGGCTATTGATCTGAATACAATACAAAATTTAAATCCCTGGATATATTAGTGTAGTCATAGCTTAAAAAAGAGAATTCAAACTGGCGATTCAGGTCAAATGGACCAACCTAACAAGATGTTTTATAGAGAAAACAGGAGAAAGCTTTGAAAAAGTTCTAGGCCATATCTTTTGAAATACACTGAAAAATCAAATGCAGACTTCCATGTAAAAGGAATAATTTCTCAGTGTTCCAGAATTTTTTTAATTGCCAAAAATTATATGAAGAGATGCATTCAGTTGCAGAATAGACACTGGCAAAAGCATATCTAGCTATATCTAGCTAGCTAGCTAGCTATCATCTGTCTATCTGGTATTTTTTACACAGAAAATGTACATTGTCTTCAAGTGCTCATGGCACCCTTCAAATAGTGATCATCTATTTAAGCCAAAAAGAAAATTACTGTTTTCTAAAGACTTGCTAAGTGCTTTTCACACAGTATTTTGCATAATCCTCAAAAGAACTCTGCAAGCTTGATACTGTTATCCTCTACGTTTTAGAGATATGGCGTTAAAAACACTTGTCCAAGATCACAGAGTTAATAAATAGTGGATGCGGTTTTGAACTCCGCCCAAGCTCCTAAACATTCGACAAATTGTCAAAGATCTACTGCCAAAACTGAATTTGTAGGACCACATTATATTGAATATGAGTTCTTCCAAACTTTCAAGTAATACATAATTCATATGGTATTTAGACCTTTGCATAGCATAGATAGACAGAGAAAGAAATCACCCAAACTCATTTATGAATCTAGAGTAACACTGATAAAACATGATAAATTCAGAGAAAAAGAGTTAACAATAGTCTTGTCTCACTTATGAATAGAAGTTTCTTCTTTATTTGATATATATTTGACAGTCTATTATGTGCAAGGCTCTATGGTAGATATAAAAAAACAACAACAACAAAAAAACCCCTAACCTGATGTAATGTTAACCAGATAATTATATAGAAATTTCCACATCCAGCTTGTCCACTACTTTATCTCCTAAACCTAAGGCAATCCCTGATAAATGTTAGAAACTCAAATACTTATTGAATTAACAGTTTAATGAAAGTGTGGTAATAGATACAGAATTTGGAGGGAAAATATTTTAGGATTTTCACTAAAATATATCAAAACCTACTTTAAAGTTCTAAAATGCAAAAGTGTTGAACTGATGTAGAAAAATTGGACAATGAAACAGAGTCCAGAAACAGAAAAAAAGTGTAAGAATTTATATAGAAAAAGGTAGTGTTTCAAGTAATTGGAGAGAAAAGATGAATTATTCAATAAATTGTGTTAGAATATTTAACCACTTGGAAAAAGAATACAGTTAGATATTTAGCTCACATCCCCATTTCCAGAAATAGATTCCAGATGGTGGAAAGATTTAAATATAAACGAAAAGAATGATCAAATTTTTTTTAAAAAAATCTTAAAGGAAAATATTAGAGAATATGTACATAAACATGATTCAAAGATTAAAAATTTAAAGGAGAAATTTAAGCAAGTTTGAATGTGGATTTTTTTTTAAATTTATGTGACAAAAGACACTATAAACAAATTTAGAGAACAAGTAACAAACTTGGACATACATTTACAAATATATGTGGCAGACAAAAGAGTAGTGTCTACAATATATGAGACTGTATAAACAAATAAAAAATGAATACCTCACTAAAAATAAATAAACACAACCAGAAATGACAAAAGAAGAATTGCAAATTTCTCATAAACACAGAAAAAGAAACTTCAAATTTGATAATCAAAAAGATGCAAATTAAATCATGTTGATGCAGGGTCAGTGAGCAGAGGAGTCGAAAGAAAGATTTCTTGGACTCTCAAGATCTGGCAGTAGTGCTCTTTTTATTTAGAGAATAGTGTGGAATAGCATGGGGACAGGACCCATGGGCAGTCAGAGCTCCTGTTACTGCCCCGAGTTGAGGGTTAGGGCTAATTTTATAAGGCATGGGTACGTGACTTATTTTTACTGGAAAAAGAAAAGATGGTGTAAAAAGTCATTAAATGATTTCAGTGCAGATGGGGTCTGGTTATTGTGCGGTCATATAACTTTTAGATACGAATCTGGCCATATAGATCGGCATGTAGGTGAGGATGCCCTGGGCTTCTCTCCCTGGGGCAGCCCTAGTTCATACCATAAAAAAATCCACCGGGTCATATAGTTTGGCATGTAGGCCAGGTCACCTTGGGCTTCTCTAGCTGGGGCAGCCTTAATCCACATCAATGTTCGTCTCATCAAATTTTCAAAGATTTAAAATATAAAAAATTTCTAGTGCTAGCAAGAGTATGCTCATATAATGTTGGTGCAAGCACAAATTTGTGGAGCATATTCAGAGGACCAATGGAAATATTAATTAAAGTGTAAATTCCACAAAACCATTAAATTATAAAATCCATTTCTCCAAATTTTTCTGAACAAGCATTTTCACAAAGGTGAATAATATTCAGAGACAATGTTTTAATAAAATATTAGATGCAATTAAAATGTCTATCAATTTTGATGTCTAGATTATGGCACCCCAACATAATGGCCTACTCAGCAACGGTAAGACAGAATGTCATTATAAGATGCCCAGTTTATATTTGTAAGTACAAAATCAAGTTGCAGAAAATAATAGGATAGTATAATAAATTTTTATAAATGAAGTATCCACTATTTTTATTATTACTGTTGTTACTTTAAGTTATGAAATATTTCAAAAATATAGAAAAAGACAGATTTTTATGCCAATAACCTACCACCTGGATTTAATACATTTGTTTCTGAAACACTTTTTAAGAAATAAAATGTTACAGGTGCAGTTGAAACTCACTTATGCCTTGTCATTGCTTCCCCCCAATCACTTTTCCTTTCCTCTATTCCAAAAAGTAAGCATTATCCAAAAGTTGATGTTATTGTTCCTATTCATGCTTTTTCTAAGTGTCATATATATGTATGTGTCTATAAAAAAATGTAATTTACTGTGCTTTTAAATTCTACATAAATGATATTATATTAGTTATGTACGCTGAGTATCACGTTACCCCAAAGCTCAGTGACTTAAAGAACAAACGTTTATTATCTCACAGTTTCTGTGGGTCAGGAATTTGGGTGTGGCTTGACTGGATACCTGTGCCTCAAGGTCTCTCATAAAGCTGTATTCAAGATATTGGTCATAGCTGCAGTCTCATCTGAAGGCTCAACAGGGAGAAAATATGCTTCCATGTTCACTTGCATGGTTGTGAACAGGATCCTGTTCCTTGTGAGTTGTTCAACTGAGGGCCTCAGTTCCTCACTGGTTGTTGACCAGAAGCCTTCTGTATTAGTCAGAGTTCTCTATAGAAACAGAACCAATAGGATACATAGATATAGATATATAGGTTATATAGATATAAAGATAGAGATATGAGGAGATTTATTATAGGAATTGGCTCACACTATTATGGACCAAGAAGTCCCACAGTCTTCTGTCTGCAAGCTGGAGAACCAGGAAAGCCAGTGGTGTAATTCAGTCCAAGCCCAAAGGCCTGCAAACCAGGGGAGCCAATGTGTATGTCCTGGTTGAGTCCAAAGGCTCGAGAACCAGAACTGCAAATGTCTGATTGCAGAAGATGAATGTCCTAGCTCAAGCAAAGAGGGCAATTTGACTCTTCCTCTTCCTTTTTATTCTATTCAGGCCCTCAGTGGATTTAGTGATGCCCACCCACATTGGTGAGGGCAATTTTGCTTACTCAGTCTACCAATTTAAATGCTAATCTCTTCCAGAAACACCCTCAGAGACGCACCTAGAAATATTTTACCAGCTATCTCGGCATCTGTTAACTCACTTTTAATTTAATTTTTAAGTTGGCACATAAAATTAATCTTCATACCCCCCAAAGTTTTTTGACACATGAGCAGCTCGCAGCATGGCAGCTGACTTTCATCAAAGTCACCAAGTAAGAGAGCAAGAGAGGGCAAGCAAGACCAAAGTCAGAGTCTTTTTATAATCTACTCTAGGAAGTAACGTCTCATTGATTTTGTCACATTCTAGAAGCAAGTTACTAGGTTCAGCCCACACTCCAGGGGAGAGGATTACACAAGGATATAAATACCAGGAGGTGGGAATCATCAGAGGTGCTCTCAGTATGATAACCACCACAGTTCTCACACCGGGCATACCTCTCTGCAACATTTTTTGGTTATCATGCTTTATAGACTTATCCATGTCAATACATCATTTAATCATTTTAAGTATTCTATAGTACAATTTACATAACAATTTTTGTCATCTTAGGAGGCTTTCCAATGTAGTTTTAACATTTTACACTCCTACCACAATTGTACAGGAATACACATTTCCTTCAGCTTTTTCTACATTTCTGTATTATTTTCATTTAGTAGAATGAGCAGGTATAACTTCTATACTTAGAAAAAAGATAAAACATAAATTAAAATATACATAATCCAAATCTGTCTGAGTCACTGTGATCAGCCCTATTGTGGTCTGACACTAGACAGAAACCCATGGTCAACCATTACAAAATCCTGAAAAGCAATTTAAATTATCATTGAATCATTTCAGAGGAATGCCTGTGCATGACACACATCCAAATGCACTAAAATTATTCATCTCTCATGTCAAGGTCTCACTCTTCACAGTGCTACTTCCCAAACTCCTTTACATACACTACCACCTCAAATTGTCTAAGAATTACCATAGATTTTTGAATTCCAATATACTCCTCTTCTGCTCAGTTGTACCTCAATGTGTTATTTTATAGGCTATTGTAGTACTTCTGAGCTTCATTGGTGTTTTCTTAATCAATTATCCTGTTTGCACAAAGTGTCTCAAAACTTAGCAGTACAGGGGCTGACCCCATGACCTAGTGGTTAAGTTTGGCACACTCCACTTCAGTGTCCAGGGTTCGTGGGTTTGGATCCCAGGCACAGACCTAAACCACAGGTCAGCCAGGCTGTGGTTGTGACTCACATGTAAAGTAGAGGAAGATTGGTACAGATGTTAGCTCAGGGCTAATTTTTCTCAGCAAAAAAAACTTTGAAAAACTTAGCAGTACAGGCAAACACAGAAATCTTCCTTGGGAGGGATGGGGTTGGTGTGGGTATGGGAGAGGGAAATGGAAAATCTGTAAATGCATCAATGATTCTTCAACTGTCACACAAAAACAACCTTGGGAAGAAAGGAAAGGATATATAAAGAACCAACTTAGTTTAGTAGATTAAACTGGTGGCTTTTGGTAGAGTCAAATTTAAATCAGTTGCTTTGTTAAAAATAATTCTGCCCGATGTATGTTAATGACACAATTTCAGGAAAATTCTAAATTTCAACTTCCTTTTGAATTCTCTGAACCATCTGTACTTGTGTTTCCTTCTTTTTGGAATGAGACTTATTTTGTTAGTTAATTTCATGTTTATCTTAGTAGATATACTGAACTTGACACATTCTAGTTAAAGATAATTCATCTACCCAATCAAAACAGAGATGTGCATATGAATCATTCCTGACCTAAGAGAGATTATACATAATGTTGATTACTAACCATTCTAGTTGGCTCTACAGTTATTTAGAAGGATTAAGGGGAGAAGTAAACAGTCATTCCTAACTCATCGAATTGGCAACTTCAAAACAAGCATGCAATACCAGACATTTAAAAAAATAAAATAACCTAAGTAATTTGGGCAAAGAAGGATTACATTTTGCCATAATCATCTGCCCTTTATTCTCCCACCTTCGAAACCAGGAAGGATGCTGAGTTTCCAATGCATTCTCTCATTGGAGAGATGTGTCTAGCCACTGTTGCTATGTATTAAGTCATCTTGGAGCACATCTTGGCGGCAGCTGGGCCCTCGTCTTTAGTTTCCCATACAAAATGGAGAAACTGAGAGTTTCAGTTAGGTCTCCGTGTATCATTCAAACTAGCAGGATATGTGTCCTAAAATTGTGTTTTTAGGCTACCTAACCTCCCTTCCTCTATTCCTATTACTAGAAGTAGGGCATGCTTCTCCTTGATCCATAACCCCCAATGCCGTCACTTACATCAGAATCAAGGGCCAAGTTCTCACTGGATTATTTAAATTTAAATTTCCCTAATTAGAAGCAGGAGCCCAAGTCTTAGAGATTCAACTCTTTTATGTTGCTTAGTGAAAGAAAGTTTAATTATACTAGTAACTAAAATATTCTTTAGGCCATATAAGCAGTGACTAATATACAGTATTTATTTTACTTTATCATACTACTTGAAGGTCATAAAATAACTTGATTTTGTTCTCCTTTATACATCCCCCAAAGTGAAATAATCACAAGAAGAATTTTAACATATTCTTTAACTCTAACTTGGATTTTCATCACAAAATTCTCATTAATTATTTGTGTCCGTATATTCATCTCTTTCTTATTTTTTCAGATTTTCCTAATAGCTTTTCATGAAAAAATTTCTATCTTTAGGTCCAGACACTTTATTCATAGACACTTGAATAAATTGAATAATATAATTAATTATATTATATAATTATATCTTTATATACAATAATTTTTATTTTGTTGTAATATTTATAATATATAATATTAATATATTTAATTATTTAGTTATACATTATTTAGTTCTATATATTAATATATAAATATATAATATTTATAACATTATTACAATATTACATAATAATTATACTAACATTATTAATATGAATAACATCTTCTTGATTTGAAGAAGTTTGAAAAAGGGAAAGATAGAATTAATGAGAGCAAATATAAAATAGAGAACTATGGAAAGAAAATCGGGCAAAAATTACAATATATTTATAAAAGTAATTGGTGCATTCTTTAAAGATAAATCAAGTTTTTCTTGACATTTAAATAATGACTCTGGTACTAATAATTCTTGAAATAAAGTTTTTATATATATTTGGATATGAAAAATACATTTACAATAAAATATTTTTTAAAATCCCTGTAAATATAAGAGCAGTTTACAACTTATGAGAAGGTTGTAAACTTTGTTTGTATGTAATTTGTTTGGGAATTAATTCTTTTTCTTCTGGGGAATGTTTAGTATGGTAAATAGACATTTATGCCACTCATAAAATCTTATTTAACTTCTAAGATCCCTTTAAGTATTATTCTAAACAGATTGTAGCACACAACATTATATTATGTTTAACAAAGTTTATATGGAAAAATATATTCAGAGTTCCAAATTAGACTACCAAGAATAATTCTTTCCTCACTGAGGTGGGGTCAGTGTGCGTATTAGATAATATTTATTGAGCTTCGCTCTGTGTTGCAAGAGGACAGAATGCTAATTGCTTTACATGCATACAGCAGGAAGAATTTTTCAATATTTCCCTAGATAGTTTTCCTTCCACAAATTCTTTTTTTTCACCTTCCACCATTAACACTAACTAGAAATTGAGACATTTTCCTCAAAGAAGAAAGAAATTTTTAATGACATAATTATAGGTTCACATGCAGTTATAAGAAACAATACAGAATTATGCTGTGTATCTTTTACCTGGCTCCCCCAACAGTAACATTTGCAAAATTATACGTGATCATAGCCAGGATATTGACTTGATAAAACCCACTGATCTTATTCAGATTTCACCAGATTTACTTGTACTCATTTATGAGTGTCTGCGTTTGCATGTGTATGTTTGTATTTATTTTTATGACATTTTAACACACCTGGAGGTTTGTGAATTCACCACCATAGTCAAGATACTAAACATTTCAATCAACAAAAGTATCCCTGACCTTGCTCTTCTATAACTGCACCCACTTCCTTTCCCTCCCTCCTGTCCCTAACCCCTGAAAACCTCCATTTTGTCCTTCATTTTTAAAATTTTTCATTTCAAAAATGTGTGTAAATGAAATCATATGGTATCTAAACTTTTGAGATTGATTTTCTCTTTTACTCCGTATAGCTCCAAGGAGACTCAACTAAGTTGAATCAATATGTTTACCTGTTTAAATTGCTGAGTAGTATTTGTATGTATCAATAGTTTTTCATTGCTGAGGTAGAATTCCGTGGTATGTTTTTGCCACATTTTATTTAACCATTCACCAATTGAAGAACATCTGGTTTGACCAAAATTTTTGGCTCTTACAAATAAAGCTGTCGTGAACATTCATCTATAGGCTTTTCTGTAAACGTGAGCCGTCATTTTTCTGGACAAATGCTTGAGTGGACTTTTTGGGTTGTATGGCAATTGCATGTTTGGTTTTATTAGAAACTGCCACATTTTTCTAGAGTGGCTCTATCATTTCACATTAGCAATGAATGAGCGATCCAGTTTCTCTGGATTTGTGCCAGAACGGTGTTGTCACTATTTTAGCTATTCAAATAGGTGTGTAGTGATATCTTATTGTAGTTTTTGACTTGCATTTCCCTGATGGCTAATGTTGTGGAACATATTTTAATGTGCTAATGTTCCATTTACATATCCTCTTTAGTGAAATGTCTGTTCGTTTCTTTTGATTATTTTTGAATACAGTATTTATAAATGTTTAGTTTCAAGAATTCTTTATGTATTCTAGATATTAGTCCTTTGTAGGATATCTGGATTGCAAATATTTTCCCCAAATCTTTGACTTGTCTTTTCATACTTTTCACGTGGACTTTCGCAAAGGAAAATATATTTTCTTTCCCTAAAATTTTGATGAGGTCCAATTAATCAACTTATCTTTGTAATGATGCTTTTGCTGTCAAGTCTAAGAACTCTTTGCCTAGCTCTCAATTATGAAGATTTTCTCCTATAATTTTTCTCAAATGTTATAGTTTTATATTTTACTTTTAAGTCTGTAATCCATTTTGAGTTCATTTTTCTTTTTTAAATGTTTTTTGTCTATGGATATCTAATTGCTCTGTGACAATTTGTAGAAAAGGTTATTTTTCCTCCATTAAATTGCCTTTTCAGTTTTGTCAAAAATAAGTTGGGCATAATTGCATGGGTATATTTCTGAGTTATCTATTCTGTCCCATTAATCTGTGTCTACCTCTCCACACTGATTCCACACTGTCTTGATCACTAACTATATAGTAGGTCTTAATAAAGGGTGGACAGATGCTTCCCACTTCATTCTTCTTTTTAAGATTATTTTAGCTTTTCTAGGTCCTGTGCCTTTCCATATCTATTATAGAATAAGCTTGTTTATGTCTTCAAAAATTGTTGCTCTGGTTTTGATAGGAATTGCAATAAATTTATAGATCAATTTGAGGAGAATTGACTTTATGACTATGTTGAGTCTTCCAATCTATGGATATGATGTGTCTTTCCACTTATTTAATTCTTCTTTGATTTCCTTCATCAATTTTTTACAAAATTTTCAGAACCAGTGTATCTTTTTTGGAGTATCTACCTAAATATTGAAATTTCTTTGGAGTGATTGTAAATAATATTTTGGTTTTAATATTAATTTCCAAATGTTCATTGTTTGTATACAGAAATGCAATTGATTTTAACTTTCGATCTTGTATATTCCAACCTTGCTAAACTCACTAATAAGTTTTAGGAAGTTTTAGTATATTACTTGGGATTTTCTCTGTATACCATCATGCCATCAGCAAATATTGGCAGTTTTCTTTTTTTTCTTTTCAAATTGTGTGATCTTTATTTCATTTTCTTATCTATTGCACTGGCTGGAACATTCAATACTATGTTGAATAAGAGTGGTAAGAGTGGACACTCTTTCCTTGTTCCCAATCTTAAGGAGAAAGCATACAGTATTTAACCATTAAGTATAATGTTAATTGTAGGCTCCATGTAGATGCCTTTTATCAAGTTGTGAAAGATCCCCTTTATTACTATTTTTCTGAAAGCTATTATCCATGAACAAGTGTTCTATTTTGTTAAATAATTTTTTAAATGCTATTAGCTGTAGGATGATTGTAGACGCTCTTCATCATGTAGAAGCAGTTTCCCTCTATACCAACTGTCTGAAAGTTTTTATTGTGTTTTAGATTTTTGTTAATGTTTTTCTGCATCAATTTATCGGATTACACAATTTTTCCTTAACCTAGTAGCATGGTGGATAACACTGATTGGTTTTCAAGTATTGAACCAGCTTTTATCCCTGGAACAAATCCCACTTGTTCATGTTTTATAATTCTTTTTATATATTGTTGAATTCTAATTGCTATTATTTTACTAACAATTTTTGCTTCTCTATTCATGAGGGATATTGATCAGCGTGGAAAATTCTCTGTAGAGTTGACATTAATTCTTCATTAAATGTTTGGTAGAATTCACCAGAGAAGCCATTTGGGCCTGCAGATTTGTTTTTTGAGCACTATTTAATTATGAATTAAATTACTTTAATTGTTATAGGACTATTCAAGTTTTCTATTTCATATTGGATGAGTAGGGGTCATTTGTGACTTTTGAGGAATTGATCCATTTCATCTATGTTGTCAAATTTTTGTGTGTGTCATTCTTTATAATATTCCTTTATTATTATTTAGCTATATCCAGAGTCTGTAGTGATATCCTTTGTTTCAATCATGATGTTAATAATTTTGATTTTCTTCTCTTTTTTCCTAGTCAGTCTCACTAGAGGTCTGTTAACTTGATTGATCTTTTCCAAAGATAAAATTTTTAATTTTTTAAGTTGTTTTTCTGTTTTCATTTCATTGATGTGTACTCATATTTATTTTATTGTATATATTATGTGTATAATTTTGTGCATTCTTCTTGCTCTGAGTTCATTTTACCCTTTTTTCTTGATTCTGGTAGTTCTGCTAATGACAAATTCTTTTAGTTCTTTTTTATCTGAAAATGTTTTAATTCCCTTTTCTTTCCTGACAAAAATTTCACCAGCTATTAAATTCATAGATGAAAGTTCTTTCCTTTCAGCACTTGAAAAATATTGTGTCACTTTCTTCTGGTCTCCATTGTTCGAGATGGATAATATGCAGTCATCTGATTTGTTGTTTCCTTATAGCTAATGTAATGTTACTCTCTGGCTACTTTTGAGATTTGTTCTTTCTCTTCAGTTTTCAAAAGTTCAGTGATGATGATGATCTTTGAAGTTACCCTGTTCGGAGTTCAGTTAGCTTCTTGGAGTAGTAGGTTTGTGTTTTTTGCCAAATTTCAGAAGTTTTCAACCATCATTTCTTCAAATACTTATTCAGCCCCACACTGTCTCTCCCCTCCTTCTAGAACCCTGATGAGAATTTTTTATCTTTTGTTTTTCTGAACAGGTCCCTGAAGATCTGTTACTTTCTTCAATGTATTTTTTTTCCATTTTTTTGTGTGTAGATTGGGTGAATTTTATTGCACTGCAATGCATAGGGTTCTGATTTCCCCCACATCCCTGCCAGTACTTGTTATTTTCTGTTTTTTGGCAATAGCCATCCTTGCGGGTGTGAAGTGGTAATCCACTGTGGTTTCAATTTGCATTTTCTTAATGATTAGTGATGTTGAATACCTTTTCATGTGCTTACTAGCACATCTTCCTTGGATAAATGTTTATTCAAGTCTTTTTCCATTTTTAAAAAATATCGTTTGTGAGGGGGTTTTTTTCTCCTTTTTTGGTATTGAGTTGTGGGAGTTTTTGTATATTCTGGATATCTGAGCCAGGGATGACTTTACCCCACAGGGGTCATTTGACAATGTCTGAAGACATTTTTTGTGGTTACATAAGTGGGGTCCTACTGATATCTAGTGGGATATTGTTAAACACCCTAAAATGCAAAGGATAGTCCTCCACAACAAAGAGTTATCTTGCCAAAAACTTCAATAGTACCACTGTTGAGAAACTCTGGTTGAAAGTTTTCATGAAATTTGGAAAATTTTTCATCATTATTTATTCAGATTTTTTTTCTTCTTCCCTCCTCAAACTCTAACTACTCAAGTATTTTTCAGTTTTTCCTTCTGTGTTCATTTTGGGTAGTTTTTCTTGATATGCCTTCAATTCACTGATCTCTTCTTTTGCACTGTCTAATCTACTTTCAATCTTGACCAGTATATTTACCATCTCCAACAGTTTTGCTTTTCATATTCAGAAATTCATTTTGCGTCTTTTTTACGTCTTCCACATCTGTCTTTTATGTGCTTATTTTTTCCTCTAACTTCCTAAATGTATGGAATATGTTGATAATAATTATTAAATATTCTTCTATACTGATTTTGTCACATCTTTTTTTAAGCCTATTTGTGTTGATTTTTAAAGTCTATTTCTATTGATTGACTTCTCTCAAAATCATAGTCAAATTTCCCTGCTTCTCTCCATGCCTGGTAATTTTTTTTATTGGATACTGGGCATTGTCAATTTTACATTTCTGAGTACTCCTTTTATTCTAAAATTCATTTAAATAATTTTGAGCTTTGTTCTGAAATGAAGTCAAGTTACTTGAAAGCAGTTTCATCCTTTTTAAACTTTCTTGAAAGCTTTGTTATGGGAGGCCAGCAGAGTCTTCAGTCTATGGCTAGCTTGGCATCATTACTGAGGTAATATCCTTCCAATAACTTTGTCTGATGTGTGTACAAAGAGGTTTCTCCTTTCTTTTGGGAGCATGAACTATTCCCAGCCCTGTGTGTGCTTTAGGAGTTGTTTTCATTGCGAATTTCTACTGGTTATCTCTCTGTCTTTTAATAATGTACAAACCCAAATGGATAAGTGATAAACAGCACACTCAAGGGATTACTCTGCAAATCGCCAGGGCTCCTTCTCTGTGCAGCTCCCTCCTTTCTGGTAGTCATCCTTATTATTTCTACCTGGTTTACTCTCCTTGATTTTTCAACTATGCCTCTTCAACTCAGGGAGACCAGTGTGCTGTCTAGGAGACTATTCTCAATGTGCTTCAGCCTGGAAACTATCTACAGGCAGTAACTGGATCAGTCATAAAGCTCAACTTGTTTGTTTCTTTTTCCCCAGTGATCACCATCCTGCACTGCTTATTGCTCGATGTCTGTACAGAATTTATTTATTGTATGTTTTTATTGTACAAACAGGAGAGATAAACTCTTTTTTTGTCAATTGTCACTGGAAACAGAACTCCTAAGCACTGGTTATTGATGAAAACATTTAATAAAATAGGAATCAATGGGTACTTCTTTAACATGGTAGAATATATATTTCCCTATCTCAAATAAGTGTCTTAATTAATAGAAAACACTAAAGTCATTTCAACTTTGCTAGAAAGAAGGCAAAAAGGCCATTAACTTCACTACTATTTACCACTGTATTTGAGGTATTGGATGCAATTAAACAAAAGAAATCAACTGGAGGCTTAAGAATCAGAAAGAATTAAAACTGTCTCTATATGTGGTGATTTGATACTATATTTGGAAAATACAAAAGAATTAATGTTAAAAAAGTCCCTCAAAAAGTAGAGAAATTAAATGAGATAGTGGGATAAAAAATTAACATGCAAAAAGCAATGAATGATAGATGTCTGGGTGGCTGAAGACTGGTGGTGGCCCAGCTCTGCATCTCCCCATGGCTCTTTCATCAGGGACAGCACAAAAGTAAAGGGACAAATAAGACTACACGAACACTATGTTGTGATCATATCTAGAACATAGAGAATGACATAAGTTGAAAAAAACTTTAAATTAAAGACAGAAGAATAAACAAACCATGTAAAGAGATCTTTGATGCTTTTGCTGAAAGTTTTTTTTGTTTTTCTGAACAAGGGCAGTTAAAGGAAAACTGAGAAAAAGAGAGAAGGGACTTAGCATCAGGCCTAAAAATGCTCTAAGAGAGGACAAAAAGAAGTCTGAGATTATTTTACGACTATTCAAACTTACAAGATAAACAGTAGGAAAACTACAAAATATACATCTGTATCGTTTCTACAAAAATCAGTTTATGAAATCTCAGCTAATAAAATCCCTCTTCCCCTCCAAAAAAGAAAGCAAAGAAAATTGTGGAAAAAAAAAAACCACTCCAAGGGCAATAAATACATGCAAATAAGCACATGGGGATATGAAAACCAACTTGAATCCAAACTTCACAAGGAAGAAAAATGGATAAAAAGGGGAGGAAATGAAAAAAGAGCTGAGTGAATTTGGGGAAAAAAATGGTAAAAAAAATAACGCTCAAAATTATATCAGAAGTTAAGAATAAATTTTAAGATTTCCAGGGGGTAATAGGTTGAAAAAGTATTTAATAATGAGCAATAAAGAAAAATCTAAAAAACCCAAGAGAATAAAAATAATGAAAAGTAAAAATGGATCAGAACTAATATGGTAGAAATAGAAGACGGGCAAAAAGATATAAAATATGTTTGAGTGCCTAACAAAACAGAAAACAATGAAACAGAACTAATATGTAAAACTATAATCCAAGAAAATAGCCAAAGTAGACTTCATAACAAGGATTATTACCAAGAATAAGAGGGAAATTTCATAAGGATAAAAGGATCAGTTTTTCCAGAAGATATAATGATCCTAAATGTGTAGACATTTAAAATTAGCTTCAAAATCTATGAAGCCAAAGCTGAAAATAAGAAGAGAAATACGAGGCAAGCTCCCTTGTCCCAGTGGTTAAGTTCACGCACTCTGCTTTGGCGGCCCAGGGTTTCACTGGTTCAGATCCTGGGCACAGACCTAGCACCACTCATCAAGCCATGCTGAGGCAGCATCCCACATAGCAGAACTAGAAGGACCTACAACTAGAATATACACCTATGTACTGGGGGGCTTTGGTGAGAAGAAAAGAAGAAAAGAAGATTGGCACCAGATGGTAGCTCAGGGCCAATCTTTAGAAAAAAAAAAGAAGAATAGACAAATCCATAATTATAGTTGAAGATTACAAGTTTCTTCTCATTAACTTATGGTACAACTAGGCAAAAAATCAATGGTAGTGGTAGAGAAGTCTTCAACAATATTAATGAGCTTAATGTAACTGGCATTTCTAAAACCCTCCATTCAACAACTACAGGATATACATTCTTTATAAGTGCACAGGGGACATTCACCAACATAGACCATATCTGAAACTGTAAAACAAATTTTAATACATTTAAAATGAGTAAAATCAAACAGAGTTTAGAAAATGTTTTGAAATGACAGAACATTAAAACACGATTTAAAATGTATCTAAAGTTGTGGCTAGAGTCACATTTATAGCTTTGAATGATTATGCTAGAAATGTGAATAATGTATAATCAATGATCTAAGCATCAGCTTAAGACAGTGGAAAAACTTGAGCAAATTAAATCCAAAATATATGAAAGGAAGAAAATAAAATAGATAAGAACAGAAATCAACAAACAAAATTTACAAAATTATTGCAGAAAATTAATGAAAACAAAAGTTAGAATGTTTCTTTAAAAACATTCTAAAAAATTGATAAAGTTCTTGCTAGGCAGATGAATAAAAACAGAAGAAAACGCAAATTACCAATATCTGGAATGAAAGAGGAGATATATTTTCTACAGGGTTTAAAAGATAATAAGGAAATAGTATGAACACCTTTAGGTTAATAAATTTATCCACTTAGATGCAATGGTTAAATTCTTGGAAAGATTCAAATTACCAACACACGTTCAAGAAAAAAAGAAAAATGCTAAGTTATATTTTACCTATTGACATTTAATTTATAATTTAAACTCTTCCCATAGAGAAAACCCCAAGCCATACGGATTTGCTAGTGAATTCTACAAACCATTTATGGAGGAAATAATAGGATCCATAACATAAGTTTTTCAGGTGAGGCTACTATTTTTCCAGTACAAAATCCAGAAAAACCTTGCAAGATAAGAAAACTACAAAACAATAATCTTCATAGATAGCAAAAATCTTTAACATTAGCAAAGACAAACCAACAATATGTAAGAAGAAAAATATGTGATATGAAGAAGAGTTTATCTCAGGAATAAAAAGCTGGTTTAAGACTCAAAAATTAATCAGTCATTTGATTATTTCAATAGCTGCAGAAAAATCACCTGAAAAAATTCAAGATTCATTCATGATAAAAAAAAAACTCTCTATAAATTAGGAATAGCAGTGAGTTACCTCAAGGTGATAAAGAACATCTGCAAAAAACATACTGCTAGTATCATACTTAATGTTGAAAGACTGAATGTTTCCCCCCTGAGATTAGATAAGGCAACATTCTACACTGCCACCACTTCTGTTGAACAATGTCCTGAGGTTCTAGTCAAGAATGAGGCAATAAACAGAAGAGTCGTATAAATTGAGAAGAAGCAAGGAAAGCTTTTCTTTATTCACAATGTGGTATGCACATGGAAAATCATAAAGAATAGACCAAAAAACTACCATACCTCATAAGTAAATTTAGCAATGTTGGAGAATACAAAGTCAGTAGACAAAAATCAACTTTATTTCTATATTTCAGGAAGAAATAATTGTACAATTGTTTTCCAAAAGACCAAGATATCAAATCTTTATACTTTACAAAATATGTTTAAGATATATACACTGGAACTCCAAAATATTGCTGAAGGAAATTAAAGCAAACATAAATAAATGGAGACTTAAACCATGTTTATGGATTGGAACACTTAATATTGTTACAATCTTCTTCTCAATTTGATCTATCGATTCAGAACAATTCCAGTCAAAATCCCATCAGTCTTCATTGTTTTGTATATGAAGTATTTGGAGAATTGATTCTAAAATTTATATGGAAATGTAAAGGATATTTAATATTCAAAACAATTTTGAAAAAGATGAAAAAATTGTAGGATATACACTACTGGGTTTCAAGATAAACTATTAAGCTCCATTAGTCAAGACACTAGGTATTGGTATAAAGATATATATGTATATCAGTGTTATAGAATATAGTGCATAGTAGCTCCACATATGTGTGGTCACTGGTTTAAAAAATTGTGTAACAAGGAAATTCAACAATTATGTTGCAGATACCAGATACCCATTTGGGAAAAAAATGAACATCAAACTGTACCTCATACCACATCCAGAAATTATGTAGAAATGGATCGTGCACTTAAAAGTAAAAGCTTATAAAAAAAAATAAGACAAAATTTTTCATGTTCTTGGCATAGACAATGATTTCCTAGCTAGGACACAAAAAGCACAAGCCTTAAAAGTAAAAATTGATAAATTTTACTTCATAAAAAATAACAAGTTTTGTTCTTCAGAAGACACAGTTAAAATGAAAAAGCCACCAACTGGGAGAAAATATTCACAATATGTATATCTATCAAAAGAATTATATTTACAGGGGCTGGCCCGGGGGCATAGTGATCAAGTTTGCGCACTCTGCTTAGGCAGCCTGGGGTTTGTGGGTTTGGATCCTGGGCACAGACCTACACTGCTCATCAAGCCATGCTCTGGCAACATCCCACATACAAAATAAAGGAAGATTGGCACAAATGTTATCTCAGAGCCAATCTTCCTCACCAGAAAAGAAAAATGAATTAGAATATATGAAGAACTCTTACAGCGAAAGACATACTTCCCGATTAAAAATGGATGAAATATTTAAATGCTTCATGGCCAATAAACATATGAAAAGGTAATTAAAATCATTAAACATCAGAGAAATTCAAATTAAAATGACAGTAAGATACCTCGACATACCTACTACACTTAATAATACTGATTTTATCGAGACTTACCTAAGTTATGGAGCTACTGGAATTCTTGTTGTGGTAATGAAAAGTTGTACAATCATCTTAGAAAATAGTTTGGCAGTTTCCTATAAAGCTAAGAATATGCTAGCTGTGCCATCCAGCATTTCTACTCCTAGGTACTTATACAAGAGGAATGGAGAAATATACCTACCCAAAGTGTTGTAGAAAAAAATTCATAGTGGCTGTATTTATAGTGGCCAAGAACAAAAACAATCCAAAAATCAATCAACAGGAGAATAGATCAACAAATTACAATATATCCATTCAATTTAATATACTTGAAAATTAAAAGTAACAACTTATATATGCAACAATATGGATGAATCTCAAAGACAGAATGCAGACAAAAACAGGAACCAGACACAAAACAGTGCAAGCTATATGCATGATTCCACTTATACGAAATTCTAAAACAAGCAAAACTGATCTATATTGAAAGAAAATAGATCAGTGGTTGCCTAGCACTGGGACTTGAGAGGATAGACTGCGAAAGGGCACAGTTGAACGTTTTAAGTTTGGTAGAAGTAGTCTATAGCCTGTTTGGAGTAGTGATCACACAGGTTTGTATACAAATGCTGAAACTCATTGAAGTGAACTCTTAAGATCTGTGCTTTTTGTTGTAAAGTAAATTATCCCTCAATAATGTTGATTTAAACTTTAAAATAAACATACCAACTATGAGGTCTCAGCACTGGCCATCATGATCTATTTGCTTACTGATGTGTTTACTTGAGAAATTATGATTGTAGCTCAAGTGTCCTTTATTGTTTTCCTATCTCAGTCTTCATCTATCTCCCTCAGCAAATTTTCTTTATTATGCATATATTATGTATTCTCATTGATCGCTCTCTTTCTGGCAGTTGGGCTCATTCAAAAGGATTATTTAATTAGTTAGCTCATTGGGGATCAGGTATAGTTGTTGGAGTATTCTAACTGTTGGTTTTTGTACAAGAAGGGGAGGAGGAAGCACTCTAAAAGGATCCCCATGGGCTGGCAGCTTAGAAGCAGGCAGGTGGCTAGTCCTCTGCAGAAGCCCCTCTGATTTCCTTACACTCTCACAGTGTCAAGAGCAATGACGACTCAACACACTGTCAAATGACAAAAGTAAAACAATTCAGTAACAAGTTGGATATCTTTTATTCAAGAGAAAACAATCCATGGATTGGGAGAGCAACAGTGCCTCACAAGCAGTGAAGCCCTGTTCTGAGGGATTTGGGGCAAGAGTGAGTTTTACAGAGGGTTAGAAGCAGAAACATGGAAACAGGGCATAATTGGCTGGGATTGCATATCTGACCTTATTTAGAAAGATCAAGGAACCATGAAAGAAGTATAGAGTCTAGAGCTGGCTTGGCATTTGGAGATTAGCTGACTGGATATACTGGGTTTCTGGTCAAGCAGAGCATTTACAGGAACACAAAAGCTGACGTGGCACCCCACGCAGGAGTGACTCCATTGTGGGCCTAGAAATTTATTTCAACGTTATATATTCAATTCCTTCTGCCATTTAGAGGCCTCGTTGACCAGGGAAACACATATTAACTACTGATTACCTGCTCCCTGATAATCACCAAATCACTGTGGGGCCAGCCCTTTCCAGAATCAGTAATATGCTTTAAGGAGCTTTAATATGATTAATCCTGAAAAAAAAAAAAAGAGATGGGGAAAGTATAAATTAAAAGAGACAAAGGAAACATAAGGGAGATAATATATAATTTAAATGTATGAAAGTTATTTGGATTCCTTTTTTTTTTTTTGAGGAAGATTAATCTGCTGCCAGTCCTCCTCTTTTTGTTGAGGAAGACTGACCCTGAGCTAACATCTCTGCCCATCTTCCTCTACTTTATATGTGGGACGCCTGCCACAGCATGGCTCAATAAGCGGTGCATAGGTCCACACCCAGGATCCAAACCAGCGAATCCCTGGCCACTGAATCCGAATGTGCGAACTTAACCGCTGTGCCACTGGGCCAGCCCCTTATTTGGATTCTTATATGAATAATCTGTAAAATATAAATCAGTTGGGGGAAATTAGAACTGACAGGATAGCAATTATTATTTGTATTTTATATGTGATAATGTTATTATGGTTATGATTTTAAGAGTCCCTATCTTTAGACATTTAAAAATGATCTGGCCAGCAACTCCGGATCAATTAAGAATTTTCCCAAGAAAAATGAACATTTCAGATTGTAATCCAGGAGAATGCAAACTTTGTAAAATTTCCCTGTGCTCCACATAGACTCTAAATGTTGAGCAGTGTGGCAGATACTACTCAAAGCCATTTAAAATGACTAGAAACGTAAAACACTCACCTTTTCAAATTCCTTTGCAGATAAGGGTGGCCATAGGTCCCAATTCTGGCTAATAAAATACAAGCATATGAAGCTTAGATGAGTCTTTTGGAATTCTTTTGAAAGGGACAAGATTAATGACTGTGTGGAATTAAACAAAGACCACCCAAATGAGAACAAGCAAAGGCCATTTGGAGCAAGTTGTAGCAAGTCAGGTACTGTCACTTGTATTTGGCAGAGACCCAAAGGTAAGCAGGGGGGTGGGAGAGCTTTATAGTGGTAGAAAGGGAAGGCTTCTGGTACGCTCTGATTGGAGGCTGTTGGCATGAAGAAACAGTAGGCAGGCTAACTAGAGGTGGGGAATCCTATATGATTAGTTAGGCATGCATACTTTCTCCAGTAGGCCCTAAGCCGGAAAGGGGAGGCAGAATTAGAGTAGCTGTCAGTTATTAACCAAGTCCTGACCATTTGGGGCCGACTGTTGCAGGTGTTATTGTTTGGCTTTCTGAACTGGTTACTATAAACAATGAGTTGGCTTCCTGGGCTGGTTGCTGAAGATTTTGGTCAGAGTTCTATATTTATAGATGACCTGGTCATTCTCCCCTTGCATAGTCAACCCCTCAACTGTTTCACTGATGCTTTTCCCTCCGTCTTTTACCTTCCTTCCTTTTTGGAGATGCATTAGTCACATTGAAAACAGGAGGACAAAAACCACATGTTGAGGATGGTAAAGCATGAAGTAGAGAGGCTAGTGCTTTGATGACATTCTGAACTGCATAGGTCCTGGATTGCCTAACTATGACTTAAGTTTAAAAGATTTGGGAAAAAAATCACAACAATCCAGAAAGTTTTTGCATTCAGATTGATTCACAAGGATATATAAATTATTTTTCCAATTTAAAGAAACTGAAACAGGAAACTGTAGAGGTTGCGTTATGCGTAAGATTTAGATAGGAGACGTGACATTAGAGGGACCCCAGTTACTGCTCCATCTTTAAAATTGTAACAACAAGGTAAGCATTGACAGCATACCAAAAGATAGGTAAATGAATGTGCACTGGATTAACCAGCCAACACCTGTTTTCAATTTTCTTGTTTGTAAACGTGTTTCCTTGATGTATTACGGTTTCATTCCTGATGCTGTTGTTATTAAGAGAGTATGTTAAGAAGCCCAAATATTTAAATAATTTGATTATATTTTATTTGTTTACTCTTTGCAACCTGAAAAGATTGTGTGTAAAGTTCTCTTTTAAACAAAAATTCTAATGACAACCTCTAATGATGGCCTAATGCATCATTTCAATGAAACACGTAAGTATGTTTTTCAGGAAATATGGTTTATTTTTCTATTTGGTATACACCACAAATCTGCATTTACTATTGATTAATTGTCCTCTTTATCCTAGTATAAGTATATTCTTTAGCTCATCAGCGAGATATAAATATATCTGACTGAAATTTTGCTGCCATTGTTTTCTTCATACATTTTTATCATTTTTTATATGTTTTTTTGCTATATTTTTCAGAAACATATGCTCAAAATTTTTAAATTATTTATCATGGCTTTTATTTTTGTGTCAATAAATTACTCACCTTGTTTGGGGTTTCATTATTTAAATCCTTTTTTTAGACATCATAATTTCTATTCTGTTTTTCTTGCTTTTTAAAAAATATATCGTAAACCCATCTTTTATTCTGCCTACCTAATCTCTTTTTCTAAAACTCTCACAGGTACCAACATATTGCTAGATTTTGTAATTTATTCCAATTTTCCTTGTTACAGGAAGTGAATATTCCGACTGCTATCATTCTTATATTTGGACTATTTTCCACTTTCTTGTTTGTTATCTCATTTTGGGGGGAGAGTAGAGTTTGTTTTCTCTTTTCTATTATTCCTTTTTAAATTATGAGCTCTATACTGTTTGAGAGAGAGCTGAGATCTGCTGAGACAATGGCCAAAATTTGGCATTACTGAGAGGCATATACCTATTGTTTTTGGTTCCAAAGGAAAGTGTTATGAAATAACATGCCCATCATGAAGGTGGAAGTTATAGGTTGTCAGCTGTGCTGGAGATCATAAGCCTTTAAACTAATTTTCCTGTCAAAAGTTTTACATTCTGTAAGAAAAAAAATCACTGAGAGAGGATCAAATATTACAACTCTCTAAGAAATGTAGATTTCCTTAAGAAACAAAAGCCTCTAAATGAAGCTATTTCCTTCAATACCTTTTGTATGAGTTTCAGCTACAAGGAATTCAAGGTAACTGATGGTACATCTTTATGACTGTGTTACATCTCAGTGTGTAAATAAAATTTGTTTATGTCCTTTCATCCTCACAACAACTCTACAAAGTAGATTCTATCGTTCACAATGAGAGAACTGAAGCTTAACGAGGTTAAGTAACATTCAGAAAGTCAGACTTAGAAAGCAGTGAAGCAGGACTTTAAGCATGCTTTACGCTGACTCAACAGCTCTCTCGAAAAACGAAACAAAATCGAACTCATAATCTCACCACTCTGAATCATATGTTAACAACCAAACCTGGAATGAGAAAGGAAACAGCTAAGGATGTTTTGAAAGTGTATCAGAATTTTATTGTAGCAAGCTGTAAAGCAAAGGAATTCACTTTTACTGAATACAATGTAAATGCTGTTTTCATTCCTGTGTTTTTCTCATCTCAGTTGTAATGGTTATCTATACCTAAGCCATTTTCATCTCCACCCTTTTGGTCAAAATCTGATTGGGTATATGTCTTCATAGATATTTATTTTCATGTATAATGTCAAAGGTGATCCTGACAATTTTGTTGTTGCACAGGGACATCTTATAGAAAAAGATGCCACTGAACGTTTTTTGCTTTTTAATTCAGATAATCTCCCAGCCTGTGATAGACCACAAAAAGCTGCCTTCCATAGCTTATTTTACTCTCTGCAAACAGGAAAGGAAGTGGCTAATGTGTTCCCAGACAAAAGGAAGATCAATTTACAGTGTTGATTGGTGTTTACCTAATAATATATAAAAGATCAATTACAAAGGAAAATGTTTAAAAAGTCAATTCTTTTATATATACCTTACTCTCTCTCTCTCTGTTCTTTATCAACCTACAGCTAATATAATAATTATTTAAAACAAACCAAAGTAAAATGTTTTAAACCAGCCATTTTATCCTTCTTTCATTTATCTAAAGACCATTGAGGTACAGTCTTTGATCTATCACCGGAAGCCTTCGTATTTTACTTTGCATACAAATTGCCTCTTGAGTAATTCCACATAAATCAGAATTATAATTCTCAACCCCAAATGAAAAGTATTAAATAGGTTTACTTACTCATCCTTTCCCTGAAAGAAAAGCTGCCTAAATAGAAACATCATTAATAAAAAGTAATCTTTCCTGGTTTTGCCATGTTTAAACTTAGATATACTGTTTTTGTGTCTTCTGTAGAAGAAATATATTTGATTGTTTATGTCTTTTCTCTTCAATATTTGAAAAGTCAATTTTAGAGATGCCTAATCTATTAGAAAAATATAGCACCACTCAATGCAGTTGGAAGGGCTAAGGTTTCAACAACACTGAAAACTATAAATGGCCCAAGGAAGGATTCTTATTTTGTCTCATTTTAGCAAGTTCTATTGATTTGCTCTGTGATTGTTTGGTAGACAATTTCCCTCTATTTTTTTTTTTTGAATAGACTTTATTTTTTAGAGCAGTTTTAGGTTCACAGCAAAATTAAGAGGAAGATACTGAAATTTCCCACATCCCCTCTGTCCCCACATATGTATCCCCTCCCCCATTATCAACATCCCCCATCAGAGGAGTACATTTATTACAACTAATGAACCTACATGAGCACAACATTATTAAATAAAGTCCATAGCTTACATGAGGGCTCACTCTTGGTGTACCTTCTACTGGCTTGGATAAATGTATGGTGTGTACCCACCATTATAAGATCACACAGAATAGTTTCACTGCTCTGAAAATCCTCTGTGCTCTGCCTCTTCCTTGTTCCCTCCCCCTAACTCCTGACAACTGCTAATCTTTTTACTGTCCCCACAGTTTTGCTTTTGCCAGAATGTCACATCATTGGAATCATACAATACATAGCCCTTTAAGAATGGTTCCTTTCACTTGATAATATGCATTTAAATTTCCTCCAAGTCTTTGGGTTGATAGCTCATTTCTTTTTAGAGCTGAATAATATTCCATTGCCTGCATGTACCACAGTTTGTTTATCTGTTCACCTACTGAAGGATATTTTGCTGCTTTCAAGTTTTGGCTATCTTTCCACACTTTGTGCCAGAAGCAGGAGAGGTTTTTACTGAAATATTTACTCTGAGAACCTGATCAAACTTATAGAGGTAAAAATCAGAGAAGGGGCGGAGCAAAATGGCGGGGTGACCTGACCCGGGTTTCTCTCCCCTCCAAAATACAACAAAGGATTAAAAAAACTGAATTTCAGAGACTAAATATAATGCCAACACATTAGAGACCTACAATACCAAGAAAGCGGAGATGATAAACCCTACTTACGGCCTTGGAGGCACTGGAACGGTAGGAGAGAACATTGCTCCCTCCCCTAGAGTCTGCGATCACTGTGGCCCGGGTCGGGAAGGAGCGGGGGAGGGGCCACGTGACCGGGGATCCTCCAGGACTCCTGCCGCTGGTTCAGTGGAAACCCGCTGACGGAGGGGAAAGCTTCCATCCGCAGGGACCGCATAAACCCAGCGCCTTGGGAGACCAGAGAACAGAACTGATCTGAATCCAGACCGGCATACGAGAACAGCGCCCCTCCCTCCTGGCAAAGCCAGTGGGTGCAGCCATGTTGCCCAAAGGTGGAGAGCTCATAACACGTGGCTCTCGACCCCCATCTAGTGGCGACAGGCTGTAACTGCAACCGAATTCTACCACCATGCGAAAAAACCGCTCCTCTACCATCCAGCAATTTATAAAAGCCCCAGACCAGAAGGAAAACAATAAAAACATAGAATTAAGTCCTGAGGACTTGGAATTAGGCAAACTAAATGATAATGAGTTCAGAGCAGCTATAATCAAAAAATTCAATGAGGTAGAGAGAAAGATGGAGAAACAAGCTGAGTTCTGGAGTTATTTCACAAAAGAGATTGAAATCATAAAGAAGAATCAAACAGAATTACTAGAGATGAAAAACACAATGGACCAGATAAAACAGAATACGGATTCCCTGAATGCCCGTGTAGACACCATAGCAGGGAAAATTAACATAATTGAAGATAGACAGGCTGAATGGCTCCAGACAGAGGAAGAAAGAGAACTAAGAATTTAAAAAAATGAGGAAAATCTCCGAGAGATAGTGGATTCAATGAGGAGTGAGAACATAAGGATCATAGGAATTCCCGAGAATGTGGAAAAGGAAAATGGAGCAGAAAGTGTGCTTAATGAAATTATTGAAGAGAACTTCCCAAATCTAGGGGTTGACTGAGAAGTGTGTGTAGAGGAAGGTTTCAGATCTCCTAGATTTGTCAATGTAAAAAGACCTACTGCAAGGCACATAGTAGTAAAATTGGCAAAAAGGAAAGATAAGGAAAGAATACTCAGGGAAGTAAGAAAAAAGAAGAGAATAACCTATAAAGGAGCCCCTATCAGACTGTCAGCGGATTTCACTACAGAAACCTTACAGGCTAGGAGAGAATGGAGTGACATATTCAAAGCTTTAAAAGATAAAAACCTTCAGCCAAGAATACTCTATCCAGCAAGAATTTCCTTCAGATATGAGGGAGAAATTAAATCTTTTCCAGACAAACAAAAGTTAAGGGAATTTGTAACTAAAAGCCCTCCACTACAAGAAATCCTCAGGAAGGCTCTCATACCTGAAAAAAGAAAAAACGGAGAAAGGGGTCACAATCCACAGACTAGTGAGACCGATGGATAGAACCAGAACAGGATAGCAAATATTCAACTATAGCATTAGGGTAAAGGTAAGGAAACTACCAAAGCAAGGACGATCTTATCACTCTAACTACATATTCATAACACGAGTTGGAATAAGAAATGAAAATAATTATTTAGGAGTGGAAAAGCAAAGGGTCTAAATCAGTATCGGTCAAGTAAGTAAGAGACCACCAGAGAATAGACTATATTATACACGAAATTCTAAATACAAACTTCAAGGTAGACACTAAAATAAAGTACAGAACAGAGTCACAAATCATAAATAAGGAAAAATCTAAGAAACCCAGCATAAGAAATTGCAGTATTAAATGGGTAGTCTAAAGCACACAGGAAAAGAAACGCAGGAAAACAAGATAATGAGCGACAGATTGACAGCATATAAGTCCACATGCGTCAATAATCACTCTCAATGTAAACGGATTGAAGTCTCCAATAAAAAGACACAGAGTGGCAAAATGGATTAAAGAACAAGATCCAACAATTTGTTGCCTCCAGGAAACACACCTCAACCCCAAGGACAAACACAGACTCAGGGTGAAGGGGTGGAGGACAATACTTCAAGCTAATAGCAAGGAAAAAAAGGCAGGTGTTGCAATTCTAATATCAGACCAAGTGGATTTCAAAATAAGACAGGTAAAGAGAGACACAGAGGGACAATATATAATGATCAAAGGGACACTTCATCAAGAAGAAATAACGCTTATAAATATCTATGCACCCAACACAGGAGCACCAAGATTCATAAAGCAACTATTAACAGACCTGAAGGAAGATGTTAAAAACAACACAATAATAGTAGGGGACCTCAACACCCCACTCACATCAATTGACAGATCATCCAGACAGAAATCAAGAAGGAAATAGTGGAGCTAAATGAAAAACTAAAACAATTGGACTTAATAGACATATATAGATCACTGCACCCTAAAAGAGCTGAATACACATTCTTCTCAAGTGCACATGGAACATTCTCAAGGATAGACCATATGTTGGGAAACAAGGCAAGCCTCTACAAATTTAAAAAAATTGAAATAATAACAAGCATCTTCTTCAATCATAGTGCTATAAGGTTATAAATTAACTACAAGAAAAAAGCTGAGAAAGGCACAAAGATGTGGAGACTAAACAACACACTACTGAACAAGCAATGGATCATTGAAGAAATTAAAGAAGAAATAAAAAAATACCTGGAAACAAATGAAAATGATAGCATGCCATACCAACTCATATGGAATACAGCAAAAGCTGTATTAAGAGGAAAATTCATCGCAATACAGGCACATCTTAACAAACAAGAAAAGTCCCAAATAAGCAACCTTAAAGTACACCTAACTGAACTAGAGAAAAAAGAAGAAATAAAGCCCAAAGCCAGCAGAAGGAGAGAAATAATAAAAATCAGAGCAGAAATAAATACTATTGAAACAAAAAAGGCAGTAGAAAGGATCAATGAAACAAAGAGCGGGTTTTTTGAGAAGATAAATAAAATTGACAAACCTCTAGCCAGACTTACAAAGAAAAAAAGGAGAAAGCTCAAATAAACAAAATCAGAAATGAGCGAGGAGAAATAAGAACAGACTCTGCAGAAATACAAGGGATTATAAGAGAATACTACAAAAAAACTATACGCCAGCAGAATGGATAATCTAGAGGAAATGGATAAATTCTTGGACTCCTACAATCTCCCAAAGCTCACTGAAGAAGAGGCAGACAATTTGAACAGACGAATCACAAGGAAAGAGATTGAAACAGCAATCAAAAACATCCCAAAGAATAAAACCCCAGGACCAGATGGCTTTCCTGGGGAATTCTACCAAACTTTCAGAGAGGATTTAATACCTATCCTTTTCAAGCTATTCCAAAAAATTAGGGAAGATGGAACATTTCCTAACACATTCTATGAGGCCAACATCACGCTGATAGCAAAACCAGACAAGGACACCACGAAAAAAGAGAACTACAGGCCAATATCACTGATGAACATAGATGCAAAAATTCTAAACAAAATTTTGGCAACCAGAATTCAGCAATTCATCAAAAGGATCATACATCATGATCAGGTGGGATTCATACCAGGGACACAGGGATGGTTCAACAGCCGCAAATCAATCAACGTGATACACCACATCAACAAACTGAGGAATAAAAACCACATGATCATCTCAATAGATGCAGAGAAGGCATTTGACAAGATCCAACAGCCATTTATGATAAAAACTCTGAACAAAATGGGCATAGAAGGAAACTACCTCAACGTAATAAAGGCCATATATGACAAACCCATAGCCAACATCATACTCAATGGGCAAAAACTGAATGCCATCCCCCTGAAAACAGGAAAGGGACAAGGATGCCCTCTATCACCACTCCTATTTAACATAGTACTGGAGGTCCTGGCCAGAGCAATCAGGCAAGTAAAAGGAATAAAAGGAATCCAAATTGGGAGGGAAGAAGTGAAACTCTTGCTGTTTGCAGACAACATGATCTTATATATAGAAAACCCCAAAGAATCCATTGGAAAACTCTTAGAAGTAATCAACAACTACAGCAAAGTTTCAGGGTATAAAATCAATTTGCATAAATCAGTAGCATTTCTATACTCCAATAATGAACTAACAGAAAAAGAACTCAAGAACACAATACCATTCACAATCGCAACAAAAAGAATAAAATACCTTGGGGTAAATTTAACCAAGGAAGTGAAGGACCTATATAATGAAAATTACAAGGCCTTTCTGAGAGAATTGGATGACGACATAAGGAGATGGAAAGACATTCCATGTACATGGATTGGAAGAATAAACATAGTTAAAATGTCCGTTCTACCTAAAGCAGTCTACAGATTCAACGCCATCCCAATCAGAATCCCAATGACATTCTTTACAGAATTAGAACAAAGAATCCTAAAATTCATATGGGGCAATAAAAGACCCCAAATTTCTAAAGCAATCCTGAGAAAAAAGAACAAAACGGGAGGCATCACAATCCGTGACTTCAGAACATACTGCAAAGCTACAGTAATCAAAACAGCATGGTACTGGTACAAAAACAGGTACCCAGATCAATGGAACAGAATTGAAAGCCCAGAAATAAAACCACACATCTATGGACAGCTTATCTTTGACAAAGGAGCTGAGGGCATACAATGGAGAAAAGAAAGTCTTTTCAACAAATGGTGCTGGGAAAACTGGAAAGCCACATGCAAAAGTGAAAATTGACCATTCTTTTTCACCATTCACCAAAATAAACTCAAAATGGATCAAAGACCTAAAGGTGAGACCTGAAACCATAAGCCTTCTGGAAGAAAACGTAGGCAGTACACTCTTTGACATCAGTATTAAAAGGATCTCTTCGGACACCATGCCTTCTCAGAGAAGGGAAACAATAGAAAGAATAAACAAATGGGACTTCATCAGACTAAAGAGCTTCTTCAAGGCAAATGAAAACAGGATTGAAACAAAAAACAACTCACTAACTGGGAAAAAATATTTGCAAGTCATATATCTGACAAAGGCTTAATATCCATAATATATAAAGAACTCTCACAACTCAACAACAAAACATCAAACAACCCAATCAAAAAATGGGCTGGAGACATGAACAGACATTTCTCCAAAGAAGATATACTGATGGCCAATAGGCACATGAAAAGATGCTCATCATCGCTGATCATCAGGGAAATGCAAATCAAAACTACACTAAGATACCACCTTACACCCATTAGAATGACAAAAATATCTAAAACTAATAGTAACAAATGTTGGAGAGGTTGTGGAGAAAAAAGAACCCTCATACACTGCTGGTGGGAATGCAAACTGGTGCAGCCACTATGGAAAACAGTATGGAGATTCCTCAAAAAATTAAAAATAGAACTACCATACGATCCAGCCATTCCACTACTGGGTATTTATCCAAAGAGCTTGAAGTCAGCAATCCCAAAAGTCCTATGCACACCAATGTTCATTGCAGCATTATTTATAATAGTCAAGACATGGAAGCAACCTAAGTGCCCATCAACAGACGAATGGATAAAGATGTGGTACATAGATACACTGGAATAGTACTCAGCTGTAAAACAGAACAAAATCATTCCATTTGCAATAACATGGATGGATCTTGAGGGAATTATGTTAAGTGAAATAAGCCAGCGAGAGAAGGATAATCTGTGTATGACTCCACTCATATGAGGAGTTTAAAATTATGGACTAAGAACAGTTTAGTGGATACCAGGGGAAAGGTGGGGTGGGGGGTGGGCACAAAGGGTGAAGTGGTGACCTACAACACGACTGACAAACATTAATGTACAACTGAAATTTCACATGATTGTAACCTATTATTAACTCAATAAAAATAATAATAATAATAATAAACAACATATATTGGTTAAAAAAAATCACAAAATTGTGGGTACCCTCCTATGACTGGGTCCCCTGGTGATATTTGACTCTCAAAAGTGTCTACATTAAGCCTCCAGCAATTCATTCATTACAGTTCAGGTTTTCCTACCCCAGTACAGCTTCCTTTGGAGGTTTCTGCTCTTGGATTTCTACTTTGGTAAGTTGTGATTTTTGTACTGACCTGTCTGTCTCTCCAATTTTGGGGGCTGTGGTTTGCCCTGTGACCTCACTTCTCTTATGGATCTAAGAAAAGTTATTGATTTTCCAGTTTGTTCAGCTTTTTACTTGTTGTTAGGACAGAGTGGTGATTTCCAAGCTCCTTACATGATGGACTGAAAACTGACCGTTCCGTCCTCTCTCTCCATTTGGTAGAACAAAAATATGCACATTTTATGAATTTTAATAGATTTTAGTCCAATTTTATATTTAGGTAGAGAGTTTATTTGAATAGGGATTACCAAGTGTATCAGTAAATTCTAAATTTCTCATAATCACTGTGTTTAAAGTTCCCTTATGGCTTCCTTACTTTCACACTATGTAGGGGTCCCTCCTCCTGTCTAACCTTTCACTAAGCAAAGAACAACATCTAAACAATGTGATGAAGGAAGCCACCTCCCTCATGGTGTTTTCCCACTTCCTTCATTCAATTTTTTCTATCCTTTATACATTCATCCTATAAATATTTGAGGTGTATTATGTATCAAGTAGTCCACAAATCATGGGGGATACAATGGTGAGGAAAATAAAGACATTTGCTGCCCTCAGGTGCTTCACAAACTCTTCTAGATTTTTGACTCTATTATCTTACAGCAAGTGACTTACGTGCAGTGAGGGTCTCTGATGCATTTTTTGAGGTCCTCTGAAAAGTGTTAGAGGGCAACCCATGATGTACTGTATTTGTTTTCACCCTTGCCTTCCTCAGGAAATTAGTAGACTTCCTTCTCCTTCCACGTGCACTAACGAATTTTTTATACCTCCACCATATACATTAGAAATTCTGACTTATTTGAAATGTTAATGCAGCTAAATGATTTTATTGAGTACTTTCTGTGTGTAAGCAATCTGTTAATCACTACTAGGAATACAAACATCAGAAAGATCACCCATGTTCTTATGTTGCTTAGACACTAGCAGAGATAAAGTTGGAGGTGGGGCTGTAAGGTGAGGATGGAAGGGAGATGTTTCCCTAATAGCTAAGATAAAAATTAGAATGCTACAAATGCATTAAAATAGGCACAAAATGGTATAGGTATAAATGAAGAAAAAGATCACATCTAATTAGAGGGATCAAAAAAGCTTTTCTTAAAGAGGTGGTTAGATAGAACTGCAGAATTTTACAACGTGGAAATCAGAGTGCATCTGGAATGCATTCCAGAAAAATGGATTAAAATAAGCACAGAGGAAACAAAGCATGAGTCGGTAAGCATCCCAGTATGTCTGAGTAGTGGTCATTTGTAGGTGGTTAAACAAATAAGAGCCTAAAAAGGTAATTTGAAACAAAATGATGAGAGTCTTGGATGCAAAGTTGAGTAGTTTCAAGTTAATTTGGTAGTTAGCTGGGGAAGAGCAATGGATATTTTTAAGTAGGGAAATAAAATTATAATGCCTTACTGAAAGAAGATTTTTCTGATTGGAGGGTAGGGTAATTTGGAAGTGAGGAAGTTAAAAAGATGAAGACCAGCTAAGAAGGCCTTATAAAAGCACAAGATTGAGTCAATCAAGTCTAAATTTAAGCAATGACAGAGGAAAGAGAAAAGAATGGATAAAAGGTATGCTGGGGAAACTAAAATCAATAGTACAGTTCAGCAACTGGTTGGCCATAGGGATGAGGAGAGAGGGAGGAATAAAAAATGATATAGAGATTTCAAGCCTGAGTAGGACTGTTGGAATAAATTAAATGTCAGGAAAATAAATTGTCTTGAGCAAGAAAATGAGGAGTTCAATTCTAAAAATGTTGAATTTGTAGTGCCAGTGAGGTGGAAATATCAGTGAAGCAGTTAGCTCTGCAGGTCTCCTGTTCTAGAGAGATATTAGGACTGAAGACACGAATGCAAGTCTTGTTTACATAGAAGTGAGAGTTGAACCTATGGATGTAGATAAATTTCCTGAAGAATAGATTCTAAAGAAAAATGACCAGAAGGTTGTGAGTAGAATCTTAAGGAATATACAAAAGTAGCGAGATCCAACTTAAAGATAAAAGTGATTAGGGAAGATCTGCAAATAGCTATATAACTCATGTGGCAGGCCTGTAAAGTAAATGGTGTGAGGAGAGTTTGGGGAAATAGCTCAGATATAGCTAGACATGTCCAGTAAACTGGTAGGCTCTTCCAACAGAAGTCTCCTGGCAGGAAGATTTAAAAAGCTTATACTTGGGGCCAGCCCAGTGGCCCAGCGGTGAAGTTCGCATGTTCCACTTCTCAGTGGCCTGAAGTTCGCCGGTTCGGATCCCAGGTGTGGACATGGCACCGCTTGGCAAAAAGCCATGCTGTGGTAGGCATCCCACATATAAAGTAGAGGAAGATGGGCACGGATGTTAGCTCAGGGCCAGCCTTCCTCAGCAAAAAGAGGAGGATTGGCAGTAGTTAGCTCAGGGCTAATCTTCCTCAAAAAAATAATAAATAAATAAAATCTTATACTTGACTCAGTAACAAAGCTTAGTTAATTTAGGGAAGGACAATCTAGGAAAAACATTGTGTCCACAGCATGGACTTTGAAAGATGGTAGAGTCTAGAAGTTAAGAGTAGAATCTCTAGGGCCAGAGTGTGTGGGTTTGAATCCCTGCCCCACCACTTACTAGCTGTGTGGTTTGGGGCAAGTATCTTATCTTCTCTGTACCTCAGTATCTTTAAGTGCATAATTGAGAGAATAACACTACCCCATATGTTTGTTGTAGTGATTAAAGAAGTTAAAACACAGTAAGTATATTGAACAATTCTTGAGACTTAGTAAGTGCTCAACAAAGGTTAACTATTATTATGTTTAGTCACCAAGCTTAACTTTAGTTGGATTGGTTGGATTATATGAGATCCATGGAGAGATATTTCACTAAATATTCTTTAAGATATGAATGTACCAGAACATGTTTTTGGGATTCATTTAACAAATTATTAAATAAAGGGGAGGGAAGTACTCTGCATCGCACGCAAACCCTTTCGGCTTTGGCCATGGGAAGAGATAAATGTCAAGCCAAGAAGAACAAATAGAAAGACTACAGTATCCTGAAAAGTAGGGACAGATCAGTGGCAACAGTCTGACTTCCAATCCTGGAGCAATGCCTGCTGTACTAGGCAGAGCAGCAGCCATCAATATTAGAAAACTACTGTACCTAGCTGAATGGCAAGGGTGACTACAGCACCTAGTAGCACAATGCAGATACACTGAGAGTGGAGCACTTAAAGGTATCCCGTCAAGCTGAGAAAAGATAAGGGCAGGCATTGTAGAGGGAAGGGAGTAAAATTTGTCAGCAAATAGGATAACAAGCTACCAAAATTTGAGTTGTACATATTTAGCAGACTGCAAGAATAACAGACTCTGACGAGGGATATAGAAGAACCAGTCAGGTAGAAACGAGGGGGTTATAGCTTTACAGAAACCAAAGGAGGAGGGATTCTTAGAAATATGGAGTTGTGAACAGTTTCAAATACTGCAGAAATGACAAGAAGAATAAATATTGACATAGGTGATTGAATTTGGAAACCAGAAGGTCATTTGTAATATCTGGCAAAGCAGTTTCAGTAGAATAGTAATGTTGAGACTGATTTTAAGAACTAAAATTGTGACTGGTTGGTAAGGAAGTGATGACAATTGTGAAATCTTCTCTGCAGTAAATGTGGAAGTAAGAAAGATAGACAAGATTGTACCTTGAAGAGATGCCAAGAAATAGAAAATGAATTTTTGGTTTAGGGAGAGCTGAACCATGTTTGTAGACACAGGAGGAAAACCCGACGTTAGGAGATATTAAGAATTCAAACAATGGAGAGACTAATAAATGGAACATTATACAGAGAACAGACAGATAAGAGCTTCCCTATTTTATATCTGTCTTTTCTAGGTGCAAGGAACAGAGTTTCTCTCTGAAGAGTTCAAGTTATGGGCATCCATGTAAGGAGAAATATGGAAAAACTCATGATAAGGTTTCATGGGAATCCCAAAAGAGGAGCAGTAGAGAAGGCAGGTTTCACAGAGAAAAGAACTGTAACATAGTTCTGAGCCTATGTTATGGACGGTCAAGACTTCCGGGAACTTCTGCACCGGTTGCTCATGGATTTTCACTTTAGTGTTCTATCATTAATGTGACACTGCTCCTCTTTTGTTTTTTGATGTTTTCTTCCTCTCTACTCATTTCCCCTCCTTCTATGCATTGATTGTTTTACCCTCTATTTAGTATATTTTCTCTCTGCCAGAGATGTTAACCAGAAATACTATGCATAACTCACAATATTCTAATATAAATAAATTTATTTTATAATAAATACCTTTTATTTGTGTGTAACATTGACATCCTATAAAACAATCTCTAATTTATTCAAATTTTCTGCTTGTTTATAAGTTTGACCAACCCATGAACTTCAGTTCAACCATTTTCTCATGGTCCTTGACTTTTCATCCCTCTGTACATGCGTTCAGTCTCAGTTTTCCCTACTGACTACACCATCCTCTTGGGACTCCCAGTCTATATTTCTTAAAAAGAGAATAGAATTGGCCCAGTTTATTCCTATTTGGCCAGAATTGTTCATGATTTGTCATCTCATAAGGTTCTTAGGGAGCTTAGGGAACGGTTTGTTATGATCAAGTGACCATTCACAGTCTAATCCCCTACAGCTGGGTATTGGTTGTGGAGAAGTATGAAGTCGGACATCATGTGGGCAGGACTTAATCAAGAAAAATCAATCACCATTTCTTCTGGCAGGGGAATGACTTTGATCTAGTAAGCACTATAATTGACCAACTGAGACACCTATGAATTAAGTAAATTAACACAGATAAACCAAATCTATTTCTGAAATGATTCTCAGTTCTGTCTTACTTTTTAGTCTGATCAACAGTGTCTTGGTTTATACCTTCTTATTATCTCTTATCTGAACCTTGCTAACTTGCCTCACTGCCTCTGATTCCTTCTCCATTCTAAACTATCTTCCACATTGATTTTGTAGTTTTTTTCTAAATCATGCAACTCTCCTGTACAATATATTTAATGACAATAAAAACTAGCATTTTAAAGTGCTGTCTATATCCTAGTCACTTAACTTATGTAGTCTTTTTTTATCCTTTTCAAATAATAGATTACTATTATTATCCTTATCTACATATTAAAGATATTGATGCTCAGAAAATCAGGTAATTTGCACAAGAATATAAAGTTAGTACGTGGTGAAACCAGGATGTGAACCAATATTTATTGACTTCAAGATCATTTCAGTATTTAGGATTTTAAACTCTATCCTATGCAACTTCTCCTCACCTGCAGAAAGAAGTTCAAAATTCTTATACATTCATACATAATTCTTCACAATTTTCCCAAACCCACATTGAGAGGCTCATCTCTTGCCTCTTTCTTTTGTCATGTACCTACTCAGCAATTTAACCATGCTGAACTTCTTGCAGTGTCCTAAACATGCTACTTTAAAAAATGTCTCCTGTTTATTCCCAACACCCTGGACTGGATATGTTTAAATGACAAAATTCTAAGTTCCTTCTAGTGTGATTTTTAGTACTATAGTAACTGGGAAAGCTAAAAATTAAATATTCAGAAATCTCTTGCAACTGAAGTTATGGAGGCTATGACAGACAGTATTCTAACTTCTCTCCAGCCCCAAGATTCCCATACACTGGTTATTCAATTAAATGTTAATCTAGGTATGGCTGTGAAGGGATGTTACAGATGTAATTAAAGTTCCAAGTCACTTGGCATTAATGTACAGAGAATATCTGGATAGAACTGAGCGAATCAAGTGAGTCCTTTAAAAGCAGAAAATTTGCTCCAGTTGGTGGCAAAAAGAGATGTCAAAGGGTTTTGAAGCAGGAGAAGAACTTAATGGGCCTACTGTGGCTGGCTTAGAAGATGAAGAAAACCATGTCCAAAGACCAGAGATTGGTTTCTAGGAACAAAAAGTGACCCTTGGTTGGCAGTCTAAGAAAATGGAGACGTCAGTCCCACATCCCCATGGAGCTAAATTTTGCCAACCTGAATGAGCTAGAAGCAGATATTGTCCCAGATTATGCAGACCAGAACTCAGCATGGTTGACACTTTTCCAGCCTTGTGATACAATCAGCAGAGAACCTAGTAGTGCCATGTCAGACTTCTGAACTGATAACTGTGAGCTAAAAAGTAGATATCATTTTAAACTGCTAAGTTTGTGGTAACATGTTATGTAGCAATAGAAAACTACTACAGAGTCAAATTAAGTTTTGTTAATGAGTTGCACTCACACAAGATTTGGAAGGCAGAAGTCAGGCATAGGCCCTCTGAAATGACTTTACAGTTTTCTAGCTGGCAAAAATAATGACTTTGGAGATATCATTGCTCAATTTCTAGTTTCATAAAAGTGGCAACTATAGCAATAATAGTGGACAGACTCAGCATTTCTAAATCCAATCATTAGCATTATGGGTGTTGAGAAAAATCGCTGTTAACATGGTGGCTAGATTCCACATTCCAGTGTTCAGACAGACCCAGTGTTTGTAGTGTCTGTCTGTTCAGACAGACCTCATAGCTTCTTGAACAGTCTTTCTAATCTCTGGATCATGACTACAACGGTGTTACATCAAAGTTCGGAATTTATGGGGTCACCTGATTCCCCACTTTTCTAGTTACGGCGAAGGTATTGGTGCTTCTAATGTATCTGTTCTGAGAACTATAGGTTTCATTAGTGGAGGTCTAGTTTTGAGCTTCCTCCTCCAACTCTTGCAATAACCTCATAAATATCAAGTTTACTATATTAAGTTCCTTTTTACTTAAAATACTTAGAGTGGTTTCTATTACCCAAACAGAGTTCTGACAGATAAAGTGTTTGATACCAGAAGCAATTTCAAGCAATAAAACTTCAAGATTGAGAATTTAGGATTGGTCATTAGACCTGATTGAGTATATATAAAAGTGGCAACAATCTTGTTACTATTTGAGAATGCATCACTGTTAGTTCATCGCACACAGTGGCAAATAGTTACTTAAATTTTCACTGGATGACTGTAATGAAGAGGTATTATGATGGACTGTTATTGCTGGAATAAGGAATGCAAGGTTTGTGGGTTGAATGTCTTTTTCTGACTGCACTTGAGAACTTAAGGAAATAAAGTGCTACGCTCAGGCTTATAAATTCTTGGCTTGGGATTTCTACTTTGAGCTAAAACCTCTAGCAGGGACTGAGGTATTATAGGATAAAGGATTCCCACTGGCTACTGGCAGAAACCTCAATAAATTCTATTTAGAGAAAAGCTTCCCGAAGTTATAACCACAGGATGTTTTCAGATTAAAATAAGCATGTGTATACAAGAAACCCACTTTAATTATAAGGACACATGTAGATTAAAAGTAAATGGAGGGAGAAAAATATGCTATGCAAACCTTAATCGAAAGAAAGTGAGAGTAACCAAATTAATTTCAGATAGAGATTTCATGGCAAGAAAAGTTATCAGGGATAAAGAGGGGCGTTATATAATAATAAAGGGGTCAATTCTTGAAGAAGACATTACAACCCTTAACACGTATGCACCTGTGTTAAGGTTCTCTAAAGAAAAAGAACTAATAGGATATATATATATATGAAGATATTTATTATGAAGAATTGGCTTATGTGATTGTAGAGGCTGAGAAGTCCCACAATCTGGTGTCTGCAAGCTGGAGATCAAGGAAAGTCAGTGGTGTAATTCCAGTCTGAATCTGAAGGCTTGAGAACCAAGGGAGTGAATGGTATAAATCTCAATCCAAGGGCAGAAGAACAATGTCCCAGCTTAAGCAAGTAGGCAGAAAGCACAAGGAATGAATTCCTCCTTCCTCCAATTTTTCGTTCTATTCAGGCCCTTAATAGATTGAGTGATGTCCACCCACATTGTGGAGGGCAATCTACTTTATTGAGTCCACCAATTTAAATGTTAATCTCATGTGGAAACACCCTCAGAGACGCACCCCAAAATAATGTTTAATCTGGGCACTTCTTGGCCCAGTCAACTTGACACATTAAATTAACAATCACAAATCTACTCTTTGTCAACTTGCCACCCTCATGCATCTCCTTAAATCATACTTAATCTCCAAATAAAGACAATAACAAGGCCATAATTCCACCTAACATGATACAACTGTCCTATGTATAACCAAAAATATACTAACCCTTTCCCCAGAAGATGAGGCACAGTCTTTGACTGATGTTTATTCTTCTCTTGGATATTCTGTGACAAAAATACTATGATTGAAAGTTAAAAATACTTAAATACTATGATATGAAATTGATACATTTTAAATTACATAATAAGAGATTAAAAGAGGGAAGAAAACAAAAATATTTGTTATACAAGCATATTAATAACAAGTATCTTTTATGACCAAAATGGAATGAAACTAGAAATCCTCTGAGAAAAAAATTGGCAAATTCACAAATATGAGGAAATTAAATAACACACTTCTGAATGATAAAAGAGTCAATGAAGAAACCAAAGAGACATCAGAAAATATCATGAGACAAAAAGAATTAAAACAAAACATTGCAAAATGAGATGCTGCAAAGGTAGCACTAAGAGGAAAGTTTAAAATCATAAATGCCTACATTAAAAAAGAAAGCTAGGAAATAAACAATCAAACTTTATTCCTTGAAGTGCAAGAAAAAGAAGAAAAAATTAAAACCAAAGTTAACAGAAAGAAGGAAATAATGAAGGTTAGAGAAGAAATAAATGAAATAGAGAATAGAAAACCAAAAAACAAAAATCAATGAAGCCAAGGGTTGGTTTTTTTGTGTGTGTGTGTGAAGAAGATTGGCCCTGAGCTAACATCTGTTGTCCATCTTCCTCTTTGTGCTCGAGGAAGATTGTCATTGAGCTAACATCTGTGCCAATCTTCCTCTATTTTATGTGGGATGCCACCACAGTACGGTGTGACAAGCGGTGCTAGGTCCATGCCCGGGATCTGAACCTGCTAACCCCAGGCCACCAAAGCAGAACATGTGAACTTAACCACTACGCCACCAAGCCAGACCACAAGAGTTGATTTTTTTTAAAAAGAAGCAAAATTGACAAATCTTTAGCCTGAATAACTGAGAAAGAAAGAGAAAAGACTCAAATACCTAAAATCAGAATGGAAGAAGAGACTTTACAGTGCATACAATAGAAATATCAAGAATTATGAGAATATTGTGAATAATTATAAGCCAACAAGTTGGGTAACCTTGTGGCCGGCCAGGTGGCGTAGTGGTTAAGTTCGCACGTTCTGCTTCGGCGGCCTGGGATTTACCAGTTTGGATCCTGGGTGCAGACATGGCACCTCTTGGAAAGCTATGCTGTGGCAGGCATCCCACATATAAGGTAGAGGAAGATGGGCATGGATGTTAGCTCAGGGCGAGTCTTCCTCAGCGAAAAGAGGATTGGCAGCAGATGTTAGCTCAGGGCTAATCTTCCTCAAAAAAACATTGGGCAACCTAGAAGAAATGGATAAATTTCTAGAAGCATACAACCTAAAAGACTGAATCATGAAGAAATAGAAAATTTGAACAGACCAATAACAAGTAAGGATATTGAATTGGTAATCAAAAACCTCCCAACATAGAACGCCCAAGACCAGAGAGCTTCACTGATGAATGCTACCAAATATCTCAAGAATTAGTGACAATCTGTCCCAAATTATTCTAAAAAATTAAGAGAGAAGGTCTTATAAAGCTAGCATTACACTGATACCAAAGCCAGAAAAAGACGCTACAAGAAAACAACAAATCAGTATCCCTGATGAATATATATGCAAACATTCTCAACAAAATACTAGCAAACCAATTTCAACAGCACATTAGAATGATTATACAACATGATAAAGTGGGATTTATCTCTGGAATGCAAGGCTGATTCAACACACGCAAATCAATTAATGTGATACACCACATTAACAGAATCGAGGATAAAAATCACACGATCTTCTCAATGGATACAGAAAAATCATTTGATAAAATTCAACACCTTTACATGATAAAAACTTTCAACAAACTAGGTATAAAATGACCGTATCTCAAGCAAATAAAGGACATATAGAACAAGCCCACAGTTAACATATTAAATGGTGAAAAACTGAAGCTTTTCTTCTAGGATCAGGAATACAAGGATATCCACTCTCCCCGCCTCTGTTGAAAATAGTCCTGAAAGTCATAACCAGAACATTTGGGGAAGAAACAATTAATGAAAAGCATTCAAATTGGAAAAGAAGAGGTAAAATCATCTCTGTTTGCAGATGACGTGATTTTATGTATAGAAAACGTTAAAGATTGCACACACACACACACACGCACACAAACTAATTAATGAATTTTGTAAAATTGCAGGATAAAAAAATTGCCATTAAAAAATCAGTTGCACTTCTATATACTAACAATGAGCTGTCCAGAAAGGAAACCGAGAAAACCATCCCATTTACAATAACATCAAAATGAATAAAATATTTAAGGATAAACTTAACTAAGGAGGTGAAATATTTGTACTCTGAAAACTATAAAACATTGATGAAAGAAATTAAAGATACAAAGAAATGGAAGGATATCTCACGTTCATAGATTGGAAGACTTAATATTATTAAAATGTCCATACTTCCAAATGTGATCTACAAAATCAATACTATGCCCATGAAAATCCCAATGGAACTTTTTACAGCAATACAAAAAACAATCCTAAAATCCATATGTAACCACAAAAGACTCTGAATAGCCAAAATAATCTGAGAAAAAACAAAGCTAAAGGCGTCAAACTTCCTGATTTGAAAATATATTGAAAGGATGGATGTCAGCAAAATGGCAGAATAGGAGTTTTCTACCATCTCCCTCCTCCCTCCTGAAGAACAACAATTTTTTTTTTTTAAAGATTTTATTTTTTCCTTTTTCTCCCCAAAGCCCCCCAGTACATAGTTGTATATTTCTCGTTGTGTGTTCTTCTAGTTGTGGTATGTGGGACGCTGCCTCAGCGTGGTCTGACGAGCAGTGCCATGTCTGCACCCAGGATTCGAACCAACGAAACACTGGGACGCCTGCAGTGGAGCGCGCGAACTTAACCACTCGGCCACAGGGCCAGTCCCTGAAGAACAACAATTTTGACAATCACCCACACATGAGAGTGCCTTTGTGGAAGTCTGAGAGTCTGGTGAAGTTCCAGTACATGACTGAAGCAAAAAAAAATATAAGATTTGACACATTGAAGTGGGTAAGAGGACATTTTATTTCACCTTTGCTACACCCTCCACAAAGCTGGCACAGCTCAGTCCCAATGATTTGGCCCATGATTTCTCCCACTGGAGAGGATTAGAATGTGCGAGTGAATGACCAGCTTCCTCAGCCAGGGGGAACCTCAATACCACATTTTCAACAATGGCTAGATCATCCACATAAAAAAATCAATAATGAAATAATAAACCTGTAATAACACTATAGACCAATGGATCTAATAGACATATACAGAACATTCTATCCAATAATAGTAGAATATACATTCTTCTCAAGTGCACATGAACCGTTTTCTAAGATAGACCATATGTTAGGCCACAAAACAAATCTTAGTAAATTTAAGAAGGTTAAAATTATATCAAGTCTCCTTTCTGACCACAAAGGTATGAAACTAGAAATCAGTAACAAGAGGAAAACTGGAAAATTCACAAATGTGTGGAAATTAAACAACAAACCCCTGAGCAATCAATGGGTCAAAAAAGAAATAAAAAAGAAATAAAAAAATATTTTGAAACAAATGAAAATGGAAACACAACATACCAAAACATATGCGATGCAGCAAAAGCATTTCTAAGAGGAAAGTTTATAATGATAAATGCATAACATAAAAAAAGAAAGATCTAAAATAATCAGCCTAATTTTTTGAAACCATCTGGTCCTGGGTTTTTCTTTGTTGGTTGATTTTTGATTACTGCTTCAATCTCCTTACTCACTATTGTTCTGTTCAGATTTTCTCTTTCTTCGTTATTCAGTCTTAGTAGAGTATATATTTCTAAGTTCTTCATTTCTTCAAGGATATCAAATTTGTTGGTATATAATTGTTCATAGTAGTCTCTTACGATCCTTTGTATTTCTGTGGCGTCAGTTGTATTTTCTTCTCTTTCATTAATATTTTTGTTTATTTGAATCTTCTCTCTTCTTTTTTTCTTAGGCTAGCCAAAGGTTTGTTACTTTTGTTTACCTTTTCAAAGAACTGACTCAGCTTTATTTGTCTTTTCTATTGCTTTTCTAGTCTCTATTTCATTTATCTTTGTTCTAATCTTTGTTATTTCCTTCCTTCTGCTAACTTTGGGCTTAGTTTGTCCATTTTCTATTTCCTTGAGGTGTGAAGTCAGGTTACTTCAAAGTTACAGTAATGAAAACAATGTGGCACTTGCATAAGGATATACATAAAGATCAATGGACTAGAATTGAGAGCCCGTAAATAAACCCTCACATACATGGTTAATTGATTTACGGCAAGGTGCCAAGACCATTCAATGTGGAAAGAACAGTGTTCAACAAATGGTGATAGTAAAATGGGATACCCAAATTCAAAAGAATAAAATTGAACCTTACTTTATACCACATACAAAAAATAACTCAAAATGGATTAAAGACCTAAATTTAAGAGCTGGAACTCTAAAGTCTTAGAAGAAAACACAGGGGGCAAATCTTCATGATCCTTCATTTGGCAGTGGTTTCTTAAATATGACATTTAAAACAGAGGCAATAAAAAAATAGATAAATTGGACTTCATCAAAATTAAGAACTTTCATACATCAAATCACACTATTAAAAAAGAGAAAAAAATAACCCACATAATGAGAGAAAATATTTGCAAATCATATATCTGATAATGATTTAATATCCAGAATATATAAAGAACTCTTGCAACTTAACAATAAAAAAATAATAACTCAATTAGAAAATGGGCAAAGGACTTCAACAGACATTTTTCCAAAGAAGATGTACAAATGGCCTATGAACACATGAAAATATACTTAACATCATTATTCTTAGGGAACATACACCCAAACTGCAATGTGATACAACTTCCCACCTACTAGAATGACTATTAAAAAATAACCAAAATCACAAGAATTGGCAAGAATGTGGAGAAATTGGAATCTTTTTACATTGCTAGTGGGAATGCAAAATGGTGCAGCCTCTGTGGAAAACGGAGAGTTTCCTAAAAGTTAAACATAGAATTGCCATAAGGGACTCAAACTGGTACTTCTATACAAATGGTCATAAGAACATTATTCACAATAGCCAATAGATGAAAATAACCCAAGTGTGCATCAACAGATGAATGGATAAAAAAATGCTATATATCCATACAATGGAACATTATTCAGATATTAAAAGAATAAAATTTTGATATATGCTATGATATAGATCAACCTTGAAAATATTATATGAAGTAAAATATGCAAGACACAAAAGGACAAAAATGAAATATCTAGAATAGACGAATTCGTAGAGACAGAAAGTAGATTAGAGATTACCATGAGTTGGTGGGAGGGGGAATAGCAGTTTATTGCTTAACTGGTATGGAGTTTTTGTTTGGTGTCATGAAAAAGTTCTTGAAATAGATAGTGGTGATGGTTGCACAACATTGTGGTTGTGTATCCACGATGGCTGAAAATGGTTAAAATGGCAAATTTTATGTTATGTATATTTTACCACATTAAAAGTTAAAAAGTAAGCATGATTTCTGAAAGAACAATAAACATGTGAGAAGGCAAGTTATGATTTTTGGTGAGCAAAAAGAAGAAACAATATATTTGGAACTCCATGGCCTACAGATATGTACATTGTCAGACACATATAAAATAGCTAAGCACAAAATGTTTAAAGAAATAAAGGATGAGGGGCTGGCCCTGTGGCTGAGTTGTTAAGTTCATGCACTCCACTTTGGTAGCCCAGGGATTCACTGATTTGGATCCTGAGCATGGACCTAGCACTGCTCCTCAGCTCATGCTGAGGCGGCATCCCACACAGCTCAACTAGAAGGATCTACAACTATATACTGGGCGATCTTAGGGAGAGGAAGAAGAAGAAGAAAAAGAAAAGATTGGCAACAGATGTTAGCTCAGGTGCCAATCTTTGCAAAAAAAAAAAGAAAGAAAGGATGAAATTACAAAGATCATTCAATAAGAAACTATCAGAAAACAATAGAAATACTTGGCAAAATGAAACTTCCTCAAATGGAAAACCATGTATTTAGTGTAATAACAAATCCCCAACGGAGGAGTTAAATGGCAGATTTTAGTTCTTATACAGCTAAAAAGATTATTGGAAGATATATTTAAAGAACTTATTCACAATACAGTTAAAAATATAAGATGGAAAGTATAAAGGAGAGGCTAAAAGAAATGGAGAACAGACTCAGGAGGTCTAGCATTTAACTGATTAGGTTTACCAATAGAAAATCAAGAAAAAAGCACAAGATGCAAAAAGTCAAAATTGAAATAAATATTTGAAATAAAAAATTGAAATAAATCTCCATTCCCAGTAATGGTCTTATAGATATTTGATAAAATAAAATTACTGAATATACATATATGTATCTTATACAAATATAAATATATTACATATGTATCTTAAATATAATCTTAATATATTACTTAAAACCATTTGAAGAGAACAGGGTTGAGATATTTCTAAAAATTTTAAGACACCAGATAAACTGCATATGAATTATAAATATAAAGAAATTAACATTAGATATATTCTAATAAAATTTCAGAAGACCAAAGATGAGAATTCTTAAAAGCAACCAGAGAAAAAGTCATATTGCCTTGAAAAAGTGAGTTAGCTAGAAATCTGACCTTTCAACTATAATGGTGTTTAGAAGACAGTGGAATGGGTCTTTAATGTGCTCAAAGAAAACAGTTGCCAAACACAATTCCCAACCAAGTAAATATATTTCAAGAATGAGGGAAAACAGATTTTTGTAGGCAATGAATCTGGGATATTTCTAAATGAGCATTGGCTCCAAAAAGCAACAACAACAATAACAACATCTTTGGGTGTTAAAATAGTATTAAAATAAGTGAGAAAAATGACAAATGCTTTAGGAGGCAGTTAAATTGACTGGAAGAGTTCTGCGGTTCTTGTTGTTTTGATTATATCAAGACTTCACTAGGTAGACATATGTAATCTCTAGGTTACCCAAAAAAATAGAAACAGAAAGTAAAATTTCCTAACTAGTAGAGAAAATAATGGAATGATAAAAAATCAGTACAAAACAAGGCAAAAAAGGAGATAAAAAGGAACAAAGGATAGATAGCACAAATAGAAAACACAGAATAATATGGTTCATTTAAACTCAAATGTGTTAGTAATTTCATTAACTATAAATGGATTAAATGTTCCATTTAAGAGGCAAAATATTATCAGACTAGAGAAAAAAAAATCCACATATACATTGTTTTAAAGAGATACCTCTAAAACTTAAGAATACTGATAGTTTGGCAATGAAAGAATGAAAAATGAAATGTGTATATTAATATAATCAATATTCACTAAAATGTTAAGGTGAAATGTTGATTAGTAACTTTATAATTGATATGCTAGGTCTATAACACACGAACTTAATTAAGCATAACATCATAAAAGTAAAACAACCAGATATCATATGCCTTCTGAGATGATGTAGCAGAAATTCTAGGCAGCAAATGTGAAGCACTGTTTTTAAATAAAGAAACCTAATTTTGATCAAGTTTTAAATCTACCTAGCCGATTATAGGGAATGCAGAACAAAAAGAATCATGTTAAATGACAACAAGATGATGCAATCATGCAAATCCAGAACATGGGAAATTCTACAAGCAAATAACTTGGTCTCATCAAGAAGTAGTAGAAAGGAAACTGCTATGGAATAAAAGAGACAAGAGACATATTGATCAAATGTAATGTGTGAACTTTGTTTGGACCCTGGTTGGAAAAACCAGCTGTAAAAATTCATACTGAATCTGTAAGGGAATTTTTATATTGACTGAAATTTCATGAGCTTAAGAGATTACTATTGATTTTTTGTTGAAATACTGCATTATGATTATATTTTTAAAGTTCTTATTTTTGAAATATACATAGAAGTATTGATGAATGAAATTATGTGATTTCTTGGATTTTCTTTAATTATACTAATAATAAAATAACAAAATAAATGAAAGAACTGTAGTTAAATACATATCTGATATCTGTTGAGGAAGGCATTTCTGGCTTTCCAAACAAAGAAGAAATCATAGAAGAGATTTTCATATGACATATATGGTTTTAAAACATCCATACATAAAAATGACACCAAATCTGGTGCCATTCTTTACAATACATGTAAAAGTCAAGAGTTAGGAACTTTGACCTTCATCCTCACTATTTGAATATCCTTACTGTGTCCGTAACTCTATTGGATAGTAATGAATAGAAACAATAAAAGTTAATCCCCTTCCAAGACTGAGTTCAGTCCTGGAATCTCATTCCACTCAAATAACTGTCTCTTCAGGTAATTCAATCAGTCTCTGCTTGGAAGACTCAAATACCTGTTTTAATTTTTAGTGTTCTACTTTCTTCTTTCTCAAATGGCTTGTGGGTGGGTTTGGAAGGAAGGTAGACTGTTTATGTAACCCTCAGGGCACTAAAGGGGTTGTGGGATTTCTTGCACCTTAAAGATCCCTTTGAATTCCCATTGGTCTCTCCGGGTTCTCAGTAGTTAATCTCTGCTGCTTCCTAGAATTTTTAGTGCTGAGGTGAACTGATCTCATTTGCTTTCCTAAGGGGTATGTGCTGCACCTACTTGTGGAGCTCATGTTCTTGGACATTGGCCCCTGATCTTGAAGTCCAAATCCATGATATTCTCTCTTCATCACAATCCCAGGTTTCTGCTGTGGCAAAAGTGTTTCACTAACCTTAAATAGCCCCCTCAGTGAGACACACTGGAACATCTGGGTCTGTATTATTCAAGCCACAGGGAATTGGGGACTTCACCTCAGGCTTATCAGACTACTTGCCTAATACTTACACCTCAACATCATAGCTCAAAATTTGTGTTGAAACTAAGGGCATGTGGAGATTCTTTTAGAGAAGTGTGCCAATAGTCAATCTTTTCATCCATCTGACTCCTCCATCCCTATCTGCCTGTTCTAGTAGAGGTAGTGAAGTCCTAACTCCTAACGCTCCTAACACTCCTTCCATCTCAATTTTCTTCCCCAGAATTTACCAGCATCAGAATAAGCTGGCTTTCCTCTTTTTTTCCATCTTGGGAATATTGTTACATGAAACTTCGTAATCAAATTACCTTGTCTGCTGCTTGATTTCTTAAATGGGAGCTAAAGTTATTTAAACGATGCTTTCCTCTTGTTTGATCTTTAACAATCCTTATCTTGATAAATAATTTAAGAATGTCAATTTTGACACTCAAGGTTGATCAAAGAAATTGGTTATGTTGTTCAAGGAAATTTCCATCCTGGAAGATTTGGAGTTGGAAGGCTGCAAATTAACAATGTTTAAGGAAGGAGGGGATACATTTAACTGGTTTAATTTTTCTAAAATACAGTTCATTATAAGAGGACACTAGGAAATAATGCTACATGAAAAGATGAGCATATGTGGATGGTACCAAACCATACAACTTCATACGATTCAAAGAAAAAGTAGAGAGTCATGAGTGATTTTCTTTTTTGTGATTTGTCGTAAATCATATCATATTGAAATATGATTACTTTATTGATGTGGACATTCTTCAGTGATGAGGAAGGCAGATGAATAAGACAAGCATGCAGGATTAATCAGTCTCAAGATCTGAAGTAATATCAATGTTAGCATAAGGCAAATGATTTGAGTCATTTGAGAGCCGCGAATACTGTTTATTATCTGTGTCATAGTGAGAATTCTCCTGGGTGACTCAGGATTTCCTAGCAGAACACTGATAAAAAGTTATGCTTCCAGATAGAGATAAGTAGAAGGAGTTTTCTTATGGAAGGGAGTAAGGATGAAATTTAAATATAGAAAGAATGAATTTAGAGGAAAATGATAGGAAATAACATTTCAGATAATCAGAAGAGAACTGAAAAGGAAGATCATCTCATTCTGCCAGATAGCAGATGAAATTCTAACTTATAACAATACCAGTTGGTTCAGCTGAATTCTTGGCACCAATCCTTTTGATTCACTGACGTCCAAAATGATCAGTAAATGGTTAGTTTGCCTATTCAGGAGATATCCAGCTGGCCACCTTTTCCAGAATTAAGTCTGTTTTGTTCATTTTCCTGCTAGTGTCCTCTATTTTAATGCTCATCCTAAGTATTTTGCATGATTGTCTTACTATGGGTTTTCTGTACTGCACAACATTTCTGATTTAAAATCATCATCTTCAATGTGAACTGGTAATTCCAACATCTCATTATTTGGCATTGCCACTAATAAACTGATCCCACCTACCTGTCAAACCTGGCACTATAGCAAAATGATGATGAGCCAACAACTCAACCTGAGTACTATGGGTCCAATCACTGGCATTGTACAGCCTATCTAGTTTTAATTCAATGTTGTTCCCCCCCCAAACAATGCATTGAGTCAAAGCAATCTTAATCAAAATCACAGCCAGTTGTGGCAAGGCGATTTGTGACAAGGTGATTATAAATTTATGTGTATTTGCAAAGAGTCAAGAATAGTCAATAATCTTGAGGGAGAAAATCATGCTTTATTAAAAAGATATCGTAATTAAGATCGTGTGGTACTTTTTAAAAATATGAATAGACCAGTGAAACAGAACAAAGAATCTAGAGCCTAGAAACAGACCCACATAAGGTCATGTGATTTACTTCAAGGATAACAATGGAGTAAATTACCTTTCAACAAACAGTGTTGAACCAATTGGGTATTAAAAATAAAGGCAGCCCTGGTGGTAATCATGCTGGAAGGATAGACACAATGTCAGCTGCAGTTAAAAAGAAACATTGTTTCTTCCAAGGTCATGCAATAGCTATAACATGACCAAAGGATCACCTTTTTGAGTGACTGCTACTTTCTTACTATTGACACACCTGGGCCAGTTTTTTCATTATCTGTCACTACAAGGAAACCCCAATTCTAAACTTCCCTCACCTGTTGCCAGTAACAAACCCCCTCGTTAATCTGTGCTTCTTCTCATCCAACCTCAGATATAGCAACCACTCTAGAACTTATCCTTGCTTCTTTTAGACAGTCCTTCAAGTCCTTCAGCAGTAATCCAAACCTTACAAAAGACACTTCTCTCCTCCATCTTGTCAAATGACATTCCACAGTTCCTCTGAATGCCCTTCCCTTGCAGTGAGTCAATAAATCTGATTTTGTCAGAGTACTGGCTTGTTCCTGGTGGTCTTTAACAGGAGTTTGTAAACTCTAAAGGTGAAATGTAAAACTAGAAAGCATTGAGATTATAACATAGAAAAATATGTTCATAACTTTGTCATAGGCAAAGATTTATATAAAGGAAAACAAATAGCACTAGCCATAGGAAATGATTGGTGAATTGGACCACATAAAAATTAAGAACTTATTTTAATCAAAACATACCATTAAGAGAAAGAAAATGCAAACCGAGAGTATGACTGAACATTTGAAATACATTTAACTGGACAAATATGTTATGGACAAAAGTGCTTGTGTCCATAATATATAGAAAATTTATATAAATTAATAAAAGACAGAGACAGACAACCTAATAAGAAAATGGGAAATAGACTTATGAAGGCAATTTGGAAAGAAGCTATCCACATTGGTAAAATTACATTGTAAAATTCTTCATGAGTCTCTAGTAAAACTGAAGATATGCATGGCCTTTGAATCAGCAGTTCCACTCATGGGTATATGACCAACAGAAACTGATGCACATATGCACCAGAAGGCAAGTGCATAAATGTCCACAGGACAACTGTTCATAATATCCAGAAACTAGAAATCACCCTAATGGCCATTAAGAGCGGAATGAGCCAACCAGTAAGTTCATTTGCAGGAGATTCAAACAACGGAATACTACAAAGAGTTAAAAAGAGGACAAAGTGTTCCCACATGCAACAGCATGGATGAATTTCACGAATATAATGTTGAACCAAAAAAGTCACTAACAAGAGAATACATAATTTATGATTCAATTGATTTAAATTTCAAAAACAGGAAAAACTAAGAGTGTTAGAAAGGAGGGTGGGAATAGTGATAGGTATGCGACACAAAGACGACTTAGATACTGGAAGAATTCAATGTGTATTGACTTAAATGGTCAAGTCATCCACCTGCACCCTTCTGATTCGGTAACATTACTGTTTGTATGTTATTATTTTTTTAGATACTCATTTTAAAAAGAGGAAGGGCAATTGGGCACAGTGAGGAGGCAATCCACAACCCCAGTCAAAGGAAATGGCTAAAATATAAGTGAGTCTGTAAAATCGAGAGAGATTCTCAGTTCCCAAAATGTGTTCCACATTTTCCGTTTACTTTCCATCATGCAAAACAGGACTTTAGATGGCAGCTTTTACCCGGAAAGTGACAGGGGAATTGAAATCTTCCTGAGAGGTTTTTCTGTCATTACTGGGTTACTAGGACATTTCGGGTGAATTGACAGAGCGTGATAACAATATATTGCACAGACTTTCTCTAAGGTTTGCACCTAATCTGGTGTGCTTGAGTTGGGGTTTCTGCAAGGTTGTAATCTGGGCAAACCACTCCAAAAGAGTAGTTGACATCAAGTCTCTGATTGATTCAGAGATGTGAAGCCAAATCCCACAGCAGATTAATCTGTAGACAATGATTCAGGTCAGGAGAAGGACAAGGGCCTGGATCAAATGTGAAAAAAGTATAAAAACTGGGTACCTATGTTAGTTTGATAGGGCTGCCATAACGTAGTATTATAGACTGAGTAGATTGAGCAACAGAAATTCATTTTCTAAAAAAGTCCAAGGTCAAGGTGTTGGCAGGGTTGTCTACTTATGAGGCCCCTCTTCTTTGCTTGTGGTTGGCTGTCTTCCCCCTGTGTCTTCACATGATATTCCCTCTGCAAGTATCTGTTTTCTAACTTCCTTTTCTTATAAAGACACCAGTCCTATGGGATTAAGACTCACCCCAATGACCTCATTTAAACTGAATTACCTTTTTAAAGGCTCTATCTCCAAACACAGTCATATTTTGAGGTAGTGAGTGTCAGGACTTCAACATATGAATTTGGGGAGAGGAAAACAATTCAATCCATAACAGTACCTATACCTGTGCATTAAATGATTAATGTAAAAATAGCTCATAATTTAACATTTCTTAAGAGTAGTTCTGCGCATGAAAATGTCAATCATCATGCCAGGACAAAGGAACTGACACAAACCTAAGTGAGCATATACAATTGACAGTTGTTCAGTTACTACCATGGACTGAGTTATGTCCCCTACAAAATAGTGTCTTCATATCTAGCCCCCATTGTGACCACCTGCAAACCAAGGAGAAAGGCGTCAGAAAAAACCGACTCTGCCAACATCTTGATCTTGGACTTCCAGCTTCCAGAACTGTGAGAAAATAAATTTCTGTTGTAACCACCTAGTATTTTGTTATGGCAGTGCTAGCAGACTAATACAGTTCCCCATATATATTTAATTTGCATTTCACAGGGTATCATGAAAAGCAAATGTCAAATAAGGGACAGAACTGGGACGTCACAGGGAAATTAGAGTTTTGCAGCTCGTAATTGGACAGGTTTGCCTTGAGGTTTTCCATCAAAGTGGGTATATGTGGGTTATAGCACCTGCAAATTCTCTATCTGGGCCAACCCTCAACAAATCAGCTAAATTCAGCTCCGATTGGTTCAGAGTAGTGAATCTCAACCTTATGAATGACGAATTGCACTTTACACCTCTTCCACTAAGAAATACACACAATTTTTGTTGGAACTATTTTTTATTTTGTGGGCAATATATAGTACATTTGTGTTTACTTCAACCCATTTACCAAATGACCAATAAAAGGCTTCAATCAGAAAGAAAAGTCTCCCCAAAAGGATTTAAGTTGTAAGGCAAGCATCTTCTGCCTCTTGGGCTTTAGCACCGATTCAATAAATATCCCCTCTCTTTAAACATCATACTGCTTCATGAGAGGCTCCCTATAACCTGTTGACTGAAAAAATATTTGGGCCTGTTTAGCAGATAGTCCTACATCATATTCTGTCACCAAGTGGATGTTGCTCTGAAGAAGATAATGGAAGGGCAGAATTTGAGTAATACATAAGAGAAAAGATGGACAAAAGCAAGGCTCTACAGTGATTCATGAGCAGTAGTTAATGTTTTGCCGTGTTATCAGTGATTTGGAAGGTTCTAGCACGGAAGGCCTCATTTATCCTATGATGTTTGAGCAGAAAACTGGAAGGAGTAAGGGTGCCAGTCAAGTAGCTATTTAATGAAAGAACATACCAGACAGAATTAATGTGCACAATTCATAGGATAGTTTTGTGAGAAGGCCTCCCTTCCAATGAGGCAAGTGAGAGACTGAAATCCAGCCTGTATTTTGCCCACTAAGCAGAGCATCTGGTGGAAAGCTGCATAAACCTGAAGGAAGCATGAGTTTTCTAATTTGTCTTCCTCTAGGGATGCCTTTTTTATAAGTTTTCTACCCAGAAGGAGCACAACTTTGAGTTAGATTCCCATAGAACCAGACAGAAAAGAATTTGAGTGCAAACAGTTTATTTGGAAGATGATTTCAGTAAACAGGGCAGGAAACTGAGAAAGTAAGACAGGGGAGGAATGTAAATGAAGAAAGTCTACATTATCAAACCAGTTTTCACTGCGGCAACTGCAGAGGATCTCTGGGAGACAGTGAGAGACATGCTTAGTTAAACCAACTGAAGAGTGAGAAAGCTAGAATATTTATCCACCAACTTTTCACACTGAGGGGTGCTTCCAAGTGACTGTGATGAATAGAGGGCTCTTATTCACCTGCATATACACGCAACATGAGCAAGAAATAAATATTTGCCATTTTAAGAATTTAAAATGTTGCGTATGACTGTAGTGAATTCAAAATCATTGCTATATAGTGCTTCAGTGTGTGATTAAAGCACAAATTATTAGTGCACACTACTATTGATAGATATTTAAATACTTTCCAGTTTTCGGCCATTGAGAAAAGTGCTGCGACTTGCAGTTAGATTTTGAGATTTTGCCTTTGTCCATGATGATTTGCAGTCTGTTATGTACCTAGATGTATACTTCAAAAAAGAATAATTTAGTTCAAAGTTTGGTATGATTTTTCAAGCTTATGACTCACGTCTTCAACTCCAAAAAATTTGACTATCTCTTCAAATAACGTCTTTATATCATTTCCCCAATTCTCTATATTTGAAATTCCTTCCAGTCACAAAATTAATCTCAAACTATTTTTTATGTTTCTTAGTTTATTTTTCATAATTTAAGTATCTTTCTCGCTCTGTAATGCATTCTGTGTTAATTCTTCAGTACTGTTTTCCAATAGATAATTCTTTATTTATCTGGGTTCTAAAACTTATCAGATTTCAATGTATTTTATATTTCAATGATTAGAGTTTTAACTGAAATATTTATTATCATAGAGATCTAATTTTTATTAATGGTCTGTTTCTTTTGTATAATGATTTATTATTATTTTTTGGATATTGACTCTTCCATTTTCTGTGGTAGATAAATATTTTCATTTTAAAGTCATTTTCAAACTGTTTTATTATTTCTATTTCCTTAGGAGTAAATTCTTTTGCATATTGTGTTTGTTGGCTACCATTGATGCTGTTGGTTTCACTTTTGTGTATTGATATTTTAAAGAGTTCATCTTGAGTGGGATTTCTTCCTGTCTCACAATTTTATAGTTGATTGCATCTGGTCTATGAGGGTATGTGGATAAGAAATAAGTTCTGTATTGGCAGAGTCAAGGTTTTTTTGTGACAAATAACATAAATGCCAAGCCTAGGACAACAGGCATACTGCCCTGATTCCAGACTCTTCTATTTCCTACACCCTTAGAGAGAAGGTTGATATTATCTGAAGAGATGGAGAGTGGTAGCCGATTTTTGGATTTATTCATGAGTTGAACTTCTCTGCCTAGCCCAACGTCTCATACAATCAGCGTGATATTATTTTTTTAAATGTGAGGCATGATTTTGGTCCCAATTAACACATGGGAGTTTAGTTTTCAGATGCTTCTACTTTCTTCTGTTCTTCTGTGCAGTCTGATGCCTGTAGCATCAGCTTCTATTATCCACTCTGCAGGTATGTATCGGGGAGAGATTATTATTTAAATTTAATGGGCATCTTAAATTAATATTGAATATTACTATGTTTTTTAATATGTTAAAAATTCATTACATACTATATTTATGGAGTGTAAGTATAAGGATTTGAGAGACAACTAGTATCATCTAGACTCGAAATCTTTGCTCTATGTTTACTCTTTAGTTCTCTTCAAGGTTTGAATTACACAAGTTTATCTAAACAATCTCTACCTACTATATAGCATATGCAGCTATTTTTATAAAGCAACTCTTCAAAACAATTGATGTTATAATATTTTCTCCTGAATCTTGCACTGATAGTCACTTCTATAGCATGCTGCTATAAAAAGGGACTACATGAAAATCAATGTGTGTGTATGTGCATTAATGCATGTATAACAGATGAACTATTTGGACTTATCTTTTGCAGATTTAAAAAGAGAGATCTCTCTCTCTAACACACACACACACTCCTGGTTTTCATGTCCCTATAACTGTCACCATCAGCATATGTGTTCACTAAGCTATGAGGGAATCAATATGTCCTTGGGATGTCATACTTATTTTATGCTTACTTCCTCTGCTTAGCATCATAGGGTTTGTTCAGAGTGTTTCATAGAAACAGATTTTATTAATTTTTTGATTCACATCAATATGAGTTCATTATTTCTTTTTCTTTTTTAAATTGGAAACACGTTTTGTTAAATGTGTCTAGTTTTGTGAGTACCATGCAAAAAGAAATGAGTACAACAGAGCAATGTGAAATTGTGTACCAGAGCAAAATGAACAGCATTATTCTGTATAATAAGATCATCTTAGTAACCAGGTATTCTCTTTGTGGTCAGCATATGGCATTTAACAATGAGAAAGGGCAATTTAAAACATATGGTTATTTAATGAAGCACGGTATGAAAACCATGTGGCTGCATGAAAAATTTGCTTAAAAATTTAAAGGACAGAAAACCTGTGTTACGCCATTTTGTTCCATAAGAATAAAGAACACAAAAATGATGAAAATATTAATCTGTGTAACTATGATAATTATGGTATTAGTGGCTTCTCTTGAACTAGTGGAAGATCTGACAACTCTTGCTGTATGGTTTCGAATGGGGATAACTGACTGGAGCTGAGTAGCAGTTGTATTGCTGGGGTGAAAGATGTGCTCTCTAGTTTACCATAATCTTTACCACCCCTTGCATTTCTGACAATGAGGGTAAGGTTTTAAATCACCTTTTGACGTGCTACCTTGAATCAGTTAGGGTAAAATATGCTACTGATGAAAATTGAGTAATCCTTTTGGGGATGAAGTAAATATCAGTAAAAGAACCAATTTGCAGTTTCCATAAGCAGAAAATAATTTACAAGAAGTAATTGCAAATTTTCAAGGTGTTGATATAATACATATCACAACAACGCTGTAAAAATTCAAAAAAGTCTTTCCATTTATGATTTGTGATAAAGTATAATAGTCATGTGATCATTTATGATTCTTCAAAGGTCAATGACAATTTCAAATAATGTTTCTAGGCTATAGAAACATCAAGGATACAGTGTGTTCATAAAGGACTTGCATAAATCCTTCCATTGGGGTAAAAATTAAAGAAATGTTTAGCTATTTGTCCATTGAGTGTGCTGACCAGTCCTGTTTGTGTTCCTCTCTGGCCCTCAAGCAAATTCCTTTCAACAGTTCCTATCTTTTTGATCCATATGTAAATCATGTTTCTCAATGTAAATCCTACATTATTCAGGAAATGCTCAGGTTTTGGAATATTTGGGATCGTTAATAACTCTCTATTTTTCCTCAACAGTGGCTAAGTCTTTTAATGATTCTGGGAAGGATAGCCATGGTAGCAGTGAAATAAAAATTGGTTACTTACTGATAGATTAGATGGTTGAAATTCATTGTTAAAATGATGATCTGCAGAGTTTAATTATGTGCCCCACCCTGGACCCCATTACTGTGGGTAATCGAAAGTCTGCTGTGTGATTTCCTTAGCATAAGTACTATGTGCAGCTTTTTAATCATGTTGTCAACTTCAATTTCCATCTTGTTCCTAGAAAAAAAGCTCATAGAAAAGCTTTGCTGTAATGTAATATCCCATTTCAGTTGTCTCAATGTGTTTTTCAGATGTAAATTTTTTCAGATGATTTCTGAAGCTAGGTAACTCAAAAGTAGATTTTTGTAATACCGTGTCAAAATTACTGAAAGTCTACTTCAGATCAGAACATACTGCATCTTGTTTGTAGAATAATTATTTTTGAAATAACAAGTGCTCTGAGCATCTAAAAGGATAGTTTGAGCAACTGTTATTTTTTTACTTTAAAAGTATATGTCATGACTTAAAAAAACAGCTGTTTTCCCCCAAAAGATTGAATACTATTTGTCTATGTAGTCCTTTACAAATTATGAGTCCAGGTGTCCTTGGATCAACAGAATTTAATGACAACTTCCTTGTACCACACTCACTGTAAAAAATAGACTCCCCCAAAGGTACAGAATTTGGGAATCCATGCAATCTTCTTCCCCATCAGTGCTTTATCAAGTTCAATTTGTACTTATTATTGTTCCAAACATCCTAAAAGGAAACACTAGCTGTCAGTTAAGTAAATAGACCATTAGACTGGAAGTAGAATAATCCACATGGGCACAGTTAATCCACCTTGTAATTATTGCTGAGCTTTACCTGATTTCTAAACTCATCTCAGCAAAAGAGGTGGTGGGTTTTCTTACTACAAGACTGGAAACCTTCACCCTTCATTTAATATATTACTTTACTTAACAAAACAGCACTTCAACACCTGGACATGACTAAGAGGTTGCTAGAGAAAGAATAGAATTCCTAATGGATGAGTAAAATACAGAAAAAAACTAAAATAATCTCCTCAAATGCATATTTAGAAATGTTCAGAAGGTGGGAGGTTAAGGAAAAACTAAGAAATCATAAAACTTTGGAATTTTAATTCTATTTACAATGCAAAAATATGTGAGGCCATGTGATGATTTCGATAGAATTTCTGATGTAATAACTTTCATTCTTTTCATACAAATTTGCTAAGTGTTATAAATGTACCAGAGTACCAGGGATACAGAAAAGAAAATGTACAGTCCTTATGTACTAGTCAAAATACATATACACATGTCATGGTAACAAACAATTTCACTTAACTACAAGAGGTGGAAAAATTAACCCCACGTGCCCCCTTAAACAGAGGAAAATTGAATATAGGTGGCACAGAAGTCCATGCAGGATTCCTCTCTTCTTATTACCAAATATTTGATTCATTCTCCTTCTCTCATGTACAACACACACTGTTCCTCTTAAAGTCTAGAAGTTCTGTTTTGTATGTGATAGTCTCTATATCACGGTCAGATGTGGCTTCTCTTATTCCAGAGGTCTTTGAACTAAACATACAAACATGACCTATCAGAATAACAAAGAGTAATAGCGATAACTGTTTCCACTGAGAAAGAATGGAAAGTAATGAAATACATACAAGTCTTTGATACACAAAAATTTTAAAATAAGATAGAGCTAACTTGAGGTTGGGGAATGCTCCTTGTTGAGGCCTGTCTTCTGCTCTTTTGTCTATCATTCTCCATAGTCCTGGCTCTAAACTTTGGAATGTTCTCCATTTACAATTTCCTTCTTGTCTCTATGTGTAGTGAGTGTTCGGGAATGTGTCTTTCCCAGCCTTCTTGCTAAATATAGATGGTTGAAGGTACATTTTTTTTCTCCTTTATCTCCCCAAATCCCCCCAGTACACAGTTGTATATCTTAGTTGTGGGTCCTTCTAGTTGTGGCATGTGGGATGCCGCCTCAACGTGGCCTGACGAGCGGTGCCATGTCCGCGCCCAGGATCCGAACCTGGAAAACCGTGGGCCGCAGCAGTGGAGTGCATGAACTTAACCACTTGGCCACAGGGCCGGTCCCCAAGGTACATTTTAAAACTCAAAAAAATATATATTTTTAGTGCTGATTTCTGATATCTTTAGTACAGTACTCTGGCTTAAATAGGAAGAATCAACATCATAACAATGCCAATTCTTCCTGAGTTATTTAAATTTAAAGTGCCCCAATAAAAGTATCCTTAGGTACTTTTCTGAACCTAGAGTTTAAAGTTCATTTGGTAGAACTAACAAGTAAGAATACCTAGGAGGACCCACAAAAAATAGCAATGTTGACAGAAAGGCAAATCCTACCAAATATCAAAATATATTATGTTTTCTTCATTAAATCAGTGTAGCATTGGCATATAAATAGATCCATGGATCAATGGATGAGAATAAAAAAATTAAAAATATGGAAATGTTGTATATGATAAATATGAAATCTCAAAACACTGGGGGGAAAGATGACTTTTTAAATGGGTAGTGTTGGAACTCCAGAACAGTGATACAAAAAAAAATTTTGATCTGCTCCACACACCATACACCTATACAGGTTGAAGTATATGAGAAATTGAAAAATAAAAAGAATTAGTCTATTACCTGGGACTTGTGAATATCTTCTTAACTTTGACTTAAAATCCGGATGTTATAAGAGAAAATATTGATAAATGTGAAATGCGAAAATATTGATAAATTATATTTAACAAAAAAACATATTTTACTAGGAAGAAAACATCATGTTAAAAAGAAAGTTCTTTTGACCAACAGGGGGAAACACTTGTAAGTTATGTCACAGAAAAAGAGTTAATATCAATAATACTACCTAAAGAGCTTCTAAGAAAAAGATTAGTCTGGGTGGTGGAGGGATGAATAGGAGGACCACAGAGGATTTTTAGGGCAGTTAAAATATTCTGTATGATACTATAATGACAGATACATGTCATTATACATTTGTCTAAACCCGTAAAATGGACAACAGCAAGAGTGAACTCTAAGGTAAACTAAGGACTGTGTAATTATGATAGGTCAATGTAGGTTCATCAGTTGTAACAAATGCACCACTCTCGTAGGGGATTTTGATAATGAAGGGAAGTTATGTATATGTGGGTGCCAGAGGTATGTGGGAAATCACTGTACCTTCCTCTCAATTATGCTGTGAATCTCATTCCGCCCTAAAAAATTGTCTTTATTTTAAAAAATGAGAGAGAGAGAGAGAAAAGGAAAGAACAATAACCTTATACAAAAATAGGCAAAGAAAAAATAAATTGTTCACACCTTAAACACATAGAAATATAGAGAACCTCACTTAGGATAAATAAAAATTAAAATTACACTGAGATACCATTTCACACCTATCAGATTGTGAACAATTCAAATCTCCACAGCACACTTTTTGTCAAAGCTATGGAGAAATAGGCAATCTGGGACTACAAAAGGGTACAACCACTTTGGAGTAGAATTTGTTAAAATCTAGCAAAATGGCATATGCATTTTTAATAGAGTCTGACTCAATTTTTGATGTTTGACTACTGATAACTTTCAAGCCCCATCACTCCCCCTAACACTTCTGCCCGTATCTTGGCAAGCTGATAAGAAAGCCTGGGTGCTCTCTCTTTTAGTGCCGTGGTTAAATTCTAACCACCCAAGCGCTAGCCCTCACTCAGAAATCCTCATCCTAGCCCCATCCCCTAGCCAGCATAAGAGCCAAGTCAGTCTTCTTCCCACACTCTCAAGCCATTCTTATTTATACTTGATTGACTGCCCTGGTCACTTCAGAAATCTTCATTATGTGAATAATAAAACTTTTCATACCCTCGTGGGGTATATGTGGTATCATCAGTTTTGACATCCAAACCAACTTTTGGGTGGAAGTCCATTCTATTTTTGTAAGATGGCCAAACACATTTATTTACTTTTGATTCATAGTCTACCTCTAGGAGTTAATTCTAAAGCTATACCACGAAAAATATGAAAATATGTACACATATGTTTATTTCTTGCAGCACTAGTTTTGTAATCACAAACAGCAGGGAACAATCTAAATGCCCAGTAATAGGAGACTGATTGAGAAAATGATTGATCAGCCACACAGTGAAATACTGTGCGGATGTAAAAGGATTAAGGAAGATCTCTATATACCGCTGTAGAATGATTTCTAAAATATATTTTCAAGTGAAAAGGGGCAGATGCATAACGGAAGGTATAGTATGCCAACTAGCATCTAAGTAAGACAGATGTGTATCTATATATCTATAGCTATTTGTTGATAAATTTTTTAAAAACAAGGTAATCCTAAAATAAATTAACAGAAAGTTTACCTAAAAAGGGAAGCAGGGACATGGTGTAGGGGATAGAAATGGAAACTAGACTACTATGTTTGTAAATTTGTAAATTTGACTTTGGGTGTACATAACTGTCTTAAGTATTACAAAGCAAAATTGAATCAAAATGCAAATATCAACACTTAAAAGTAAAAAACAAAATACTTCAAATTAAATGCACTGTGTATCTTCTTGGTGTCACTGATGCACTCAGAAGAATTATTTCAAATGACTTTAAAACATAGTATATATATCATGAACAGGGAATATCATAAAGGCAAAAGAAAGTGCAAAGAAACCTTAAACTGTTTCATAATCATATTTTTTACTAATAGTATTGCTATTTTTAATCTGAAACTTTTAAATAGACATTGCAAGATGAAGCAAATAAATACTTTTGTTAATGTCATTAGAAAGAGCAGAGATACAAAAACATTGAATTCCTAATTTTAAATTGGAAATATCAGTAAGAACTTATGATGTATTTTTTATTCAAAAGTATCTAATTTCCTTGATTTCTGTTGAAAGCAAAGGTAAACCTACATGTGACGAGTAGCCCTAACATTGAGATTATGATCTCTAAATATGATTTCCCAATTAAAGCAACCAGAGATCCTTGGAGAAATAGCTAATAATATGTGTGGGGCACAAGATGTACAAAATGAGCCTGTAGCATATTGTCATAACAGAAAACATGGAAGCTATAAAAATATTATTAGGATCATGTAAATAGATTCAGTAACCTACTTGAAGAGTTTCCCACTGGCCAAAGTTGGGATAATTTGAGCATCAAAAACAATAATAACTGCAAAGGATAGAAACACAACAAATGCATTAAAAATCCAGGAGTTAATTATGTAAATTTAAAAAGCAACTTATTGGTTTACTTTGCAAGTTTCTAGGGAACCAAATATTGTTCTGAAAACTGGCATATAAAAGGAAAGAGTCAGGTATTTATGCTGCTTCATTTGTACAAATATACCCAAGGGTAACCAAATAGTCAATGCAGAAACTTCATATCTTTAGAATTCTCTCAGCCAATAAATAAAGAAGAAATGACAGATTTAGAATATCACCATCTGGCAAACCCTAGTGAAATAATGGATTGGGGCCATGACCATCAATGGATGCTGAAATTATTATGTGAAAAGCTGATGGAGGACTTTATAATGACTGCACCAAGCTGATGCATCGGATGCGTCAGACCTACTGATCAATCTTATCAGCACAAAAGCGATAACAAGACATTGTGAGCCTTTGGATATGATTAGATGGGAAGTTAAAGAAACCCATTGTTTATGAAATATTATTGCCAAACAATTGTACCTGCTAAGTCTTTAGATCTTAGGTACCCGAGGGTATTACAGTCTGCATGAAATACAGGAGAGAGAGGAACATGTTAAACAATACCATGAAAATACAACCTACAAACTCTTGAGTGTGTCTGACTACAGTAGCAGGTCTCAAACTTTAGAGTGCATCAGCATATTGTTGGGCTGCTCCCCCAGAGTTTCTGATTTAATAGGTTTGGGAGAGTCCTGAGGAATTTGCATTTTTAAGTTCCCAGATGATGCTGATGCTGCTGGTCCATGTACTACACTTTGAGAACCAGTGTCTTCAACAAATATGTAGAACCTATAGATTAAAATACACTTAAGAAACATGCCAGCAAAATGTCATGTGTGGATCCTGTTTGGATCATGATTTGAATAAACCAATTCGTAAAAAATATCTATGAGAAAATTGGAAAAATTAGATGACTGATATTTAATATCAGAAATTACTGTTACATGTTTATATATGATAAGAAAGTTTTATGTTTTATGTCTTTTTTAATGTGTGTATCTTAGAGATATATACTAAAGCATTATTGATAAAATTATAGGATAGGTGTTGAAAATATGGTGTTTTTATATGATTCTTTCTACTTCTCTATATGGTTGAAATTTTCTAAAATAAATATTGATTTAAAAAATCAGTAGCTATACCCTCAGTTATTTGCAAGATAGATTCTCAAATGCTATATAAATTATGTATAAATATATATGTATATGTATATGTATATATATATTCCTGCCCCTCTCTTCTCTCTCCCTCAACTTAAATGGGACTATCTTGAGTCTGTCAGTCTACTCTTGGAAGGCCACACGCTTAATAGGATCTTTGTTGTTAGTCACTTTATTTAATGGAAAGGTTTTATTGGGTGCCACGCACTTAGATAGAACGTTTCCCAGAGGCAATTTTAATCAGATTAAAACTTTTACTGGGAAGTTGTTCCTCAAAGCCTTTATCACTCTTACCTTTTTTTATTTAGAGCCCAGAAGCAGTAGCCTTTTCAAGCACTGAAACGTCCACGATTTCTGGACTTCTCTATTCCCATTCTTCTTTTGCTTGGAAACTAGTCAATTATTTCTAGACTCCTCTTTTCCTTGTAATACTGTACTGTGCAAACACAACAAATAACAGCTAACACATTACTAACATTTTGGTTTTCTATTTTGCTTTCCAACCTCTTTTCTTTGCTACGAGTTCATTTGTTCCATGTTCTTCTTCAAAATTTATCAAAGATGACAGCTCTTCCAAATGCTTTGTCACTGTATAATGTGGTTAGCAGTCTTTTCAGTCTCCGTTATAATGTTTTATTTTTGCCACAGCTGTCTCCAAAATCAGGTTGAATTTTTTTGTATTTGTCAGAGTAGGCAGGGCTATGCTGCAGTTACAAAAACTGCTGAATTTCTGTGGTTCAGCACAATGACCCAGAAACAGAGGGTCATAGATGTTCCACCACCATGAAGCTGCACCATTTGGAATATGTGCCCTTCTACGTTACTATGGCAGAGGAAGAAAAGACTAGAAGTGTTTTTTCTCTTTTGGGTTTTTTAAAACAACACATTAGTCATAATTGTGGCACAATCTCCTGCCTAATTCTAAGGGAAAGGGAAGTATATAATCCTCTTATGTGCCCAAAAGAAGAGAAAATTCCACTAGACATTAGTGAACGTTAGAAGTCTGTACCACACCTTGACTTCAAGGACAGTGGATCGAGCAGATAAGGAAGCCCAAAGTACAACACAGAGAGGAAATTACTGTGATAAAAGTATGCCATGTGCAATAGAAATATAGTGAATGGTGTAGAGGGACTCTGTGGGTTTTGTCTGTTCAACATTCCTTTCCCCACTCCTTCTCTAGGAAGAAGAATTCTTATTTTACACTGCACAGAAATGTTTGTTTTATTTTAAACCTGCTTCATATTGTGAGATGGGACTGATGTCCTCTAGTCTCCTTTCCTTTGTACACAGGAATGGCCTTGTGACTAAGGTCTGACCATACAAACTTCTCCTGGAGCTATTGAGGAAAACTCTGTCCAGTGAGTTGGTTAAACTAGCAAGATATATATCTGAAGGCACCAGCAGCCGACTTTGTTACTATCTGGAAGAAGTCTATTTTGAGAGATAGACAAGGAGGTAATATCCAGTGATTTTGTTTGTGCCTATGGCTCCAGGTGCCCCTGAATCCAGCTGCAAACAAGGATGCCCAAGAAAGATAATATATTTTTTTAACCTAATCTGCATTAGATTCTATCATTTGTAATCAAAGCAATTCCTAATAATCCAAGGGAGACAGAGCATATAGATTCCTGAAAATTTTATAAGAATTATATATAGAATGCATGGAAGAACATCCTAGAAAAAAAGGGAAGAAAAGTGGAAATCTGTGAAGACTAGCTCAACCAGGAAGACCAGATGTGTGTAAGCTTGTACACTGAGAGGGTACAATATGTTTATTGGTGTAGGAAGAGGGAGCATTATGAAGAAGGGCTACAGATATAGCCAATGTCCAGGTCACAAAGAGTCATGCTAGTAATGAGGTCGATAATTTTAGTCCAACTGTAACAACACTAACAGTAATATTTTGTCCTGCTTCTTCAACTTCTCTGCCTTATATCTCACGTTTCCTATCTCAAGGTACAAATTAGAATATTGGAATTGGTGTATTGGAATGCGGAGGGTCCAACAAGTAACAAACCTCTCCTCCCAGATTTTGTAACAATTTTTGTGATTGATTGATTCTTTTATGTCTTCCTTTAATAGAACTAGCACTCCACATCTCCAGATATAAATTATGCCAGCTTATAAAACGGACCTAAGCAAGAGTTAAAGCTCAGGCCCCAGTTTGTAACACTCTTGGGAGATTTTAGAGGGAAGGTCACACCTCAAAACAGAGAGTCTCTCGTGTTAGAATCTAAGCTCTAGCATTTCCTGTTTATGCTTCTTCCCCCCTCCCTATACCCTGCACATACACGTCTACAAACAAGAAGATTCCTTTACAGAAACTTCTAATGCTTTTGATTGTTCTAATAATGTTGCCCTTGGCACTACTCTTTACAAGAGCCCACCTCAGTCAGTTGTGCTCCCCAAGCTATCAAAGTATTTTGGGGGGGGAGGGGTGGTGAAGAGAAAGGAATATCCACAGTCTAACCTATCCACTGTTAACCTGCTTCCTGCTTGAGCCAGGATATAGCACATTCCTATTACCCTGCTACCTCCAGTTGCAAATGGGCTGAGATTCCTATAGTGAAATAAGTTAGGGCCCAGAGATAGATGAGGGAGAAAAACAAAGACTTGGTATAAAAACTCACTGTGGTAAATACTATCTGCATTCAGTCACATCTGGTTCTCCTTTTTCTTGATGTGTGGAAAACTGCATGGGTGTAGGTCCGCCCACGGGAACTGAACCTGGGCCACCAAGCAGAGTGCACTGAACTTAACCAGTGGGCCACCAGGGCTGGCCCTGGGCTTTGTCTTTTTATCCATTCAGCCACTCTATGTCTTTTAATTGGAGAATTTAAACCATTTACATTTAGAGTAATTATTGATAGCTAAGCACTTTCTGTCATGATTTTGTTAATTGTTTCCCGCTTGTTTCTTAGTTTCTTTGTTCCTTTCTTCTTCACTTGCTGTCTTTGTGAGTTGATAATTTTCTGTAGTAGTGTGCTTTGATTCTTTTCTCTTTATCACATGTGTATCTATTATAGGTTTTTGCTCTGTGGTTACCATGAGGCTTTTATATACATCTTATTGTTATAACCATATATTTTAAGTTAATAACTTCAATTGTATAAGAAAGTTCTACCCAGTTACTTGTCTTCCCCTCCACAATGTGTAAATGTCTCAATTTACATCTTTTTGTACTGTGCAAACATTAACATAATATTGTAGCTATCATTATTTTTAACACTTTGGTCTCTTAACATATATGCTAGTGTTCAAAGTGATTTACACACTACCATTGCAGTATTAGAGTATTTTGAATTTGACTGTATATTTACTTTTACTAGTGAATTTTTATAAAAATGTGTATCTTCATATGTTTTCATGTTACAAATTAGCATCGTCTCATTTCAACTTCCTTTAACGTTTCTTGTAGGGCAGGTCTAGTGGTTACAAATTCCCTCAGCATGTTTTCTGGGAAAGTCTTTATCTCTTCATTTCTGAATGACAACTTTGTTAGGTAAAGTATTCTTAGTTGACTTTTTTTCTTGGAGCAGTTTGAATATATCATCCCACTCTCTCCTAGCATGCAAGGTTTCTTCTGAGAAATCTGCTGATAGCCTTATTAGTGTTCCCTTGTATGTGATGGGCTTTTTTTCTTGTGCTGCTTCCAAAATTCTCTTTTTGTCTTGGATTTTTGACAGCTTGATTATAATGTGTCTTGGTGAAGATCTCTTTGGGTTGAATTTGTGTGGGGATCTTTGAGCCTCACATACTTTGATGGCAATATGTCTTCTCAGATTATGAAAAATTTCAGCCATTGTTTCTTTACATTTTCTGTCTTTTTCTCTCTCTCTTCTCCTTCTGGAACTCCATAATGCAGAGATTGCTTCTCTTGATGGTATCCTATAATTCACATAGGCTTTCTTCACTCCTTTTCATTCTAATTTCTTTATTCTCTTCTGACTGGATAATATCAGGAGATCAGTCTTCAAACTCACAGATTCTTTCTTCTCACTGTTGAATCTGCTTTTGACGCTCTCTATTGCATTTTTATTACATACATTGTATTCTTCAACTCCAGAATTTCTTTTTGGTTCTTATGATTTCTCTTTGTTGAACTTCTCATATTATTCATGTATTGTTTTCCTGAGTTCATTGAGTTTTCTATCTGTGTCCTCCTAAATCTCACTTAGCTACCTCAAATAATCATTTTGAGTTCTTTTTCAAATAACTTACAGATCTCCATTTTTTTTGGTGTCAGTTACTGAAAAATTATTGTGTTTCTTTGTTTGTGTCATTTCCTTGCCTTTTTGTGTTTGTGATGGCTTTACATCAATGTCTGCACATATGAGGGTTATTTAACTCTTCCAGCATTTTTGGACTGTCTTTGGAAAGACTTTCACCTTGAGGTGGTTGTGAGGGTGCTACTTGGGTGGGGTGAAGTGTCTTTGCTTCCTGGCAAGGCACAATGGTGTAGTCTCTGTGCCATTCTGTCAGCTGAGGTCAACATTGACTAGACTGTAGGAGTCCTCTGTGGCCAAGACTGCGTAGGTTCTATGGGTGGCAGTGGTGGGTAGTGTTATTGGGATCATTGGAGTCAAAGGCTGCTGAAGTCTTTCTGCTCTTTTTTGCCCGTGGGAGGAAATTCCAGCTGAGGGGATCCCTCTTGACACCTGATATGTATGTTGGCCCTCAGAAAAGTATCAGAGCTCACATCCTGGGATCAGGCACATGCTAAGCACAGCCAGATCTACAGCACCTGGATCCTGGAACACAGCTAAGATGAGGGTGTATACAGATTTCCTGTAGATCTGGTACCTTGATCTTACAGTCTTACTGCAGTGACTCTGGCTAGTGAGGGTGGAGAGAAGATATAGCATCCTTGGGCTAACAAGGTGCAGCAGTGGTTTGGGCCCGGGGGCATGGAGCAATGGCAGTACAGCCTGGCGATGGTGAGTTACAGTCTCAACTCTAGTAACAGGGGGCAGTCACAAGACAGCAACAGCATAACCCCAGTAGTGGTCTATTAAAGCAACATGCGGAGCTGAGCTTAGAGCAGTGGCAATGCTCCTGGGCAGTGGTGGTTCAGAGTTGTGACCTGGGACCCATGGGGTGGGGCTAAGGGCAACAACAGTGCCTCTGGAATAACGGTTCAGAGCTGTGATCTGGGATGGGGTGCAGGGCTCAGGGCACCAGCAGTGTACTAGCAATGATGGTTAAGAGGTGTGACCTGGGACAGGGTAATGGCATCCTGGTCTCAGCAATGACCAGTCAGAGCCATGACCTGGAATCCAAAGGGTATGGCTCAGGGCAGCAGAGGCTGCCCCAGTAGTGGTGGGAAAAAGCCACAACCTGGAAGAGGAGGTGGAGAACAGAGCAGTGCCAGCTCTGGTCCTGTATGTGGTGAGGTGCTGTGATGTCCCAATCCTGGAGAGAGGGAAGCAACAGCAACTGGGCCCCTGAGGGTAGTTCTCACTGCAGTGACAGCTCCAGCCCCAAGGGAATAAATGAAGTGGGGTCGGGGGGACTCCAGGGCAGCATCATCAACTGGGACCAGTATTGATAAACACCATGAGAGACCTGTGTAGCAAAGGCTGCAAATGTTCACAGTGGTGGAGTTTTCTGCGGTTCTCCTGCTCTCATTTTCCCCCTGGGGTAAAATTCCTTTGAGGGGATCCCCCCTGGTGCTGAGCTGTTCTTGACTGTGGAATGGGAGGACTCAGGTAATATGCTTCCTGTACTTTTTTTTATGCTGATATCCTTAATTTTTGAGCTCTGCAGTGTTTTTACTGCTTCTTTGTAGTCCAGAGTTTTCCCTGAGATATTTTCTTCAGTTTGTAGTTCTTTATTTATTGCTTTAATTGTTGTTTTGTGGGGGAGAGGAGAATTGGGACCTCCTAGCCCTCCATCTTGCTGATGTCAACTGTACCACATTGTCTTGATTACTGTAGCTTTGTAATGGTTTTGAAATCAGGAAGCATAAGTCCTCCAAATGTGTTCTTTTTCTTCAAAATTGTTTTGAATCATGGGACGCTTGCATTTCCATGTGAATTTTAGGATCAGCTTCTTAATTTATGTAAAAATATGGCTGGGATGTTGGTAGGTATTGCATTGAATCTATATATAAACAGTGAATACTGCCATCTTAACAATGGTAAATCTTCTGGTCTATAAGGTGTGTTGTTTAGTTTACACACATTTGTGAATTTCCCAAATTATTTTCTGTTCTTGATTTCTTTTTTTAAACTTTTTATTCATTTATTTTTTATTGAGGTAATATTGGTTTATAACATTATATAAATTTCAGGTGTACATCATTGTATTTTGGTTTCTGTGTAGACTACATCATGTTCATCACCCAAAGGCTGATTACCATCTGTCACCATACACATATGTAACTATTACCCCTTTCTCCCTCCTCCCTCTCCACTTTGTTATTGATTTCTAATTTCATTTTATTGAGGTTTGAGAAGATACTTTGTAAAATTTAATCCTCTTAAATTCCTTGAGGCTTAATATGGGAGGCCTAATATACGGTTTATCCTGGAGAATGTTCCACGTGTACTTGAGACAAGTGTATGTTCTACTGTTTTGAGGTGTACTGTTCTTTAGATATCTTCTATGTCTAGCTGATTGCAATACTGTTTAAATCTACTATTTCCTTTTTGGTAGTCTGTCTAGTATTCTGTTCATTATTGAAAATCAGTATTGATATTTCCAAATAATATTTTTTAATTGTCAATTTCTACCTTTAATGTTGTCAGATTTTGCTTTATGTAATTTGGAGCTCTGTTGTTAGATGCATATGTGCTTATAAATGTTATGTTTTCCTGATGTATTGACCTTTCTATCATTATAAAACATTCTTCTTTGTCTTTGTCACAATTTTGGCCTACCGATTGTATTATGTTAGTATAGCTACTTCAGCTCTTTCTGTGTACTAAACTATATTTTCCAACCTTTTAATATCAACATATTTGTGTCTTTGAATCTAAACTGCCTCTGGTAGTCAACATACATTTGGATCACTTTTTTACCCATTCTGACAATCTCTTCCTTTTGACTGCAGTGTTTAGTCCTCTTACATTTAACGTAATTAATGATAATGTAGGATTTATGTCTATCATTTTGCTATTTGTTTTCTTTCAGTCTTTTTGTTCCTCTAATTCTTCAATATTTCTCCCTTTTTTGGTAAGCAGATACTTTCTAGTATTCCATTTTAATACCCTTGCTGTTTCTTTTACTATATATTTTTACACTTTTTCTTAGCTCTTGTCGTAGGGATTATAATTTGCATCTTAACTTAAAAAAACTCACTTGGATTTTAATATTATAAAATGTTTGCTCCAATCTAGCTTTTTTACTCATGCCTTGTAGTAACATTGTAATAAAAATTACATCTTTATACATTCTAAGTACATAAACAAAGAATTATAACTATTACTGATGTACTTATTTAAATTTGATAGGTAAACTAAAGTGCTACAAACAAGGATACATTTATCCCATACTGTTATTTAACTATATAATTACTTTTACTAGTGTTCTTTATTTCTTTATGGAAATTTGAGATACTATCTATTGTCTTTTCATTTCAGCCTGATGGACTCCTTTAATATTTCTTGCAAGGAATGTCTCCAACTAAACATTTTTCTGTTTTTGTTTGTCTTAATTCTTCCTTCAATTTTGAAGGATAGCTTGTCTAGATGTGGAATTGTTAGCAGATACTCTTTTCATTTCAATACATTGTATATGCCATCCCACTACTTTCAAGCTTCTATGGATTTTGATGATAAGTCTGATGTTAAACTTAATGGGGATGCCTTCAATGTAATGAGTTGCTTTTCTCTTGCTGCTTTCAAGATTCTCTCTTTGTCTTTGTCTTTTGACAGTTTGATTATTATGTGTCTCAGTGTAGATCTCTGTGAATTTGTTGTTTTCCTCAGATATGCAGGTTAATATTTTCCATCCAATTTAGGAAATTGTAGACTATTATTTCTTCAAATATTCTTCCTTCTCTCTTTTTTTTCTCTGCTTATTTTGAAACTCCCACTATGCATATGTTTGTACACTTCATCATGTCCTATGGGTCTCTATGGCTATGTTCCTTTTTCTTCATTCTTTTTTCTTTCTGTTCATCAGATTGGATAGTCCTAATTGATCAAGTTTCATAAAGTTCAAATATGCTTTTGTGCTCCCCTACATAATTTTCATGCAGTTATTTTACTTTTTAATGCCAGAGTTTGTTTTTCTTTAATAATTCTTATTTCTTTATTGATATTCTCATTTAAGATATCATTTTACCTTTTAGAAATGATTTTCTTTAGTCATTTAGATCTTTTAACAAATTTATAATAGCTGATTGAAGGTCTTTGTCTAGTAGGTTGAACATATATGCCCTTTCAGGAATGCTTTCTTTTGACTGCTTTTTTTGTGTGTATGGGTCATACTTCCCTATTTCCTTGTTAGACACAAGATAATATAATATGGCAATTCTGGAAATAAGATTCCCCATTTCCCAGTGATTGTTGCTTTTCTGGTTTTGTTTTACTTGCTTTTTGTTTAATTGTTAATTATTTGGTGATTTTCCTTGACTAATTCCATAGTCTTTATTCTTTATATTTTTTGATGTAGTGGTGAGCTAATGATTAGATGGAAATTTTTCAAAATGTCTGAAATCAATACATCTTACAGACTTTGCTGAGAGGCTTTCTGTGCATTGAGGTGTCTATTCAATGCTTTGGCAAGTAATTTACAACTTGGACTTAGGCTTCACTTCGTGATTTTTCAAACCTCAAGATCAGCCAGAGGTGAGTGATTAGGGCTTTCTCATGCCTTCCTTGGTAATGGGCAAAGCCCTACATAATGTGCATGGCTCTCTACATTTCCAAGAATACGCTGGAGCTTTTCAAATCCCATATTGGTATCTCACTTGCCATATTTTCCTTTTAAGATTTGGTCATACTCTCTTATTCATAATTTCTAGTGCTATCTCAGAAAGTTGAGATGTTAAAAAATGCTGCTGACTGATTTTAATGAATGCCTTGCAGATAGTGTTGTACACACAGATTGTATTACTAACCCAGTCAAATAAAGAGAAGCCTGAATGATGATTTTAACCTGTTCTGCCCTCTTGGTGACTACTACCTTGTTGGTTTTCACAGTTACTTTAGATGCCAAGCTTTTAGGTGTCAAAGTTACCACAAAAGTGGGGATAGAAGGACAGGATAAGAGCAAGATAAAGCAATACAAAACTCACTGTTCTTTTTGAGATTCAGCCATATATCTTGAATAAAAACTCCCTGGATTACTGCAAATCTTTAGTTAATTTTCAGAGTTATGTAAAAGCTATTTTTGGGCCAGCCTCAGTTGTTTAGTTTGGCCCACTTTGCTTCAGAGACCCAGGTTTGGTTCCCAGGTGCAGACTTGCACCACTCATCTGTCAGTGGCCATGCTGTCATGGTGACTCACATACAAAAAGAGAAAGATTGGCAATAGATGTTAGCTCAGGGAGAATCTTCCTCAGCAATAAAAAAAAGTTATTTTTGAGAAGAGAGTGACAATAGCAAGATGGTAGACTAGAAAGCTCCAAGCTATCATTCCCCCAATGAAAGATGAAAAACAACAACAAAAACTGGCTAAATTAGCCACATAAGAGCTCTGGAAAATAGCCAAAGGTTTACAGCAAATAAGTGAAAGCCCAATGGAAAAAAAGCAATGTTCAAAATAATAAGAATAGTTTGTGGAATTTTTAATTCACTCTTGTCCAGCCCCTTCCTGACATGGCAGCAGTCTGAGATTGGAGTAGGCAGCAGGCCAATTCTTGAACTGGAGGGAGTAGACATTATTTGAAACATTTTAACCTGCTGGGAACTGCCTGAAGGACTGATCTCTGTTTCACCTAATCAGATATCAGCAGAAAAAGTGGCAGGCAATGTTTGTGAAAACTGTAGGGAGACTACAGACCTTCAGATGCCTGAGGCAAGAGATTTTGAATGAAAGCATGCAATAGAGGATCTGAAGTCCCAATGAGAAGGTGAACTGAGACCCTTTGGGAAATCAAGATATTTAAAAGCAGCCAAGAGAATATATGAGAATGTTGAAAGAGCCACACACACAGACCCAAGCAAGATGCATGTTCAGAAAAGACCTTAGAAGACCTTAAGCTTAAACCTGAGACTGATCCCTAGGATGTTTTTCAAACACCCAATTTTCAACAAGAACAACAAAAATCACAGGGTACACAAAGAAACAGAAAACCAACCCATTTAAAAGAACAAAATAAATTCACAGAAACCATCCCTGAGGAAGCTCAGGCACCAAACTTATTAGACAAAGATTTAAAAACAACTATCTTAAAGATACTCAAATAGCTAAAGGAAAATGCAAAGTTTTAAAAGAAAACCGAAAAACAAAATGAGAATTTCAACAAAAAATAGAAATCATAAAAAGGAACCAAACAAATTATAGAGGTGAAAAATAAAATGATCAATTAAAAAAATATCACTATGGGAGTTCAACAGCAGGTTTGAGCATACAGAAGAAAAAATAAGTGAACTTGAAGTTAGGAGAATTGAAGTTATTGCATCTGAGAAGCAGAAAGAAATAAGAATGAAGAAAAGTGAACAGAACTTAAGAGATTTATGTGGCACCACCAAGCAGGCCAATCTATACATTATAGTAGTCCCAGAAGAAGAAGAGAGAGAGAAAAGAACAGAATGACTATTTGAAGAAATAGTAGCTGGAAACTTCCTAAATTTGATGAAATACATGAATTTCCAAATTCATGAAGTTCAACTAACTCCAACAAGAGTGCTGAGACATATTATAATCAGTCAAAAATCCAAAGACTCAGAGAGAATATTTAAAGCGACAAGAGAAAAAAAAGACTCATTACACATATGAAGCAAATACGGACCAAATTAAAGGGACAAATAGATAGTTCTACAACGTTAGTAGAATTCAATACCTCACTTTCAATAATAGGTAGAACAACCAGATAAAAGGTCAATTAGGAAGCAAAAGACTTGAACAACACTATAAACCCACTGGCTCTAACAAGCATATACAGAGCACTCCACTCCACAATAGCAGAATACACATTTTTCTCAAGTGCACATGTATCACTCTCCAAGAGAGATGATATGTTATGCTACAAAACAAGACTTACTACATTTTAAAAGATTGAAGTCATACACAATACTTATTCTGATCACAATTAAATGAAACTACAAGTCAGTAACAGAAGGAAAACTGGAAAATTCACAAAAATGTGGAAATAAAACAACACATTTTTAAACAACTACAAAGTCAAAGAAGTAATCACAAGGAAATTAGAAAAACCTTGAAACAAATGGATTTAAAAATACTGCATACCATAAATTTATTTATGGAATGAAGTGAAAGCCGAAATAAAAGGAAACTTATGGCTATAAATGTTTAAATTAAAAAAAAAGAAATGCTTCCAATAAAAAATCTACTTTGCACCTTAGAGAGACAAAGAAGAGTGAAGCAAACCTAAAGCTAGCAGAATGAAGAAAATCATAAAAATTAGGCAGTGATAGATAAGCCATAGAAGAGAAAAATAAATAGAGATGATGAAACCAAGAGTTGATTCTTCAAAAAGATCAACAAAATGTACAAACCTTTAGCTAGTCTAACATAAAAAAGAGAGAAAATTCAAATTACTGAAATCAGAAAGGAAAGAGGAGACATTACAACCAATTTTACAGGAAAAAAGGATTGTAAGAAAATACTATGAATAATAGTATGCCAAAAATTGGATAACTTAGACGAAATGGACAAATTCCTAGAAAGACATAACCTACCAAGAGTGAATGATTAACAAATACAAAATCTGAACAGATCTATAGTTAGTAAGGAGATTGAATCAGTAATATAAAACCTCTCAACAAAGAGAAACTCTGGACCAGATGGTTTCATTGATGAATTCCAACAAATATTTAAAGAAGAAATAAAACTAATGCTCTCCAACTTCTTCCAAATTTGAAGAGGAAGGAATCCAACTTCATTATATGAGGCCAACATTACTCTTATACAGAAACCAGAAAAATATACTAATATATCTCTTATGAAGATTTTTGCAAAAGTCCCCAATAAAAAACTATCAAACCAAATTCAGCACCACGTTAAAAGGATTATACACCATGGTCAAGTGGGATCTATTCCTGGAATACAAGGATGGTTTACTATATAAAAATCAGTTAGTGTCATACAGAACCTTAACAGAATAAGAAAAAACCCTACATGGTTAACTCAATTGATGCAGAAAAAGTATTTCACAAAATGCAGCACCCTTTGATGATAAAAACACTCAACAAACTAGGAATAGAAGGAAAGTTCCTCAAAGTAATAAAAGCTAAATATAGAATTAGCCAGCCTTGTTAGTCTAGTGTTTAAGATTTGCTCCTCTCACTGCCACAGCTCAAGTTCATCTCCTGGTTAGGGAACCACACTATCCATTTGTTAGTTGTCATAGTGTGATGGCTGCATGTTGCTGTGATGCTGAAAGCTGTGCCAACAATATTTCAAATACCAGCAGAGTCACCCATGGTGGACAGATTTCAGCAAACCTTGCAGACTAAGACTAGGAAGAAGGACCTGGCCACCCAGCTCCAAAAAAATTGACCATGAAAATACTATAAATAGAGGTGGAACATTGTCTGATATAACACTGGAATATGAAAGGATGGTGCAAAAAGACTAAGCAGGATTCTGCTCTGCTGTACACAGAGTCACAAAGAGAATTGATTCCATGGTACTAACAACCAAACATAGAATTACCATATGACCTACCATTTCCACTCCAAGGTATGTTCTCAAATCAGTTGAAAGCAGGAACATGAACAGATACTTGTGTGCTGATGTTCATTAGAGCTTTATCCATAATAGCAAAAAGGTGGAAACAATACAAGTGTCCCTCAACAGATGACTGGACAAACAAAATGTGGTATATCCATACAATGATTTGAATATTGTATAGCTATGAAAAGGAATGAAGTTCTGATACATACTACAATATGGATGAACCTTGAAGACGTTATTCTAAGTGAAAGCCAGAAACAAAAGAACAAATATGATCCTTTTCCAAATATGGAATGGTATGATTCCACATATATGAGGTAGCATATAGAATAGAATAGAGATACTAAGTAGGTTACAAGTTCCTAGGGGCTAGGAAGAGGAGGAATGGGGAGTTTTTGCTTAATGTTTACAAAGTGTCTGGATAATAAAAAAGTTTTGAAGGGCCAGCTCATAGCCAAGTGGTTAAGGTCATGTGCTCCTCTTTGGCATCCTAGGATTCACCAGTTCGGATCCTGAGTGCAGACCTACGTACCACTCATCAAGCCGTGCTGTGGTGGCATCACATATAGGAGAACTAGAATGATCTACGACTAGGATATACAACTAGGTACTGGGGCTTTGGAGAGTTAATATTCTTCTGAGTTCTGATTCTCTCTGAATCGATGAACCCTGAAGTCCTCCTTAACTGGAGACTTTCAGATATATGAAGTAATCAATATTGCTCATTGTATAAAGCATCCTGATTTGAGGTTTTTCATTACTTGTGGCTAAAATCATCCTAGCTGATATAGAAGCCTTACTTCTTCGTGACGTAATTGAAGTTTCAGCTCTGACTTATTTCACTGGGTTAGTTATACCATATTAGATCATAGAAAAAATTGGAAAAAAATGATGGTATACCTATGTTGTAAGATGCCTTAGAAATTTTTTTGGAAAAATGGATAGAAATCTTTTCTTTTATAGGTATGGCAACTGAGGTTCAGAAAGATTAGTTTACTTGTCCCTGATTACACAATTATTTGGTAAAAGAATGGGATTGGAAACTGAGATCTCTAGCAATTAGTCCAGTGCCTGTTCTGTTTTATGGTACTTAATTTACTCATTCAGTCATCAGCACATATTTATTAAATGCCTGTTTTATGCTAGCACAGGCCTAAGTGCTGAGGTAACAGCAATGAGTGATAGAGGATTTCTGCCCTCAAGGAGACCAGAGTCTAGGATGGAAAACAACTAAGTAGAAAATTGAAATGCAGTGTGACACAGGCTATCACAGTGATGAGTACAATGTTGTAAAGAAAACAGAGAAGTATATAAACATAACTATGCTGGGATGGGAATGTGAGTGTGAAGAAATCAGGAAATGCTTCCTAGGGAACATGACACTTCAATTGAATCTTGAAGGACAAAGAAATAAGGCAAGAAGAGAGTAGAGAGAGAAAAGAATTCCAGACAAAGGGAATATCACTGGCAAAGACATATAGGCAAGAAAGAATATGGTATATACAGGAAAATTGAAATTGTTATGGGTAGGTAGCCAGAGATGAGCGTGGTGAAGAAAACAGGAGCTACCTCACTGTGCCTTGTGTGCTTTGTTGAACCGTTGTCCTGACGAGTAGAGTTAGCTATTGGAAGCTGTAAATTAAGGGATGACGAAAACTAATTTGTGATTTTCTAAAAAGAGTAATTTGATAGCAGGCAAGGAATAGGACTAGAAGTAGAATTATCAGAAAACAATCAATAAATGAACAAAGTGATGGATACTGATTTAAGGAAGTGGTTATGAAGATGGCAAAAATGAGGTCTGAGGAATTTTTAGGAGTTAGATATCACAGGGTTTCATGACTGAATGGATGCAGGTGATGAGGAAGATGGACAAGTCTGGGATGAATCACAGGGCTCCATTTTGGGAAAAATGGGTGGATTGTGTCACTCTTGATATGGGAGGAAATAAAAGAGCTAAGGTGATAGGAAATGCCAAATCCACTTTTTTTAACAACTTGAAAATTATTATTTTTTAAAAGTAGACCTTATTTTTTAGAGCAGCTTTCAATTCATAGCAAATTGAGTAGAAGGTACAAAGATTTCCGTAAACTCCCTGTTCCCTCACATGCATTGCCTCTACCATTATCAACATCTTCCACCAGAGGGGTACATTTGTCACAATTGATGAACCTACACTGACACATCATTATCATCCAAAGTCCATAGTTTTCATTAGGGTTCACTCTTGGTGTTGTAAACTCTATGGGTTTGGACAACTGTATAATGACATATGTCTATTATTATGGTATCATACAGAGTAGCTTCACTGCCCTAAACATTCTTTGTGCTTCACATCTTCTTCCCTCCCTTCCTCCTAACCTCTGGCAACCACTTATCTTTTCATTTTTTCTGTAGTTTTGCCTTTTTCAAAATGTCATATAGTTGGAATGATACAGTAAGTAACCTTTGCAGATTGGCTTCTTTCACTTAGTAATATGCATTTGTGTTTCCTCCATGTCTGTTGATGACTTGATGGCTAATTTTTTTTAGAGCTGAACAATATTTCATTGTCTAGGTGCACCACAGTTTATTTATCCGTTCACCTACTGAAGGACATCTTCGTTGTTTCTAAGTTTTGGCAATTATGAATAAAATTGTTATAAATATTTGTGTGCATCTTTTTGTGTGTAAATATTTTCAAATCTTTTGAGGAAATACCAAGGAGCACGACTGATGGATGGATATGATAAGAGTATGTTTAGTTTTGTAATAAACTGCCAAAATGTCTTTCAAAGTGCTTGTGCCTTGTTGCATTCCCACCAGCAATGAATGAGATTATCTGTTGTTCCACAACCTCATCAGCATTTGGTGGTGTCAGTGGCCTGGATTTTGACCTTTCTAATAGGTGTGAATTGGCATCTCACCGTTGTTTTAATTTGAATTTCCCTGATGACATATGATGTGGAGCATTTTTTCATGTTTATTTACCATCTGAATATCTTCTTTGGTGAGGTATCTGTTAAGATCTTTTAATTAGGTTGTTCGGTTTTTTATTGTTGAGTTTTAAGTGTTCTTTGAATATTTGGGGTACAAGACCTTTATTATATATGTCTTTTGCAAATATTTTCTCCCAGTCTGTAGCTTGTCTTTTCGTTGTCTTGACAGTGTCTTTTGCAGGGCAGAAATTTGTATTTTTAATGAAGTCCAGCTTATCAATTTTTTCTTCCACGGATCATGCCTTTTGGTATTTCACCTAAAAAGTCATTGCCAAATCCAAGATCATCAAGATATTCTCCTATGTTATCTTTTAGAAGTTCTATAGCTTTTAATTTTACATTTAGGTCTGTGATCTATCTTGAGTTAATTTTTGTGAAGTGTGTAAGGTCTAAGTCTAGATTCATTTTTTTGCATGTGGATGTCCATTGTTCTAGCACCATTTGCTTAAAAGACTATGCAATACTACTATCCAATACTACTCCATTGTATTGCCTTTGATCCTTTATCAAAGATCAGTTGACTACATTTATGTGCGTCTATTTCTGGGCTCTCTGTTATATTTCATTGATCTATTTGTCTCTTCTTAAACCAATACCATACTGCCTTGATTACCATAGTTTCATAATAACTCTTGAAGTTGGTTAGTATCAGTCTTCCAACTTTGTTCTTCTTCAATATTGTATTGGCTATTCTGGGTCTTTTGTCTCTTCATATAAACTTTAGTATCAATTTTTCAATATCCACAAAATAACTGGCTGTGAATTTTATTGCCTTGCATCCAAGTTCACTTTTAACATTTTGGATTTAACATGTGTGGAGAATTCATGTGTGTATGGTACTTAGAAAGCTGTGTATACAATTCTAAACAACCACAAGGCTTCTGTGAAAATGAAAAATATCAATTAAACCTTGTATTCCTTGTATTATGGTAAAGCTGAATAAAAGCTAAACTATAACTATAAGAGCTACTAAAAACACCATATTATTTATACCTGGAAAAATACTTTGAATTTTCATATAAATAAATCTTTAAAAGCTACACTGACTCAAACTTTGATAAGAGATGAAGAATTTTAATCTAATGAGAATGTCATTATTATGGGGGCAAGAAAATTTGAGGAGATAAAATTAATAAAAGAGAGAAACTGACAAGAAACAATTATAAGTCAATGACTGCTGAACATGCCTCCTAGAAATAAATTTGGTATAAAGACCCAACCAGAGAGGGCCTCAGAACTTTCCAAACTTTGTCAGTTTATTTCTGCTCTTTTCTTAATACACTATTGCTGTTACAAAAGCCTTTGCTCTTCCAATGGCTTTAAAAGTGATCTGAAGAAGAACAGGATATAATATCAGAAATGTGATATCTTTTCTATCAGGACAGGATAGTACCATCTGGAGTCTTGAGAAGATTAAACAGTAAATATGGTACAAATACGGAGTAGCAAATATATTTTCCAGAACATTAAAATGTGTCTTCTCTTAAGCAATGGATTTCAAACAAGTAAGATTCTAAGCACAAAATGGTTCTGTTTTATCTCTTAGAAAAGTACAGATTAAAGTGAACGTATTTTGGAAACATTAAAATTATGCTTGGAAGCTAATCAAATTCATCGTTGAGTTTTTAAAATCAGTTTTCCAATATCTTCCTGAAGAATATTATCACTGTGAAATAATTATAAAATGGCCTTTATTTACTTATTTTAGTCAATTATTGTAGAGTAATACAGCAAGAGTCAACAGGAAGCTGTTTAATAGATATTCTGTTAATTGCAATTATTCATTTTATTCATGACATATGTTTATTCCTAAACGAAACAATAATGTTAAAAGAGAAAATATGATTTACATGTTTTTGAAGCAAATGTTTCTGTTAGCTTCTGTACTGCTTTTATCCAGGCACTGGAAATATTCCTTTTATGTAAAATCTTTTCTTAGTAAACTCATACTGTACTCCTTATATTAAGAATGTTAATCTGCAATTTATGATAAGGCGTGATATTTCAGCTGCCTTTTCTTTTTTTTTTTTAAGATTTTATTTTTTCCTTTTCTCTCCCCAAAGCCCCCTGGTACATAATTGTTTATATTGTTCGTTGTGGGTCCTTCTAGTTGTGGCATGTGGGACGCCGCCTCAGCGTGGTTTGATGAGCAGTGTCATTTCCGCGCCCGGGATTCGAACCAACGATACACTGGGCTGCCTGCAGTGGAGCGCGTGAACTTAACCACTCGGCCACGGGGCCAGCCCCTGCCTTTTCTTTAAAACAAAGAAGCAAGATTTTAAAAAAAAGTTTGATGTGTTTCACTAAGTTTGTGACCACATATATCCTTTTAAGAAATATTTGTGGCAGATTTAATTTTACAAAAATAGCCACATGAATATTTTCTGTCTCACATTATTTTCCAGAATCTTACCATTTCCCATAAAGTGGTGGATTCTATGCTCCTACCCACCGTGAACCTGGAGGGCTTTTGACTGCTCCAACCAATAGAGTACAGCAGAAGTGATGCTATTTGGCTTCTGAGGATAGGTCATTGAAAAGTTACAGCTTTCACTTGACTCCATTTTTGTATTTCTCTTTCTCCCAGTACACTTGCTTCTCGAACCCAGTCACCACATGGAGAGGTCATGTACAGTAGTTCTACACGACAGCCTCAGCTAAAGTCTCAGCTATGAGACAGCCCGGACTTCCAGACATGTTCAGATAATTCCAGTTCCCAGCCTTCTAGCTGTTTCATGTATCTATTGTTGGGTATCGTATCACCCCATGGCCTAAGGACTTAAAACAACATTTGATCATATCTTATGTATATATGGGTTAACTGGGTTCAGCTGGGTGTTCCTCCACTCCATTGGATATTGGACGGGGTTGCAGACATTAGGGAGCTCTACTGTACTCAAACATCAAAGATTGATCACTCATATGATTGGTAGTTGGGGATTGATGTTGAGTGTGATCTAAGTTGTGGCTGATGACCAACTTTATTCTGCTTGATGTGGTCTCTCCACGAAGCTTGGGCTTCTCATAGCATGGTGGTTGGATTCCAAGAGGGACTTTAACACAAGCTTTGCCAAAGGAAGGAAATGGAAACTGCCATTTAAGTATTTAACTGTTAACTGCCTATTTAACTCTAGGCTCAGTAGTTTCAGCATATCATTTGTGCTCCATTCTGTTGATTAAAGCAGTCATGGGGCCTGTCAAGATTCAAGCAAAGTGAAAACAAACTGCTTCTCAGGCAGGTAGTAGCCTGTGCAAACAGGGCTGATTGCAATCCTTGGAGACTATCCACCATGGGTAATCATATATATTGTGTGTACGTGTGAGTCATATAGATTGTGTGTACGTCTGAGTGGGCATATGCATGGGTATAATTAAGTAGGTATGCAGAGAAACTGTTCTACATGAAAACTTATCAAATCGTCCAACTAGTTTATTTAACAGACATTTTAGCATAATTGATAGACATAGTGTATATACATATATTTATAAACTTTCACTTTTCAGTTTGTATGTTTTGTCTCAGTATAATGAGTAATAACAAGATAATTCTTAAATAAATTAGACTACATATACTCTCCTAGCCCATCCTGGAATCACTTTAATATCCATGAATATTTTCTTCTAGTTTTTATAGCTTCATTTGTTACACGTAACTCTTTAATCCTTGGAGATTTTATCATAGAGGAGTATCTAACCCTTATAATGTTTGACCCTTGTAAGGCCCACAGTTTGTCAGCACTCAGAGCAGATTCATTTCTCAGGAAATAATGTATATTAACTAGATTTGCCATAATGCCAATATTTTACTTACAGTATTGCACGGACAAAAATATTTTTGTTAGCTTGAAAGCATTTTCTTCTTGTTTGTAAGAACAAAACTGTGTACTCTGTCAAAGCAGTCACAAAGCCTGCCCAGATTCAATGGGAGGAGACACAAAAACACCTCCTGATGGGAGGTATAACAAGGTGGTTTTGAGGCCATATTTAACATTGCCATGTCATATTTCCTTTGGCCCCTTTTATCCTACTCTCTAACTTTCCATTAGGGAGATTAAGTTTTTGTTTCCTTTGGAAGGTAAATACATTAATTTAACTTTTGTTGTTGATAAGCTCTTACTCATGTTTATGTTTTCCCTAGCAGCTTCTTTTAAGTAATCAATATCTCTATCTGCTGCCCAGGCAAGTCAACTACCGCGTCTCCCCCAAACAGGAAAGATCAAGTATTTCTCACGGTATTCTGACCTCCCCTGTGACCACACTTTTCTCTGTCACGATATCATCTTGGGTTTTGTTTTCGTATCATTATCAATGTTCAATTTTTTGGTCTGCTCCTGTTTTAATGTTAGTGGACATTAACGTTTACCAAGTTTGTTTTTTCTTTCATTCCTCACATCTCCTAGTGTCTTATTGGATTTCTTTCCTTTCAGGCTGGAAAACTTTCTCTAACAATGTTGGCAAAGAGGGTTTTTATGTGGTTAAACACCTGAGGTCCTGTAGGACTAAAAATATCTTTATTTCATCTTCTTGTTTGAATGGTAATTTAAAGAGAATTCTGTGATTGAATTTGCATTCTTTTAATTTGCTGAAAACATTTCTGCACTGTCTTCTTGCATCCAGTATTGCTCTTTAGAAGTTTTATGTCTATCTGGCTTTAGTTCTTTTGTTTTTATTTTTTTTTCCTCTAGAACATTTTCATGATGCCTTCTGGGTAAATGCTTCAACTTTATCTAGTCCACTAATTTTTCTTTTGTCTATATCTATTCTTCTCTTCAACTCATCCATTGAGTTCTGTTTTTTAGCTATTATGTTTTCATATCCAGTTTTTCTGCTTGGTTCTTCTTTTTGAGGCTCATTCCAGCCTAAAGTTGCCACTGTCATTCTTTATTCTTTTGAGGATATTTACAGTGGCTATTTTAAATTCTCGCTTCAACTGGTCTATTAGTTCTGTTACTTGGTTGTGTGTTGTTCAACTTTTGAATTTTTTACTGGACTTTAATTCCCCAGATGTTTTAGACTATCATCTACCTTTACCTGGATAGGATATGAAAGCACAGGCCCTAACTTGTGATGCTCCTGATGAATTTCAGTGTGTGTGTGTGTGTGTGTGTGTGTGCACGTAGGTGGTAGGTAATGCAGGTCAAAATGAGAAACTTCTGGCACGAAAATCTGGGCTTGACTTTTGACCACTTCATTTGGTGACTGATTCTCAGAGAACTTACCACTACCTACAAACTAGGTAAATTCTCTTTTACAAAACTGTCTTGTTGCGTTACAGTACCTTATTCCTTAATTTGAGTGTGTATGGAGGGAAGTGGGTGGGCAGGAAGATAAAATTTATGGGTTAGGGCTGTTTCAGTTCACTTTGTTATGTGCTCCCCACCCAGGCTGGGATCCAGCGTTGCCTTGACAATAGCCTGTTGTCACTAGCAATTGATTGGATGAACTGAGGTTTTTCTGTCCTGCAGTGTTGATGGTGTTTCTAAGATCATTTTAGGGAGATGTTACAAAGGAACAAGAACCTAACTGAAAAGTTGTCCTTGAATCTATCACCCTTCTGTAGCGTCAAGCCACCTCCACCTTCCCAAAGATTTCTAATGATTAAAGTGTTAATTTTGTAAATCTGGTCAACCTTTCTCCTGATTCTACTACATGTTGGAATTTGGCGAAGGAGCTAACAGGCCAGATAGTTCACAATATTTTTAAGATCGAAGATCTCTCTCCTTTTTTTCTAATCCATTTTATCACATATGTTAATATCAATTTAAATTTCCCAGTCTTATATCCTGGAGCTGTGTATTGCCTTCAAAATAACTTTGAATATTCCTGCACTAATAAATCATTCTCCAGTCAACAAATATTGAATGAAAACCTGTTGTGTGAAGCGTTTGAGAATACAACTTCAAAGAGAGTCACAGCCTTTCTCATAGAACTTACAGGGCTTATTTGCTGAATTTATAATTTATTTTAAGCAAATATTACCTCCATATTTTTAGGAGCTCTCATCTATACAGTTTATAAGGTATTCTACATATGCAAAAGTTTTAGGCTGAATTTACATTAAATTTTTAGGTTTAAACAGAAGTTGGAAAAAATTTAATATGATCACATGATTTTTTTTATTGTAGAAAAAACACATAACATAAAATTCACTATTAGTGACATTTAGTATATTCATAATGTTTTGTAACCACAATTATCTAGTTCTGGAACATTTTAATCATCCCAAAGGAAACTTTGTATCCATTAAGCAGTCACATCCTATTATCTCCTCTCCCAAACTTCCAGCAAACAGGAATCTGCCTTTCATCTCTATGGATTTGCTAACTTTGGATATTTCATGTAAATGGAATCATACACTATGTGGCCTTTTGCGTCTGAGTTCTTTATTTAGCATAATGTTTTCAGGGTTCATTCACATTGTAGCATATATCAGTATGTCCTTCCTTTTTATACTAGAGTAATATTCTATTATATGGATATACCACATTTTTTGCCCATTTCTTAGTTAATGGACATTTGGGTTGTTTCCACTATTTGGTTATCGTGAATAAGGCTGCTATGAACATTTACATATGTGTGTGAGGAAGATTGGCCCTGAGCTAACATCTGTTACCAATCTTCCTCCTTTTGCTTGAGGAAGATTGCCATTGAGCTAACATGTGTGCGAATCTTCCTCTACTTTATGTGGGATGCCACCCACAGCATGGCTTGACGAGCAGTGCTAGGTCCGCACCTGGGATCTGAAACTGTGAACCCCAGCCCACCAAAGCAGAGCATGAAAACTTAACCACTAGACCACCAGGCCCACCCTTACTATGAATATTTTTAAACAAGCTATTTTTGGAACACCCATTCAAACCCAAAAATGCAATTCCTGGATGATATGGTGATTCAATGTTTTTCTTTCTGAGTAATTGCCAAACAGTTCATAAAGTGGCCACACCAGTTTCCATTCTTGCCATTGATGTATGATGTATGCAGTTTTTCCATATCTTCACAAGCACTTGTTATTTTCTGTTTCTTTCCGCCTTTATAACCATCCTAGTGACTGTGAAATTGTATCTCATTGTTATTTTGATGTGCATTTGCTCCATCACTAATTATGTTGAACATCTTTACATGTTGCTTGTTGGCCATTTTGCATTTCTTCTTCAGAGAAATGTCTATTCAAGTTCTTTTCTGTTTTTAAAAATTGATAGTCTATTTCTTAGAGCAGTTTTAGTTTTACAGAAAAATTGAACAGAAAATACAGAAAGTTCCAATATACTCCATTTCTCCCCACCCACAGTTTCCTTTATTATTGACATCTTGCGTTGGTTGGTACTTTTGTTAAAATTGTGAACAAATATTGGTACATTACTATTAACTAAAGTCCACAATTTACATTTTGGTTCATTTTCTGTGTTGTATAGTTCTATGCGTTTTGCTAAATACATAATGTTATGCATCCACCATTAATGTATCATACAGAATAGGTTCCCTGTTCTAAAAATCCCCTGTGTTTCACCAATTCATCTCCCTCCCTTCCTTCCCTGAACCCTTGGCAATCACTGATCTTTCTGCTTTCTCTATAGTTTTGCCTTATCCAGAGTGTCAAACAGTTGGAATCACACAATGTGTAGCCTTTTCATACTGGTTTATTTTTGCTTAATAATGTTCATTTAAATCCTTCATGTATTTTCATTCAATAGCTTAATAACTCATTTCTGTTTATCACAAAATAATATTCCATTTTATAGATGTACCATGGATTGTTCATTTACCCATTGAAAGATACTTTGGTTTCTTCTAATTTAGAGCAATTATTAATAAAGCTGCTATAAACATTCATGTGCAGGGATTTGTGTTGACACAAATTTTTAATTCACTTGGGTAAATACCTAGGAACTCCTTTGTCTATTTTTTAATTTGATTGTCTTTTTTCCTGTTGAGGTGTAAGTTGTTTCATGTATTCTGAATATCAGAATGTCAGGTATGTGACTTACAAATGTTTTCTCCAATTTTATGGGTTATCTTTTCACTGCCTTGAAAGTATATTTTGACACACAATAGTTTTTAATTTTGATCAAGTCTAATTTATGTATTATTTTGCTGTTGTTCCTTTTGCTTTTTGTATATCTGAGATACAAATTCCAAATCCATGGTGGTGAAAATTCACCCCTATGTTTTCTTCAAAGTGTTTTATGGTTTCTAGCTCTTACATTTAGATCTTTCATTCATTTTGAGTTAATATTTGAATATGGTGTGTGATAGAGCACCGACTTCATTCTTTGGCCTATAAATATCCAGCTGTCCCAGCACTATTTGTTGAAGAGACTATTCTTTCCCCTTTAATGATCTTGGCACACTTTTTGAAAATTGATTTATCATGGATGTATGGGTTTATTTTTGTACACTCAATTCTATTCCATTGATCTATATGTCAGTTCTTATGAGAGTACCAAGCTACTTTGCTTACTGAGGCTTTGTAGTAAGTTTTGAAATTGAGATGTATGAGTGATCCAAATTTGTTCTTTTTTAATGTTGTTTTGGCTATTCATGGCCACTTGCAATTCCACATGAGTTTCAGGAAAGGCTTTTCCATATCTGCAAAATAGCTGGTTGGATTTTGATGGGGAACACATCGAATCTATAGATCTCGTTGTGTAGCATTGCCATCTTAATAATACTAAGTCTTTGAACCCATGAACACAAGAGGTCTTTATATTTATTTAGGACTTTAATTTCTTTCAGAATTTATTATTGTTCTCTGTGTACAAGTTCATCACCTCCTTGTTAGATTTATTCCTAGATATTTCACTTTTTAAATGCTTGTGCAAATGGAAATTTTTTTTTTAATTTCCCTTCCTATTGTTTATAGTTGGTATAGAAACAACTGAATTTTGTGAGTTGATCATGTGTCCTACAAATGTGCTGAATTCATTTCTTAGTTCTGGTAGTTTTTATAGACTCTTCATGATTTTCCATACATAGGATCATGTTATCCACAAATAAGATAGTTTTAATTTTTCCTTTCTAATTTGGATGTACTTTATTTCTTGTTCTTGTCTAATTGCTGAAGTTAGAGCTTCCTCTCCAATGCTGAATAAGTAGCTAAATTGGGATTCTTTGTCTTGCTCCTGATCTTAGAGGGAAAGGTGTTAGTCTTTCACCATAAAGTATGATGTTAGCTGTGTGTTTTTCATAAATGCTCTTTATCATCATGAGGAAATTCCCTTCTATTTTTAGAATTTTTATTGTTCAATAGGTATTGAATTGTGTAAAGTTTCTTTTATGCATTTTTCTAGATGATCATGTGTGCTTTTCCCCTCATTCTACTAATGTGGGGTATTGCATTAGTTGCTTTTCTTACGCTGAACTATCCTTGCATTCCTGGGATGAAATCCGCTTGTTCATAGTGCATATATTTTTAACCTGATGTTGGATTTGGTGTGCTAGTACTTTGTTGATGAGTTGTGCCTCTATATTCATAAATGATATTTGTCTGCAATTTTCTTTTCTTGTGGTGTCTTTGTCTGGCCTTGGCATCAAGATAATGCTGACCTAATAGAGTAAGTTAGAAATTGCTCCCTCTTCTATTTTTTGGAAGAATTTTTGAAGTGTGGCTGTTCATTATTTTCTGAATATTTGGCAGAATTCACGAGTGAAGTCTTCTGGTCCTGGACTTTTCTTTATTGGAAGGTTTTTATTATTGATGCAATCTCTTTACCTGTTATAAGTCTGTTTAGATTTTCTATTTCCTCTTGAGTCAGTTTTGGTTTTTCTATTTGTGTGTTTCTAGAAATTTTTCCAGTTAATCTAGGTAATGTAATATGTTAGTGTACGTTTGTTCATAGTATTCTCTTATAATCCCTTTTGTTTCTGTAAAGCTCGGTAATCATGCCCTCACTTTCATTTCTGATTTATTTGTGTCTTTGCTCTCTTTTTTAGTGAGTATAGCTAAACAATCATCAATTTTGTTGATCTTTTCAAAGAACCAAGTTTTGGTTTTGTTGGTTCTCTCTATTGTTTTTCTGTCCTCTACCTCATTTATCTTCACTCTAATCTTTATTATTTTCTTGCTCCTGCTAGCTTTGAGTTTAGTTTGCTCTTCTTTTTCTCTTTTCTAAAGTCTAAAGCTGGGTTGTTGTTTTGTAATCTTTCTTCTCTTTTTTATCAAAGGCATTTACAGCTATAAATTTCCTTGTGAGCACTGCTTTCACTGCATGTCATAAATATGTTGTTTGTGCTTTAAAAAATTATTATACTTATTTCTTATATCAGTTTTCAGTTTACAGAAAAATTGATCAGAAGATATGTGTTCCCATATATTCCTGCTCCTTCGTACATAGTAACCACTATTATTAACGTCCTTCATTAGTGTGGTGAATTATTATTAATTAATGTTGATAATTTACATTAAGATTCTGTTGTACAGTTCTATGGGTTTTGACAATTGCATAATTTCATGTACCCACCAGTACAGTATCACACAGAATAGTTTACTGTCCTAAATTTCCCTTGAATGAACGTAGCATGGTTTGTTTACCCATTTACCTGTTCAAGGACCTCTTGGTTGGTTCCAAATTTTGGCAATTATGAATAAAGATGGTATAAACCTTCATGTTCATGTATTTGTGTGGATGTAAGTTTTCAACACGTTTCGGTAAATATCTAACAGCACAATTGCTGGATTGTATGGTAAGACTATGTTTAGCTTTATAAGAAACTCCCAAACTGTCTTCCAACATGGAAAGAGTAGTTTTCATTCTCATCAACAATGAATGAGAGTTCTTATTACTTCACATCCTTACCAACATGTAGCATTGTCAATGTTTTGGATTTTCACCATTCTAATAAATGTGCAGTAGTATTTGATTGTTGTTCTAATTGGCAATTCCCTAATGACATATGATGTTAAGCACCTTTTGATATGCTTATTTGCCATCTCTATTGGTAAAGTATCTGTTCACATCTTCTGCTCACTTTTTAATTAGGCTGTTTGATTTGTTTTTTTTTTTTTGAGTTTTAAGTGTTCTTAGTATATTGTGGATACAAGTCCCTTATGATATGTTTTGCAAACATAATATCCTATTCTATGGTGTGTTTTTTTTAGTTTGTTTTTAAAATCTTTCACAAAGAAGTTTTAAATTTAAATCAAGTCAAATTTATCAATTATATCTTTCATAGATCATACTTTTGGAATTGTATCTAAAAGATCATTACTAAACCCAAGTTCTCAGATATTATCTCTTAGAAGTTTCATAGTTTGGGGTTTACATTTGGTCTAAGATTTCTTTTAGCTAATTTTTGTGAAAGGGGTAAGGTCGTTGTTTAGATTTTTTTTTTTTTAATTTTACATGTGGATGCCCACTTGTTCCAAAATCATTTGCTGAAAAGACTATCTTTTCTCCATCAAATTGCCTTTGCACCTTGTGAAAGATCAATTGGCTATATTTGTGTGGGTTTATTTCTGGGCTTTATGCTCTGTTCCATTGACTTATTTATCTATTCTTTTGCCAACACCACATTGTCTTCATTTCTTTAGCTTTATAGTAAGTCTTGAAGACAAGTGCATCAATCTTCTGATTTTATTCTTCTTCCTCAATACTACGTTCACTATTTTGGGTCTTTTGTCTTTCATATAAATTCTGGAATCATTTTATTGATATCCACAAAGTAACTAGCTAGAGTTTTGACTATTGTTTTGAATATATAGATGAAGTTGGGAAGAGCTGACATCTGGGCAATACTGAGTTTTCCTATCCATGAACTTGAAATATGTCTCTGTTTACATCTTCTTTGATTGCTTACCTTAGCATTTTGAAGTTTTCCTCATATAGATCTTGTACAAAGTTTGATAGATGTATATGTCAATATTTCTTTTTGCTGCTAATGTAAAAGATCTTTTTTTTTTGGTGAGAAAGACTGGCACTGAGCTAACATCCATTGCCTATCGTCCTATTTTTGCTGGAGGAAGATTGTTGCTGAGCTAAGACCTGTGCCAATCTTCCTCTGTTTTGTATGTGGGATGCCATCACAGCATGGCTAGATGAGCAGTGTGTAGGTCTGCACCCAGGATCTGAATCTTCAAACCCCAAGCTGCTGAAACAGAGAGTGTGAACTTAACCACTGCACCACTGGGCCAACCCCAAAGGTGTGTTTTAATGTCAGATTCCAATATTCATTGCTACTGTATGGAATGTTGACTGACTATTGTATATTAATCTTGTATCTTACAACCTTGCTATAAATATTTATTAGTTCCAAGCTCTTTTTTCTAATTCTTTGGAATTTTCTACATAGATTATCATGTCATGTCTGAGCAAACATAGTATTATCAATTTTATTGATCTTTTCAAAGAACCAGTTTGTTTTCAATGATTTTCTTTATTGATTTCCTATTTTCAATTTTATTGATATCTTCTCTAATTTTTATTGTTTCTTTTCTTCTGCTTAGTTTGGATTTAATTTGCTCTTCTTTTTCTAATTTCTTAATTTGGAAGTTTGATTGTTAATTTTAAATCATATTCTTTTCTAATATATACACTCAGTGCTATAAATTTCTATCTAAGCATCCTTTTTCTGCAACCATCAAATTTTGATTAGTTGTATTTTTATATTCATTAATTTTTAAATATTTTTAAAATTTCTTTTCAAATCTCTTCTTTGACCCATATGTTATTTAGGAGTGTGTTGTTTAGTCTCTAAATATTTTGGAGTTTTCAGTCTTTTACTCATTGATTGCTATTTCAGTTCCTGTGTGGTTGGAAAGTATACTTTGTGTGCTTTCCATTCTTTTAAATTTGTTAAGGTGTGTTTATGGCCCAGAATGTTGTGTTTCTTGGTGAATATTCCATGTAAGTTTGAGAAAAACTGTTTATTCTGCTGTTGTTGAATGAAGTATTCTATAAATGTCAATTAGATATGGTTGGTTGATGGTATTCTTCAGTTCATCTGTATCCTTACTGATTATCTGCCTGCTGGATGTGTAAATTAATGATAGTAAGATGTATTGAAATCTCCAACTAGTAATAACAGATTTTTATATTTCTCTTTGAAGTTCTGTCAATTCTTACTTCACATGTTTTATGATGTCTGTTAAGCATATACATATTAATGGTTATTATGTCTTCTTAAAGAATTGACTCCTTTATTGTTGTGTAACACCCTATTCCTAATAACATCTCTTACCTTGAAATCTTCTTTGTCTGAAATTAATTTAGTCACTACAGCTTTCTTTTGATTACTGTTTTAGCATTATATATCTCTCCATCCCTTTATTTTTAATCTATCTGTGTCTTCATATTTATGTGGGCTTCTTGTAGGAAATATATAATTAGGTTCTATTTTTTAAAATCCACCCTGAACACATACAACCCAAATAGGCAAAAAATAATCCGATTTAAAAATGTACAGAGGACTTGAGTAGACATTTTTCTAAAAAAGACATCCAAATGGCCAACAGGTACATAAAAAGATGCTCAACGTCAGTAATTATAAGGGAAATGCAAATCAAAACCACAATGAGATATCACTTCACATCTGTTAAAATTTCTATTATCAGAGAGACAGATGAGAAGTATTGGTGAGGCTGTGGAGAAAAGAGAAGGCTTGTGCACTATTGATAGAAATGTAAGTTAGTACAGCCACTATGGAAAACAGTATGGAGGTTTCTCAAAAAAATTAAATATAGAACTACCATCTGATCCAGTACTTCCACTTCTGGGTCTATATCTCAGAAAATAAAATCACTGTCTTATAGAGATTCTGTACTTCCATGTTCATTGCAGCATTATTCACAATAGCCAAGACATGGAAGCAACCTAAGTGTCCATAGATGGATGAATGGATAAAGAAACTGAGGTATTTACATACAATGGAATATTATTGACTCATCAGCAATTTTGTCAAACAAATTTACTAGCTACAAACTCCCTCAATTTGTTTACCTGGATCTATTTTAATTTCTTCTTCATTTTCGAAGAATTGTTTGCCAGATATTGAATTCTTATTTGACAACTTTTTCTGTTAGCATTTTAAATATGTCATCACACTGCCTTTTGGCCTTCTTGGTTTCTGATGAGCAGTTGGCTGTTAACCTTATAGAGGGCGGAGTGTGCATGAAGAGTCAATTCTTTCTTGATGCTTTCAAGATTCTCTGTCTTTGGCTTTTGACAATTCATTTAAAACGTGTCTCAGTGTGAATTTCTTTGAGTTTATTCTATGTGGTATTAATTGAGCTTCTTGGATATGTAGATTTATGTATTTCATAAAATTTGGAAACTTTCCAGTCTTAAAATATTTGTTCTGCTCTTTTTTTCTCTCTCTTCTTGTTCTAAGATTCCTATTAGGCATATGTTGGTATGTTTCAAAACGCCTCACGGATCTCTGAGGCTCTGTTTAGTTTTCTTCATTCTCTTTTCTTTTTCCTTTCTGCTCCTCAAACTGGCTAATTTTAATTTTCCTATTTTCAAGTTTGGTGATTCTTTTGCCTGCTCAAATTTTCTGTTCAAGTTCTCTAGTTAATTTTTTTTTTTCATTTCAGGTATTGTACTTTTCTGCTTCAGAATTTATATTTGATTTTTTTTAAATAATCTATATCTCTTTATTGATATTCTTTACTTGGTGAGACATCATTCTTCTCATTTCCTTTAGTCTTTTTGCCCTGGTTTCCTTTAGTTTTTTGAGTATATTTATCTAGTATATCCAATGTCTGGGCTTCTTCAGGGACAGTATCTATTAACTTCTTTTTTGTTTTGTTATGAATGAGCCATACCTTATTTGAATGCTTGATAATTTTTGATTGAAAACTAGAAATTTTAAATATTATAATGTTGTAACTCTGGAAATCAGATTCCCCCCCTTTCCAGGGCTTGCTGTTGTTGCTTGTTGAGGGCTGCAATCATCCCTTTGTTTAGTGACTTACCCAAACTATTTTTGTAAAGTCTGTATTCTCTGTGATGTGTGGTTGCTGAAGTCTCCATTCCATTATTTCAGGGATCGGCCAAGGACATGATAGAAATTTTCTTAGATGCTTTCAGCTAAAATATTTATATTTTGTATACTATATATGTATATTATGCCAGTCTCTGCAGATTGGCTTTGTGCTAGACAGTCCTTCAATGCTTAGCTAGGCCTCCTACAACTCTTCCACAGCCTTCACTTCCTGCCCACATAGAGTTCAGTGGTCAGCCACAGATGTAAGCCTAGTCCCCTCTCAGATATTTTCTGAACTTATGTCTGGCACTGGGCAAAGGCATTACACTATGGATTCCCTGATGTATTCAGGAACCCTTCAAAGCCCAGGTTTTTTTTGTCTGTCTGCTGGGTTTGCTGTCTCCCATCCCTTGCCTCAGGCATCTGAAGATAGTACATGTCTTTAAATACTTCCAACAAATGCCACCCAGGAATCTTCTTCAGTGCTGAGAGAGTTCCAAGGGGTATTAAACAAAGGCAAACCTGTATGCTAGTTCTTTAAAACTCACCAGACTAGTTAGAGTGTAGAACCACAATTTTTTTGAGAACAAGATCTACATTACCTCCCTACTTGATGCCAGCAAGCTGTAGCAGGAATTCAGGCTTCTGTCCCCACAGCTACTACTGGGTTGGGGAATGAGAGATGGCAGATGGGTGAACAAAAATGCCACTGTGCTTTATTACTGAAACTTAGCAGTCTCTTTCTTTATTTAGCACCTCCTTGGTCGACGTAAATTTCTAATTATATTCCAGAACTCAAAAACACTTTATTCTACAGATTTTCCAGCTTGATGGTTCCTTCAGTGGAGAGACTTATTCTTGAGCTCCCTATTCTGCCATTTTCCATGTTGTCACTTCTAGTCACTTGATTTTGTAGATATGGACACTGAGTATCAGAGAGGTGAATGACTCGCTCAAGGACACATAAGTTTATGCCAGAGGCAAAATTGGGTTGCTTTTTTACCAAATCACACATAACACACAAGAAAAAACATAGCAAGTCATCTAAACACATCTATTAAGTTAAACACCACTCATATCCTACAACCTTAAACCCACTTTATAAGCATGGCTTGTTGGATTAAAAAAAGTAGAAATCTACTTGGCTAATTTACACAGAAAATGAACTTGTTAGAAGGAAAATATGTAAGGCACAAAATCAACAGGAAGATGAATAATCAGGGTTGAAAAAGAAGGAAAAACCAAAGGAAGCTAAAAATCTACAAAGTGAAGTTCATTGAAGTTTGGTTAGGATAATATCCCTGGACCTGCCACCTCTGGCCACTCCTGATGTCATGCCTGGAATCTCAAATTCCACAATCTGAATAATTTCTAAATATCTCTGTATTTTTGTGTTACTCTTTCAACTTACAAATTTCTTATTGGGAATATCCAACATACCCAGAGTTTGACATATATCACCTCTGACTTTCACAATGGGAGGCAGAGTTCTGCTTCCCATTATGACCCTTTTTCCTTGAATAGAAAGGGTTTAAGGATGTTCAGTAGCCAGATAATAATAGAAAAATTAAAAAACACTACAGCCTCTTCATTTATTTTGTTTACTTTTCTATTTTAAGGAAATTTGTAGCAAAGTGGCTTGAACTTTTCTTTCCTCTCTTGCACATCCTCTTAACTTTATTCCTCTTTTGGTCAACAATTGGTACTTTTTAACAGAGAAACACAAATTGTATATATGCCTTTTATAATAGGCAATTATGTTTACATAAATATAAAGTATTACTTATCTTAATGCTCCATCTGCTCACTTGCGTTTACAATTTTAACAGATTGCAAAAAATCTGAGCCTATAAATCAACTACCTTCAAAATAACTGCATCTTCTCTTGTCTTTGTATAAAAGTACTGAAAAACGAAAATGTTATGTAAAGGAGCATCAGAATATTTTTGGCTAAAGTGTTTTATTTGAGGACATCATGGAGAAATGGGTTTAGCCTAAAGAAATAAGTATTTAAATGCTCTACCATAACAGAACAAATCAACACTAATGTTCATATATGATGAACTAGTTTAGCACTACTTAACTAATTTTCTGAAATATCAGTAAATGTGTAAATGTTTAGGTATTGACTAGGAATTTTCCAAGCTATAACAGTTCACAAAATTCAGATATCCAAACTGATATATATGTACATATATATATATATAGGTTTTTTAAATGAGTATATATATGTATATACTCATTAAAAATTATTGAAGAGGTAGTACATTCACATAGTTTAAATTTCACGGTATACTTAAGTGTGACAGTAAAGTTTCTTTCTCAGCTTTGTCCCCTAGAAACTTAGTTACTCTCCTCCAAAGGAAACTAATCTCATGCTTATTTCTACCCTACAGTGATAGGCCACAAAGTTGTTACTTCTTAGATTTTCAATAAAGATGCAGAGCAAAAATGACTTTTCCATCTGGCTCCCTAGACCTCTCTCGGTGTCCCATGGTTAAGTGTTCAGTATCTATGAAGGCCCAGTAGCAGACAAAAAAGCAGTTTCTCAAAAGGAGTATAGTTACCTATAGAGGATGACACAACTTTGCTGCAAAATCCTAAGGGCCTACACTGAGATTCACCTCTAGAGACCTTCCAAAGTCTCCAACAAGCATCCCTATCTGCCACTGGCATTTTAAGCACAATTAGATCTGCTGGATCATATGGCCCAAGTAATGGAGTGGCTTGCACAACGGCCTGGATCTGCTGCAGAGCCTTCCCTTGCTCTGGACTCCACTCAAAGCTAGCAGCTTTCTGGGTAAGCCAGTACATGGAGAAGAGTAACACACCCAAATGAGGAATATGTTGCCTCCAAAATCCAAAGAGATCTACTCAGTATTTTGCCTCTTTTTTGGTTGGTGGAGAGGTCATATGCAACAACTTATCCTTTACCTTAAAAAAGATATCTCAACATGCCCCACAATACTGGATCTCTAGAAATTTCTCTGAGGTAGAAGGCCTCCAAATTTTTGTCAGCTTTATTTCCTGCCCTCTGACAAGCGTGTGTCTTGCCAGTAAATAAGTTATTACTTATTGTTTACTAGGTCGAATCAGCATAATTTCATCAATGTAAGGGAGCAGTATGATATCTTGGAGATAGGAATGACCATTAAGATCTGTGTGAAGTAAATAATGCCATAGAGCCAGAGAGTTGAGACGTTACCACCTACAAACATAGGTTCTTTACATGCCTCACAAGAGGGGCCAAATAAAGACTGGAACACCAGGCTTATGGCATGGCAAGGAAAGGGTTTTATTCCGGGTGATATCAGCCAGGAGACAAGAGTGAGCCCTCAAATTTGTCTTGTTTTGTCTCATCTCCCTGAAAGAGGGGAGGTGAGGGGTTTTAAAGGTTTGTGAGAAATGTGGATGCTTGTAGAGTGGTGGGGGAAGTCGGTGGCTTTGCTGGTCGCAACTTTCCCACCAGCCAGCATTCAGCCTTGGGACACTGCAGGGAGGAGGAGGAGATGATAATGAATCCAGGTGGGCAAACTTGGCTGTTTGTCTCCATGGCGGATAGTGGATTCTGGAGCCAGGGAGTAAGCAGAGAAAAAGTGCTTTGGTTTTAATCCCATATATGCTGGGTTTAATGTAGGGAACTGATATCAGGGCTGGCATCATTTATTGTCCCTGAAGTAGGACAATAAAGGTGTATTTCTGGCCTTACCAGCTGAGAGCAAACTGCTTCTGGTCGTCTTTATTAACAGGTATGGAGAAAAAGCCTTTGACAGATCAATAGCTACAGATCAATAGCAGAGGATGTGTTAATATTAACAGGTATGGAGAAAAAGCCTTTGACAGATCAATAGCTGCAGATCAATAGCTGGGGATAAGTTAATCTGCTCAACCAATGAAGCCATGTGTAGTACAGCAGCTGCAATTGGAATTGCTACCTGGTTAAGTTTATGATAATCCACTGTCATTCTGCAAGATCCATCTCTCTCTACATGCCAAATAGGTGAGGTGAATGGGGATATGGTGGAAATCACCAACCCTGTACCCTTCAAGTTCTTGTCATTGACACTAATCTCTATAATCCTTCCACAAATGCAGCTTTACTTTTAGTTTACTATTTTTCTAGGTAGAAGCAGTTCTAGTGGTTTCCAGTTGGCCTTTCACACCATAATAACCCTCACTTCACAGGTCAGGAAATCAATGCGGGGAT